>NC_051179.1:179186178-179806177 GCF_013339695.2 Rhipicephalus sanguineus
CACATTTTAGAGCGCAATGAAATGGGCTAGTTGGTACTGGCTTCATTATGTCCCAGTGCGAGGAAAGAAGCCAAGGCACACAGTGCTGTGTCCCAGCTTTTTCCTCTTTCTGGGAGCACTGGAACAATGACATTTGAGAACATTCACTGGGAGCTCCTACCATCACATTTGGCTACATGCTCCAAGCCCAGCTCGTCCAGACTGATTCAAGGCATCACAGTGTGTGTTCGCATACATCATCTGTTAGAGAACAAGTTATTTTGAATTGAAAAATGGCCATCCACCTGTTTTGTACAAGGCTACCAGGAAATCCATACTGATTTCTCAGAAAGGAAGACAGAAAATTCGTACTGTTCCTGGGCTCAAGCCTGGAACCAACACCTTTCCAGGGCTGTTTCTCTACAACTGAGATAGCCAGTAGGCTAGCAATGGCAGTGTAAGGGCCAATTAGTTGAAAAGTCAAAGCACACAAATGTGGCAAATGGGTCCTGTGGAAACGTGCAGCAGCTTTTAGCGAAAGATTCTGCGTTAATATCTATTTATGAAAATCAAACTTGAAAGAAAAAACATTACTTGCAGCTGGTTATAAGCTACTCATACCTACTGTGCTTTCCACAGAACTCATTTGTCATATTCAGTGTCCATGCGCTTCAAACTGAATTTGCCCTCGCACTTTGATTACTAGCATACTGGTTAGCCTAAATGGTAGAGCGACCACCCCGAAAAAAAGTCGTTCTCGAGTTCAAACTGTGGACCATGTCAATTTTTCGCCAACTAAAATGCTGTTCTTTATGAGAAATCCATATGAATTTTATCGTAGCTTTGTGCAACAAATGGGAGTGGATGGACAAATGTGAGTGGATGGCCATTTTTACGTTCATAACCCTAGAAAGGGTTGTGCAAAACTCCGCTGTTATAAACGAGTCATTTTCTAGCAGCCAACAGCACATCATAGTGTTTGTAGATCTGGAGTGCTTCCCAATACGGACCACTGAGAATGGCACAGTTGCATTGTGGGGCAAAGTATATGGACAGTTTGTGCCACTGAGCAAGCTATGTTAGAGGCCCAGCAGCACATAGTGCTGGCATTGTTGACATAGTTCCTTGAAAGGCAGTGGGGGTTAACATGGGCTGAAGTTGAGGCATCTCCGTTGTAGTGCAGACAAAACGGGTGCGGATAGTTCGTTCATGCTACTGAGAGAAAGCAACGTAAGACATGGCAGCAACACACAAAGCCGTTTATGAGTTTGCAAGGCAGGCCAACTGCACCAAGGCGGATGAACTGCAAACAAGAGAGCCACATGGTGTTTCTAAGTGTCAGGCTGTACGTCACGAAAATTTAGCTCAAGAAAGTGAGCCCATGGTGTGCACTATAGGTGACCGCATCTGTTGTATATAATGGCAAATAAGCTGATTGGTACAAACTGAGTGAGAAGTGTTTAGCAAGAGTTTCATGCCACGTCTTGAATGTGCTTGAAAAAGTGCGTGAGCCAACATGTTAATAGGCTGCCATCGAACAATGTATATAGTTTTTCTTTTCTAGTAAGACCTGTATATCCAAAAGTTGGCCTCCCAGAAAAATATGTATTATGGGTGTCATACTGTCAATTTTGATCACGATGGGACCTGACTGGGTAGAATTTCTCTACTGTGATTATTTACTGTATGCAAGTTGCAGAAACGAGTCAATCACTGTTGAGAAATTTGACCCTGATTGGGCTTAATTGCGATCAGCAGTGCACCATGTGACAACGGTATCATCCGAGTTAGTTTCTAAGTATGGTCTACATCCAAGCCATGGATGGATCAACCTGTAAACCTAAAGCGGCAGCACTTACGACTGCAGTTTTCGCAAAGTCGTACTCTGTCTTGCGGCAGCTTTTAGCACACCATTCTTTCTAATAACTGTTTGAGACGCTTTGTATACAACTGTCTACATCACATGTGTTTGCTAGTCGTGTTGACTAGTGGCTAAGAAAGAACAAGATGCATTTAAGAGTGGATAAATTGACCTCCTGTGTAATAGGTCTGTTTGCAACTTCATTTTGCAGTGTACTGTTAAATCATAGTCAATTAGCAGAAGGCACTACCATGTTTGATGTTCCGCTTTTTCCAAGTCACCTAAAAAGTATAATTTATCTTTGCTCGAGAATGCATCATAATCCAAGAAAAGAAAAATTAGTACTATATTTCTAGCCTGAGTTTCATTCTATTTTGCAAAAAAGCAGACATGAATGACTTCAGGTTCAATGCAATTGCAGTTTAGATCAAGATTAGTTACTATAAAGCACATACATGAAATATTTTTGTTGCAACGTCGAGTCCCTTGAGATATGTGCAACTCTGACGAACTTACAGCAGGTTCTATCATAGATCGCGTCTGAAAGGTTTAATGTAGTCGAAGGAAGCTCGCACTTGAATCGAAAGTTCAACCCGACCTTGCAGCTCAGTTGTAGCAAGGTTCTACTGTGCGTTTAGTTCTGAGTTTTTTTTCTCTTTTTTTTTTGCACGAAGTTATACAGAACACACCCTCAATTGGTGCGCTGCTGGCAGGCACTGATTAGTTACTGCATATGCTACCTTTAGGTAGCGTAGTCAGTAACTCTAGCACTGATAGAAGAAATCAGCGTCCTTTAGGTCAAGGGTGCTGAACTCTTCCAAAAACACCCCCTTTCGTGAAAACGAGCAAGTGTAGCGCAAGAATTTCAAAAGCTTTACGTTGCGAGGGGTGTTGGACGTGAACAATTCTGTCTTATCAATAATGCAATGTCCTGATGCACTGACAGTGTAGAGGTCATCAAAAGCAAGCTATCACTTCCATTATAGCACTAAAAGCGCCTTCAAAGCAAAGCTGTCAAATTGAAATCACGGTTTACATGTATGTACAAAAAAAAAAAGAGGGGGGGGGGGGGGGCTGGGCAGTCATCGACAGGGTGTCGGAACGAAATGTTTTTCGTTTCGGTTTTAGTTTCGTTTCACCGCAAAAAGTTCCGTTTCGTTTCTGTTCCGGAACGAAAAAAAAACGTTCCGTAACGGTTCGTAACGTTTTTTTTTTTTTCTTTGTATAAAAAAGAAAAAATGAAAAAGGTAAAGCAATCATTTAAAAAAACATTGGATTTGTGATGTAGTTACTTGCCCTCCTCTTAAGAAAGTGGGACAAGGGTAAAACACGTTCTTCAGAGGAGCGGAAGTAACTGTACCACGAATTCCTACCAACTAGCACAAACCAGTATTAAGTTCAAAGTCATATTATTTATTTTCTCACAAGACAAATACGAATTTTTTAGTTGGCTTAATTCTTTGTGTCAAGGGAGCGAGCACGATCGCAGAAGTAGCACGTCATTGAGTGTACTGTCTGATGTGCGAGATTGCTGTTCTGATAACAAAGATCGCCAGGCCTGCGTGAAACACGCAGCAAGTCACAGCAAAAGCTAGAAGAGCGGACTTTGTAGAGCCTGTTGTTATCTCTTGGGGGAACTCATACAAGCAAACATGCAACGTACCCACTACGTTATAAATCGTAGCAAGTTTTCTGAAGTAGCGAAGTTCCCACTATGCCATTTTTCTTCATTCTTCGGAGAATCGCGGTACCCACTACACATCTGTAAGGCGTTATCTGCACTTTGTGCTGTGGCTGATAATGAAGAATTATGGCTGAGCACTTTGCAGTGGGTGGGAAGGAGTGTTGCGGAATGGGCGCCTCCATTCGATTCCAATTCCATTCCGGGGAATTAGAACTTGCCGCAATTCCATTCCTTTCAATTCCTCGGAATGAAAAAAAAAACTTAGCCCATTGGCACTAAGGGAATGGCCTGGCAGTCCGATTCCATTCCTGTAATTCCTCAACGTAGGAAAGGCATTTTGATAGTTTTATCGAGTTGAGAATGAACGCCCCAGAAAGCTGATGTCATCGAATGCATTAGGAACTGCAAAAGTACGCAAAACACGTTGCCAAGGTCGATGAATAGTAGCTTGGTGACATATCTCGTGCAGTACAACCACCCTACTAATTCCCATAGGGGCAGTTCTCCCGCTACCGATAGTATTTGCGTGGTCAACAAGTTTGAACGAATGGTGGTGTTTCAATATTGTTTAAGCTTAAATCTGTTAATGCCAAAATGACGACATGGCGTATTTTTATGCTGAAAAAAGCGCCTTTGCATCGAATACGGAACACTGGGCCGCACTGCCCGTCAGCACTCACGCTTGTCAAGCGCGCCTCGCAAGCATGTATGGGGTGAGGATAACTTTCTGTGTTCGCCTGTGCGCAGGTATGCAACGTCTTCCTTGTCGCAAAGGTTATTTACGTGTGTCAGGTACTAAACTGCTCGTGAGATAAAGATCAGGCTGTGCATATAGTATTCGCCACTTTCGTGTGAGGGTATCAATGGGAACCAACGGGCAGAGGTAATTTGTTTCTCCCTTCGGTATCTGCTGGGACAATGCATTTGTTTGTACACTAACTTATGCCTCCGTTTGTAGTAGGCGCGTTTGCTTATAAATGTACCATGCTTGTAATCAGCTAAGCCATTTTAAAAATACTGCTTTAGTGTTAACTTGCGAGGCTCTGACTTACTAACGTTTGAAGCTTGAAAAACACCACGTAGATGAAAACGTCCTCTATTTTCGGAAAGAGACGTACTTCCATTCCCATTCCATTCTTCCGAGCGTTGTCCCCATTCCATTGCGGGGTCGCGGATATGTTGAAGATTCCGGAGTCATTCCAATTCCACTGGTGGGAAGCGTTAAACCACACAGTCTTTGCGCTATTAGCATTGTGTGATGAATGGTTGTTATTTTACTCTTCAGCCACGCCATATTACATATGTTAACGCGATTCCTTGCGCGACATGACGCCTGTGTAGAGTATTTTTGCGATGGAGTTATAAGCACCAGCGTGACACTGCAGTGGAAGACCCGACAGCCACGCAGAGGGCGCGGATCCTAGAAATTTGTTTCTCATTTAATTTTTTCTTATACAACGCGATAGCGGTCACGTACACCGGCGGCTGCGGACAACTATGGAGCCAAAATCGGCTGTTGTGATCTAATAACAGCTTTCGCTGTAACATACTTCAGCGCCGACAATGCCCTCTCCACTTTGGCCTGCTTGACAGGCGCGCAAAAAGTCCACTTGGGTTAATATAAACATCTCTGGTTGCCACTGTTCTCGTTTTTCGGACAATTTCAACATATCTTTACTTTGGATTTCCTGTCTGAGGTACGCGCTGATACTATACCCTGAGATATGCTCACATTGCATGAGCTCAGTTGTTCCGGATTGCGAAATTTTCTTGTGAACCGAAAAACGATTGCAAAAATTTCGGTTTCACTCCGGAACGAAATAATAAATAACGTTTCGGTTACGTTTTCGTTCCGGTCAAAAATATCGTTTTTTTTTCGTTTTTCGTTTTCGGTTTTCGTTCCGTTCCGACACTCTGGTCATCGACGCCCATTAGCAAAGCAATATTTGTTCGCGGCAATACCTAGTACATCTGAATTTGCTGCACAGCTTTAGCTTATATTTTGTGTGGTACCCGCGCGTTCATGCACGTTCACGATCGTGTCGCGATCATCGGAAATGATTTTTTCAGAGCTCGACTGGCTCGATACCACATCTAGCGCAAGTTAACAATCAAACGCAACAATCAAACGCAAACAATCAGCGCAAGTTAACAATCAGCGCTGCCTGTCCTATGCCTTCTTTTACTTCGTCGTCGTCTAGTGAGCGCTGTTTCAACAAAGCTGAAAATGCGACCGCGCTGAAATTTGCCTTCCTCCGTGCCCTTCGCACGAGCTCATTGTTGTGTTTCGGTTTCGGTTCTGTATTGCAGTGTACGAATGCCATGGGTTGGTGTTGAAAAACTTTAGTTTTGAGAAGGCCAAGAAGGTGAAAAAAAATATTTAAAAAATGAAAAAGCAGCGTTGTGGGCGGCCTTCAGGCTGCCGGTTGTGGGCGCCGCTCTAGCGTTCCTGTTTTACCCAGGCGACGTGTAAATAAAAGAGTGTGTGGAGAGTACTCGTTGAGTGCGGACGTTTCTCTGCTTCAGCGCTTCGCGCCAAACCGCGTTTTCGGGCTGGCTGGCATCCCCGCCGGTCGCGTTGGTCACCGCCGGTCTTCGCCTGCTGCTGCGCCGGGACTACCAGCACGCAACACAGCACTCATGTTTCCCGACGTATTGCCAGATGGCGTCCATATCTCACACAGCGCCTCTTCTATCGTCTTTACACGACATTTGCAGCGAAGCACGCAGATACGCGGCCAATTTTTTTTCTACACACTCATGTATCTTCTTCTGCCAATTCCTATCCACATGCCAGGTGCAGAGAAGTTTCTGCTGAGGGACACCCATAACTGACGACCATGCCTTGTAAAATTGTGAGGCGTCATCAGACATAAATGTCTTAGCAGCCACTTTTTCGTTGATGGCACACTCAAGAGACCTGAAAAAGCTGCCAAGTTTTCCTCATTCATCCTGTTGCAGATGAAATAGGCTATAGGTATACTTTATCCCACTTCATCTAGCATTAGAAGAGTGGTCAGCTCAAACTGTTACCCTGTAGTTCCATGTGTTGAGTCAAGACACACAGTGCCCGTGCCCAATTCTTCTAACAGCTCTTTTTGTGGCTCTGTCATCAAAGCAAGGGCAAAATCTGTTGCACCAAAAGTACCAGTTGGGTCCACTGCACCTTGTGCCTTATACAGACAGACAAGTGTTTCAACTTTGTCTTACATTGCTTTCACCCACATATCTACACTGACAGCATCATTGGTGTGACACTGTTCAGGAGCAGCAATGTGAAACTGCCGTTTGATGTTATGCAGAGTTATGCGTTCTGCCAAATGTGCTGGCCTCAGCTTACATGCCCCAACAGATGTTCTTATATTATTCAATATGGTTTTCATGGGCACACCACGCTCCAGGTCCTCTGCTACGTTGGTTAACCCCGTTGGCCTTTTCTTTGTCACTCATCCTCAAGTGCTGAATTTCTGCTTTATGGCCATAATGCTTTCTTTGGTACCTTACATTTATGGTGATATCTTCAGGTGCCGGGCTCTGAGTGTTCTCCTTCTTCGTCACAGTAATAAATGAAAGACATATCTTACTGGACTTGCAGGTACCCTGACTTTTTTCTCGACGATTACCATGACCTTCCTTTGGCCTAGCCACTCCTGATCTTTTAGAGTAGTAGTGGCTCCTCGTTTCCCCACTGGCCAGCTTTTTGGGAGACGTGTGAAGAACAAACCAACAGTTCGCCTCTTCCTGAGCTTTCCATTCACTGAATTCTGTAATACAAATACAACATAGTATCAGAGAGAGACATTAAACCAACGAAAATAGTTCAAAGGCCTTAGACATAGATTACAGGGGCGTAGCCAAGGGGGGAACCCCCCCCCCCCGAAATTTTATCAATTTTGCTTGCGTATATAGGCACGCACACATACAAACGCACGCACGAACATACATAAAGTATGGTTGAACCCCCCCCCCCCCCCCGAAAAAAATTTCTGGCTACGCCCCTGATAGATTAATGTCAAATGTTTTATTTTGCTCCCTCACTCTCTCTGCTTCACAAAATAAATTAAGTCCTTCAGTTACCCTTCATCTCATTCAGTGCACTGATATTCTTTCTGAAAAACTTCTGAAGCATAAGTTTTTGACCGAGCTTACGAATGTGCTATCAACGGCAAAAACGACTGGGTGATAAATGTGACATGAGATGAACATGGGTTTTAACAAAAATGGGTCATACAAATGAAGAAACAAAGTGTACGGCTTAACAGCGGAGGTCATCAAAAGGTATTAAAAAAGGCCTTTAAAAGGTTAAAACTTAAAAAGTAAGAACAATAAAAGTCAACAGGTTTTGCAAAAACACAAAATCTTTCTTCGAGAGCACACGTTTTCCAGAGTTTTGTGTGACCTTGCGGAGACCTTGTTGCACAGACTCAAGAAAACCAGTGATGTGCCTCCAAAAAACAGAGATGGGACAAAAACTGCTGTTATCCCATACGTGCACCAAGTGTCACATAGGATTAAGAAGGCTGCAGGATGCGCAGGAGTCAGTGTAGTGTTTACCGCCCACAACAAACTTTGGAGGCCTGTGCAAGCGTGTAAACGTGAACAGTGAAAGGCCTGACATGCTGCAAGTAGCACACCACGCGGTTTTTGTCTTGCAAATGCGGCATCGTGTATAGGATTCCGCTCTCTTGTGGGTGTGTTTACATCTGCCAAACTGGCCAATGTATTAACGATCGCTTGCGTGAACACGCCAACAATTTAAAAGTCTGACGGCAACATGGCCTTACACTGTGCAGCTTGCGGTTGTACCCCCTTTCTTGACCAGGCTGTCATAGCTCGAGAAATATATGATGCATCATGTGCAGAACAGCTCGGACCCAGCTGTGTCAGCATGCCCCCTGTGTCACTCTCGAAGAAAGAGTCTGCGTTTTTGCAAAACTTTTATTGTTGTTCTCACTTTTTAAGTGTTAACCTTTTCAAGGCCATTTTTAATACCTTTTTACAGCCTCCTTTGTTCAGCCGCATCATTGTTTCTTCATTTGGATGACCCGCTTTTTGTTAAAACCCATGTTCATCTCATGTCGCATTTATCACACAGCCGTTTTTGCCGTTGATAACGCATTCATGAGCTCGGTCAAAAACTTCTGTATGGTATCAAGGGTTTTTTCGCTTTGTCGCCCTGTTTCCATGGGCACGTTACCGCCTGTAATCTTTAGCGAGAAAAAAAAAAGCGTAAGGAAGAAAAAAATTAAATTCTTTTTTTGATAGTCTTGTTCTGAAGCACTCGATGTTACCACGTGATGAGTGTAGTGCATTAAATGTTGGTTGGAAGTAGCGCTCTATGTGTCGTTTTCACTGTCCCTGTCTTGTGGGCTCACCTGTTTCAACACATCATGTATCCACCGGACATATTTGCTCTGCTTTGTTTTTAGAGGGAAAACAAAAAAGCGACGCAAGCGGCAGTACTTTCAGTGTAATCGAGCAAATTGTGAAAATTAGTGCCTCTGTGCATACTTGTTTTCTTCTTTTTTTTTTTCTACGCGACAAGCACATGCGAATTATAACTAGCTGGCACAGTGAATGCACGTGGAAGCGGTCATGTGCTGTACAGCCTCACCACAAAAGATGATAAAAATGCACTGACACTGCCTTTTCCAACAACTATAGACTGAAAACAGGATGGGTACTCACCTTTATCTTTGTGGAACGCCTGCTGCACGTAGTCGGCGGCGAATTTGTGCGCTGCGATGTGGTGCTCCACATATTTTTCCAGTGAAGACAGGCCAACGCCACAAACGTCGCATTTCATGGGAGTATTGACTTTTGCGGCTACTTGACGACACCGACGACACTTCGTGACACGTGCGCGGAGACAGCGCCGGCGGAGGTGAAGATGACACTAGGACATTAGGGACGAAATTCATGAAGCACGTGACATACTAGGCACTCCGTGGCGACACGGGGAAAAGTCAAAACTAACTTAGGGAAAAAAAGTCTTCAAGTGACGTCACACGTGAGTGACGTAGCAGTGACGTCATCTATTGTTCGCGAGAGAGCCCTTACTCCGGCGAAACGCATGTTACAGTACCATCATTCCCATGGTGGTTGAACGATCGCAGCGCCAAATTCCTCTCTAGGGTATTGTATGAAACTCTATGCCTGACGCGAACTGATAAAGCCAGGAAACGCCGAATGCACCAACCCAACAGTTTTCATGTGTATGCGCCCACGGCAAGGTTAACAGCCCAGCATGGCGGCACCGAAACCCGTCCGTAAAACAGCCACCTTTTCTGCTTGGCGTACGGGCTCGTGCCTACAAAGAGGCATTTGTCGACCGTTTAAAAGGCGGTACTTACCTTTAACGAACAGCAGCACTCGATCGCTTAGTGTATATATATATATATATATATATATATATATATATATATATATATATATATATATATATATATATATATATATATATATATATATATATGTATATATATATATATATATATATATATATATATATATATATATATATATATATTGTGAGCACAATATTCACAGCATTCGTCCTTCATCTTCTTCACCTGTATATAATCATCATCACTTGGAGCGTCTTCCTCGTTCGTAGAATTGGTCGGGCGGCCCTGCTGAATAAAAGGCGTCGAGTCCCCGACATTGCTGCCGTCTTTCAAAGTGGTGGAGGCTGCTTTTGATCCTCAAGTCCTCTACAACGTCGAGTTCCCTGGAGCTTCGTTCCGGTCGTCGTTTGCTCAGCGTACCCGCTGTCATGGCCTAAGACACGCTGCTTGGACCATCCGCGAACCCCGTCCAACCACCCGCCCCCGCATGGACCGTCACCGCCCGGCAGCGGGACCCACCCATCTTCTCCGGTCTCCCACGCGACGATGTCGAAGTATGGCTCAAAGAATATGACATGACCAGTGTGTACAACCAATGGGACGCACCTCAAAAACTTCGTCACGTCGCCTTCTATCTGTCCGACGTAGCAAAAACGTGGTTTTTTAACCACGAGGGCAGCTTCCCTGACTGGCCTACCTTCGCTCAACAAATTCGGAGGATTTTCGGGACCCCAAACATCCATTCTGAAGTCTCGAAAAGGAAGCTCGACGGCCGCGTACAACATCCAGGAGAGACGTACACCTCGTACATCGAGGACGTCCTTGCCCTTTGCCGTCGCGTGGACTCGGCTATGACAGAGGCTGATCGGGTTCGACACGTCCTCAAAGGGATAGGCCACGTCGCGTTCAACGCTCTGGCCGTCAAAAACCCCACCACCGTCGAGGATGTCATCACGACTTTCCAACATCTCGATGAACTACAAGCTATCCGATTGCAACCCGACGCCTGTGACATTCGGCCTTCCTCGGATGCGGATTTGCGTACGTTGATTCGCACTCTGATTCGCGAGGAGCTTCAAGCGCAAGGACTGTCATGTCCGCCAGCCCCACAGCCTCGCTCTTTGTCTACTGGTCTGCGCGACATCATCAAAGAGGAGCTGTCCTCCATGGCTTGCGCTCTCACGTCTGACATTCAGACGCCACCACCTCCGCCCCCGACATATGCGCAAATCGCTGCCATGCAACCTTCCTTGGCTCAAAGCGTGCATCCTGTTCCTGCTCCGACCAACTTAGCAGCATTTGCGCCACGTCCACCTGTCCCACCTACTCCTGCCGTCTACGCCCCCTGGCGCTCGTCTCGCCCGATATGTTATTATTGTGGCATTCGAGGCCATATTTCCCGATATTGTCGCAAACGCCAGCAGGACGAACGCCGCGGCTACGACGTATACGAAAGAGATTCGACGTCCCCTCCTAACCAGTACCAGCGCCGTCCTTCAACACGTTCCCTCTCCCCGTCTTCTTCAGCCGACGCACCTCGAAACTACCGGTCAGGACGTCACCGGTCCCCGTCCCCTCTGCGACGCTCAATATCACCTCTACGACCGGTCGTCCCTATCTCTGAATACCGCTCGGAAAACTAGCTGGTGCAGTTTTTGGAGGGAAAGCTGCATCGCTCGGACAAACACCAACACCTCCAGAGGGCCCGGCCAATTTGTTATTAGTGTATGCTGAAGGGGTGCCTATTCAAGCATTGGTGGACACGGGGGCCGCTATTTCTGTAATTCATGCTGATTTGTGTCGTCGTCTCCGCAAGGTTACTACACCTTATAATGGCACTCCCTTACGTAGCGCAAATGACTTAACGATACGGCCATCAGCACAGTGCACCATTCGAGTTTTCATTGAAGGGATCAAGCACCATATTCAGTTCGCCGTGTTGACC
This sequence comes from Rhipicephalus sanguineus, assembly GCF_013339695.2. Classification (NCBI taxonomy): domain Eukaryota; kingdom Metazoa; phylum Arthropoda; class Arachnida; order Ixodida; family Ixodidae; genus Rhipicephalus; species Rhipicephalus sanguineus. Next base: position 179,197,995 of record NC_051179.1, read on the forward strand.
TCCTGCGCTTATATGCTTATTTTGGGATGGGACTTTCTTTCTGAGGCTGCCGCTTCCATCTCTTGTCGACAACGCCTCGTACATATGCAAGAGACTGATGCTACCGACGCGGAAGATTGGTCACGCCATCGCCTACGAACCGTCAAAGATTCCGTGGTGCCACCTGGCCACGAACATGTTCTTACGGTTGCTTCAGACTTCATTGACCACGGTGACGTTCTAGTCGCTCCATCAGCCCGTTATATATCCAAAGGAATTGCACTGGCATCGAGCCTTGTTCGCTTCACCAATGGCACCGCCTTCCTCGCTGTACTCAATGTCACAAATGAGCCGATTCTGCTTCCTGAAGGCGCTGTTGTAGTTTGCGGCGTGGACACACAACCTGTCTCTGTAGTAGCTGCGAATACTAGTGGGGCGGAACCACGCTCACCAACGGATGCTACTCTTGCTACGACTCTCGCCAATTCAATAAGCACGGATTTGACTCCGCCGCAAGCAGACGAACTACTGGCGTTGTTGTCGAAGCATATCTCTTCCTTCGACGTACACTCCCCTATTCTAGGGCAGACATCGGCGGCAGCCCATCGTATACACACCGATGGAACTTCTATTGTCCGCCGCCGACCCTACCGTGTCTCTTCTAGCGAACGCGAGATCATCGACAAGCACGTTGCCTATATGCTCAAGCAAAATATCATCCGCCCCTCCGCAAGCCCTTGGTCGTCTCCTGTCGTTCTTGTGCGCAAGAAAGACGGCTCGGTGCGATTCTGCGTTGACTACCGTGCCTTGAACAAAATAACCAGAAAAGATGTATATCCCCTGCCTCGCATTGATGATGCTTTAGATTCCTTGCAAGGAGCGGAATATTTTTCCAGCCTTGACCTACGCTCGGGTTACTGGCAAATTCCCATGCACGAGGACGACAAGGAAAAAACTGCCTTTGCCACACCCGACGGACTTTACGAATTCAACGTCATGCCTTTCGGCCTCTGCAATGCGCCAGCAACTTTTGAACGAATGATGGACACTTTAATGCGGGGCCTTAAGTGGAAGACGTGCTTATGTTACCTCGACGACATAGCGATATTTTCTTCCACATTCGAACAACACCTGCAGCGCCTAGACGAAGTTCTGGCGTGCCTCGCAGCTGCTGGTCTCCAGCTGAATACCAAAAAGTGCCGCTTTGCAAGCAAAAGTATTAAGGTATTGGGACACCTCGTCAGCAAAGACGGCATTCGGCCTGATCCCGACAAGATTGCCGCTGTTCTTCGCTTCCCGACGCCTCATCGCTCCAAAGAGCTCCGCAGCTTTCTTGGCCTCGCCTCTTACTTCCGGCGCTTTATACGCGACTTCGCCACCATTGCCACACCACTTCACCAACTCCTTTCTTCGGGAACGTCATACGTATGGTCGGACGAGTGCCAAATGGCTTTTGACACCTTGAAAGGTGCCCTCACGTCAGAGCCAGTGCTTTGTCACTTCGATGACACCGCACCCACTCTCCTCCATACTGACGCCAGCGGTCAATGGACTCGGCGCTGTTCTATTGCAACGACATGAGCGTTCTGGCGAACGCGTGATCGCATACGCAAGTCGTACCCTCACATCAGCGGAGAAAAACTACACCATCACTGAGCAGGAGTGTCTCGCCGTTGTCTGGGCCATTCAGAAATTTCGACCTTACCTCCACGGCCGCCACTTTACCGTCGTGACTGACCACCATGCTTTGTGCTGGTTGTCGACGTTAAAGAATTTGTCAGGACGTCTCGGTCGCTGGATACTTCGTCTTCAAGAATACGACTTCGACGTTACGTACAAATCTGGCAAGAAACACAATGATGCAGATGCCCTTAGCCGTTGTCCATTACCTCCGTCGTCAAACATACCCGGCCTGTCGTCATCCGTGAGCGACCCAGTCAACGCGTCTTCTTCAGTCCATTCGCTCGCCGCTCTGAATGTGCTTCCTTCATTCCGCAACGAGACGTTCGCGTCTCGTCAACGTAGCGACGCTTACTGCCACTCCATTATGCAACGCCTTCACGGCTCGTCTCGTCCTCCCAACGCCCGCGCCCGTCGCCAGTTGCAGAACTTCAAGATAGAAAACTCAATCCTCTACCGCTTTGTATTCCATCCTGAAGGACAGCGTTGGGTTCCCGTCGCTCCTCGTTCACTCAGAGCACAGATATTAGAAGCATTTCACGACGACCCCAAGGCTGGCCACCTCGGCTTTCACAAAACATATGAACGAATTCGCAGTCGTTTCGCCTGGCCTGGACTCTCCACCTGCGTAGCACGATATGTTGCTTCATGCTCGCTCTGCCAGCGCCGCAAACGACCCACTTCATCTCCAGCCGGACTCCTACAACCTCTCCCATGTCCTGACGCTCCATTTGAAGTCATTGGCATCGACCTCTACGGACCACTGCCAATATCAGCCACCGGCAAGCGATGGATTGTCACTGCAGTCGACCACTTGACCAGGTACGCCGAAACAGCTGCCCTCCCTTCAGGATCAGCGGAGGACATCGCCACTTTCTTCCTGGAAGCTATCTTTTTGCGACATGGCGCGCCGCGCGTCCTTTTGAGTGACCGCGGCAAGGCGTTTCTCTCGAAACTACTCGAAGACGTTCTCGACGCATGTAATACCATCCATAAGACGACTTCCAGCTACCATCCCCAGACTAATGGCCTCACAGAGCGCTTTCATCGAACTCTGTCGGATATGATCTCCATGTATATTAATGCCGACCACACCAACTGGGACACCATCCTGCCATTCGTGACCTTTGCGTACAACAACGCAGCGCACCACGGGCTATTCACCCTTCTTTCTTGTTTATGGCCGTCAACCGACATCTCCCCTCGACGTCTCCTTTTTTGATGTCCCCGTGGACTCGTCGGCGTCATCGAGTGCGCACTTAATCTCTCGCCTGGCCACTTGTCGCCACCACGCCCGCCTCAATACCGAGGCAAGTCAACAGGAGCGCAAGACTCGCTACGATGACGTTCATCGCATCGTTCAGTTCAGTCCCGGAGACGAAGTATTGCTGTGGACCCCAACGCGAGTTCCTGGCCTATGTGATAAATTTCAGTCACGTTTTATTGGCCCCTACGCTGTTGTCGAGCAAACTTCTCCCGTGAACTATCGGGTAACTCCCGTTATCATGCCTTCCGATGGTCGTTGCCGTGGCACGGAGGTTGTTCATGTGTCACGCTTAAAACCATTCCTACGACGTACGGCATCGCCATAAACAGCGGCCAGGTTGGCCGCTTCCGCGCGAGGGAGAAATTAGTGTGAGCACAATATTCACAGCATTCGTCCTTCATCTTCTTCACCTGTATATAATCATCATCACTTGGAGCGTCTTCCTCGTTCGTGGAATTGGTCGGGCGGCCCTGCTGAATAAAAGGCGTCGAGTCCCCGACATTGCTGCCGTCTTTCAATATATATATATATATATATATATATATATATATATATATATATATATATATATATATATATATATATATATATATATATTAATATATGCTTTGCGAAGTAGAGGACGTGCAACACGATACTTTTTATTAATCCGACGTTTCAGCCGGGGACCGGCCTTCATCAGGGAACACACAATACAGAAATACGCTCTTTTTAAGCAGACACGTGGTATAGACCTTTTCACAGGAGCAGCCTCGAACCAGTGAGCTGCAGGGGTAGAGGGTATGCTCTCAGTGTTAGCGTGCTTTGGGCTGTGCCATTGCTGCATTTGTGTTGCTTCGGTACGCGTTTGTGTGACTGTGTTGTGCGCCCGTCTCCGGTATGAAGTGACTATCATGGCAGAAAATTTACTGCATTCGCATAGCAAGTCATCTGGCCATCACTGTGTCGTGTACGAGTGAACGAACAAGCAGCAGAAGAGAAATATTTCAGGTGCAATCGTGTGTCCGCAGCACAGTACGCCACGCGATGAGTGCAAGTGTGGCATGTTCGCGCTGCATCGTTTTCCTTCGTCGCCTGAAAGCAGTGGGTGGCTTCAGCAAATCGGAAGAACTTCCGCAGTCGCCATCGTCACGCCTCTCTTTCCGGTATTTCGTTGGCGGCAAGAAAACCGACGAGAACAACGTTCCCGTGCAGCATCCTGGATAGGAAGGTACGCCAGCCACTGATGACTCACCTAGTAACTCGTAAGAATGTTGCGGATTCGTGCTTCATATCGTCCATAACACAGCGGCCGACACGGCCGCAAGCTCCGCCTTGTCCGGTTACGCATGTGCAGCCTGCGCGTGCCGTACTTCATCGGAAAGCCTCGCGGAATCCCACGTGCGATGGGGCCTACTGTTGACGGCTTACGACGGTGTCACATTTCCCTTCATCAGTAACAAGGGTTGAAAGTTGGGCGAGTTAGTACGGGAACATCTTAAGAAAAAACTGCGCAGCAGGACGAGACACCAAGAAAGAACTGACGAAAACGAGCGCAGACTCACAACTAGTTTATTGAAAACCGTGTCAACCTTAAAAAGCCGCAGCAAAGGTGATGTGTCACAAACAACGAAAAAACACGTCAATCCGCGTAACCAATAAACAACACCGGTCAAAGATTTCAAATTGACGATCACTGCCGCCTAGTTAATGATAGCACGTGGACCGTAGATAATCGAACTCCTTGTCGGACAAACTGATAGAGGGAGCGCTGACACATCTTTCACCCTTTCCTCTGATGTGGAAGGCCTCTATTATCTTGCGGCCCATGTACCTACTATCCCTGAACCCGTCTTTAATGAGGCGAAAGTAGTGTCCAGGGATAGTAGATACATGGGCCGCAAGATAATAGAGGCCTTCCACATCAGAGGAAAGGGTCAAAATGTGTCAGCGCTCCCTCTATCAGTTTGTCCGACAAGGAGTTCTATTATCTGCGGTCCACGTGCTATCATTAACTAGGCGGCAGTGATCGCCAATTTGAAATCTTCAACCGGTGTTGTTTATTGGTTACGCGGATTGACGTGTTTTTTCGTTGTTTGTGACACATTACCTTTGCTGCGGCTTTTTAAGGTTGACACGGTTTTCAATACACTAGTTGTGAGTCTGCGCTCGTTTTCGTCAGTTCTTTCTTGGTGTCTCATCCTGCTGCGAAGTTTTTTCTTAAGATGTTCCTTTCATCAGCACGCCTTCTTCCTTCACATTGTGCGCCAGCGACTGACTCACCCAGCCAGACTGCGCGTAGTTGTGCGGCTCCAGTGCTTCGTAGTTACACACCTGGCAAAGACCCCACGCATTCGCCTCAACAATGTTCACTCACCGTATTTCTGGCCACGTGTACTCGACCTAGTCTTCGACGTCGTCGGGGTGAATGTAGGTCAAGGTATCTGTAAAGAAGGATTGTGTGGTGTTTACAGTTTACAGCCGACAAACTTACGCGCCGCGAACGAGTATGCGCGGAGGTGTGAAACTGATGGATAATCCGTAGACTTTTAGTACGCCAATACAGGAAAGTGGTAGACAGCTGCAAGAACACTCTAGTTACCGATTATTAACACTTCACGCCGTGATCGACCTTGTACTACGCTTGCTGCTACTGGTACCGACGACGAAGCACTGCCGTTCGTAGACGCGGAGCTCATCCTTGCGTCGCAAGCGCGAATGCGCGCCGCCGAACGGTTCAGACAGCGACGAATCGGTCAGTGGCAGCGACGAAATCAAACAAAACAGTCTGAAGAAACAAAAAATCAGCAAATACAGGCTTTAGCAGAGCTCTCACACCAACGGATAGCGCGCCGGTTCGATTACGCGCAGCCCAAGATGGCGATTTCGCCAATCTTGCACGTTAGACGGCGCGCATTTCAATATGGCGCCAGGTGGCTGTCAGGCAGGATGGACGTGTTTTTCGAGAGCTCCGGAACGACAGCGACAGATAAGTGTATTTGCATCATTTGAGCTTGCCTCTGTCTGTAGCTTTCTATAAGGCGTTAGCGTAAAGCCTGATTGGGTTTATTAGTTTGTATATGTTCTTTTTTATTACTTTGTATATTTTTTGTGTATTACTTTCTACTGTGTTTTTTTTTTCTGCCACCACGTGGCTGAGGTCCGCGCGTAGACTGAGCACGTGCACGCACAAGTGCCTTGAAGTGTAGCGTGTTCATTGATTTTGTGGTTCCTTTTCACTTAGGGTAGTGTATTTAGTACGCCGTGATTATTTGTGACAGTTTTCTAATACGTGGGTATCAGTGAACAGACCTAGCGGTGGTCGAAAAGACCGTAAAATGTTCAGGGTGCGGGGTAGGTTGGAAGATGGAAGTTTGTGCGGACGAGAAGGCAGAAGAAGCTGACGCCAAGTGCAGACAATGCGAACTCGAGGAGAAAATGGAGAACATGATGGCTGTCCAGTAGAGATGGGTCGCACAGGAGCGAGGCGGCTCTTTTGAGCGGCTCTTTTAAAAGAGCGGGTGATCCGCGGCTCAGTAAAAGTGAGCGGCGGTTCTTTGGGAAAGGGGGAGACCCGGTTCTCGCAGTTCTCGCTCGTTCAGTGAGCCGTGCTGAACCGATCTGCTCAGATGCTCAGAGAGCCGGGGATGAGCGGTGAGCCGGTGAGCGCATGAGCCGGGTTAAGGTGGCGGTACAGTAGTGCATTGTCGGTAGCCGGTTCTCTCTCGCTTAGTGAGCCACGTTGAACCTGTTGTTCGTTGAACCGGTCGAGCCGCTTCGTTCGAGTTCGCGTTCCTTGATAGAGGTACGTTACAAACGCTACGCTGGCTTTCACGCCATCTATTGGGGATGACAGAGAGCAACTGCCCTTTTGTCCTTGCTCACAACAGTCGCAGCTACAGTGGTCGCAGCCAACAACATTGGAGAAGGGACAATCAACGTAGTCGCAGCATCCTCGCCTGTCGTGGACACGCCATGCACGTCCATTGGCAACACGCTTAAACTAAAGCCCCTCCATGCGTTTTCCGCCCGGCTAGGTTAAGTAGCGCCAACTCGTCCGCCCCCTCTCCCTTTACACCGGTTCCCCGCCTAGCGGAAGCCGAAGTGCCGCCATGAACTTTCTGCTGCTTTTCCGGTTGATGCACCTGCCCCATGCCCGCCCATGCCCTCGCGACGCAGAAACACCGAGCGAGAACTCGCTCGGCGGCAGGCAGTTTACGACGAACCTCAAAACAACAACACTTGCGAAACGGAGAAGCAAATATGAGCTTTCTCGCGTGTGCACATGCGTGCGCAGAAACAAGATGGAAGGAAAAAGCGAAGGGGGGGGGGGTGCGGGGAGCGGAGGCATCCAGCAGCGACCAGCGCACGCCGCGAAATTCCAGGAGGGGGAAGGCAGCCTCCTTTTTGCCTCCTCTCCCTCCTAGTGTTTTCCCTTTCTTCGTCGATTTAGGGTGAACCGTGAACCGGTGAGCCGTTCAAGTGAGCCGGTTCACTTAAGTGAGCTGAGCCGTTCGGAGCCGCTCACTCAAGTGAGCCGCTTTGCCCATCTCTACTGTCCAGAGTGGGCTCATGACGAGAATCTCGGAGCTGGAGAATGCGTTGGCGACAGAGCGAGAGAAGGCCATGGGAGAAAGGCTCCGGTCAGCCGAGGAGGGCCTATCGAAGGTCGTCAAAGAGAACAAAGAAGACGCAGGTGACGGTGGAAGGATTAGGGCGACGACCCAACACCACCTAGACTATTCACAAGGCCTGTTCATACCCCTCTCTCCAGACGGCATACGTCACGCTAGTTGTCCTACTGTCCAGTGGCCGAGGACGCGTCGCTCAGGTGTAGGTGCTGGTGACCCCGCGCACTTTTTTACCCCGAACGGCGGACAAGCCACGACAGGTTTGCCTTTCTTCGCTACCTGCTTCGCTGGTTAGACTGCGTTAGCCTTGGTGCTGCATCTCACTGCTCTGAGTCTTCGTCTGTTGCCACGTGTCTAATTTTATTGGTGTTGCATTTGTGAGTATGTGATTACACCTCGATCAGTGCGACATGGGACGTTGTTGTGTTCCCGGATGCCGCGGCAATTATGACAGTGGTCCGAAAGTGCGTGTTTTCGCATTCCCCAAGGATGAAGCTCGGAAAAAGTCTTGGATAAAAGCCAATCCGCGAAAGGATTTCACACCAAGCATACACTCCAAGGTGAGAAACTGCTGAAATTTGCTCTTTTACCGGCTCTGTCGCATTGCTGGTGTTCTTTCTCTGTTACTGTTGAACGGAGCGAGTATCGTGTGCGGTGATGGTAGTTTTGTCGCGCTTCAGGTAGGGCAGTGCGGTAAATAGAGCAGAAATACTCAGGGTCGTGTCAAAGTTCCCATTAGCCCGTTTCGTAAGAAAGTAATTAAGTCTGTGTTATGCTTGGCGCAGGTCTGCGAACTCCACTTCCTCGAGGCTGACTTCATCAGAAAGCTGTCACATTTCGACGCAGCGTCGGGAAGGACTTTGCAGCGCCGTACTCGTTCTGAAGAGCAGGAACATAGATGTGGAAGCTAACACAATGAATGGCAGCTTGTCAAGAGGAAGCTTAAAGCTTCCGCAGCCATGTACTGTGCACATGATGCTGGTGGCAACGCTTGTTTTCGAAAAGCTCACCAAGGCAGAAAATGCAAAGGGTTCCTCGCGTCGAACAACCAACGAGGCATTGTCAGCTCCATTTCCACATCACTGCTAGAAAATGTTGAGCTAAAGACTTGCGAAAATGGCCATACCTCTGAGACTATAGTGCGGATTGTAGTGCGTGTTGCAACAAATGTCGCTTTGAACAACTTTTGTAGACTTCGAAACGACACCATCCAAAGTTGTAACTTGATTCATGGCTGCGCTAAAAACACGGATAACACAGGACGGGCGAGACGTCCTGTGTACGTCTCTTCTCTTGTCCGTGTTTTTAGCGCAGCCATGAATCAAGTTACAAATTTGCACCAACTGGCCCAAATGAAAGCATTACTGCACCATCCAAAGCACCGCACAAAAAAAATGCTGCTGACAGAAAAATCAAAACCTTGAACAAGGAATGAGGTAGGACGGTTTTAGCCTTTCGTCCTAATAAAACCACTTCTACAAATGCATGTCTGATTCTTGTTACAGTTCGATGCCTGTAAGGTGTAAAGGCAAGCGTAAACAAATGCAGACCGCGCAGGAACAAAAAAAAGAAACACCTGCTTTCAGTAAGTGCCCATAGCAGATATAACGAGAACGAGTGGAGACGACGGACGGGGTGCGTGCAGGTGGGCAACTAGCGTGACGTCACGCTCTCTCTGGAGGGGCCTTGTCAATAGTCTAGGTGGTGTTGGACGACCCCCCGTGCGGGAGAGGCGAAGGGAACAGCAGGCATGGCAAATGCAGGTGCAGTGGTCACAGGGCCCACCTTCCGAGAAGTAGTTTTGAGGGAGGGAGGGAACAAAGCCGCAGCCGTGACTCACGCTAGTCACCCAGACAGCAGCCAGATGCAGGATACAGAAGGAATGTCTGAGCGGGTCATTATTGCCGGTGACTCAAATTTAGCCCGATGCGCAGAGGCAATCAAAGAAAGGGTGAAAGGAGATAAGAGAGTCTCGATAGGCACATTCCCAGGACATACGCTGGGGACAGTCATGAGGCAAGCGAGTGAAAAACTCGCAGCTAAAGCTCACAGACGTAACCTCGTGGTAATTGCGGCTGGGCTAAATGACGTGTTCAATGAAGAATCGTCAGGACTAGCGATGACCTTGGTGAAAGGGGTCGATAATATGCGCAGCGTGTCCCCCAGGTGAAAATTGTAGTATGCACAATACCGGAAGTGCCAGTGCGCAATATCAACTTGCAAAGAGCGGTTGTCGACGCAAACAAAGACGTATGGCGAATTAGTCGAGAGAAGGGTTTCGAGGTAGTGGATATCAACAGGGAGGTGCACAGGTGGGGCGGTTTCCAAAGAGACAGAATTCACTTCGATAAGAGGCTTGGTCATGAGGTGGGCTGGCGGCTGGCAGGACACGCAGTAGCTTTTTTGGGGGGGCACGCGGGCCCTTCAGAGTCCGGGGTAGCTAGTAACAGGGAAAACAGCCAGGACTCTTTGACAGGTAGTATTGGGAAAAACCAGAAAAAAGGTAAAAGAAAAAGGGATAAGGCGCGTATTGCAATAAGTTACATAAACATGCAGGGTGGCAGAAAAAAGGCAAAATGGTTAGAGATTGAGGAGCAGTTAAACAAAGAACAGATAGGCGTTTATGCGGTTACAGAAACACACCTTAGAGACTTGGAAGATCCACCACATATTGAAAATTATGTTTGGGAAGGGTACAACAGGATCATATCAGAAAGGAAAGGTGGGGGTGTAGGAATGCTAATTCACCGCGGCGCCAAATGGGTAAGAGTGAAACAGACGTGTTCAGAGCACCTCTGGGTTTTGGGCACAGTAGGTGGAAAGAAAACGTGGCTAGGGGTTGCCTACTTGTGGACGGGAAATAACTGCAGAGAAAAGAATCAGGAGATAGTGGATTGCATGAGTGAGGATATTAAGGAATTTGGTAATGGGGCGGAAATCATCCTTCTAGGGGACATGAATGCCCACATACACGACCTTGACGGATATTCAGACACCAATGGGAAGTTATTACTAGATCTCTGCGAGCAACATAGTCTGGAGATGGTTAACACGGGGCCTAAATGTGACGGCCAGATCACGTGGGAAGTCGGAAACAAACAGTCAAGTATTGATTATTGTCTCATGTCTGAAGGAATTTATCACAAACTGAGAGAAATGAGAATAGACGAGGAAGGGATTAAAAGCTTGGATAGTGATCATAAACGAATAACATTACAAATGGGATATAAAACTGGAAATGAGAGCATAGAATCAAAGTCTGGCACCTCGTATTTAAATGACAAACAAATAATAAATATAGCCACAAGAGTCGAGGAAGAAGTAGGCAAAATACCAGGCAAGGACTGGGAGTACAGTGAGCTATTAGATCTAATGACGAAAGAGATAGGGAGAGAGAAGAAAACTATTTGCTGGAAAGGAAAGAGGAAGCCAAAAAGTTGGTGGAACAAGGAAATCCGGGAAGCGATCGAGAAGCGGCGTGAAGCATCACGGAATCATAGAAGGGCAAAAAAGGACAAGCGACCGCAGGACGAAGTCAACGAAATATGGGAAATATATCTAGAGAAAAAATCCATTGTACAGAAATTGGTCGAGGCAAAAATGAAAGGCGAAAGTGAACGCTGGGTGACAGAGATTCACGAAAAAAAGGAGGCCGCACCTAGGGTATTTTGGAGCCACATAAAGGCGCTAGGTAGGAAGTCTGTCACAACGCAACAACATATTCTCGATGAAGGTGGAAATCAATTGGAAGGGTACGAAGCGCTAGGTTACATTCGAAAGACGTAACAGCCGATTCGTTTAAAAAGAGCGTCCAGGGGATTTCCCCGGTGAGTAAAAGTGTGGCGGAGAGAGCAACCGAGGAAGAGCTAGTGCTGGAGAATTTCAATTGGAAAAAAGCTGAAGGAAAAATTCCAAAGCGCACTGCCGCGGGTTTAGATGGGATTCCCGTTAGCCTCATTAACGAACTAGGAAATAGCACTAAAGAAGCACTGCTGAAAGCTGTAGAAAAATGCTTAAAGGGCAGGCAAATACCGGATAGTTGGCGAAAAGGTAGAATTAACTTAATCTATAAAGGCAAGGGAGAAAAGGATAACATTCGCTCGTATAGACCACTAACCATTACATCGGTACTATACAGGTTGGCCATGCAAGCAGTAAAAATGAAAATAGAAAAGTGGGCAGAACACAACGATATTTTGGATTTCGAGTCGACAATGGATTTCGAGAATGGACAACGAGAATGGATTTCGAGTCGACAGGCGGTTAGAAGATAACCTGTTTGTTCTCACTCAGTGTATAGAAATATCTAAAATAGAAAATAGGCCCTTGTACATGGCTTTTCTAGACATCACTGGGGCGTACGACAACGTTAATCAGGAAATTTTGTGGGGTATATTGAAAGGAATGAGGGGCAATAACATAGACCATGATAGAGAAATTCGCGAGTCATTCCTCATCCACAAGTTCAACGCTGTCTCATCGGGCATAAATGAAAATCCAGGCAAGCTGACGTTTCTTTCGGCGCGGAACTAAGTTCTAGTATCATCACAATCTAATAATAATCACTGTATACGCAGAGTTTTGCTGCACGCTTTCGTAGCATCGCTTTTCTTTGCCCTTTGTTGTTGCTGTTCTCACCCCTTCAATTGTTTAGTGACGCATCTTGTCGTGTTCAAGCGCTTTTTTTTTTTATATGCGCTCGCAGAATTGTATTTTTGTTTGTAGATTTTGTTACGGCTTTCAAATTATTAGTCACGCGATCTGTTTCATGTAAGCCCCTATTCTTCAGATACGTTTACACGCCTTTGCAATTACCTGTTGTTGTCACCGTGCATAACTCGCCTTACTGCAGTGATTACTGTGTGACAGTGATAGATCACATGTTAGGGGCCCCTTATACCACGTGTCTGCTTAAAAAGAGCGCATTTCTGTATTGTGTGTTCCCTGATGAAGGCCGGTCCCCGGCTGAAACGTCGGATTAATAAAAAGTTTTCGTGTTGCACGTCGTCTACTTCGCAAAGCATATATTAATATATATATACTCCGTTTCACACATCAGGTGCAACGCTGTGAAGGCTAGCGGGATTTCTTGCAGTAGATGCGTTCGCATCAAGAAATAGTCCATTGACTTTACCAACCGAAATGCGATTTCTTTTCGTCTTTAGGCGCAGTAATAAATGCGGATACTTCGTTCCCCAGATATAAACAAACACCGTTATACGGTTGTGAATAAGTTGTTCTGGACCGCATAGCGTCTTTGTTTTCACTTTTGGTGTTTCGTTTGCAGCCCGTCGCGACGCATCACGCGCGGCTCGCACAAGCGTTTAGAACGACGAAAGCCATGGGCGAGACGCGCGTTCTCGCACATATCTTGCTGACCGAACTTCCTGCATAGCTTGCACAGCGTTGCACCTGATGTATGAAACGGAGTGTACAGGAGAAGTGAACAAATGAAAAGAGTCGTTTTTTTTATTTTCCTTTTTTTTTTTGCGCATAGTGAAGCATACGCTAGCACATCGTTGTGCGACGGTGGGGAGAAATGTACTTTCGCCTTCACGCGCTGCAGCTCTGTCGAAATTGCGTAGCCACTGGTTCACGCCTCTGTTACGTAAAAGCGAGTGAATGCGAGCCAGTTGGTGCGTATCATAGTTAAACACAGCGCGAAGTAGACACGGGCAAGAGAGTACACAGGACTAGCGCTGCCCTGTGTACTTTCTTGTCTGTTACGTACTCCAGAAGGGAGGAGATATGCTGTGCTTGTCACGGAACGCACACCTCTGCGCACACATTCTTAGTCAACCTCGAACTTTCGCTAAGCCGTTTGGAAGTTTGGGGGGAAAAGCCGCGGAATTCTCGCATCACGCATCGAATAATACTGCTAAGTTTCTAAAAAAAAAAATGAAGGGTGCGGCTAACATGAGGGTGAATATGTGGCTTTTACACGTGTGCGGCCATTCCACGAGTACATACGGTACTCGCACAGCGTAACGAAGCTCACACACTTATTTTCTTGATGCTGCAATGAAGAGAAAATGCAGCATAATAGCAATGTTGTGCGTAAGCGTCACATTGCGCGGCCTTTGCGGTCCGCCTGAACATGGCGGCCACCGTAGCAGACGACGCAGATATTCTCACTCAAAGCGGAGCGCGCACGTCTCGGCATCTTGTACTCTAGCTTCAGCTCGAGCCACTGCACCCTAACTGGTTCTTTTTGTACACGCGTATACAGGAATATGCATACACTCAAGAATATGCAAGAATACCAAGTGCGACGGTGCTGCGTCGCAGCCTTCAGGCAGAGACCGGCGATAGTCGGTACTGCGGCATAAAGGGTGTTCTTCCGTAGGAAAAGGGAACCAATTGTTCTTCGCATTGCGCATGCGCTCGCTTACGCAGTCCACGCCTTCATGATGTCAGTTTTTTTTATGTCATCGGCTTCAGTCCTCTCGATTGACGTCTGTTCTACTTCTTGCGCATGCGTAGACCACGCCTTTATGATGTCAGCTTTGTGATGTCATCGGCTGGCGAGAAACAGCTGCGGTGGCTGCGGCCCGGCGACGCGACGCGATATCGGCGACGAGCCGCAGAGGGTGTCTGCGGGTCACGTGGACTGGCCCGCTTTGTATAAAGGGAGTGCTGTAACCGCGAGTGATAATTGGCGCCAGTGTGTGTGGTGTGCGTGGAGAGCTGCCGTCTCAACAGCAGGCGCCCGTTTCTTTCCTTGGTTTTCTGTCGAAGCGCACCGTTGTATGGGTAAGTCCTAACAACGTCTGAAGCGTTACGAGGTGGGGTCACTGACACATGGTCATCCATCGCCAGAATTCCCTGCGCATTGCAGTTTTTCACGCAGTGCCTTTACGCTGTCGGGAAGGTTTCCTTCTCAAGCAGTAACTGCGTGCGCGTGTAACTGTACATATTGATTTCCTAGGAATTGTCGCGGGATTTCGGCACCGGAAACAATGCAAGGACATGGGGCGGATGCCAAATCGGCAGGCCTTTATCAACTGCGCGTTGGCAGCGATCTCGCTGCGACGTCAGCAGGAACTCCTCACGTGGCACTCGACTGAGCTTGCGACCTTGTAGCAGCTTTTTTCTTCTTTTTTCTTTTTTGCCAGCGTGGCTCGCTTACGGCCGTTCGTATAATTCGTTGCTGCAGCGCAGCTCTCATTTTCGTTTTGCAAGCCAAGTTCCCTAAACCAGAACGTTTGATCTTTAGCAGCTTGAATGCAACGAGTATACATCCTCAAAATCATCCAACATCCCTGGCGATGCTGCGCTCGTAGTATATATAAACAAAAATCTTTCTTTTTCTAACCATTTGATTCATTTGCCACATTCAGCTGCAGAGTTGAAATTTGCCTCTCATTGTTCCATGCACATGACTCGTGCCCCTTGCATTAGTATGGTTGACTGCTCTAAACTAACACGTCATTTGCAGATCCCTTTCGTGGTTTCCATTCGAATCGCTCCGTGTGACGCGTTATTTTCGATGACTTGAATCGTATGACACGACAGTGATAACTCATTCACGATATTTGTTCCTAAGTTTAAGCCTTTCATTGCTCGACCCTATTCACGAATATGTGGGTGCAGTCGGGCCTTTGCAAGACCTCTCGCATTATGACATTTACTTTTATGCAGAATTGCCCGACTTCAATTTATATTGTGACCCCAATGACTTAGCTTTCCCAAAAAAAAAAAAAGAATATAGTTGCTATAGCAGTGTCCATTGAAACACAAATTTGTTCCAACGTTTTTATAGTTTCTGGGCGGTCCTGTATATTTGTTGCTGTGTCACTAATATTGCCAAACACAGCTTGGGCTATTATTCATGTATGCTGTGCAAGTTTCCTGTGAACTTATGGCTACAGACAAAACTTGTATCTTGTCAAATAAACATGCATCAAATACTTCGTTCTTCAGACTAACAAGGCTAGTTTACTGTCGTTATCAGTGCAGTAATTTCCTGGACCAAATATTTGCTGCAACTAAGGGCCACTTCGCGCTCAAGCTGCCCCGCAAAGCGCGTTTGGCCTTCTGCTTGTCACTCGTTGGCTGCTCACCTTGAGCAGCCAATGAGAGAAGGCCATCCACCCTGGGCCAGGTGGCCATGAGGCTGGAGCATAATGTGCATAAAGTGGCTCTTAGTGGACTGTGATAGTGGAACAGCTGTGTCAGAGGCAGTGCTTGCGCCACCTCCTCAAAAGGAGAAGAAAGTGTAGTTGTCCTTATACTGCCTTGCTAGTACAACTGAAATCTGATTGTTATCTAACTATGGCATGTGCTAAATGTGCTAAGTGCATGCAAGATTCATACGGTGCACTTATTCCTCTGCTACTCTCAAACTGGTACTTCAGAAAATGCTAGTTTTGTTGCTTGTGACCAAATTCCTAGAATGTGCAGTCGGAGTGAAAATTCTAAAGACCACAGGAGTGTGCAAAACTGCGTTGCTGCACCCTCTACCGATTTCACAGCTAACTTCGAAAGCACGTACTACACACGCCCGTCCTTTTCCACTTTCCAGTCTGCTTGTTCGCTTTCTTCAAATGCATGAGCACCGCAATATGTGGAATGAAGCACAATGTGTCATTTCTGCACTCGCCGTGGAAGCACGAAGCAACGATATTGGGACAAAAATACCTCGTTTTACAAATGAAGTGTTTATTGTTGCGACATAATCGGCTTCAAATCGACTGCAGGAATTGGCACCTTGCGTTGTCTCCCATGTTTCAATACGAGCGTGGTTGAAACGAGCAGGCTGGATAGTATAAAAGGATGTGTGTGTGTGTGCTCAGTACAAGCTTTCAAAGTTAGCAATGGAACCTTCAGAAGGTGCAGCGATACAATTTGGCACATGCTCTGAAAATTTTGTGCGTGACTGTACCTTCTCTTTTAAGCGCTTGTTTTTTCTTTTTTAGACACTTCCAGTGTGGAACAAATGTGCGCTTTCTGTCCTGAATTATGCCTGAAATCAATTTTTTTTTTCATTTAATTGCACAAATTTCCGTGCAGTTTGTGTATGGGCGTCCCTTTGAGAATAGGATGCTTTGAGGGTATTTAAGTGAAATCCAATTTTAGCTGTTCGTTGATGACTTGTCACCAGGAAGTTGGGAGGTTGAACGATTTGAATCCTATTTTGACGTCATCATTGTATACTGAATAATCGCACTGTGTATGAAAAGTAAGAAAAGTACAACAAAGTATACCTCCCTGTGGAATACTGATTTCTTAAAATGTCTTGGAACAGAACATTGCCTACTTCAATAAGGACCCGGTTTGATAAGAAACATTTCATTAGGCACATTGCCATGGATACCTAATTCTAAAAAGTATCTGAAGATTCTTGCCACCACATAGTATTGCGCGCTGTTTTCATATCTAACATTGAGAGAAATAAATTTGTGAATTGAAGTATTTGCCTCCACACGTAAATGTTTGGACATGGATCAGCTTTCTCTAAAATTGTACTGTTAAGCCAGGCAGTTTGTATCAATCAAGGAAATGTAATAATGTGCGGTTCTTTATCATTTCATGTACGAGACCATTGTGTCATTTCCCTGTACAACTGTAATGTTTTATCACTACTTAGGTGATTTTTGTCAGCTGCCAGAGTAGTTTCTTGCAGCCATCTTAAGCAACTGTGCATGCAATTCACCATTCTGTTGTGGCATTAGGGATCACCTATACATATTAGCATCAGCTAAATGTCCCAACACCCAAATTGAAACGATTGGTTAGTCCACAGTTCACTATATTCAAACAAGTGGCATACACAAACTGTGCACAGCAAGGGTCCATTCACACCAACACTGCTTGCCACTCGGGGAAAGGAAAGACAATTAGCACGCTGGTATTAACATCCTACACAACTGCAACTACTTCTATGATGGCACTTTCTGTTATGAACGATTACTACGAAGAGAGATCAACCACAATTTCTCCAATGCATCAATATTACTTTCGTGACCAAAATAACACTAATGTTTGATCAATGCCATATGACATAACTGCTTTCCATGGGCGAGTGTTCCATTGAGGGTTTTTTTTTTTTTTTTTTTTTTTTGCAGATCTAGCGTAATTTATGAAAGTGTGGGTTGTGTGTATTCCAACTCGAAGAATCGGTTATTGTGGTGTGAGGATACAAGTATTCTGTAACTTCAGAATGGATCTGTTCAGAACTACATGAAATAAACGTGACATATCTCTTCTTCAGGGCAGAATTTCATTGTTCCGCTATATTTCAGATCAGGAGCTAAAACTGAAAGGCAACTACCTGGCTCCATTCGTGTCCCTGGTATCTCTGTTTGTGTCGGAATGGCCATCTTGACTCAGAGTATGGCTCCACTTGTCATCATGGTGAGACTTTGATGCATTTATACATGCACATTTTCACATTGCAGCATTGTGGGTCTTGCCTTCGCTGTGTTCTGATATATCATTGTGACAAAGGACCAGCAAAAGTGGGCAAACATTTTCATGCAGGTGATATGGGTTTGATGTGCCCAGAAAGAAACAAGGCACAGTTGTGTCAATGTGCATTCGCTTGCAGTGCAAGTGTACAAGTTAGATGAACGAAATGAGTGGCGATATCGAAAAACCAAGTAAAGAAAGGCTTTTAAAACAAAGATTGCTTCAAGATGTACTCTGTTGAAGCTCAGCTACGAGGACTTTCGAAGGTCAGTTGATCTCGGTGAAGTTCACTGGGTATGTTCCCATGTCCACAATGTGGGTGCACTTTGAAGACGCGGACCGGGAAGAGACAGGACACACACTGCACAACTTTCAACTTCTTTCTTAGAAAGAGGGAAACATCACATATATACACTGAAGCACGTGATCCAGGGCATGCGCATTACAAATCACTCGGCATTCAAAAACTGGAACTCTTTCTCTGATAATGACAATGACTCTACGCTTACACATGAATCTGCGCATTCCAAAATTGATTTGGCTTCTGCTATGAGTCTCGCGGATTGATTATGGTTGCGGGATATGACGGTGCAGTGATCAAATTTCAGGGTGCATGAGCACCTTTGGCAGTGAGTTGCTAAATAACCATAGGAACCATTCTTGACATTATTACTGTGTTCTCTTAGGTGCTCGTTAAGGCAATGCCCAGTTTGCCCTATGTATACCTTTCCACAAGAAAGTGGAATGTTGTACACTACGTCCTTTTGGCACTGAACGAATCTAATTTTATGGTTCACGTCACAGACGCTGATGAACTGTTCGTGCTTTAAGTGGTGTTGGTGCTGTAACCAAGTGCGAAATTGATTATTTGCCGCAGCCCATACCTTGGATAGCGTCCTATTTGAAAGCGAACTCGTTGTGCCTGCTGAACTCTGACAGAGAAGGAGGCTCTGCCGTTATGCTTGTTAGCTTGTACAAAGCAAAAGCCTGTGAAGCTCTCAAGTCTGTTTTCAACAGCTGTGACACTGTTTCCTTGAGGGAACTAAAAAAGAAATTGAAAAGGCTATGTGACGGCTTTCACCTTCCGGGACTAGTCAAGAGAATCAGTGCTAGTAAGAATGATGCTTCAGAAGTATTTTATAGCGCAAAAACCCACAAGCCAGGTTGCCCCCTCAGGGTTATTGTATCTGAGAACACGTAGCAGAAAGAAATAGCTATTTTCCTGCAAAGCATACTCGACCTTCTTGTGGGCGAAGATCCCTTCAGAGTTAAAAATTCAGTGGAAGTAGAATTCTTTGGTAAACAGGAAGGCATTATCCTTGACGCTCTGTCGATGGATGTCAAAGATCTGTATTATTCGATTCCTCAAGCTGCCCTGCTCAAGAGCATTGAGGCAAGTATTGGCCGGTTTGGGGCAATTAGCTTTCAGAATAAAATAGGAATTCCTCCTGCAAGCTTTCTGGCACTGCTACCCTTTTACCTGTGCTCTACATATGTACGCTGGGACGGGTGCCTTTACCTGCAGTGAAGTGGCATATGAATCTAGCTTGGCACCAGTTTTGAGTGAACTATTTCTGGACCAGTTAGACAAGCGTCTCAAGGATACATTTGCACTTTCCAATGTTTTTAAAATATTCAGGTTTGTCGATTTTTTTTAGTCATTTTTGACAAAATGTCTAATGGCACATACTTTGATGTCGATAGCATGTTGACTGCTTTTAGGCAGACATTGGCACCGTTGCAGGTGACCAACAAACTTCCGTAAAATGGTTCCATTAAGATTTTGGATTTATGCATCACGTTTCGTAATAACGAGACTGCTGGGGGTGTCAGCCAAGGAGTAACAAACCGATTTCACCCCATGGCTCGGCTCATTCGAAACTTGTAAAAAGAAGCATCACTAACATGTGCCTAAATAATGCTTTTTTAATGTTTTTAGAACAGGTAGGTCGTCTACAGGCGTCAGCTACCCTGACCATGTGTTAGTGTCGGTATCCGAAGGGTTAGTAAAAAGAATAGGGAAGCAATCTTGTTGTCAACAAAACAACAATAAAAGTAGCAGGAATGTGAAAGTTGCAGTCATTCCATACATTCATCGCATTTCGCACAATCAAGAAAGGTGCTTGAAAGGCCGGTGTGAACGTTGTATTTTCCGCCCCGCAAAAATTATCCAGACTGTGCAAATTGAGAGCCTTCCTTCAGTAAGCCACCAGTCTGTGACGTGAACCATAAAATTAGATTTGTTCTGTGCCAAAAGGAGGTAGTGTACAACATTCCACTTGCTTGTGGAAAGGTATACATAGGGCAAACTGGGCGCTGCCTCAACGAGCGCTTAAGAGAACACAATAATAATGTCAAGAATGGTTCCTACGGTCATCTAGCAACTTGCTGCCAAAGGTGCTCATGCACCCTGAAACTTGATCAGTGCGCCGTCATATCCTGCAACCATAATCAATCCGCGAGACTCACTGGAAGCCAAATCAATTTTGGAATGCGCAGATTCATGTGTAAGCATGGTGGTGTTGTCATTATCAAAGAAAGAGTAGCAGTTTTTGAATGCTGAGTGATTTGTAATGCGCATGCCCTGGGTCACGTGCTTCAGTGTATATATGTGACGCTTCCCTCTTTCTAATAAGTAAGTCCAAAGTTGCGCAGTGTGTGTCCGGTCTCTTCTTTGTCTTCGAAGTGCACATACATCGTCGACTTGCAGAACCAACTAGCCCAATTAAGTGTGATGCTCCCGTGCACACTTCTATCATTTATGCCAAACAACAGCCTTGAGTGGTTTGCAGATGCCTTGAAGATAAAATTAATTGTTTACCCCTGGCTACCACAATGTGTGCGACATGCATACGTGCATGCACAAAGCATCTGGTAATGAGATGAATTCTGCAAGAAAGCCACACTGTCTAGAAAAAAAGTAATCCTGCATGCAATGTCCATTGAACACATGCTGTGCGCACGAAAGTAGAAACAATAATAAATGAATGAACTTGTTGGGCTAGTTGGTACATGCTTACTGAAATACAAGACTTGTACCATTGAGGAAGAATTTAGGACAGAACAGAAAAGGGCATCCTTTCCTGAAGACTCGCTTTTCTGTTCTGTCCTAAATTCTTCCTCGATGGTACGAGCCTTTTTTTGTATTTCTATATACATGAATAAGCAGGCATAACTGTTGCACTTTTTATTTTTGACGTCCGGTTACTTGCACCAGCTCAATGCAGAAGTGCTATGCACAAAATCCGCTTCTTTTGCTATCGTATAGCACTATGTGATATCTCTAAGGTGCAAGCTGCCTATGAAAACAAATCCACAGATTGTTGCTTTGTGCAGCAATCAGTGGTCTTCCGGGGAATCAAATCGGTGGTTGGGGCTGATCTCGGTCCTTGCAGCATAATGTGCTGCACTGGGTTGCACATGACTGATTTGCTCGGGTGGCAGTGGATGGATTGTAAATGGTGACACTGTATATGGCTGCTGAATTGAATGCATTTTTCGATGGTCATTGAACCAGACCTTTTGGCAAATTTCTAAAGTCTACATGGAGAGTGCAGGCCTTCCCATCATTGTTTGTACCATGTGCTTCAATCTTGTGAATTGATTTTTGTCCTTCCTCAATGCATTTCAGGTTGGTTGGCCTTGTGGGTATTTTTCGGTGTGGGACTCTGCTCTTCCTTCCCTGGGATGACTACTCAGCCAGCAACCATGAAGCGGCCCAAACGGTATGTTCATCAAAGGCAACACTTATCTGGTCAGCCGATATTTTTGAAACATATGGATCTTTTAGATAGGGCACCGAATGAGCTTTAGAGTGATCTGAGAAAACAAATATTATCTACTAAGGAAGCCAGAAAGTCATTCTGAGAAAGGAGAATAAAAAAAAATGACTCCTATAGAAGTAGCATAGCACGAGAAAGAAGCGTGGCCAAAGCTGAGAGGGTCACATCACAGGCAATGTTACTAACTGCCAAGTTCCCAAAACAAACTTCGATAGATGAGAAAGAATATTTAAAGGCACAATGTAATGACATTGAGGACGGTAACTCAAAGGGAATATCAACGGACCTTTTCAACAAGCTAATAGAAATCTTGTGCAGTGGAACACCCAGTTGTACAACTTGAGAGCACCACTGAAAACTTTTGTATAACCCAAGTGTTGTATAATTGAATAAAGCAGGCAGTGACACTTAGTGTTGCCCAATAA
The DNA here is from genome assembly GCF_013339695.2 of Rhipicephalus sanguineus. Classification (NCBI taxonomy): domain Eukaryota; kingdom Metazoa; phylum Arthropoda; class Arachnida; order Ixodida; family Ixodidae; genus Rhipicephalus; species Rhipicephalus sanguineus. Next base: position 179,220,148 of record NC_051179.1, read on the forward strand.
CGGGTACAAACCGCTTGAATGACCTCAAACTTCCTACATACTTGGTGGAATAAGTAACTCTGCAAAGTTTACAAGACAAGAGCATCGCATACTCCCATCTTCTTGTCAGTTTTTCAGCACTGCTTATTCCATTAAAATGTTCCATCTAGCTCCATAGCTCCAGCACAGGCGCTTATGAATATCAAAATGCTGTTGTCTGCCAAATAAATCATTTTGGCCATAAGCGAGATCAGTCCTGAACATTTTTGTAAAGCAAAAGTAATGGAACTTAACTAAATTATTTTACTCACATCATGGAAGCTGAAACTTCAGTGATTGAAAATTATTTCAAATGAAGGGTAAGAGTAAAACAATGCTGCCCATGCACAAGATGGTCTGGAGACCACTAGAGTTCATACGTTCATTCTGTCACGAGAAATCTCCAGTAATTCGATGGAATTAACAGCAAACATTTATTTGCCTTGCTTGCTTCTGCAGAACTGATTTGGCGTATTGAGCTTCACTTGTTAATACATCAGTATTTCATGAAACTTATCAAGAACACTGAAAATTAAGATTAACATGTATTCGTCCCCGCCATCATATAGCCTCAACATGAGCACCTGTTGGCGTGGCACATCTTCTCTAGATCTACTGCTTAAATTTGACTGTGTCTTGTTTGGTACTGAAGGCATGAAGAGTTTTGTGCATTCTTTGGGTCCTTTTTCTTATTATTTTTTCAGCACCCCTGTATCTTGTATCGTTGTTGGGAGCTAAGAAACCCATTAATTATTTTCAGGTGAACGACCATCTGCCAGAGCAGCCTTTGAACCGGAATGTGAAGCATACTGTAGGGGGTGGAACCCCCGAAAAGCCCCATGCTGAAGAGTCACGACTTCTGCCACGGCCTTACTGGGCCCCGATCAGTGGCGCTCCATTGACCTTTGACACAACTGCAGACCTGGAGGCTTTCTTGGCTCAACTGGGACAGCTTCTGTGCAAGGAACTGCGACACAGGCACTACAACACCCTGGGCAACCTGTTGCGCTTTTACAAGGACTACCGTGAAGGCAGCACCACCAGCCTGGCAACTTTCCTCCGAAACTACCCTGCTGAAGTGTTCGAGGAAGGCTTGTCATGTGTCGGCTTGAGCCTGCACCTCTGTCATGCCATGGAGCAGCAGTTTCCCTATGCACAGCCTTTCTTGGTCTCTTGCGAAGAGTGGATCCCTGATGTGGCATCTTACTGCAGCCACGACCCGCCAGACGATGCGTCCAGTGTCAAGGAGCATGTGCTGGTGGCTCTGAGAGTGCTGGCGGGCACTCGCCGGGGTCTGGTCCTGCTGGATCCGGGATACCACGTGGGCTTTCCAGTCGTGGTCATGGATGATGGCTGCGCTCCACACACTGGCCACTTTGTCCAGTCTCACACGGCCAAGTCCACCAAGGAGTACTGCTACGAGGCTTTGGGCGAAGGCTACGTGCTCTGGCGGGTGACTGAAACCCGCATGGGGAGCAGCAAGACGTGGGACAACGTTCTGTACGTAGGCGGTGCCTTTCAGAGCGCACTCAGTTACTCGGAGAAACGAAATCTTCTCTACGACTTTAGGACTCTGGTGGCACGCAGCAACGGTCATGGCCCTACGGCAGGCGTCTACTGTAAACTGGATGAGCTCAACCGCAATCCTGTCTTCACGCTCTTCTATAACAAGGACGGCCGGAGAACAGAGGCAAAACTGCCATTCGGGTCATTTGGCTCTGCCACACCACCAGCAGTCACAGAATGTGCCCAACAGATAGACATGGCTCCCGACAAGCTACTGTCCCTCCTCACTGGAATGGCTGACCTGTACGAAGATGTGGACTTTGTCAACCAACTGCTCGACCTTAACCGCAGAGTGGACCCTTTTGAAGAGCTGAAATAAATTGCTGGCACAGTACTTCGTTGAAGAATTCAGGTTCATGTTACAACTGCTGCAGTAAAGAATAAATTGGGCTTGCAAAAGAGTTTTGCCCTCCGGTTTTCCATTCTTATGTCCAATTTGAAAGGACGCCAGGGTGCATGTACAGTTTTTGTGGCTCGAGCCTGAAAGAGTCATGCTCTGGTCTTCTTGGCCTCTTGATTCCAATTGTGACCCGCACCTAGCACAGGCTGACCAAGCCTGGTTCCATTCAACCCATTAGCCTTTCAGTCCAAATGAAGCTAGTGTGATGTGAACTCCTGCACTACAGTCGGCAAGTGCTTTTGTGGCACAAGAACAGTGAAATCTCGATAGCGTTATTTTAACAGCAGAGCTGTTTAAGCTTAGAGTAATGCCGTTTGTCGACCGCACAAAAATGGCGAAGTGGGGAGAGTAAGGCTAAGAGAGGAGGAAAGCCAAGTATAGATATGCAATGCAACGGTAGGAGAGGTGGAGAATAAATGCATAGTAATGTAGGTGCCTTTATATACGCCGGCAGAATCCTGTTTTTCATTCAGAGCTTTCTCTTTTTTCCAGTATAACAAGGTGAGGAGGAGGGGAGAGAGTATAGCAAGGACTTAGAAAATGGTGCAGCTCCGTGGATATGCTGTGATTTTTTTCAAGAGAGCCTAGGCATCGCGTCTTAATAACAACCTCATGTGCATTGTAGCGTCTACAATGCAGGCGAGGCGACAAAGTGTAAACGTAGTAGCTTTCGCTGAAGACTTAGCGGCATAAATGAAAAAATAAAAACACGGTAATCGTTCTAACACTGCCGTAAACAAAGCGCGATTGCTTACCTTCTGCGTCGGACAGCCGCAATCCACCGCCGCCGTCGCTCTCCTCATGAACTAGCACCGGAAATTTGTAAAAGTTCGTTCCTGGCGTTTTTGTATGTGTTTGAGTAGCCGACAGCGCTGCAGTTATTTTCCGACATTGCTGAAGCCCGATAGAGTCGTTAAATCACGATGAAAAACGCATCCATCCGTGCACTCGCGTACACGCTTGCGGGAACACTGTTCGCCCGAACCCGCAGACGGTTCTGAGCCGTGGCGGCAGATGGCGTCGTCGGCGCTTTGCGCATCGCCTATTTTCGTCACTTAACGGAAGCCACCAAGCGGTTAGCGTACGACGCATGCGCAGTTGCGCGAAAAGCCATCGCAAAGCTTTGCGTACGCTATTCTAAAACTGCCTATTGTCTTTTTGCTCCGGCGCCGGTTGGGGAGACCGTCTGCTACTACCTTCGACAAAGCGCCCGTAGTGCGCTGGAATGATGGCTGTCATTTCACAATCCACGATAAAGGTGATGAAATTTAAGACCACTTGTGCACAGAGCTTATTTTAACCTCGAATTTCTGGTGCGCTAGAACCAGACCGCGCAAGGCCTAAACATTTGCCCTTAGATCACCGGCCACTGCAACCTAAAGCGATGCTTATAAGAGAAGGGAGCTTCGACGACGCGGAGGAGTGCGGGCCTAAGGAGCTTCGCTCCTAAAAAGCAGAAAAACGCGTCAGAAGCTGCGGATTGCAACACCTCGTCAAGCAGCCAACCAAAGCAGGGAAGTCAGGTGAAGCGTGGACGTCGTCCGAGGAGGCGCCCGCCGCTCCCACCCCTGCCGAAGGAAGGTATATAAAAATCGTCCTGAGGCCGCACAAAGCCCTCGCTGTGAATGACCTACTCGTGTAGGAACTATCCACCGCTGTGATAGACGCTTAATTGCCACCGACACTTCGACGGCAGTAGTATCAAGCTGCGCGTCCACCCGGGAACCGGACCCCAATATCACGATCTTATCGGCTTCTCATGAGCATGCGGCCAGAGGCCCATCTGACTATCAGGGGTCGAGCGCACTCGTTCAATTCGTATGTAGCGGATCCAGGGGGCGTCCTGAGATACATCGACCTAGAGTTACTGTATATGCTACCTTCAGACTAAAGGTAGCATATACAGTGACTCTACATCGACCATGGTACTCCGCCCGGGACCTCCCAAGCAGAACTCATGGCAAATCTCCGTGTGCGAAAGGGTATTGAGCGGGCGCGAATGCTCGGATCTGCAAAGACAGTCATATCATTACCTTCACGGGCAACACACTGCCCAGATAAGTGTACTTTATGGCAGCGGAAGCCGTCTACTATCCCCACAAGCCGACACAGCCGGCATGCAAGGTATACTCTGTAGGGCACCAAACCGACGTGTGCCCGACGCCAATGTATGTTCCACGTGTGGTACACGTGAACACGCACAAGGACATGAGTGCACCCCTAAGTGCACGATCTGTGGTGACGACCACATTAAGTGGCAAACTATGCAAGAAGAAACTCAAGCACGTTCCGCCTACGAGGTCACGGGTGGATCAGCCAGAACGGAGAAGACTGTCAACGCAGAAAGCCTCGTCCGCTTCCGCGAGTACGGCTGAAGTCAAGGCATGAGCATTCCGCACGTCATATAATCTTCGTGCCGGAAGAGTTCTCGGGAAACTTGCGACTGCTGAATAGGCAAGCACTATCCGCTTTTCTGGAACGTGTGGTGCCTAATGAGATCAAGGACGTCAGAATAAATACGCGGAATTCAGCAAGTCACTGAGCTAGGCGGCATCAAAGTGCGTTCTTTTATACCGATGGGTGCATCCATAGCTGGTGTGATATACGACATAGACATCGCGATTCCCGACGCAGACTTGCCTACCCTCATAAAACCGGCAAATGAGAGGTATATATTGTCATCACTCAAGTGCACCGTCTTGGGAAGACGCGCTGTGTACAAAGGCGATTGTACACCATTCCACAGAGGCGTAGCCAGGGGGGGAGGGTTGAGACCCCCCCCCCCCGAAATTTTTCAATTTTGCATGTGGATATATTGTATGTGTGCGTGTATATATATATATATACACGCACACATAAAATTATTAAACGCACGCACGAACATACAAAAAGGTTGGTTGAACCCCCCCCCCCCCCCGAAAAAAATTTCTGGCTACACCTCTGCCATTCCATGTCAAAAGTCGGAGATTTTCCGACATCCTGTTCGGCCATTCGTACAGAAGCTACTTCAGTATCAATGAAAAACTCCGTAAACAGGGGGCGGGTGCTCGAGCTGACGTTTCGACAAGTGGACGCGTGTCTTCAAGGCTAGAACTGATTTTTAGAGGAAGCTTGCGATGGAATAATCCGTAAACAGGGGGTGGGTGCTCGAGCCGACGTTTCGACAAGTGGAATTGTCTAGAACTGATTTTTTAAATCAGTTCTAGCGACAAGTCCACTTGTCGAAACGTCGGCTCGAGCACCCACCCCCGTTTACGGTTTTTTTCATCGCAAGCTTCCATCTTCCACTTCCTGCCGTGTTTTGGACTTCAGTGTCACCAGTGCTTTAAGCTAGGACACGTCAAGGGTGCGTGCTCAAACCAGTGGCGCAGGCATAAATGTTTTTCGGGGGGGGGGGGGGGGGTGGCACGGCCTTGATCTGACGTAGTGTCTGGGCAGGTGAGTGTGGTCGAGTGTCATTTCGTGCTCTCTAACACGAGGCGGAAAAAGAATTTCGGGGGGGGGGGGGGGCACAGGCCCGATGTTGAAACACCCCCCGAAATTGAAATTTTTTCATGCTTTAACTTTTCGGGTGACACTAAAATACTTGCACCACAGCGACCACCAGTTGCCAAAGTTAGCCGTTCTACACGCAAACACCCCCACCCCGGGAAAAAATTCCTGGGTACGGCCCTGCAAACAAGGCGATGTATGCAGCTCGTTGCTGGCTGTTCCGCATTACATATATTCCCACAGTGCGTGGGATCTGCCGGATTTTTGTTTCGTTGATTCTCAGTTCTCCGACAGGTTGAACGGGAAGAAGGCGCTGCAGCTCCCCGTGATCGCCGGTAGTTATATCGGTCGTCTTAACCAATTAGCTGTTGGGTGCAGTGCGCTACTGAGATCTCACACACACACACACAAAAAAAAAAAGAACTCAAAGAAAACACCATAGTACATTGCCCATGTTCACAGCAGGTTACCGTCTCGTAACATCCATCCACCCATCAACAAACGCTAGCGAGCCACTGTAGCGCCACCGCAGTATTACAGTGTACTAGAATGGGGCAGTGGGCTCACTGCCGTATCCCTGCGCCGCGCCCCCATGGCCCTCTCCGCGTCGACAGCCTGGGCGCCCGCCAGGGGCGCTGCCGCCAGTTTCTCCTGAAAACTTCTCTTGCGGGGTGCGAAGCCCTGGTCGGGGTTACGCCGGTTACGATGTAGTTCCGGGGGGATCAACAAACGCGGAGTTGAAGGCGGTAAGAGGGCCACCACAATGACACATAAAAGAGACCACAAAAAAAAATGGAGGGAGAAGGGGGTCGAGCATTTTATTCTTCTTTTAAGCTGATTCCCCTGCAGCGCATGTTCGCGCCATTCATTCGTTTGAAGGACCTTTGTCGATCGGCACCACGCGTGCCGCTTTGCTGCACTTACGTATGCTTGTTTTTCTGAAGAAGCGGCATTTGTGTCTGTCCGCAAACTGCAACTGTCTCAAAGACGGTCCGCCGCTGCATCTGGACGGGAGGGACGCGCTACAGCCTCCGGCGGTCGTGCACATAGGGCATGCAGCGTACGTGCAAAGAAATTGCTGGGGCAGCGTTTGACAACAAAAACAGTTGGACCCAACGAAGCTAGGAGTGGCCGCGTAGTCAAGTGCGGTAACAATAAAAGCAAAAAAAAAAATCAGGAGGGTGGTGACAGCAAAACCATACTCGTGTACAGAAAAAGGAGCTGTAGAGGGGAGACTGAAGTAGCTGTCATTAGGAAGCGGGAGACCCGTAGGGATTGGGCAACGTCGTCGTTGGCTGTTTAATGGTCGTGACCATTTTTGCATTGTTAATCATGGCAAGCATTTACGCATACATAGGCAGGGGTTTGTGTAAATAAAATCAGAGCAGACGTCTATCAGGCCAGGAGGAGGAGCAAATCTGCGTGCTCATTGCCGGGTGTGCGGCTGTTCTCCTGATCTGAAAGGCACGCAAATTGGGAACCACGCAATTAATACGAACGGGAAGTGATTGAAGCGCAAATCTGGAAACATATGGTTCGAACAAATGCATTACTGTATCTGTCACTGTCAAAGAAAGAGATTGCTTATTTTAAAAAAAAATGTGGTTACTGATGTCATTCTCTCTTATTGTGAATCACACGTGTTTTATGTACGACGCATGCGCGCTTGGCTTATCAGGGAACGTTATGTGGTTTCATTAAACCTGTTGCTAGTTCCAGCGGGTGTCTTCTCTTCTTGTGTAAGCGTCCGTAAGCTGGTTTTTTCGTTTCTTCAAGTATGTATACCAACAGGCCCAGCAACAGATTCTCCTATTACACAGACCAGCTCATATATGCGAATAAAAAAAAGAGAAAAAAGTGAGGCGTTGTTGTGGGGCTCGAAAGGCGAGAGTGAAGTCGCTATGATCGTTACAGCGGCGAAAGGGCATTGAAAATCGTATCGATCAGCAGGACAAAAAAGAACTTCAACGCCCAACTACATGCCCTATCTGTTACTGCAGCGGCTACGTGGAGGAGCATTCATCTATGCAATAGCCGCTTAAAACATTGCCCACCCTTCGTAAATCAGTCACAGCGACAGTAATTTATTTCACAACTCACAGAAAAGTTTCATCAAAAGAAGCTCCGTGTGTTGCGCACCGTAACTTTGACTTTTCTTGCGCGCAAAACAGCAACGCGCGCTAGCCGCGCCCAGCAATCCGCCGGAAAGTTTCAGGTGACGCTGGGAGCCGCGCCGCCTGTCGGCGGCGACATGAAGTGCGTCACGCTCCGCCGCTCAGTGAGCGCACTATAAACTTCTAGAACACTGTAGCAGTATGCAGTGACCCGATCTAAAGGGAACAGCCCAATGACTATCGCCACCCTTTCTACGTGCCGGAGTGCGGTGACTACTGTAGCGGTGACTTTGCTCAAGTGGCGAGAAGAATGCTCGGTCGTGTTGTGCTCTAGCTGTGCCCACTGCTTGAACCAGAATGAGCGAACTTACGCCAGACGAGGTAAGATATGCCTCAATGAGCCGCGTGCAAGTCATCGCATCACTTGTTTGCCTCTGGCTTACACGGCGCTGATGAGCAGTGTTTTCCACTGTCATGTTCACGCTAGATCGTGGACGCGTAAAAATTATCCCCCCGATTTGTTGTCGTGTGATCGACCGTTGTTCCGGAGCTCGTAATGCTTCTGCGATTCTCTGAACGCTTTAATAACGAGATTGACATTAATTACGCGAATCAGTGCTGTTTAGTTGACACGCAGGATTCATTGAAATGTTTTCCCGAGTCTGCTCCAGAATGCTCATCTAGTTGTACGCTGCATATGCAACACAGCAGTATCGCAAGACTTTCCAGTTCTCACTTGTTCACCCACGTTTATGACGACCTCGTATCCTATTGAGCAAGACTGCCAAAGCACAGCCTGCCAAATCATGCAGTCAACAGCACAGAAAATGTTTCATACTCGCGGCCACTGTGAAAACGGTGCCTGGAGTGTAACCATTGGTGTCTGATGTCGCAAATTCATCGAGGTCGGTTACCCCGCGAAATCTCTTCCCAGCACCACAAGTCTTGCGCAGTGGCTATGGTAGAGGACGTGCTGGACTCACCTTCTGGAGCAGTAATATATTGCAGTGAAGTGCGCTGACAGGAGCCAACTTCGCCTCACGTGATGACGAGGCGAAGGCTGCTAGTATGTAGCTAACGAATGTGCGTACGTTAGGTACGAATGCGATACCACTTTATTTATTTATTAAATTTATTTCTTCATTTAGAGATACTGAAATCCCATTGCGAGATTTTCGCAGGGTGGGGTTATGATAGAATAGTTTGTAGAGGTGTGCAAATAGTGAAATTTTGTCTCGAATGGAATAGTGCAAAATAGTAGCCAAATACATTGAATATCGAATCGAGTATTGAATACTAAAGATTTTTCTTTTGAAAATTGAAAGAAAGAACGAAGAAATGAAATTGCTTATGTCCTCGAGCACATAATGCAGCGAGTGAGTGCTACCGAAAGATACAAACTTGTCATGCGGAAACACAATCTGTTGCACAACACATGGCTTCAGGCTCTCTCACCGTGATGTTACGGTGTTTCCTGCAGTTGAAAACATGCGCTCACTGAGCACCTCAGTAGCAGGGGTGGGAAGGTATTGCAAAGAAATTTTGGCGATACCTGGTTGAAATGCAGCTCCATCCTCTTTCACAGTATTTCTAAGGATCATTCTTTCTTGGGATAAGGCCTTTATGTGCGGAAATGACATAATCTGCTTGAAAATAAATGAACGCTCGCTTATGAACTAGGATATCGGTGCAAGTTTTAACGGAAGACTTACTGTAACAACGTTAGCGTTAGTTTTAGCCACCCACCCTAACCAAGTTGCACCATTGGCCTTTGTCGCTGTTTAGGTGTTTGCCCTGTCGAATTATTCGAAACTTCGAATAGTAGCTATTTGAAAGTTGTATCGAATTATTCGACTACGTATTATTCGATTCGAAACTCGAATATTTGCACACCCCTACTAGTTTGGCAAAGGTAGGAAAAAAAGAACGTATAGGTACTGGTACAAACACAATATAGGTAACATGAAATATAAAAGGCGCATTGATTACAGCAGTTGGAATAAACAAGTCATTACACAGTGCGGCACTATGAGACAAACAGATTTAAGGAAAGCCGCAACATCACATGATTTGACAGTTGATTACATTCAGTAGACCTTCCTCAAGCAATCCCAGAATACCTTGTGTGAAACGTGTGTACATCGAGTGAGCCGGCTGTTCGGTCATTGGTGCCGAGGAAACACGAACACGTCGTCATTTGTTGACGATTCTTAAAGGGACACTAAAGGCAAATATTAAGTTGACGTTGATTGTTGAAATAACGATCCAGAAACTTTGTAGTGCTACTTTTGTGCCAAGAAAGTGCTTAATTTTAAATAAAATCACATTTTAGTGATCCGCATCGCGTTGGCGCACTTCAAATCACCCGCCTGAAAGCAGTGTTTCTCACGTCACTGCTGCCGTGCCCAACGTTGCCCGCCTTTACTGCGCGGCGGCGTGCACCATTCGGGCATCCGGCAACATCACATGCATGCGGCATTTTGTCGAACTTTCTGTCAGAGCGACTTTCACGAGCGCGCAAAACACACGCGGCAGTACGCGATACCGAAACTACCACTGAGATGCGAGCGCGTGAACGAAGCAGGATGCCGGGCGAAGCGCAGTTCGACGAAAACGTACACCTTTGCACCACGCGTGCCGTTCCCCATGGCAACACCAAAGAGGTTCTTTTTTCCATGAATCAAACAGAAACGAACAAGCAGCATTTTATTACTTCTCTTGATGCACGGAAGGTGCTTTTTTTATTGCAACTTGTTTAATTACGAGTGATTAATTGTAGTCGAACTTTCCCACGTCATCGGGATCATTTCCAAAATGTGCCGCTCGTGGCGCTCATCGTGTGATACATTTAGCTTAATTTCTCAGTAAGTAGGGCACTGCTGTTGATAATATTGCCGTTTTAGACGTTGTCATACATTGAGCTTTCACTCTGACATAAATTGTTATTTGCCTTTAGTGTCCCTTTAAATCGCAAATGCTACACATATCTGAACATGTATCCCCACATATGAAATACAAAAGGAATAACACAGTCAGTGTAGGTATTACCGAGCGGATGTATATCGGATGTAGCAGTTAAGTGGCATGCGTGTCATCGTGTGCCTATATCATCGTCACATATTATCATAAGCAGTATGAGCTGGAACACCAAATTCATGTTTATTCAACAATTACTTGTAATGTACTGATATGAATGTGACATGGGATTGCAAGAAATTCCTTTCCTCTTGAAAACTTAATGTCATGGACACTTTTGCGCATGCCAACTGCGTTTAAAAGGTAATTTCAGTGTTCCATCTCATGTTGCCACACACCCTTATTTCTGTATTTTGATGTGATTCAGCCACAAAAACTGTTAGTACAGCTCGGTGCACGCTGCGCGGCAATGTGTGGGAAGCTTTGCGATTGCGTCTGATTGTTCTGCTAAGATTATGCGCAGGACATGAGCAACCAAATTTATTCTTGAGCTAACGCAAGCACTAGCGATAATGTTGGAATGTTCAATAAAGCATGTATGTAAGCCGACGCATTTTCATAGAAAAGCAGATTACCGACGGCCGATAACTGTGATCGCCACTGTCAGTGTACTGCCTGTATTGCTCTGACTTTCATTTCCTGGGCACAAGTTCACCCAATAAAAGTTTCATCTTTAACAGCCCGATTGTCAGCTTTTTCACTGTCACGACCACGTAACAATATCTACGGTATACCGGGTGTTTCAAGAAATGTGTCCAAAACCCTAAAAAATCACAGAAATTAGATATTTGTTCGATGCCTTCACAATTACTTCTTCTGTAGCCGCAGGCATCTTAAGATGGTTAAAAACATCATTTGGGACAGTAATTAAGAAAGTTAACCTTTTAATTAGTAAGTTAGGCAGTTATGTCAAATGGGAGAATTGAAGTCCTTTATGCGAAGAGCACTGAGATATTGAAAGAGCGGCCTCTAGTAATAATTGCAAAGTAATGAAGTTCACCCAAATTCAGCTGCGAAACCGAAACGTGGAAGAGCATAACTGCCATATTCTCCTGAGTTGTCCAGAATGAGTGAGTGTTGTTATATAACCATCAACCGACTTCATTGTGGGGGTGTGCGGGCTGCGCTTGCAATTATAGCGCGCATGGTGCACATACAATAACGAACGTGGAAGAACTATGTAATAATCGTTGTCTTGCGAACAGGGACATCGTTCTTGTTGTTTGCTTCTTGCGCTCATTGGTGCTTCAGTTTCAGTTCTGCCATTGAATTTAGTTGAATTTCATTACTTTGCAATGATTACTAGAGGCTGCTTTTTCTATATCTCAAAACTATGATGGTATCTTTGCATGAAGAACTTCATTTCTCCCGTTTGAAGTAACCGCCTAACTCTGCTAATTGAAAAGTTAATAAATTTAACCTTCTTACTGTCCCAAATGATGCCTTTAACCATCTTAAGATGCCTGCCGCTACAGAATAAGCAATTGTGAAGGCAGCGAGCAAATACCTTATTTTCCTGATTTTTAAGGATTTTGGACACATTTCTTTAGACACCTTGTATATGGTCACCTCTGAGCCAACACACGAAAACACAATCAGCATATGTAAAATCTGCAGTCAGTGTCAACGAAGGTTGGTGGAAGCTTATCGTTTGTCACCTATATTGCGAGCGACGCGCACACTGCCTAGTTAATCTGTCTGGTTTTACTAAATGGTGACTATACTCTCCCGCGTGCCCTTTAAATATCAGAACCTTACCTTGTGCTCGCCGACAGTGCTGCTGAATGTTGATTCCAAATGCATCCGCGCATTTCATAGACCACTTCATCTAGGAAACCGAATTGTATTTTTTTGATTGAATTTATGCTGTAGGGCACACTGGTGCAAGAAAAAAACAACGACGCTTTGCAACTGCACAGCTGGTCCAGCAGTGGCACGTGGAAACACTAGACAGATATAAATCGTAGAGGCCATTGCAGCTAAACACACAAGTTCGTCACTGAATTATGCACTAATATTTTGTACCTTGCCAAATTCACTTAGTCTAAGAAGTGCTAGCACGGCACAAGCGTGAGGCTCGCGTGCTCGTCGGCGTACACACTTTTCTCCTTTGCAGTTCCCATGAGCGCTCGTGTGCTTGACAAAGGTCTATTACTGTCCTGGGAAAGAAGTAGTATTAAAGCAGTGGAGGCATGTCTTTGCCTAGTAGCAAAACCTGTTTAAAAAGAATGCAGCTGAGAGGGACCCTTGAGCAGTTCAAACAGTAATTTTAATTTTACAACTCGATTCCCTTGAGTCAAGTTTGGTAGCTTGGCTCTTATTACCAGTGCTGTCACTGGCCAAAGCTACTGCCCTCTTTTGAATACTTTGTTTTATTAACCCTTTGTATCCCATGGCCAATCCAGCTGCGCAAGTAAATATTTTTTTGCGTATATGCAATTACAATACATACGAAAGTGGGAATAAACCAAAACATGGGAAGTTTTAGCTTTAGTTCTACAAGAAAACAAGTGTCCACATATGTGGACGCTGGGAACACCAGTTAGGGGAGAGTCGGGAGGATTAGGACACTTTTTACAATTATATTTTTAGTTTTGTAGAACTTCAACGTGGAACGGTGTTTGATTGATTATAATACAGGTCTAAACAAGCCGCAAAACCCTTGAGACGCAACGGTTCCTATGGCTCCTGGTTGAGCTGTAAAAAAATAGTTTGTGATGGCTAAAATCTGTCCCATTCCACCTGTCTCTGTGGGTGGAGTGGGACACCACTTGGGAGGAGTGGGACGTATGTAACAAAATGGTTCAAGTGTGTTCAGTGACCATTACAAGCGGATAGTTCAACATCACACAATAAATGGCGTTGCACAAACTTCGCTGCACCGATACTTTTTGACATTGGCACCTAGGTATCATCACAATGTCAGTAACTGGTGAAGTCCCCATATGTTTCTTAGGAAAGCAGAACTGAGAGCTCTTTTCTTTGTTCCGCAGGAACTGCACACTGACACTGACATGTTCATACTGCTATTCACTCCAGCCACAGAAATTTTTTTTACTAAAATTGACAAGAAAGACATCGCCTTCTGTCACTTGAATATTTCATTAGGCCAACTGATTTCACAAATGTCATGCCAGTCGTTATCATAATCTGACATGTCGTCAGAATTGTCAAAGACAACGGCAGGTGTGTCTTCTTCAGTTGAAGAACAGCAGTCCTTCAGCAAACACCATTTCTTTTTTGGATGGCCTGTGGCAGCATTCTTGACTGTGCTGCACTACTTTTTTGATACTGTCTTGCTAAACTCTGAATTCTTGTTCAGTTGTATGCTTCCCCAATTTACATGCCATGACTTTGTTTTGCCTTTCCTTTTTGCGCTGTGTAACGTGGCATCGCAGTATAGGATAGAGAGGAACGGGACAGTGTCCCGTTCCTCCCACAATTCAACTGTCCCATTCCTCCCAAAGTACGTTTCCAAAGGAAAGAATGTTCAGCGGCTAAAATTCAGTCGTAATGCTTATACTTTTTCTTTGAAAAAGTACAGCGCTGATGCGTCTTTTCGGAGAAAGATTGATAGCAGTGTCCACAAAGCGGTTCAAATCTGAGAGCGTTACAATTGAGATAGCAGAAACTTACTTTGAACACATGAAAATGGCGACTTCCAGTTGCAGAAAGCTCCATTCGCCAAAGACGCCGGCCATTACATCCACGCATTTGGTCTGTTAGCACCATTTTATGAGTCGTTGGCCAACGTCTTTGAAGTAACTGGAGGAGAGATAAACGAGTTGTCCCATTCCTCCAACTGTCCCAAAGCTCCCGACTCTCCCCTACACTGGGTCCATCATCCTTCTTCATCGTACATGGGAACTTTGCTTGCCGACGGCTCTGTTGCAACACATTAATCACTATCATCATCACTACTTACCATATTCAACACCATCATCATCATTTATTATTATTATCATCATCATCATCATCATAAAGGGTCTCGTGGCCGATGGCTAACGGCTCTGATTCAACGCCTTCATCATCACCATCATTATCACCATTCAAGGCCCATCTGCTTGCGCACCACTCTACTTCAACGTGTTCGTCACCATCTTTATCATGGTTGATCATGATTACCAGTGCGTTCATGGTTACGTTCAAACTGAATGCTTTCATCATCAGCAATAGCATTTTTCATAAGGCATTTGCTTGTTGATGGCTCTACTTCAACGTGCTAATTACCGGTGGCCTCCAAATCAGATCATTCGCTTCTGCTAGTCAGCTCGAAAATTGTGGCATGTATGTCTTCATCATTTAATCCGCGTCCAGAATAAAGCAAATAAATTCTAAATAACTTCTACAAGGTGTGTTTAGCTATATCACTGATAATGTTTTGGGTAGAGCCGCACGGCAACGAAGCGGGTCTTACTATACATGCAGCGTTCTATCAGCTTTTTACACGAACTCGGTATGCCTGGTGTCCACAAACGTGGACGCCGCAGTGACAACTCAACTTGCAAAACTTTGGTCGCCCACAGTGCAACAAAAGTCACACAAAGACAAGATCCATCTGTCTTCAAGACAAGATCTGCATACCTGCCAAGTCTCCCGGATTACCCGGGAGACTCCCGGATTTTGAACGTTTCTCCCGGTTGTACGGGTCATAAGAAAATCTCCCGGAAATCCAGTTTTGCCCCGCGCGTCCAGTGCTTTGCGCGCCCCGTGCGTCACGGTGACGCGAGGTGGGACGTTTCGCGTACAGATGCGCTACACGCAATTTAAAAATTGATCCTAAACGTGTTATAGGTTATATCAGCCGTTAATATTTCGTAGATGATGCGTTTGTGTACACACAAATCTATCCCACAAGTTATCTCGCCTTCAAAATTTTGTGTCACTACTGCTTTAAGTGGAGAGCCCAGCACTTAAAAGGGTAGCCGTTACCGATGTCTGTCGAGATAGCGCGTTCACCAGCGCTCGCGACCGTCCCCGTCTCAACGGCGCCCCTTATGGTCCCTTGCCCGACGAAATAACTGGTAACCAAGCGACGACAAGCCTCGCACGCGGAGCGATGTTATCGCATGTGCCTTTCGCGCGACGGCGACGGCCGGGTCGTTTCATCTCTGCTTCAACCGCGTTCGTCCCTAGCGCTAGCACACTTTTACTCGCACGTGAAACGGACGATGCGTATGCGATGTTATCGGTTTGGACTCTGTACAGATCAGCGGCGACCGCAAAATCCCGCTGACAGTGTCCATATAATTGCTATCGCAGTACCCCCCCCCCCCCGCGGTCGGCATACTTCTTAACCCTCCCCCCTCCCCCGTTGAGTAGATCTCCCGGATTCCGTTTCTCCAAACTTGGCAGGTATGGATCTGTCACAAAGACAAGATCCATCTGGGACGCTGGGATACAGGGTCAGCCTGAGGAAGTAAAGTGCCAATGTGTTTGTACTTCGAAAAAATGTTCTTGTATGTTTTTTTTTTAATTTCTTATTATTTTTCATTTTTATTTTTTTATTTTTTTATTGACTACTAAATCACTGTCTCTGATTGTTCACCTGTTATAATCCCTCTGGGATTGACAGTACGTATAAATAAATAATAATAAACCCTTGCTTTTCTGGAATAAATCTCAATAATATAAAAACTCTTACGAATTTAGAGTGAACCTATAAAAAATACGTAGGCATACACCTCTACAGGCGACTTGGGAAGAACGCCATTGTTCTGTGTGCACTTACCGCTGTTTGTGCACAGAAGTGGACACATATAGATGTTTTTATGAAATTCTGAAGTAATGCCAACATTTCAAACAGATTTTTAAGGCAATGCGTTGGCTAGCCTGATCCCACTTCACTGATATGTTTTGTCCACATATGGGGACGCTGGGATACAAAGGGTTAATGTCATTTTATTAAAAGAATACTAGATTATAGAATCGTAACTTAATATAGGCTGTACAGTTGCGCTAAATGCAAGAAGATGAATCGCAGGAGTGGTCAGCCTGAGGAAGAAAAGCTTTTGGTTGGCAGGATTGCAAGCAGCATTAATGTGTTCGTTTCATCCAAGATCATCAGAAATCCAGGTATTAAGATAACCTCGGAGAATAAGACTTTACGTGCCTAGTATAGCAAGTGCAGAAAACTATGCTTGTGTGAGATTTTCATAAAATGGACTTCTTTTGCGCAAAACGTACAGTGCGGTCCACTGTTAGAGGGAACACGCGATCGCGTCGCCGGCGGCCCGCGTAGGGCAAACTGGCGGCGATATTTGTAAACACGGCGCACGCGCATAAAAGCGTAAGGGCCGCGTTTGCCGCTGTTCGTCTGCTACAATTGCCGGCCCTGCGCTTGGCGAGCGCTGGACAGTGCTTCCGTTTTTCAGCTGTGTGATTCATGTAGCCACCACTCTTTCTGCGCATCGTCGCGTAATCAGCAGGCAGAAAAAGAAAAGGTGTTTGTTTGTCGCACTGGTTTCTCGCCAGTTTTGATGTGTTGCGATTCGCGGCCCCAGCGGCCAAATTTCGACTGGGACCCCCAGCTGCGGAATTCTGTGAAAGTGATAACGAAGCCTGTCACTTGTGTAACCTAGTGTAAGCGCTCATTATGAGGGAAACTGCGCAAAAAAAAACGTCGACAAAGGGAGCACAGCACAAGCACATGCGCTTGTACTGTTCTGTTCTCCCTTTGTCGACGTTGTTTTCTTTTTTGCACAGTTTCCCTCATAATGAATTAGCAACCAACCAAAGTGCTCACTGATAAGTTAGTCATAAGCTTTCAACACGCTGCTCGCACCAGCCCGCCGCTTTTTATGACAAGGAAATTTATGCCCGATGCTGAGATAATAGCAAGCTTGTCCTTCCAACCGTAGAAATATAGAATTTCGCTAGCGCGCGCCGAGCGCTGGGGCGAAGATATGAACCGGCCATGTGATTCTACGCGCATGTTCCGCGTTTCCAAATCTCGCCAGCATTCCGCTGCGGACCGCCGGCCGCGCGCTTGCGTGTTCCTTCTAAGAGTGGACCGTACTGTACATGGACACAAGGAAAAAAAGAGGCAGACTTTCATAGAGGCAGATTTTCATAAAAGCTGCTTTGTTAAAGCCATCTGCCAATCATTACACCATTTTACAATTCTTTCGAAGGCTTTGTTTAGACATAGCTGGTCACTGACACCATCTATTTCCGAAAAAATTTTCGGCAACTAAGAAGCTTTCTTTCTGAAAAATCCATACGGATTTCTTTGTGGCTTTGTGCTACAAAACGGGTGGTTGTTCATTTCCCTTTCTTAACCCTTCCGCCGCCTAACTGATTAGCAATATTAAAAAATGTCCATGTACTTCAAGTTGTCAATTAATTCGCCCTTGCGCTGCCAATGGTTAGCTTCCTGGTTAGCTCAGTTGGTAGAGCGACTGCCCCGAAAAGGTGTTGGTCCTGGGTTCGATCCCCAGACCAGAGTGAATTTTTCGGCAACTAAGAAGCTTTCTTTCTGAGAAATCCGTGTGGATTTCCTTGTGGCTCTGTGCTACGAAACAGTGGTTGTCCATTTCTCTTTCTTGTATCCGATACGTCGTCGATAATTGTATCATTATATATGGTTTGCTTTTACATGAGGACAGTGGAAAAATGGACAAATCTGAAGACTGTGATTGTTACAAGTGATATATTGTTATACATATCTGGTATTGTTATAAGTGGTTTACACTGTATATCGGCGCACAATTGTGAACAACTGTACTTGCACCATTGTAGACAATAGGCGAATGAGTATTAAATGATCGTGAAAAAGTTGTAAATGGATCCACATCAGTTCTTGTGAGTGCAACAGGTGGAAAGTGCACACTAGACAAAAACAAGCTTCCTACCTCGCTCTCATGCAAGCGTGGATGGGAAGGCAATAGCCAATGTGCCAAACTAAATAATGTTGGGATGAAACCTGACGGCAAGCGGGTCCTTGCATCCCTGCAGTGTGACAGCACTTGCTGGGTAAGAAAAGAGTTAAAAATTGGCTCGCATTTTTTACACTTGAGAAATTTGTTGTAAATGCACGGCATCAGCCACCATATGTTTATGTCATTGACCCTCAAATGGTTAAGGGACGTTGGAGGCTTGAACTCATAATTTTATTTGTGCACCCCTCCACTTGCTGTCACTCTGTGGCACCTTGCCTGTCACATTAATATCCACAGCCTCTCTCTTTAACCCCCTCCCCTTTGTGTAGGGCCGCAAGCAGGGCATTGTCGAGCACCTTCCTTTCCTGTATTCCCTCTCGTAGCTGGCACTTCTTTTGTTGTTGATGGATGCTCCCCCATCTCAACAGTGGCCCTGCCCAATGGGTGCCACATACACTAGGACTCTCTTTGGACGAGTTTTTGGTTGTGCACGTGCAGTGAGTGACAAGTGTGGGAATACTTTGAGAGCCCCTTTCTTCATTGTGTCACTTTCAGCTGCGCAGGCGACGCCTGGCACGGCTAGCTGTGCGTGTGCCGAGCATGGAAAACGCCATGGAGACTGAAGAAGAGGACTGCCCCAGCAAGAGGTGCGCACACAATCCGACGAGGGCTTTGTACGAAGCTACTACTCACAAAGCACGACACTGCCCATTCATTCTAGTTAATGCACATCCACTGTACTGAACAGTGCCCACTCTTGCTTGGCTGCAGCATAAAAAAATACGAGCACCATTGGTTTTTATGTAGAGATGACTTGTCAAAATTGGAGTGAAGGTGGTTAAGGGCCAAACACGAAAGAAGGCACACTGGAGTGCCCACAGTGCCTTCTTCTTTTGTCAGCCACTCAAAAACCAGCTCACCCTTGTCAGCAAGTTTTGGTTTGCCTGTCAGCAGTTCTAGTGCAGCCACTGTTCAAGCCCCAAGACGGGCATTGGATCTTTATTGAAGCTTAAAAGAACTGTTTGATCAATTATGAACATATTTTTTTATTGAACTTTGAAAAACATGCAGTACTTCTTATAGAAAAAAAGAAATGAATGGTTAAACCAAGCTTGTTGAGTGACAGCAGCAACTACCATAGAGAGCATGCCGTGGTGGCCAGCAGTGGCACACTGTCCACATTTCTTATTACAGAAGTGGAGGTATCGAGGCGCCCACTGGCTTGTGGCTTTAGCTGACCAACGGAGAGGGAGCGCATGGGAGAGGAGAACAAATAGACACTATGCATGCTCGTTGCTTGTCCGAGGAAGAAGGGAATTGATGTTGACTGAGCTTCAAGGTCAAAAGCACGCGCAAGATCTTTTTCTGTGTTTGTAGTGGGAATCGCTCTAATGTGATATCCTTCCTTCTTATATATTCATGCGCAACATTTTTCCTGAAGCATTTAGAGTAGACGAGATTCAGCATTTTTTGTGCACTTATGTACAAGAAACCCTCCGTAGACTTGGAAGCTGTTGAATTTAAACTCCTTGTGTTTACACAAATTATGGCATGCGAACATTAAACCTTCTAGATATCACAGCTCCAGAATATCGGTACCATTATAAAAGAAAAACTCGAGTAAGGTATCTTATTACAGCTGAGAAAGGAGATAAATTCTCACCTTATTATTTTCTGTGATAGCAAACGTCTGATTACAGCATTCTATTGTTTCGTTTTATAGAATGTGCGTGAAAGTGAAAATTATGTATTAGTTTTGCATTCATCACACCTTGCACAATATATATGTGAAAAAAATATCATTTCTTTTGTCAAATTGTGTAATAAAGGTCCAGAATGTTTCTTCTTTTTTCTTGACTTATTGTATGATTATATGGAAACATTCTGACTTTTTTTCTTTTCAGTGTATAGTCTCGCTCTGTTGTCCAGCCAGTGCATATAAAAAGTGTCAGAGCGAATGAAAAGTGCATATGAAAAAGTGTGTAATGATTGTCTGTGAAAAGAAAAATTCTCGACTTATTGTTTAATATCTTAAGACCTATATATTTCCTGCTACTTACTACATGGCATGTAATTACTCGGTGAGCTGTCATTTCACTATTTGCGGGAATATTGTTTCTCCATTGTTCTGTATTGCGTGTCGTTGCTGCCTTGCTGCGACTGCCTTTTTTGGGTGGATTGATTGCCTTTAGTTGTGCAACCTGAGACATTTTCTTAAGTCTCGAAGGACAGATGACTAAAAAACAATTCCAGTGTTTCGTGTGCTGTACTATCGGCATCAAATGAAACTCGAACAGTGGCGAGCCTTCGCAATGGTACAGCGTGCGCTGTCCTGTCATCACCATTGACAGGCCTGCGCAACTGGTTTGGCCGCACTGTGCATATGCGCACCTGTTCATGGTGATAACTGGAGGGTGCGCACTATACCATTGCAAAGGCTTGCCGCTGTTCGGGTTTCATTTGACGCCTATAGTACCTACAGAAACATTATGTCGACCAGTTTTTTACTGCCCAGTAATCGCTGCTATAGGTGTCTGTGCTTTGAAAAAGTTTTAAATATTGCCACGCCCACTTCTTGTCTTGTTTTGATGTATTCGGGTTTGACCGGCAGGGACGGTCAAACCCGAGGAGCTACTGTTTTTGGGTCACGTGATCAGCAAGGATGGTGTTCGCCCAGACCCGCGGAAAACAGCTACCATCGCTGCCTTCCCGCCCCCCACCGACACGAAAGCCGTATGCTGTTTTCTCGGCTTGTGCGCCTACTACAGGCGCTTCATCAAGGAATTTTCACGAATCGCCGAACTGCTAACTCACCTCACGAAGACCGACGTGCCATTCAAGTGGGAAACGGCACAAATCGAAGCATTTGAAGAACTGAAACGACGCCTTCAGATGCCTCCGATACTAGCACATTTCGACGAATACGCCGATACGGAAATCCACACCGACGCAAGCAGCGTAGGACTCGGCGCCGTCCTCGTGCAAAAGACTGACGGGCAGGAAAGGGTCATCAGTTGTGCTAGCCGGTCGCTATCAAAGGCAGAAATGAACTATTCCACAACAGAAAAGGAGTGCCTAGCGATCATCTGGGCTGCATTCAAGTTTCGCCCCTACCTCTACGGCAGGCCCTTCAAAATTGTGAGCGACCACCACGCATTGTGTTGGCTAGCTAACTTGAAGGACCCTTCAGGTCGCCTCGCACGGTGGAGCCTACGACTTCAAGAATTCGACATTACCGTCGTTTACAAGTCCGGAAGAAAACACTCCGACGCTGACTGCCTGTCTCACGCCCCTGTCGACTCACCGCCGCAGGACGACAAGGAGGACGACTCCTTCTTGGGAATCATAAGTGCCGACGACTTCGCCGAACGACAGCGAACGGATCCAGAGCTCAGGGGCCTTGTGGAATACCTCGAGGGCAGGACCACCGTTGTTCCGAAGGTATTCACGCGGGGACTGACGTCGTTTTTCTTGCGCAGCGGTGTTCTCCTAAGGAAGAATTTCTCACCGCTTCGAGCCGATTGCCTTCTCGTGGTACCCTCGACATTGCGGCCAGAGGTCCTCCAGGCTCTGCACGACGACCCGATGGCTGGACATCTGGGTGTTTCTCGCACGCTAGCAAGAATACAGGAGAAGTACTACTGGCCGCGCCTTTCCGCCGACGTCACTCGTTACGTGGAGACCTGCCGGGACTGTCAGCGACGCAAGACACCGCCCACTAGGCCAGCCGGACTTATGCAGCCTATCGAGCCACCTCAACGGCCGTTCCAGCAAATCGGGATGGACTAACTGGGGCCGTTCCCGACGTCCAATACCGGAAACAAATGAATCGTCGTAGCTACCGACTACCTCACCCGCTACGCCGAGACGCCGAGACAAGGGCCCTGCCCAGAGGCAGTGCCGCCGAGGTAGCAAAGTTCTTCGTTGAGAACATCGTCCTGCGTCATGGTGCCCCAGAAGTCCTCATCACCGACAGAGGTACGGCGTTTACTGCTGATCTAACTCAGGCAATACTGAGATACAGCCAAACAAGCCACCGCCGGACCACAGCCTACCACCCACAGACAAATGGCCTCACCGAGCTGCTAAACAAGACCATCGCCGACATGTTGGCCATGTATGTCGATGTCGAACCCAAGACGTGGGATGCCATCCCTCCGTATGTGACCTTCGCATACAACACGGCCGTCCAAGAAACGACGCAGATGACGCCGTACAAGTTGGTCTACGGAAGGAGCCCGGCGACGACGCTCGACGCCATGCTACCCAACGTCACCGACGAAGAAAACCTCGATGCCGCCGCTTACTTACAACGTGCCGAAGAAGCTCGACAGCTCGCCCGCCTGCGCATCAAGACCCAGCAGCACACCGACAGCCATCGCTACAATCTCCGACGACGCTTCGCGGAATACCAGCCCAGCGATTGTGTTTGGGTCTGGACGCCGATATGCCGGCGTGGGCTTAGCGAAAAACTCCTTCGGCGATACTTCAGGCCATACAAGGTTCTTCGACGCCTCGGCGCTCTTGACTACGAGGTGATCCTGGACGGCATTACGAACTCCCAGCGTCGCCGCGCACGACCTGAAGTCGTCCATGTCGTGCGCCTTAAGCCGTTTTTTGCGCGTTAGCGAACCTGGGGACTCTATTTTTTTCCTTTGTTATTGTAATTTATTTGTGTATGCACTTGTTTTTTATTTCTCTTCTATGTTCTTTCACAAGCATCGGGATGATGCTTTTTCAGAGGGGGGCAATGCCACGCCCACTTCTTGTCTTGTTTTGATGTATTCGGGTTTGACCGGCAGGGACGGTTATCAACGCTCGACGCTGTCCGCGAAGCAGTGTTCGAGAAGCTTTGCGTCTGTAGTAGATCGTTTTGTTAAGATTGCGCCCCGCACGCGAACGTTCCAGCTTTGTCTAGAGATAACGCTGCCACCAGCGATATTGCTGGAAAGTTCGATAGCGCCGGTATGAAAGTCGACACGCTTGACCGCTTGTCAGTGGATCGATGGACGACGCCCTGTTCGCCGCTATCATTGTACAGCGTGTATTGCTGTAGTGCTAGTTCTCATTTTCCGGCCACAAGTTTGGTCAAATAAACAGTTTCATCCTGCAAACGCCGACTGCTGTCTTTGTCGACGTCACGACCACGTGACAATATCTTCATTGCTGTACTGAGAAACTATTGGGGACATTTGCAGGACTTCCTATTGTGTCGCAAAATCGGAGGTAATTAAAAAGCACTTTCTTCGAGGGAAGGTACCGCACGTGTTTGCATAGACGTGCAAGGTGTGTTTAAAAAAAACAACAACTGAACTTTTGGAATAGCACGCTAACTGCCAGAGGGAGCGCACTGCGGCTACTAATTGCCCGTAGTGGCAAGTTTAGACAAGAAACTGTCATTTGCTGCATTTCGCTCTGACCGTTAGTTTGTGAGCTACAGCCACTAAAGTGAGCTCATGGAAAAGCTGTTCTTTGGATTAGTGCCAAAGTGACAATGAAAGAGCTGGAAGAAGAGCTTAAATGTGTGTGAAATTTTGCTATAAGGGTCATTCCATGCCAAATCACCCAGCGTTTTCCCGACCATCACAAATATGGCTGAAAAAATTTCCACGCTTTTCTTGAAGTTCAAAACTCGTTCTGCTCGTTTATTTCCGTTGCCAAAAATTTTCCCGCCTGTTTGTGAGAGTCTGTAGTTTTGCGCCGACTGAGCTAAAAGGCATCAAACAACAATTTTTTTCAAAGGGCGTTTATAGGATGCACTCAATAAAATGGTATTTCCGGCAAGCTAATGAAGTGATGTAACTGTAAAAATAATGACTTATTTATGTATATCGATTCTTCGAGGGCTTTTCGCACGAGCAAAATTGAATAAAGTTGCAAAGTTTGATATTTTTTTCCAGGAACAAGGCAAACTCAAAGAGTAGAAATTAATTATATACTGGAAGCCTGTTCGACATACTACAAAAGAAAAATAATTTAGTCGCTGAAGGTGTAGCAAATCGTCTGAAAAAAAATTGTGAATTTCACTTTTTTTGAGAAAAGCTCTGTATTCATCGTCAAAAAACTTGCCTTGGTGGTCGGACTAAAAATATGCACGATACTTCTTTTGAAAGCTCTATGTATTAGGTGAACATAGACAAAGTTACAAAAGGGTATTATTTTTGTAACTTGAGAAATATTTTTTTGAAATTTTGTATCTCCACCAGCTTTTCGCCCACGTAACTCAAGCGGCATGAAGCACTCGCAAAGGCAATATTCAGCCCATGCCCACTGACCTGGGATGCAGACGTCAAATATGGTGCTGTCTATAAAGCAACCCCATTTCCTTTTCAATTACTTTATAGACAGCACCATATTTGACGTCTGCATCCCAGGTCAGTGGGCATGGGCTGAATATTGCCTTTGCGAGTGCTTCATGCCGCTTGAGTTACGTGGGTGAAAAGCTGGTGGAGATACAAAATTTCAAAAAAATATTTCTCCAGTTACAAAAATAATACCCTTTTGTAACTTTGTCTATGTTCACCTAATACATAGAGCTTTCAAATGAAGTATCGTGCATATTTTTAGTCCGACTACCAAGGCAAGTTTTTTGACGATGAATACAGAGCTTTTCTCAAAAAAAGTGAAATTCACAATTTTTTTTTCAGACGATTTGCTACACCTTCAGCGACTAAATTATTTTTCTTTTGTAGTATGTCGAACAGGCTTCCAGTATATAATTAATTTCTACTCTTTGAGTTTGCCTTGTTCCTGGAAAAAAATATCAAACTTTGCAACTTTATTCAATTTTGCTCGTGCGAAAAGCCCTCGAAGAATCGATATACATAAATAAGTCATTATTTTTACAGTTACATCACTTCATTAGCTTGCCGGAAATACCATTTTATTGAGTGCATCCTATAAACGCCCTTTGAAAAAAAATTGTTGTTTGATGCCTTTTAGCTCAGTCGGCGCAAAACTACAGACTCTCACAAACAGGCGGGAAAATTTTTAACGACAGAAATAAACGAGCAGAACGAGTTTTGAACTTCAAGAAAAGCGTGGAAATTTTTTCAGCCATATTTGTGATGGTCGGAAAAACGCTGGGCGATTTGGCATGGAATGACCCATAAGCTTAAGGAAACTTTCACAGAGACATTTCAAATGCTTAGCCAAGCATATGGGGAGGACTGTATGAGTCGCGTACAGTGCTGTGAGTGGTTTAAGTGTTTTGAACACAGCAGAATGTTGGTCGGTGGCAATACCAAACCTGGACGACCTTCCACATCAACAGATGATGACCACATCGAATGAGCTCGTACTGTGATTTGTGGAAATCATTGTTTAACTGTTCGTGAAGTTTCTGACGAAGTGGGTATCAGCGTGGGATCATGCCATGAAATCTTGAGTGACAAATTTAAGATGCGTCGTGTCAGGGCAAAATTCATGCCGCATTTGTTGACTGACGGACAGAAACAGACCTGTGTTGAAACGAGCCAGGAACTGCTTGCCGCTGCCAATGGAAACTTTCTTAAGAACATCATAACGGGCGATGAGACATGGCTATGATGTTGAAACGAAGGTGCAGTCATTGCAGTGGGTGGGCAAGGGTTCTCCTCATCCAAAAAAAAGCACGCATAAGTCGGTTAAAAATGAAGGTGATGTTGGTTGTGTCTTTTGACTGTGAAGGCACTGTCCATCAGGAATTTGCACCACATGGTCGGATGGTAAACAAGGAAGTCTACCAGGGAAATTCCAGCGCATTTGAGAGATTCTGTGCGCAGTAAGAGGCCTGAATTGTGGGAAAACCGGACTTGGATGTTGCATCATGACAGTGTGCCGGCTCGTGTGTCACTCCTTGTCCACTGCTACTTAGCAAACCACCACACTCCTGCTGTGCCCCATCCACCATATTTTCGGAACATAGCCCCATCAGACTTTTTCTATTTCCCAAAGTTAAAACCATGTTGAAAGGACGTCATTTCCAAACCATAGAGGAGATTCAGGACAATGTGAGAAGAGACCTGCGTGCCATCCTAGAAAGTGCGTTCTAGGAGGCTTTCTAAAAATGGAAGAAATGATGGGGACAGTGCATTGCCAGTAGAGGGGCTACTTTGAGGGGGCCAGTGCTTAAAATGTTGCACAGTAAGCAGTAAAGGTGTTATGGCAAAAGTTGGCTTTCTTTTTGAACACATCTCATATGTAGCATGCGAACACAGCACAGAACCTCTGGTTCTGGTCTCAACTGTTGGCTCGTGCATCTCTCCACAATATGTGTGCAGTGCCGATGTTGGCATCGACAGCATGGAGACAGACGAGCCACTACCAGAGCCAGTCGCCGCAGCACTGTCCAACAAGAGCAGCGAAGACCTGCATGAGTGGTTGCTACAGCTGCTGGGGGAATCACCACCGCTTTGCTCAAGTGAGCACTCACTCCACTTTCATTTCTAGAAACATTTTACACTACATCAGGCACTTAAATGTTGTTAAAATGGGATTTGATGTAATTTCTTTACATCTAGAGAGATCAATTTATTTAGCACCAGGTTCGGACGAAGCAAGAGTGTCCTGCCATTGGGTGGAACGAGTGATATTTGTCACAGTAATTCAAAAATACCAAACCATTGCTTAGAGTTGTCCAGCGTGCCAGCTTGAAGTTGCTGCACAAAGTACACGTTCAGGCAACGCCAGCTTTCTTCGTAGCCACATTGACACAGTGCGACACATCATTTCTCTTCCTTCTATCAGAGTTATTGAAAATGTGATGTTCTAGTGTGCCTGATTTGTCAATTTGCTCTAGTTGCTTGTTTGGGCCATAAGAGATTGGGAGCTTACTAGCACAACTACTGAACACAGTGCAACCTGGAACTCTGTGAGTGCAATCTGGATAGCCAGGCGTAACTGCAACTTGGAAGTGCCTTTGTAACGTGTTCCGTGTGCCTTTGATTCCATTACGGCTCAGTCCACATAGCACATATAGTGAAGGACTGGCAGCCTTTCAGACTCGTGTTGGCCTTCCTGTATGTATACTGCTTATGGTGTAGTGGAAGCAGTGTTCCATAAATTTAGTTCACAGCCTTTCATGAGGCTTTTTTCATTGTTTTCCTCTTATGTCAATTATTGATATCCATAATTTGAAACACCTCTCATTCAGTTAAAGCACAAACACTATGGTGATTATCTTGTCCTCAGTCTTTCTTGCTGGCCTAGTTATTGGCATTGAAATCTCTATGGAAATTGCATTTCACCACAGCATGATGATGGCTCATCCATCTTGCTTTTAATGGTCAGCCATTAGATGCAAGTTAAGGCAGGATTTCCAACTAAATGTCTCCCATTATGAATTGTTGTAAAACTTGATCACACTGTCTGAGGTGTTGACAATACAACAATGTCATCTTCACTCACCTCTCGCTTCATTCTGCCATTTAAGCTTTCTGTGAAGCACTTGATGCTGTTCTTAACATTCTTCCAGAAGGAAACAAGCCTGTCATGCTTGCGGGTGACATTAATTTACTTGACGCTTATTTCTTATTTCGTGCTTGGATGTCAGCTGTTTACAAGCTTACGACCTTGAATCTCTTCTTTCCCTTCTTACTTGCTATTCTTCAGAAGCTAGGGGTGTATGAATATTCGAACTTTCGAATATTTTTCTAATAGTGTTTGTTATTCGATTCGATTTGCACCAGATATTTACTATTCGAAGTATTCTAACTTCCAGATTCGATTTGCACCGGATGTTTACTATTCGAAGTATTCTAACTTCCAGAAAATAAATATAACGGTTTCAGTTTCTTAAAATCAAATCGCAGCTCTTCTAAATGATGCGTGTAAACCCAGTTCTCCTCTTGAATTTCGACCTATCAAAAGATTAACGGCTGTCGCCACACCCTGACACTATTTCACACAGGGTGGCTCAATCACTGCACACAGACTAGAAAGAGTGCAGATTAAAAAGCACAGCGCAGCATCGCTTATAATGTACTTAAATAAATGTAACGCGTACCCAGTTTTCGAGAGTTCTAAATAAAAATGGATGTGCCCATAATTACAAGATCTTTTAGACTGTGACATGCCGCTATATTGACGATCACAAGAAAAAAAACTTGGAGGAAGCTTGAGCTTCGCCTTCAAGAGTAGAACGGGATAGCCTAATCGGGCCCTGTGCGCATCATTGCCTTCTCAATTGCTAGCCTAACTTCGGTTCTCTGTGCATGCCTCAACCGTGCCATAAGGAAACGAACGACTGTGGGCGTAACATTGGCTGTTTCAAACTATTCTAGAATGCCTGCTGCAAGTACAGTTGTTAAGTGCCCACTACGCCATAATTCTTCCTTTTGCGAATCATCGAAGGGCCCACTACACGTCCATAAGGTAACACGTGAACCTATGCAGCTGCTCAGTTTGTTGATGCTTTTGCAGCTGATGACGATTAAATATGTCTGAGCGCTTTGTAAAGAATAGGCCTTTAAAACACCCACTCGTTGCGCAAGTCACATGTTTTGAGGCCTGGCGCGATTCTACGCTTCTGCCACACAATATTGCATGCGTTAAGGAGACTCCTTCCACTACGTGACATTCACGTGGTGTTTTTTTTTCTGAATAAATTTCAAGCAATAGTGTGGCTCTGTGGCGGAACACCTGCTTGCCACGCAGATGGCCTGGGTTCGATTCTCACTTGAACCGAAGTTTTGTAGCGTGAGCTACACTGGCAGAGGTTGAGCAGTTTCGTGTGGCTCCTGGAGAGCCGTGCTGTGCACGCGCGAGGAGCAGTGACGTCACACGGTGCACAGCTCGCGCGTCGGAGCTGTCCCCGCCGCGTGCGCCTTGCCGGTCTGCGCATTCCAGAGGAGTGACGTCATAGCCGTGGCAGACACGCTGGTGCCGGCTCGTGCCCAGCTGTGCGCCTGAGCCCCTTGATAGCGCCTCTCATTTTGTGCACATGCACAGAGGTATCAGTGGAGGTATACATATAGCGGGGCGTTTGCCAGTGTGGTATAGCCATGGAGAAGGAGAGCGAAATTGCTGCTCAGCAGTGCAGAAGAGTGGAGAAGCTTACCTCATCGGATACCGAAGTAGTTACCTAGCAATTAGCGGTTGAGCGTAGGAAGAACGAATAGAAGAAGGCTTAAACGTGCTGCGGAGACACTGGAGCAAAGGGACGAACGTCTAGCAAAGTGGCGTCGCCAGGAGGCTGAGCGACGTGCCCGACCATCTCAGCAACAGCAACAACAAGACGCCGTCGATAGACGTCAAGGCTCGCTGATTGACTGACTATACAGTGAAACTTATCGAAAGTGCCACCTTAGCTCACTCTACGTATATCCTGGCATAGCCGAGCTAAGCCACTGCTAAATTTTTTTATTATTTATTTTATTTGCTTCTTTCTCGATTTTTCAGTCACGGACAAGATGTTTTTTCGCTCACAACCAACGACGCCAACACCAGAATTTCTGCGAAACGAGCTCAAGAGACAAGCACAATGCAGCTTCGTAGAAAGCGAAATTTACTCTGCTGGCAGTTTGCTGGCTTTAAGGTCACTTCTGGATACACCTTGATTGCGTGCCGTTTCAAGGGCACGCGATCAAGCTCTGCCTGCACGGAGTTGCTTGACAACGCCAGCAAGCTTGTCATCGAGATCCAGATACAGTAGACTCTCGTTAAACGGAACCTGAAGGGAGCTGGAAAATCTGTTTCATTTAACAGGAGTTCCATTTACGGAGAGATGAACAGGGGTGCTGAATACAAGTACAAAACCAATTGTATCAGAGGACGTTGTTCCATTTAAGCAGCAGGTCCGTTTAAGAGATTTCCATTTACTGAGAGTCTACTATATTTTCTCACTTTCAGCCCATAGATACTTTTCCTCATTGACATGCAGCTGCACCTTTGTCTGCACTGGTTTCAGGCACACAAAATTGACGCGATTTAGCTGTCCTCAGCCTCCAGAGAAGGAGGAGAGGTTGACGAAATAGCATCTTTTCTTTTCATGTGCAAAGTGTTGTCGACCCCACTTTGGTTGTACCAAATCACGTGAATAAACACAATTCGGCATCTGCATTGCCTAGGGAACACCACTCAGCAGCAACCCTCCAGTGCTTCACCATCCTAGCCAAAAGAAGTGCTTTCATGTTCCCATCTCATAAGAATATGCTTAGGGATCCTCTTTAACTTTTTTTCTGTAATTTCACTTTGAAGTATTAGAAAATTATTCCAGAAATATTTTCCAATATTCGATTTGATTTGCATTCAAACTTCAATACACGAATTCGCTTTCCACCCCAAATTTTGCTATTCGCACAGCTCTGTCAGAAACCCTTTATTGAAAGTGCTTCTTCACGACCTTCTATGTTTGAGTGAAGTTAAAGTGGGAACTGAGATTACTTAATTGCATTGGTATCCTGCCCACACAACCAACTTTAAGTGCACAACCAACTTTAAACACGCAAAGAGGAAGACGGTCTTGTGGCCCGTTGTACTGCTACACAGCTATGTATGTAATGAAATTTTAATGAAAGGATTTAAAGGGACTGACATTCAATTTTTATAGTACCTTTTTTCATTAGCGGAACAGGAAGCTTATTGGTCTGAGTGTCTTATCATGGAGGGGTAACGTGGAAAACGGTGTGAAACATTTTTTATCAGCAGTTTTTGACCTGTAGTGCCAATTGAAGTCATACACACGGCTGATGCAACACAGCACAAAACATAGTGGTATGTAAATTTGACAGCGGTTTGGTTTGTGCATACGTTCATGCGCCGTGTCTCAACATGATCTCACTATTGCCACGAAGGCAGTGTGCCGCTTCTCGGTGTCGACTCCTTTTACTTCATAATGCCTAGTAATATACGGACTGTAATTTTAAGCATGAATGGCAGTGCATCTAAATAACAACAGACTACGTACAGTAATCCAAACAACTCATTGCGCAGGTGACACGATGTGTAGTAGTAGTAAGACTTTATTTCGGGTGGGTTTCAAGAGGTGGAGGCTCCCCGAATGGGGGCCATGGCTGGGTGGGCTCCTCCTTACAGGAGTCCATTGGCAGTAGCCGCCACCCGGGCGCGCGTGACCAGGGCCTTCTGGCTGGTTAGGTCCGAGCAGTCGAGCAGGGCCGCCTCCCAGTCCTCTCGGGTGGGATGGGGTAGGGGGGGGGAGGTCTGGTGTTAATTGACACGCCCACACCATATGGAAGATGTCCGAGGACCCTTCCCCACAGTATGGGCACTTCCCTGAACACGCAGGGTCGAAATGTTTTTGGACTGCCGGGCACAGTATTGTTTTGGTGTACAGACGGAGGAGTAATCGTTCCTCCTCCCTCGTGAGCCCTTTGCAGGGTTTATGAAAAGTTGCATGCTCTAATTGGTAGTAGTTTATAATTTCTCTGAACGTGAAAACTGGATTGAAATCGGAGTCCGCATCGGAGTGAGGTGAGGGCGTGGCCCGGTAAGTAAGCCTGCAGGCCGCGGCGTTTGCCGCTTCATTACCCTCGAGACCCACGTGTGCGGGAGTCCATGCTATCGTTCGGGGCGTAGGTGCTCCGGTGTAGTCGCTGTTTTGCAAAATTTTATACGCGAGGTATGGGGCGTATCCTCTTTCAATGTTTTTACAGGCTCCCCGTGAGTCAGCGATGATGACTCTCGAATCCCGATTAGCGGCTGCGAGAGCGATGGCCACTTCTCCAGTTTTTGTGACATTTAAACACAATTTAAGAATGCAAATCCTATTCAGATCACTCTAATTGGCAATCTTTCCCCATCTACCAGTGACACTTTCTGGCTAGTTGTCAGTCCCTTTATTAAAGAATCTTCAGCGTAAGCACTGCATGGCTTCTTAGCATCTGCGATGCAACAGCCTTAGTGATATCTGGCTTGCTCAATATGGTGGGCCTTTTATTTGGCACTTGTCTTGGTTGCGTTACCTGTAAAACACCAGTGTTAAAGAATTTATGTCAGAGTGAAAGCTCAATGTAGGACAACTTCTAAAACAGCAATATTATCAACAGCAGTGCCCTACTTACTGAGAAATTCAGCTAAATGTATCACACGACGTGTGCCACGAGGGGGACATTTTGGAAATTATCCCGATGACGTGAGAGCGTCCGACTACAATTAGTCACTAGCAATCAAACTACTTGCAATAAAAAAAGAACCTTCCGTGCATCAAGAGATGTAATAAAATGCCGCATGTTCGTTTCTGTTTGATTCATGGAAAAAAGAGCCTCTTTGGCGTTGCCATGGGGAACTGCACGCGTGGAGAGTCGCTGCCAAGGCTGCTGTCGTAGTATGCAACGACGCCGGCACTACGAGCCCTCAGCAGCATGCCACTGGTGCTCAAGTCGATGAATTGGAGCCCAGCGTCGCGAGCCTGCGTCTCGTCAGGTTCACCGTCGACATCAATTGCGGTGATTGTGGCAAGCTTCGATGGCTTCTATGGCCGTTGTTGCTGCTGTGGCTCCTGCTTTCTTTCGCTCTGCTGCTACTAGTGTCGGCGGCTGCGCAGTAAAGGTGGGCAACGTTGGGCATGGCAACAGTGACGTCAGAAAGACCGCTTTTAGGCGGGTGATTTGAAGTGCGCTAACGCGATGCGGAACACTAAAACATGATTTTATTTCAAAACAAGCACTTCCTTGGCACAAAAGTAGCACTACGATGTTTGTGGACCGCTATTTCAACAATCAACGTCGACTTAATATTTGCCTTTAGTGTCCCTTTAAGGAAGGCCACAGTTTGCACAATAAGATGCGAATTGAAAAATGAGCAGCACTCGTGCACTGACAGTGCTGCTGATCGAAGCTGTATCGCTCTGAGTAGGTCACTGACATTAGTGGCCTCCACGACTGCACTGGCACAGAGGTAATTTTGGAAGTTGCGTGTTGGCATATGCAGGCCATCAAAATGAGTGATGCAGATGCTAATAGGTGTCATGGGGGGCCTGTCCATGCATCACCGTCTGCAAGTGGTAGTGAGAGCATTTTTTATTTTCTTTCAATGTCGACATCAAAATCTAGAGCTGTGCAAATCGCAAGATTGTGGGTGTGAAGCGAATTCGAATGTTAAAGTCTGAGTGCGAATCGAATAGAATATTTTTCTAATATTTCTCAAATATTTTTCAAATACTTCGAAGTGAAATTACAAAAAAAATTTGCAGATGATTCCTGAGCATATTCTTATGAGATAGCAATATGAAAGTGTTTCTTTTGGCTAGGTTGGTGAGGTACTGAAGGGGTGCTGTTCCCTAGTTGTCTTATGAAGAATGGGGCAATGCAGAGGCCGAATTGTAGTTATTTACGGGATTTGGTGGAACCAAAGGGGTGCTGACAACACTTCACATGTGAAAGGAAAAAAAGCTATTTATTTCTTCAACCTCTCCTCCTGCTTCAACTTCTGTGGGGGCCCAACTGATGCGGCGGGCAAGGGCACGCTCCCTCCGAGTCCGGAGTTCCTAATCTGCCCCATAGACGTCAATGTATTAGAGCATCTGAAATTTCGCACGCAGAAACTCTTCGGCGTCCGATTTTTTGGATTTTCTACCCAAATGTCAGGTCCGAAACGGCATTATTTAAAGCCCCCACCTCTGCCACATCTATCATCTGGTAGGCTCAAACCAGCGCTTTTGTGAGTCTGTTCATTTTGGCCGTAGCAGAGTTCGAAAGGCAGCTTTGCCACAATGCCAGAATGTGATGGGGTGAAACATATCAAACGTCTGAAGGGGCCACTGTCACGGTGCAGTGCAGCGATGTCTTTATGGATAAGCACAGGAAATGCACAGAGGCGTGATGGGGGCAGTTAGCAAACATGCCAGTACGGCTTAATCGCTGACAACCCTTATGATAAGCATCTTCAGCTAACAACTCAGCAGTGGATGTTGCTGAGCACAGTGGTATGCGTATAACCCAAACATACCACACCGCCGTTCATGCTGCCTCTTTGTGCAAGACAGCTAAGTGCGCCACACAGACGCGTTGCCTTGACAAACATAAGCAGTTCGTCATCACCGCGCCCCTGTGTGGTCAGGAACGGAGTAAGCACCTCGAACACTTTCATGACAAATGCGTGTGTATGGTACAGCAAGTGCGTGCGGCAGTGACGGCGTCAGCTTAGTTGGCGACATGCTGCACACAACTAGGAACGATCGGCTTCACGCGGTAGCAAATGCTGTGTATCAGCGGAGATTCGACGATGCATGCGCACACACATCGGGGAAAGCCGGACGAGTTGTCCGCTCTTCCGCCACAGCCTTTGTGTTCCACGTCATCGTTTCCAGATGCTTCGTGCAAGAGAGCCATAACCTATTCTGCGCTTTGCTGGTATCAGCAGCGATCATCACGAGACACAAATTTGCATCAAAATAGTGAGTTGTTGTGTTTTGCGTCAAATTTGGAATTGGCGGTTGGCACATAGTGAGGGCTTCGTTGCAGGTACCTAATGTATTCAAGAGAGCCTGGGTGCGCACCAAAATGCCTGATAATTGTACTGGGAGGCATTAAAGCTATTTCGGACGTCGCTGTGGTGATTAGACTGCTTGAGCGGAATCAAAAAGCATGAATTCATTTTTTTCCATGGTATTTTGGACGATTTCGCGGTCCTTAGGGAGGCCGAAAAATCAGACTTTGAATGTTTTTACCTTGCTGAAGTTCGAATACTTCGAACAGTCAAATTCCGGTGCGAATCAAATTGAATAGCAAACACTATTCGAAAAATATTTGAAAGTTCAAATATTTGCACACCCCTGTCAAAAACAGCTACCTTTGTAAGGTTTTCTAACATTTTTTCTTGCATTTCAAACCAAAATTATAGGCAGATGATCCTCTCACATATACACTACTTTAAGGCAGGCTTTGCATTGCAAGATCTTATGCAAACGTTAAGCGCAGTACTGAATTGACGAGGACGGGACAGGGAGTGACACACACACTCCCGTCCTCGTCAATTCAGTACTGCGCTTAACATTTGCATATGTCGCACCAACAAGGCCAAAGATCCACCCTTGCAAGATCTTGTTGCAGCTTCTTTTAAAGGGGTCCCAAAACAATTTTTCACGATACTATTGCACAAACACTGCTGATCTATGGCTCAGGTTTGTGTGAGGAAAATACTATCACATCACAGCATACAGCCCAAAACTAAACATTGGGTGAAATTCGAGTAAAAATTGGATTACTGTTTCTTTTGCAGCGTCACCAGCAGCTCTGCAGAATATGGGAGCAAGCAACACAACAGGTATTGGCAGGTTTTTTCATTGATCTATCACTCTTAATAATAATACTATTCCACCAGCCCTGGCTGCTTGGCCGGTTAGGAGCTAAGCTCAAGGACACCAGTTCGATTTGCAACCAATGCGGCTGCATTTCTTCAGGAACAAAATGCAGGGACACCCGTGTATGTAGATTGAGGTGCACGTTAAAGAACCCCAGGTGGTCGGTAGTGCCCCACTACGGCATAAATAGGCCTGAGGAATTCTGTTAATGCAACTGGCCGTTATGACCTTGAGTGTTTTCCATAGCGGCATGACACCACTTTCTCTGTTCACCAAACTAAGCTGCTAGCTCTTCATACAGCACTATGGAAGCGCAACATTTAAAGCCGTCCTGCATCACAATAACAAATGAGATTTGGTTTACAATTGTGTGGAAACAAATTGACTACCTGAATTACGACACGTTTGTTCGGAGGGACCACACTTTGTAAATTGCAACAGTGTCTGTGTGTGTACGAGTCATGTTTGTATTATTACGGGTTGCAGAATTGAAGAAGGTCTGGTACTGTGTTGCAAAGTTTGAGTCAGTAGAGCAAGTCCTAAGGATCATAAGCAAATTGTTTTAAGCACTTTGTGTAAATTGAGTAACATTTTAGTAGAGGGTCTGCAAATCGCTACAGATCACAGCGGCTGAGCCAAACGAGTTTTCAACCGCCTGCTTCCATAGGACGTAATGTGAAAGTGCAACGTAACGCTAATGAGCGATCTGATTGGACGTCCAGCCTGCGTCACTGACAATTTTTTCATCGTTAAGTGAGCAAATTCTGTTCATAACAGTTGAAACTCTTTATAATTTGTTTTGTTTAAAAAAAAACAGTGACAGAAAAGAGAACACACAATTACAATTTACTACTAGACATTGGGACATCTGGTGGAGAGCGAGTGTCTGCCTTTGTTACAGTCTGCTCGGTGTTGATGCGAGCTGTGCGACAGTGTTTATTTCGAGGTTTCTTTTCTTGGGCATCATAGGTTGCCCTAGCTGCATTGTGTGCTGCAAGTCTTGGGATTGGTGACATGTAAAGCTGCTGCATCGTGTTCCTGTGCAAGGCAACCAGTGGGCAGGGTCGCTTCAGTGACCATTGGGCTCTCGCTATCCGATCAACTGCAGCACGCATGTATCTGCAGTTGCAGCTTCACCCCGAAGACACCACCAGATTGCCAGTGTGTCCGTGTATCGGTGATCGTTGTCAGATACCTTAAGATTTCAGCACACTTCTTGGCATTAGCAGATTATCAGTGTGCTGAAAATGGGAGCAGCTGATATCACAACGGCATGCGCCGACGCAGGGCTCCACCATGTGCTTTACGTGGCCTGTACGACGTACTTCGGCAGCGCGAAGCATACTGGTGTTTTTTTGCAGTGGCCACACAGAAAGAAGCGCAGCCCAATCCATCAATGGCGCTGCCCTCGCAAGTGGCAGCTGCACATTCAACGAGTTGAAGGGCTCCTCAACCAATCCTCAAGCTTGGTTAAAAAATCCCATGCAGCGGGAAGCAGGCACTGCTGTGCACGGCTCAGTCAAATCTCGCGGTCGTGTGCAGCAGGGAGAGTTCACTAGGGGAGCGCAACATTGCCACTTTCTCAAGTGCCCTCTCTTCACCATACCCAGTCTTCAGATGTTTTGTCATAAGCAGATTGCTGCTATTGGCCAATAGCTGACACAAACCAAGACCGGTGTTTGGACTACATGCACTTTTCTTCCACTAGGTGCTGCCACGTGGCGGGCAGTGCGCTGTATGGTGTGGTAAAATTGCACAGTGGCAACACTTGCATGCGCCGGAATAACACCGGGAGAAAGCAGCTGCTTTTCGTGACACGCGCTTAAGGTCATGACTCGCGTGACGTTACTTCTTTCCTGCTTGTCATTCCTTCCTGTGTAGCTTCCAGCACGCTCATCGCAATGAAAGAAGAGAGGATCTTTTACGGATCTTGTGCAAAAAATCCGTAATTCTTCTTGTCAATGGCAGGTTCAAAATACTTTTCCTGCCATTGATTCGTGAGGCAGTAAACTCCGATACTGAGGTCAGTCGACGATTACTTCGAAAACTGGTTGATGACCATTTTGAGAAGGAAAAGCAGTGCTGAAAAGGAGGGTAACATCTGATTGCTCATTGCTGCTTAATTTGTGGTGTAAATGATTTGATAATGCTGTTACCTGGACAATGGCAAAATTTCAAAACACTGTTTCAAAAGACCTTTAAAGGGACACTAAAGAGAAACAATGAATCGGTTTAGATCGATAAATTGTGCTCTGACACCTCTAATGTCGTTAATTTCTCCATCATAGGTTTATTAATAGAGGAGAAAATAAAGTTGAAAGTCTCATTTTTAAATTTTGCGCCGAAATCTCCCCGCATGACGTCACGGATTTCAAAGTGTATTTATATTTTGCCGCCATTGGCTCAACAAAATTACCCCAAACTTGGTATGTTAAGTCTATGGCCTCCTCAGAAAACAATGTACTTCATTTTTACCGATTAGGAACTACGTAGTCCCTAGTAGGTGTCGTCAAAACATGTGACGTCACGGTGAGTGGTGTGGAAACTTCAAGGTGGCGTTGCCACCCACATTTTGTTTTTGCGCGTTTTCTCGCTGACTAAGTGTCTTCTCACAGCAAGCGTGGTGTTTCTGGTATCGTGAAAGAGTACTTTACTAATAGGAGAAAAACTGTTTTGCTCTTTAGTGTTTAAGGTGGCTGTTCCACTGTCGCCATCTTGTGAGTACAGTGAAAGCTCGTTAATTCTAACTCGGTTAATTCGAACTGACGCCGTGGTCCCGGCACAGCCCTGTGTATTTCTATGGGGGAAAACTCCCGATAATTCGAACGCATTGGTATCCACAATGGTTCATTCGAACTGGGAGCCCCTGGTTTTCATCGCTCCTCGCAGAAGTCTGCCCAGAGAGATCACAATGTGCTGCAAAACCAAACCGAACCAAATTTGCTAGAGATGCAAAACAACGAAACAGCAACATTTCTCAGCAGATGAGAATTCGGACGCTGAGCTCTTGGGCAAGCTGCGAACGATGCTCATGGAGTCGTGACAGAAGAAAGGCAAGCAAATGCCGAATAATGATTACTTTTAATTTTGATTGTGTTAAACCTGCCATGTAAATAAACGTGTTTTGGAGCATAAATAGCATCATGTATTTCAAAATACATTAAGGCTCACTACTCACATGAATGCATGTCGGTGCTTGTAATGGCCTAGGAACCTTGGAGTACTGAGGGCATGGCTACCTCCTTGCTCAATTTAAGCCAGACAATTCAGGTCTCATCCCAGTCAAGGTTTTCCCTCCAGATATATTTTAAGATATTTGCCTGTACTAGAAAAAGTGACAGAAACCCCGAGATCTTTGCAACACACTGAAGCACAAAGTGTTTGGTAAATTGATGCTCCTCTACGAACTGAAGGATGTCCTGGGGCATAAACGAAAAGGTATTTGTCTGCTTGTTCCAGTAAGGTCCCAGGACTTTCAGAGGTCCTGAAGGTGAGCTAAGCGATTTTCCAGGAGAAGTGATTCCTTGTTTGAAGGCAGCAGATGCAACAGGGTCTTTGCTGGCCCATTTACAAAGGTTCGTGGAAGCTTCTTTGAAGATCTCAAATGTATAGGGAGTCTTGCAATAGCCGGGCTGTCGCAGGATAGCGGTTTTCTACGGACATGGAGTGGTGCTTCAAGGTAGCAGTCAATAGTAAAGGACTTGAAGTAGCTCCAAAGGGCACTCTAGTCATTCTCCAAACTTCTATTTCTGGAAGTGGGCTGCCCACTTGGGGTGAAGTCTTGAACCAGGAAAGGCAAAGCGCATCTCTGTCTGGTTCTTGCAGGCCAATCTGTAGGGATGCCTTCTCAACATCGGTATTCATCGCTACCTTGTAGCGTCAGAAATGAAGCAGTAGCATTACTGCGTCAGGATTTAGATTTGGGCCAGCCTCCAGATTATTGTTCAAGGACTTTAAACGAGATTCAGGAGACAAAGTGTCGAATATGATGCGTACCTTTGTAGTAGATCGGCCCTCAGGTATTATAGCTCGATGCGGCATATAATACAGTGGTCCAAGTGGATGCTCTTCTGTTGGCGGTACTTTTTCAGCAGATCCTTCATCGAGGTGCATTCGAATAGTCGCATTGTATCGTGTTACGCTTCTTCATCAAACTACGCAGATGTTTGGTTGCAACTGCACAGTTTTCACCCAGGTCAACTTTTTCCTTCCACGGTAGCATGACTTTGTATCGATTGTCTTTCTCCTTGATGTTGTTCTCAAAATTCGGCAGCACTGAATCGGCGACCATAGCTCCTTTGTATTCGGCCTTGATCCCGATACTTTCCAGATCCAGAAACTAGTCAAAAGTTTCGAGATCTCTTACTCTGTCACCGTTGCTCGAAGGACTACAACACTGGCACACTGGATTACGTGAGCTGCAACAGACAATGGGCCTTGTACAGTCCATCCCAGTCTCGTCTTGACAGCCTTCAGCTTTTCGTGCACAGGCTTCACTGTACCCGTTACTAGATCCCAGTCTGATCCAATGAGGACCGCAATCTGTTTGTCTTCAACTCCTTGTAAAAAGAGCTTGCGTATCCAAGTGCCTCTTATTCATTGCTTTAAAACGTTTTCTTCTGGTACCGGAATACATTCACTGCATATTGTGTCCACCACTAGCGCATTGATTGAAATTGGAAATTTGTTATTTGCAGGGAGAATCGATACTCACACCTTCTTCATGGTTTTACGTGTGTGTTCACCACCGAACACGCCTACGGTCAACATTTCGTCTTCTAATAATTCACAACCAAATCTTTCGTCACCTTTGGCCGTAATGAAGCTCCGCTGACTTCTGCCATTGAAAAGGACTCGATAGCGATTGGATGTTCTGGCGCCTGATATGGTGGCAGTCAGAGTCTGTAGCATTATGACTGAGCTTGCTTGCTTGGAGACTGGATTGACCGATGTAGATATCACATTCTCCTTGTCATTTTTGACATCTGATGCACAAACGGATGTTGCCTGCCTTCTAGTGCACTTGCCACATTTTAACTGGCTTCTGCAATTTTTCGCCAAATAATCCTGCTTTAGGCAACAAAAGCATCGTTTGACTTTGGTAAGCATCTCCTTTTTGAGCTAGAGGCTGATGTCCTATTTATCACAGACTTCAGCAGAATGCTTTTCAGAATGGCAAAACAGGCGTTGTGGACTACTAGCTGACCTTTGTAGAGCAGCTGTCGTGGAAACGTCACGTGGATGACTGGTTTTTCGTTCTCCTTTCTCTGGGGCGCAATGAATTTTTTTCTGTATCTCTTGTTCAGCAGCAGCTTCCCCACAAATAATTTGAAGGTTGAAGAATTCCAAAAGCACTTGAAGCTCATTATCGGGTGGAACCGTTGTACGGGTTGAGTCGCATTGTGGATTCGAAGAAGCTGCAACTGATGATGATGCCTTGCACCCCTCGTGGAACTGCAGTACCATGTCTGTAAGCAGAACTCTTAGCAGGATTTCCCGAAGCGTGATACAATAAGTTTTCAAGTTCGTGCCAAGTGCCTTGAGGCTTCGAATATGAACCTGTACCTTGTCGTAAAGTTGCCTCAGCTGATGGACATCTG
Organism: Rhipicephalus sanguineus; assembly: GCF_013339695.2. Classification (NCBI taxonomy): domain Eukaryota; kingdom Metazoa; phylum Arthropoda; class Arachnida; order Ixodida; family Ixodidae; genus Rhipicephalus; species Rhipicephalus sanguineus. Next base: position 179,261,433 of record NC_051179.1, read on the forward strand.
CTGACGACGACACCAGCTTTAGGTCCAGCAAACGTTGCAGGTGATCTGTTTATCTTCGAAAGGCTTCTTTAAAATTTCTATGGCATCTTTATAGCACTCTTTGGTAGCTTGCAATTGCGATATGGCTGAGGCGACTGCTCTGGTCACCAGACTGCTCAAGCATTTGAACTTGTCAGCTGTGCTTAGCTCGTTGTTTTGAACTGCTGATGTAAACTGCGTAGTTTGGGAAGCTTGCTCTTGCCAGAAGGTGGACGTTCATAGGGCGTGGGGTTGAAGGTGACAGACATTCACTCAGCTTGACTGGTAGGTTCGCTGTCAGGGTATTTTCCAGTGTCTAACGTCTCGCTGTCCAACAGGTCGTCTGGCGCCTCTTGAAAAATCGCCTCATCCACTTTCTCTATCTGACCATCAGATGAGCCGATTCGATGGAGGAGTACACTTACTGCAGCTGACGTGACCTTTCGATTTCCTCGCGTGTGGTCTTCCGCATCGGACAACAGGACACCCACTTTGGACCGCAGGCTGTGGCGTTCCCTTCTGCCGCCCGCAGTCGGGGAATCTTGCCAAGATTGCAGGCGCCACGTCTTCAAAGATGTTGCAGCTCCACATATCGATGATGTTGGCAGTGTCTAAAGGTCTCGGTTTCCCAGCACCATCTGTTGGACCTCTGATCTTTCCAAGTGTGGTGCAATAAGCATCGAGCAAAGGACACATCTTGCAGGATGAGAAGCTTTAACGAAACTGAGAAAAAAAAGAAAAAAAAAAGAGGGTGAGCCGGCGCTGCCACGAGAGCACACGTCAGTTTGTGAGGAGCGTCAATAATGATGATGATTAGTCTTCTGCTACGAGTAATGATGAAAAGGAAGTTGCAACAGATAACATGGGGCAAAAAAATCATTCATTCAGAATGGCATGCGATCTCACCCACTGTCGGGAGTTGAGCGGCTATGGAGTAGGCCTGCTAAGTTCGAGGACACGGGTTCTATTCCTGGCCACTACGGACGCATTTGTATGGGGGCAAAATGCAAAAACACTTGTGTACTTAGATATATAGTTGCACGTCAAAGAAGCTGCACGCAACAGTGCGCCTCATAATCGTATTGTGCTTTGGGCACTTAGAACCTCAGAAATCATCAGTATTAATGTGCTTACCTTACATGGCTCATTTATCGATATAACGATCTGCTCACTCACTATTTGTGGGCTCTCTCAGCCTGGCAAATTAATGTTGCCGAGAGATAGGCACATTTTAGTCCTTACTAAGGAAATCTGTGTAATAGTTCGTTCGAAGTATCCTTGGTTGTGACGGCCAGAGAGTGTGTAACTAAACAGTTTAATCATGTGCAATCACGCTGTGCAGGTCTGCCTACTGCTGAGCTTGTGCAGCTGTGTCTTGCGGAGAACGTGCAGAGGGTCAGGCTACAGGCTGAAAGGTGCGTGCCATTTTAAGCAAATGAGTTGTGCACTCGGGGCACTGCCCGAAAAACTACAGCATCATATTCACCGTGGCTGCAGTATGGAAAATTTGTCAATTAGATGGTGCGGTTTGATAGAAATTGCTGTCTCACATGGTGCAATACTGCTGCAATTTCTTGCTGCACTGAGACAGGGCTTTCAGTAGCATTCAACAAAAATTGCAGTCACACTCTTCACAATGAGCGTGGTGATCAGTGTCGAAATTGCACAAAGAGCTATACTGCAATTTGTTTTCTGTAAGGTGGTTGAAAAACACTTGTAGTTTAACAAAACTAGGAAAGGAAACTGAATTGCACAGTCTGTTGCATACCTTACGCACTGAGACACAAACATGGCAGTTGAAAAGTTATTCCTCAGAATTGCTTCTTGTTGCCATGCTACATTACTCATTGCAGCTAACTTATTCCACATGAACTCTGATATTATGTGCCTTAGCAGGCTTTTCATCACATCCGGTACACATACATTTAACAGTACACATACATTTGGCGGCGCCATTAGATGCGGCATGACATGGTGCTGTGAGGATGTGCTTCACATTATTGTCAACTGTGGGCCATTATTGCTCGCCAACATTGAGGCAGTTTACGAAGACGCCTTCTCCATCATCTTCACAGTCGACGTCAATGACATTAGCAAGACTTCAGCCCATTTTATAAGGGATCGACTAAAAAAAGGAACTTGCTGGAATTTTTGGAATCAAAGTGAATGTGCACTTGCAAGGGTACTTCCACGAATGGAGAAGTGCAGTTTGAACTGCTTGACAGAGTTTGCATTTTAGAGCAAATTTGTCAGCGACTTGATCTGTTCAAGGTTCAGCTTGCAATCTGCTGGAAGTTGCCAGCAGATACTGTCAATCCCTTGAGGGACTACAACAGGAAGGGCAAAAAAAACAATGAAAAAGTAGTCAGAACACAGATTACACAGGCATACACACACACACACACACACACACACACACACACACACACACACACACACACACACACACACACACACACCACACACACACACACACACACACGGATGTACAGCCGCCCATTTTTTTAACCTGAATGCGCGAGCGTCGACGGGGTTCGCGCACGCAAACATAAGACGGAGCGAAATAGCTAGTTCGATCACAATCGTCTTTGCTAAGTGCACAGAAAGCACTCACGACACCACAGTCGAATCCCACTACGAAAAAATAAACTCGAAAGGGGTCTCGATGCGTGCGTACGAATACGTACATAACTTTTGGGACATGTGAACGACGCAGTTAGAACGCGACAGTTCGCCGCATTGTTCACGGAAGGAAACTTCATGGGACACAAAAAAAAAGCAATAAACATTAGCTCCAAATGCTCGCCACCACTCGTAATCGCACCATCTCGCACGGCGGAACAAGCTTTAGAAGATAATGCCGAGTGTAATGACAAGAGATGGTGTAGTCCCCAAGCGCCCGCATTGCAATCTATCGAGTCCTCACAAAGATGGCGGCGAGCGCGTATCGTCTCTTTTCGGCGTCTGCTAGCCCTAAAGCAGCCCGAAACCTTCCAGAGAGCTTCCACAAAAAAATTGTCCTGTAGCCAGAACCGCCCAGCCCGAGGAAAACGAACACCAACCGGAAGTGCTTCGCACGGGGGGGGGAAAGCAACCCGAGAAAAACTAACGCTCTCTGGCTGGCTCTGGTAGCCCGCGGGTAGCCAGAAGCGGACAAATAGAAAGAGCCCCACTGTTGTGAACTGCTGAGCCAAATCTTGCAGTTGTGCGCAGCAGGATCAGTTCACAAGTGGAACATGAAGTTGCCACTTTCTAAAGCGCCCTCTCTTTTTACACGTCATGTCCCCACTTTGTTCGGTGGTATCTCGTCATTTATCAGACTGCTGCTATTGGCCGATAGCTGACATAAGCCAAGAGCGCTGTTTTAGTCAGATGCACTTCTTGCCACAGGGTGCTTCGCATGCCAGTGCCATGCTCTATAGCGTGCTAAAATTACATGGTAGCAACACTAGTGCACACCAGAATCACACTTGGAGAGAGTGATCACGTTTCATGATGTGTACTGACGTGGCTTCTTTCCTCTGTTTTGTGTCAGCAGCGCTTCTCTGGCCAAAATTACGCAGGTCCTTGTGAAGACTAAGCGGCACGAGGCACATGCCGAACAATGAAAAGTTTTCATGGTACATGATGATATGCAAGGCACAGAAATTTCCTCGATGGTGTGCACCTCTGCCACGTCCACGTGCACAATTGGTCGAAGGAGCGCTCATGGTGCACGACCTGAGCAATGGTAAATAAATTAAAGAAGAGAGGACAGGCATTGCTCTGTGGAGCATTGGTCAAAGAAGGTTGAAGGAGCCAGCATCGCACTGGCGACGAGAGCAGCAGGCGCCTTGATCTAGAGGCAGCGGCATGAGGGACCTGCGGGTGGCCGTAGACCTTGGTAGCAACCGAGCAAGGCTCCTCGGATTTGCAGCGGCCTCGTCACAGTGGTTCCCTGTGCCCAGCAATGATTCACCTTCTTGGCAGAACGGCTGCGACCCGCTCTAGAGTCCCCAGGGCTTCACGTCAGTTCAGCCAGGCGTCACTTAGAAGCAGGGGCCGAAGTTCCACAAAGCATGGCTGGACTAGGCTAATTTGTTTGAATTCTTGAAAATTTTGAAATAATGCAGGGTGACTTTACGAGTTTTTTACCATGAAATTTCTTTTTCCAGACTCCCTTGACACCATAGTTACGTCAGCACCTTTGTATTGGCTGCATGTGACATTTGGTGTCCTTACATGTTAATGAAGGGAAGCCCAAAGAGAAGCACAGGGTTCTCCATAAGGGGGAGCAAAGTTCTCTCCCTCATTGTTTGAGTCTGAAAGAAAACAAGCCCGCAATAAATGCAGAAATGAAAACAAACATGCCTCTCACACAGCCTGCCTTTGATGCCCGTCTTTCCGGGGATCAAGGTGGTGGGATGCCTGAAAGAAAACAAGCCTCACAATGGATGCAGAAATAAAAACGAATGTGCCTTTCACAACAGCCTGCCTTTGGTCCCCAGCTTTCTGGGTTTCAAGGTGTTGGGAAGACTGAAAGAAAACAAGCCTCACAATTGATGCAGAAATGAAAACAAACATGCCTCTCACACAGCCTGCTTTGATGCCCGCCTTTCCGGGGATCAAGGTGGTGGGATGCCTGAAAGAAAACAAGCCTCACAATGGATGCAGAAATGAAAACAAACGTGCCTCTCACAACAGCCTGCCTTTGGTCCCCAGCTTTCTGGGGGTCAAGGTGTTGGGAAGTCTGAAAGAAAACAAGCCTCACAATGGATGCAGAAATGAAAACAAACGTGCCTCTCACAACAGCCTGCCTTTGGTCCCCGGCTTTCCGGGGGTCAAGGTGGTGGGAAGCCTGAAAGAAAACAAGCCTCACAATGGATGCAGAAATGAAAAACAAACGTGCCTCTTACAACAGCCTGCTTTTGGTCCCCGGCTTTCCGGGGGTCAAGGTGGTGGGAAGCCTGAAAGAAAAGCCTCACAATGGATGCAGAAATGAAAACAAACGTGCCTCTCACAACAGCCTGCCTTTGATTCCCGGCTTTCCGGGGGTCAAGGGGGTGGGAAGCCTGAAAGAAAACAAGCCTCACAATGGATGCAGAAATGAAAACAAACGTGCCTCTCACAACAGCCTGCCTTTGGTCCCCGGCTTTCCGGGGATCAAGGTGGTGGGAAGTGAAAGAAAACAAGCCTCACAATGGATGCAGAAATAAAAACGAATGTGCCTTTCACAACAGCCTGCCTTTGGTCCCCGGCTTTCTGGGGGTCAAGGTCTTGGGAAGTCTGAAAGAAAACAAGCCTCACAATGGATGCAGAAATGAAAACAAACGTGCCTCTCACAACAGCCTGCCTTTGGTCCCCGGCTTTCCGGGGATCAAGGTGGTGGGAAGTGAAAGAAAACAAGCCTCACAATGGATGCAGAAATAAAAACGAATGTGCCTTTCACAACAGCCTGCCTTTGGTCCCCGGCTTTCTGGGGGTCAAGGTGTTGGGAAGTCTGAAAGAAAACAAGCCTCACAATGGATGCAGAAATGAAAAACAAACGTGCCTCTTACAACAGCCTGCCTTTGGTCCCCGGCTTTCTGGGGGTCAAGGTGTTGGGAAGTCTGAAAGAAAACAAGCCTCACAATGGATGCAGAAATGAAAACAAACGTGCCTCTCACAACAGCCTGCCTTTGGTCCCCGGCTTTCCGGGGATCAAGGTGGTGGGAAGTGAAAGAAAACAAGCCTCACAATGGATGCAGAAATGAAAACAAACGTGCCTCTCACAACAGCCTGCCTTTGGTCCCCGGCTTTCCGGGGATCAAGGTGGTGGGAAGTGAAAGAAAACAAGCCTCACAATGGATGCAGAAATAAAAACGAATGTGCCTTTCACAACAGCCTGCCTTTGGTCCCCGGCTTTCTGGGGGTCAAGGTGTGGGGAAGTCTGAAAGAAAACAAGCCTCACAATGGATGCAGAAATGAAAAACAAACGTGCCTCTCACAACAGCCTGCCTTTGGTCCCCGGCTTTCCGGGGGTCAAGGTGGTGGGAAGCCTGAAAGAAAACAAGCCTCACAATGGATGCAGAAATGAAAAACAAACGTGCCTCTTACAACAGCCTGCCTTTGGTCCCCGGCTTTCTGGGGGTCAAGGTGTTGGGAAGTCTGAAAGAAAACAAGCCTCACAATGGATGCAGAAATGAAAACAAACGTGCCTCTCACAACAGCCTGCCTTTGGTCCCCGGCTTTCCGGGGATCAAGGTGGTGGGAAGTGAAAGAAAACAAGCCTCACAATGGATGCAGAAATAAAAACGAATGTGCCTTTCACAACAGCCTGCCTTTGGTCCCCGGCTTTCTGGGGGTCAAGGTCTTGGGAAGTCTGAAAGAAAACAAGCCTCACAATGGATGCAGAAATGAAAACAAACGTGCCTCTCACAACAGCCTGCCTTTGGTCCCCGGCTTTCCGGGGATCAAGGTGGTGGGAAGTGAAAGAAAACAAGCCTCACAATGGATGCAGAAATAAAAACGAATGTGCCTTTCACAACAGCCTGCCTTTGGTCCCCGGCTTTCTGGGGGTCAAGGTCTTGGGAAGTCTGAAAGAAAACAAGCCTCACAATGGATGCAGAAATGAAAACAAACGTGCCTCTCACAACAGCCTGCCTTTGGTCCCCAGCTTTCTGGGGGTCAAGGTGTTGGGAAGTCTGAAAGAAAACAAGCCTCACAATGGATGCAGAAATGAAAACAAACGTGCCTCTCACAACAGCCTGCCTTTGGTCCCCGGCTTTCCGGGGGTCAAGGTGGTGGGAAGCCTGAAAGAAAACAAGCCTCACAATGGATGCAGAAATGAAAAACAAACGTGCCTCTTACAACAGCCTGCTTTTGGTCCCCGGCTTTCCGGGGGTCAAGGTGGTGGGAAGCCTGAAAGAAAAGCCTCACAATGGATGCAGAAATAAAAACAAACGTGCCTCTCACAACAGCCTGCCTTTGATTCCCGGCTTTCCGGGGGTCAAGGGGGTGGGAAGCCTGAAAGAAAACAAGCCTCACAATGGATGCAGAAATGAAAACAAACGTGCCTCTTACAACAGCCTGCCTTTGGTCCCCGGCTTTCTGGGGGTCAAGGTGTTGGGAAGTCTGAAAGAAAACAAGCCTCACAATGGATGCAGAAATGAAAACAAACGTGCCTCTCACAACAGCCTGCCTTTGAGTCCCGGCTTTCCGGGGATCAAGGTGGTGGGAAGTGAAAGAAAACAAGCCTCACAATGGATGCAGAAATAAAAACGAATGTGCCTTTCACAACAGCCTGCCTTTGGTCCCCGGCTTTCTGGGGGTCAAGGTCTTGGGAAGTCTGAAAGAAAACAAGCCTCACAATGGATGCAGAAATGAAAACAAACGTGCCTCTCACAACAGCCTGCCTTTGGTCCCCGGCTTTCCGGGGATCAAGGTGGTGGGAAGTGAAAGAAAACAAGCCTCACAATGGATGCAGAAATAAAAACGAATGTGCCTTTCACAACAGCCTGCCTTTGGTCCCCGGCTTTCTGGGGGTCAAGGTCTTGGGAAGTCTGAAAGAAAACAAGCCTCACAATGGATGCAGAAATGAAAACAACGTGCCTCTCACAACAGCCTGCCTTTGGTCCCCAGCTTTCTGGGGGTCAAGGTGTTGGGAAGTCTGAAAGAAAACAAGCCTCACAATGGATGCAGAAATGAAAACAAACGTGCCTCTCACAACAGCCTGCCTTTGGTCCCCGGCTTTCCGGGGGTCAAGGTGGTGGGAAGCCTGAAAGAAAACAAGCCTCACAATGGATGCAGAAATGAAAAACAAACGTGCCTCTTACAACAGCCTGCTTTTGGTCCCCGGCTTTCCGGGGGTCAAGGTGGTGGGAAGCCTGAAAGAAAAGCCTCACAATGGATGCAGAAATGAAAACAAACGTGCCTCTCACAACAGCCTGCCTTTGATTCCCGGCTTTCCGGGGGTCAAGGGGGTGGGAAGCCTGAAAGAAAACAAGCCTCACAATGGATGCAGAAATGAAAACAAACGTGCCTCTCACAACAGCCTGCCTTTGGTCCCCGGCTTTCCGGGGATCAAGGTGGTGGGAAGTGAAAGAAAACAAGCCTCACAATGGATGCAGAAATAAAAACGAATGTGCCTTTCACAACAGCCTGCCTTTGGTCCCCGGCTTTCTGGGGGTCAAGGTCTTGGGAAGTCTGAAAGAAAACAAGCCTCACAATGGATGCAGAAATGAAAACAAACGTGCCTCTCACAACAGCCTGCCTTTGGTCCCCGGCTTTCCGGGGATCAAGGTGGTGGGAAGTGAAAGAAAACAAGCCTCACAATGGATGCAGAAATAAAAACGAATGTGCCTTTCACAACAGCCTGCCTTTGGTCCCCGGCTTTCTGGGGGTCAAGGTGTTGGGAAGTCTGAAAGAAAACAAGCCTCACAATGGATGAAGAAATGAAAAACAAACGTGCCTCTTACAACAGCCTGCCTTTGGTCCCCGGCTTTCTGGGGGTCAAGGTGTTGGGAAGTCTGAAAGAAAACAAGCCTCACAATGGATGCAGAAATGAAAAACAAACGTGCCTCTCACAACAGCCTGCCTTTGGTCCCCGGCTTTCCGGGGGTCAAGGTGGTGGGAAGCCTGAAAGAAAACAAGCCTCACAATGGATGCAGAAATGAAAAACAAACGTGCCTCTTACAACAGCCTGCCTTTGGTCCCCGGCTTTCTGGGGGTCAAGGTGTTGGGAAGTCTGAAAGAAAACAAGCCTCACAATGGATGCAGAAATGACAACAAACGTGCCTCTCACAACAGCCTGCCTTTGGTCCCCGGCTTTCCGGGGATCAAGGTGGTGGGAAGTGAAAGAAAACAAGCCTCACAATGGATGCAGAAATAAAAACGAATGTGCCTTTCACAACAGCCTGCCTTTGGTCCCCGGCTTTCTGGGGGTCAAGGTCTTGGGAAGTCTGAAAGAAAACAAGCCTCACAATGGATGCAGAAATGAAAACAAACGTGCCTCTCACAACAGCCTGCCTTGGTCCCCGGCTTTCCGGGGATCAAGGTGGTGGGAAGTGAAAGAAAACAAGCCTCACAATGGATGCAGAAATAAAAACGAATGTGCCTTTCACAACAGCCTGCCTTTGGTCCCCGGCTTTCTGGGGGTCAAGGTCTTGGGAAGTCTGAAAGAAAACAAGCCTCACAATGGATGCAGAAATGAAAAACAAACGTGCCTCTTACAACAGCCTGCCTTTGGTCCCCGGCTTTCTGGGGGTCAAGGTGTTGGGAAGTCTGAAAGAAAACAAGCCTCACAATGGATGCAGAAATGAAAAACAAACGTGCCTCTCACAACAGCCTGCCTTTAGTCCCCGGCTTTCTGGGGGTCAAGGTGGTGGGAAGCCTGAAAGAAAACAAGCCTCACAATGGATGCAGAAATGAAAAACAAACGTGCCTCTTACAACAGCCTGCCTTTGGTCCCCGGCTTTCTGGGGGTCAAGGTGTTGGGAAGTCTGAAAGAAAACAAGCCTCACAATGGATGCAGAAATGAAAACAAACGTGCCTCTCACAACAGCCTGCCTTTGATTCCCGGCTTTCCGGGGGTCAAGGGGGTGGGAAGCCTGAAAGAAAACAAGCCTCACAATAGATGCAGAAATAAAAACGAATGTGCCTTTCACAACAGCCTGCCTTTGGTCCCCGGCTTTCTGGGGGTCAAGGTCTTGGGAAGTCTGAAAGAAAACAAGCCGTCACAATGGATGCAGGAATGAAAAGAAACGTGCCTCTCACAACAGCCTGCCTTTGATTCCCGACTTTCCGGGGGTCAAGGGGGTGGGAAGCCTGAAAGAAAACAAGCCTCACAATAGATGCAGAAATAAAAACGAACGTGCCTTTCACAACAGCCTGCCTTTGGTCCCCGGCTTTCTGGGGGTCAAGGTGTTGGGAAGTCTGAAAGAAAACAAGCCTCACAATGGATGCAGAAATGAAAACAAATGTGCCTCTCACAACAGCCTGCCTTTGATTCCCGGCTTTCCGGGGGTCAAGGGGGTGGGAAGCCTGAAAGAAAACAAGCCTCACAATAGATGCAGAAATAAAAACAAACGTGCCTTTCACAACAGCCTGCCTTTGGTCCCCAGCTTTCCGGGGGTCAAGGGGGTGGGAAGCCTGAAAGAAAACAAGCCTCACAATGGATGCAGAAATGAAAACAAACGTGCCTCTCACAACAGCCTGCCTTTGATTCCCGGCTTTCCGGGGGTCAAGGGGGTGGGAAGCCTGAAAGAAAACAAGCCTCACAATGGATGCAGGAATGAAAAGAAACGTGCCTCTCACAACAGCCTGCCTTTGATTCCCGACTTTCCGGGGGTCAAGGGGGTGGGAAGCCTGAAAGAAAACAAGCCTCACAATAGATGCAGAAATAAAAACGAATGTGCCTTTCACAACAGCCTGCCTTTGGTCCCCGGCTTTCTGGGGGTCAAGGTGTTGGGAAGTCTGAAAGAAAACAAGCCTCACAATGGATGCAGAAATGAAAACAAATGTGCCTCTCACAACAGCCTGCCTTTGATTCCCGGCTTTCCGGGGGTCAAGGGGGTGGGAAGCCTGAAAGAAAACAAGCCTCACAATAGATGCAGAAATAAAAACGAATGTGCCTTTCACAACAGCCTGCCTTTGGTCCCCAGCTTTCTGGGGGTCAAGGTGTTGGGAAGTCTGAAAGAAAACAAGCCTCACAATGGATGCAGAAATGAAAACAAACGTGCCTCTCACAACAGCCTGCCTTTGATTCCCGGCTTTCCGGGGGTCAAGGGGGTGGGAAGCCTGAAAGAAAACAAGCCTCACAATAGATGCAGAAATAAAAACGAATGTGCCTTTCACAACAGCCTGCCTTTGGTCCCCGGCTTTCTGGGGGTCAAGGTGTTGGGAAGTCTGAAAGAAAACAAGCCTCACAATGGATGCAGAAATGAAAACAAACGTGCCTCTCACAACAGCCTGCCTTTGATTCCCGGCTTTCCGGGGGTCAAGGGGGTGGGAAGCCTGAAAGAAAACAAGCCTCACAATAGATGCAGAAATAAAAACGAATGTGCCTTTCACAACAGCCTGCCTTTGGTCCCCGGCTTTCTGGGGGTCAAGGTGTTGGGAAGTCTGAAAGAAAACAAGCCTCACAATGGATGCAGAAATGAAAACAAACGTGCCTCTCACAGCCTGCGTTTGGTCCCCAGCTTTCTGGAGGTCAAGGTGGTGGGAAGTGCTGCAGCATCAGGAGTCCTCTGCTGCCATTGTCATCAGAAATCTGCATGGCCTGTGCATTAAACAGTGATGAGACACGTCCGACTGATGTAGGGTAGACTTGGTTGCAGCCCGCCCTCCACTGTGCGCACGCCTACGGGAGCGTATGGGAGCGTGCATTTGTTGCAGTTTTACCATAGCACTGGTGCACTCACAAAAGATGATCGCCAAGGCATTGATCTAAAGTATGCGGTCATTCTGGGGATACTGTTGGCGATATGCACAGCTTAGAGGTGCTTCTTGTGTTGGCCAATGTGCAGGGTGGACGAGGGTCACAGGCATGTGCTGGAGTACCTGCTCTCCTGCTATGACCGTGCTGGCCTAAAGGAGAGGACCAACCCACGGGTAAGTTTTCACTGCCATTACAAGAGGAAACCAAGTGGCAACAATATTGAAGTAAACAAAAAGATATAAAGAGAGATTATATCAGTGACCTACCTTCAGGGCTGTTCAGATATTACATTAGGGATAGGATGAGAACAAAATTAATCAGTTATAAAAAAGCAGCAATTTGTTTGTGTGCGCAGTGACAAGTAATTGCTAACTTCAGCCATGCTGGCATGTTTGCAGAAATTGTGAAGTTTGTTATAGTCACGGCTAGCAGGGTGTAAATGAAAAAATATGTACTTGTTTGGTTTGCTTTCAGTTGCATTTACAAGTACAAATGTGTAATTGTTCTCGAAGTAGTAATTTGCATTGTCTTATCTTATGCTATGTCCAGGTGTTGTGCAGTGGTATCTTCATATATTCATGGCACATGTTTCATCAGACAGTGGGAGAAGGTGAAGAAACCGGTAGCGCCCATAAGGTGTTGTGAATGTGCACAGCCGAGAACTGGCATCGTCCAGCCTCATGTGATGAAAAGCATGGGAGGCATTGAGCAGGGTGAACACCTAAGAGCCATGTTGCTTTGAGAGGAGAGTTTCGAATGTTGGCATTTGTTAGTGTGGGCGCTCGAAGGCCTAAATGAGCTTTCGGGGGTCAAGGCAAATCTCAAGAGAGCCGTCCTTTTTGGTGATGACAACCACTGGACTGGCCCAATCTGTGTGTTCAGTGACCTTTGTGGTGACATGTTTTTCCTCAAGGCGCTGTAATTCTTGTTTGACTTTGTCTTGTATGGCCGCTCGGATTTTATGTGGTGCGGCTATGAATGGTTGTGCATTTGCATTGAGAATTATTGTAAATTCTCCCGGGAGATGTCCTGTTCCCTCAAGTACATCACTGAACTCTTCAATGATGCTTTGTGGTGTCTATTTTCTTGCTTGCTTGGTGACAGTCATGCTGTAGTCCAGTTGGTTGACACGCTGAATAAGCTTCAGCTTGCGGCAGGCATCTAGCCCCAAGGTGGGAGCAGCTGGAAAATCAATTACACAGAACTTCAATGTTGCTAATGTGTCTAATGAGCAGCACTTAAGACGACACTTTCCCTGCAATGGCAGCGGATCGCCAGTGTAGGTGGTTACGCACGCACTTGGATCAGTGAGCACTGGGGGATTGGGCCATTTGTGCAGTTCATCTGCGGAGATGAGGTTCACGTCAGAACCAGTGTCCAGTTTGAATGAGACATCATGTCCTGATTGTCTGGAGCCATGATGGCGTGCGGTGGACTGCGCGAACTGTCAGCACATCTAATGAAAGTGGCACATCTTCACTGTCTCTTGCAGTGCTCGCAAGACACGCGGCTGGTTTGACTGGTATGGGTGCATTGACTGTGGCTGCTGACACAATGCTGCATAGTGGTTGAATTTTCCACAGTTGTGACACTGTTGGCCAAATGCTGGACACTGTCGTGGCTGGTGCTGCTGACGACACCTCAAGCAGGCTTTTTGTGCATTAGATTGATGCTGTGGTAGCTGACGGTACGACGGTGCGCCTCCCCAGGGTTTTTCTCGCTTGTCAACATGTTGCGAAGCTGGTTGGGTGCAACGATTAAGTGCGGACACCTCGCTTTTCTGAGGTTGTATTTCTTGCGCATACGTCCATCTTTGACAATTGCGCCGCCATGCATTGATCCATCACGCTCTCAAGCGTAAGCGTTTTCTCACGTAGGAGTCGTTCTCTGAGTGCGCTGTCATTAATTCCAAGGACCGACCGATCTGTGGTCATACGGTCGCGTGGGGTGCCAAACGAACATTGATCCCCTTGTTTGGCAACTGCATGTGAAAATGCTCGGAAGACTGACCTGGTGCCTGGCTGATGTTGTCAAAAACATAGGGTGCATGAGTCGTGTTGCGGCACTTCGCGAAGTGCTGGACAAGGCATTCCCCGCCTTTGTATTTACACTCCGCCGACGGAAACACAAGGGTTTGGTATTTCTGCAAGAGTTCCGGCCCTCCGACGTGTGGTAACAGTGCGAGCCGTGTCTCATCATCTTCCTTGTGGTATTTTGCGGCCACTTCAAAGGTGTCACACTTTTGCTTCCATACTCTCCAGTCCTCTGCGGGGTTGGCGCTCTACGAGAACGGCGGAACCGTTGGCAGGAACGATGCCATCGCTCCGATAGATATAGTTACTGTTGTTAGCCAGGAGAAACCACATCTCACACCATGTTATAGGTGGGTCTGCGATACGCACTCCGGGTCACGTCGGATGTGGTGGATTCGGCACACGCACAACACATACACACGTCAGGCAGACATGTTTATTCTGGCAAGATGCCGTCCCTTCCCAGGGTGGCCAGACTGGGCACATCCATGGCTTTTCGTGCTGCACAGAGGGTGTGAGCTACTGCTGTAAATAATATTAACAAACAACCAAAACTTTCGAAAGAAAGCAGGCTGTGGAATCACTCACAGAACTAAGTAGGTGCCCTGTAAAATAGAAGTTGTCTATGAGATTCCTTTGGCTGTGGTTCAGTATATGTCAGGCAGATGGGACACTGCATTAATAAGTGTCTTCAAGGGCACAGTAATTCTTTGAGTCAACACAGTGGGATGCACTTAGCTAGACATTGCCAGTCACGTAAAATGAAAAAAAGGAAAAATGCATGCTGCTTTCCAGGTACGCCAAGATTATCGACCGCGCAAAAGACAAAAAGGCGCTTGAAATCATCGAAGCCTTACGTATAATAAGATAACGGGCCTGATAAGTGTGTTAGTGAGGCATCTTTACACCTGTGCAAGAAACAGGCACACAGACACAGAACTTTATTTGTGTCTTGAGAAATGCTACACCTTTAGAGCAACGGCGTGGGCCGCTCCCTTGTGAGGACGGGGAAGCCTAGCCTCACTCCTGCATCATGGGCTTTCTGGACGGCCCGTAGTTGTGGTAGAAACTCTGGACTTCATAAGCCAGAGTCCAAATCCAGTTCTATGATCCGACTCAGGCCCCGTAACGAGGGGCACTGCCAGAGCATATGTTCAAGGTTACTAACCTCCCCGCAATCAGGGCAGGTAGACTTGAAAGCCTCCGAAGACGCGATGCTGAGGAAAGATAGACCTGTCCTGCAGCATTCTAAATGTGATGGCCTGAGGTCTAAATAACTTGCTGTGCGGAGGAGGAAAAGACCGCCTGCTCAACTGGTTTCCAGCTTCTTTTGGAATCCTTACCAAGCTTGCATGGCAGCAACATATGTAATACAGTCGACGACCAATAATTCGGACTCCATGGGGAACGTAAATAAGTCCGAATTATCAAATGTCCGAAAAAAGGAGTGCATCAGAAAAAAAAATACTTTTTTTCAGTGTCCCGGTGGCCGAAAAAAGTTGTCAATGCGTTGCTGCACGCATTTCCGCTTATGTGCAACCAAGTCTGCCTGTATCTCCGCCAGTGTGATGTGATCGCTGTACGATGACGAAAGAACAGCGAGGGCTCGAGACAAGGCCCGTCACCGTATTACTTTAGGTGACGGGCCCCCTCATTTTTACGATTTTACTGCGCTGATGGGTCCCCTCACTTTTATTATCACTACGCTGATGGGCAACCTCACCACCGTAGCCACTGGTTTACGGTGACGGGCCCCTTCACGCTTACGATAGTACTGCGCTGACGGGCCCCGTCACCGTAGTCACTGCCTTAGCAAAACGCTTTACCGCAGACACATTCGACCATAGAGTTTCTTACAGTAATGCCTAGAGGGGAATCTGGAGCTAGTGTCTACGCGGGCTCCTTGAGCGGCGCTTCAACCACCATGGGAATGATGGGAAGTACAGGCTTCGGATTTGCTTCGGATGGATTAGGTTCTTGAGATTCGCAACGCTTGCTTGCCGAGTGTAAAACAAAGTGATATGAAGTTACTTCCAGTTAAAACTTGCTTCATTCTTTGGGGCATAAAACTTATTTTAAAAAGTTTGCGTGACCGTGAGATGGAACTGAAACCTGGACAAATTCAACCACCAGGGTATGCATTGCTCTTCGATTGCGTCCCAGATTTGGCATCACAATATAATGAATTATTTTCTTTACGACACTTGAAACAAACGCGCTTGTCTTTCCCTTGAAAGTACGCATTATCTATTTATGGAAATAAAAGTAACATATTGAGTGAGAAACACTTGACATATCATCTGCTGCGATGCCAGGTGCATCTGTCCAAGTGGCCTGCCCCCAACGCATCTCTCGTTTTTTTGTGACGTCAAGTCAGAGGAGCGTGACGGTGCGTCTACTTAGTTTCGGCATCGTTTTGCAGTCGATTTGAAAGAGTTTTGACAAGTAGCGCTTATCACAGAACGTGAACTCTGTGCAATTTCCTGCACTGGCATGGGATGCTACATCTATGCGCAGCGGTGAGTGCACAGTGCTTTGCTAAAGCTGTCAAATACAAACTGTAAAGCTGCAACGTGGCAACAAACCAAGAAACCTAGCGGTCTTCAGCCTCTTTGAACAACAAAGGCACTGCTTGAGTGCTTTGCAACGTACCCCACTACCCACGCCTCGGGAAGAACGAAACTGAAACTGTAGAAAAAGATCCGTAGGCAGTTCACTGTGTAGGATGGATAGTCAGAACAGCTAGAGGAGCCAACAGGTAGGTATCTGCGAGGCAACCCGTCCAGTATGGTGTCTTCAGATTCAGACTGTCTGGCCGCATGGAGAATTTTAGCAATGGCTTGCCGTTGAATAGTCTTGGAATTTGACTTGTTCAAAAGGTGTTAAGCAAATTCCACTTGCCTCCTATTCTCATTTGGCCATCAACAGAATTGCACACCTCATCCCACTGTTGCCTCGTGAGAGTCTGGTAGTGGTCCTCGATGGAACGGTTGAGTTCTGCAATCTTCTTGCGGAGCCGACGATTGAGCCTCTGCCCCTTCCATCTATGGAGTAACGATTTCTTGGCCTCTAGACGATGCGCGAGGCGGCTGTCTATCCTGTCAGTTTCCAAATCCACGTGGACCTTTTTTTGTCGCCTAATTAACGCCTCCCTTGAGCTGTGTGGCCCGTTGTTCCAGGCTGTAGTGTGAATCTTGAGCTTGTGCTCGTTCTTTTCTAATATTCCGGAAGTGATCCCAATCCGTGAGAGCAAATTGTCTTAGGGGTTTACCCTTTACGCTGATGTGGGTAGGTAGGATATTATGGTCGCTCCCCAGATCCATGTTCATGTTGTACCAAGCAGCAGGTTCAACATTTTTAACAAAGGTAAGATCTGGTATGGTGTCTCTCGCACAAGAGTTGCCCATCCTGGTTGGGAAGGCTGGGTCCGTGGCCAGGGTGAGGTCCAGGTTCGCCGCAGCTTGCCACAAGTCACCTTTACGGGAAGACCACAGATAACCCTACTCAAGAGTGGCGTGCGCCTCGGTCTCAAGTCCCTTGGCAAACTATAAATGTGAAGAATGAAAACGCTACACTCGAACTGGCCCCCCAGAATAATTTAAACCAGTGAGTCTCCCACCTTACCGGTGTCCATAGAGAGATCATGCATGGCAAAGGTGCATATCTTAAAGACAAGCGTGCAGATGCCTCTCTATCTGTCGCCATAAACAGCGTGCAATTTGTAACCTGCTAGAACGACCGAATCCGAAAGTGTCTCCTGAAGCAAAATGACATGTGGCTTTTCTGAGTGAGAACAAATGAACTGCTGAAGGACCGCCCTCTTGCGGTGGAACCTCCAGCAGTTCCATTGCCAAATCCTGAATTATTTAGGCGGATCCTCCATGGCTAGGCTCGAAAGATTTGCACTTGCTTTCGAGTGCGCTGACCTTAGCGTCGCGTTGAACTTGTCAGCCAAGCTATCGACCTTAACGTTAACCATTGCTACTGTTTCGCTAAGCAACTTGAACATATCCCTGATCTCCATCTTAAAGCTTTCTAGCCCTTCGTCCTGCATGAGCCTTGTCAAAGCCCTCTTTTTGGCTGGACGAACAGTACATGGTGCCTCCATGGGGACTCCCATGGGTGTTTCCACTCTAATGACCTGAGGAGATTGTGGAACCTCACTCTTAGCGTGATTAGCCTTCCTAACTTCAACCATCCATGCCCGAAGTTGCTCACTTGCCTCTTTTATTGCGGCATTCTCTCTTTCCAACTGAATTATTCAACTATTGTTTTGCGCTGGCGGCATACCCCCGTTACCTGTTTCGGGGATCCTTTGACGCGGTTGGCTCACTTGGTCTCCGTGGCAGCAGGCACCTGTATACGAACGACTGGGCCCTTGGACTGAGAACGGCTCCTGTACCGGGAGCGGCCCCTGGATCGGGAGCACCCCCTCGAGGGAGGTCTTGCCGCACCTCCCTTGGTTCCCCGGGCTGTGCTTCAAGACCTGGACTTGCTGGCCAGTTCGGACAGCCCGTCTAATAGTGAAAAATCCTTGTCGAAGTTGTGTCGCTCCCTTCTTCTCTGTCTGATGATGTAAGGTACTTTGAATTTGTGCCTACAGGTTCTGTCAGCCGTGGGATGAGGCCCTTCACGGAGGACGTACTTTGGCTAGCAAGCGTGCTGGTCGCCAGGGTAGTTGAATCCACAACCCCGGCAGATCGCATTCTCCGGAGTGGGGCACACGTCAGCTTTGTGGCCGAGTCGACCGCTCGCGTAGCAGACATCCGTCTGCCTTCTGTAGAGGGTGCACCTGATCATGCTGGGGCCGCACATGACGTAATTTGGGACATTTAAGTCCTTCGAAAAGAATAACGACCATGGTGGAATTCTTGGTTCGCCTCACTTCAAGAACATTGGGATTCCTGAGCTGAACAATCAGTCTTCTGAGCTCTTCCTGATCAATCTCCACATCAATGTTTCTGATGATGCCCTTGCATGTGTTTTTGGGCGCAGCGATGTATGAGCTGACTTCGTAGGCTGCTTAATCAACGGTGATGGCCTCCAATCTTGCACAGGCCCTGGCGTTGGCTTGCGATGCGTTGCGATGCGATGCGTCTTGCTTAGCATTAGGACAAATGATGTTTTCCATGATATCCGCAGCAGAGAGACCCGCCCGGCGTGAGGGCTTGAGCAATCCTGGTATTCTTTACGTTTACGCCTCCCCGGGGCCGAACGATGACTTTAAAGTGCTCCCTTGGTAGACGAGGCAGTCTCGACGCGTTCACGAAGCATTTCTTCACTTTGGCAGGAGATTGGGAGCCGCCGTTCTCGCCATATGGCGGGCCGGTGACTTGAACGCCCGCTGAGGGCAGAGGCTCTTTAGTTTATTTGCACTTCGAAAGTGCCGTTCTCCACCCAGCACACTGAAATTCTTCGGCAGAAATGTCCTCCCTTTGCACGGTGACTTGAATAGCCATCTTGAATCGCACAAATGAACTAAGCCCAGCGTTAGGCTTAGCAAGTCGTGGCGTGGTCGAGCAAAAAGTTCCTCAAAAAGTTGGTAAAAAGTCCAACCACTGGGACAAATTTGGTGTCCACGTGGTCCTCACGACTTTAGGTGTCAACTGGAGCAAAAGGCATCAAACACGGAGCAAAACTTCCAACGGAAAACATTTGAACATGCGGGAGCTGATGTTTACACGTCTGCATTAGTTGGCATCTCCTCCCTGTCCAAGAAAGAACTTGACTTTATTGGTTGTTAAATTGTTATCTTAGGATGTGCGGCTATGTATGACTGTTGCGCATGCACTTTGCTGTTGTGAGAAAGAGGTGTCGCTCCAATAAATTGGTTTTCAATCTGCGCTGGTCCAGTCCACTTCTATCCTGTGCCCTGTTCCAAGGCGTAGTTTTTACCATTTTTTAGCAATAACCTTGGCCGTATTTGTGCCCCAAGTTTTAGATAATAAGTGGTGGTAGGTGTGTGTATGAAGCAGTGTTTCAAAGTGTAGAGAGACTGGCTGTTGGGAAACCGACTGAGCCCGTGTGACAAGATAAGGTGGTAATTGTGCACGCAGGACCCGTTGGTGTTGCAGGAGGTGCGAACGCAAGCAGTGCGGCAGGCCGTGCTGCTGTTGCGAGGCGTTCTGGCTGGACCCAGGTGAGGAGGGCCTGTTGACTGTTCGGGCACCCATGCATAATAAGCTCTAACTTCTTAATTTAACCAAGTCATAGACATGGCTGTGAATTTCGAAGCTTGTACCATATTTCCTGGTGTATAAGACACACCGCTACATGTTGTGATCTCCGTGTAACAAATTCTTATATGACATGCCTATTTTTAACTCAGTCGGCACTAGTATAAAGTCTGATTACGCATGCTTGTGCAATGGCCGTGAAATGTCATTCTCACGCTTTCAGTGGCACTAAACTTTCATGAAGGTCATTTTTATGTGCTGCAAGTTTTAGCGGAATAAACTCGACTCCCGCACTTTTTGCTTAGGTTTAGGGAATTTACGTTTGTTGCACTTCACTCGTGCCACAGAATCTTCGAGACTTTTTCCGTGGGTGAGCACTGGATAGTAGTGTGCGTTTACCACCTTGCACGTTACAGCAAGATCCCCTGCACGACTCCTGCTGCCGAGTCTCTTTGCTTGCTCTATCCAATCATCCTCTGTCATGGGCCACCACAAGTGATAATCAGTTACCGTGGAAGCCTGTTCTCTGCAGATGTTGCAAAGGGGTTACCACCTTTCTACATTCTATGCACTACAGTCCTCAAACAAATGGGCTTGCAGAGTGGGTGAACCAGACGCTTACCAACATGCTTTCAATGTGCGTGGCATCAGGTCATAAGAACTGGGACAAGATTTTGCCGTTTATAACATCTGAATTCAATACAGCATGACTCTAGATGACTTGCTGTCACCCACTCTTCCTTCCCAAAGCACACCCTCTCATGTTTGGGACACTATTCTCCCTTTGTCGGCTGCTGACAATCTATCAATAGCCGAGACTGTCATGCAGAAGAAGCTTGTCAACTCGCTCGTCTGTGCACACTAGCTTCAAAGAACACATCAAAGGCAAGATATGACAGCAAGCACCACCTCTTACCTACCGTATTTACGCAATTGTAAGTCGACTCGAATGTAGGTCGGCCTTCAAAAATTTGCATGGCAAAAAAACAAAAACAAAAAAAGAACACATTAGTGCATTTCATAAAGAAAATTTATTTACGTAGCCGCTGGACTGACCACACGTGTTCACTCGTCATTGTCAAGCCATCCCCTTTCTTAATGCCCAGGCCCTGCTGGCCGCAGAGTACGTCCTCGGCATCCCCGTTTCCGATGTGAAGGCGTGGGCTTCTTGCGTGACAGTTTTGCGTACCACGATGAGAAACCTATCACGTCCACTGCAAGCTACGTAAAGTGCCCAGACTTCTGCACGTGAGAACCCCAGCGCTTGGTATCACAAGTGAAAAATTTGCTCGCACTGCAGTTTGCCTCTGTCACACCGCCTGTTGAAAAACTCGCAGTTTGCTTCCAGCCGCGCACTTATTCGTTTTTTTCCAGCATGTAGAATGCTATTGGCAGCCCTCTTGAGCGCTGTTGTGAATGAGCACCGAAAGTTTTCTTGGCCTGTGGCCCTCATGACGATTAAGCGCGATGATCAAGCACACATGCAGCCTGACGGGTCTGGTGGTGCCGGTGAATGTTCGCATAGCCGCCCGGCCAACGGTCGTTTTAACGGTAAATAACAAAACTTCGGCCCCCGAGTCCAGTGGGTGTCGATAACCAAAACCAGTGGCTTCGAACAGTGGTTTCGTAAAGGTTGAAAAAGAAAAATTTCTTCAGAACAAGCGCGCGAAATAATTACCCGTCTTTCTTGTGTGTAACCCACACAAACATACAGAAAATGTAGAGCTTATGTCAAGACAATTCTTCCTTGAAATATTTCAGCACTGCTTTTTTATGAGGACAGAACAGAGAAATGCATAGATGGGTGCCGACTCCATAGTTGCCTGTTCTGTCATGTACTTCTCTGTCCTGTCCACGTAAAAAGTAGCGCTGGAATATTTTAAGTGGGAATGTATCACGAACTAGCCCCTCAACATGTTTAGTGAAGTCAAGGAAAAAAAAAACGCGAATTCCGTTGTGCAAAGTTGGCTTCACGGCTGTGCTTCACAGCTGTGCAGGGAAGCTGGCTTCGTGGCAATGCGCGGGGATTATGTTTAGAAAATTTCCTGCAAATCGTTGCTGAGAGTGCGGGTTATTGCTGAGAAAATACGGCATATGTTACAGGTAGAGCCGGAACACAAACGTAATGTAACCATGCCACAGCATCTCTCGTTTGTCCTGTCGAAACTGACGGTACTAGTTTCTGTTTCAATTGTAGGTTGAGCCCCTCACCTTGGGATTTCAAATTTTGATAAAATGGGTCGACCTACAATTGTGTAAATGTGGTACGTCTCTAGTCAGCATGGTCATGGACACCACTATGGGAGCACGGTCTGTGCACAAAGTTCTTAGCACACTGTGTTGGCCCATTTGTCATCCTCTATCACTTTCCAGCCAGTTCCAACCTAGACAAGTCCACTTGTAGAGACGTCGGCTTGAGCACACACCCCCTGTTTATTGATTTTTTCATCCATCGCTCTAGTGAGGTTATGTAATAGTGCGCCTCACCACTAGGGGCCGATGTTCTGCACATAGTACTCCTCAAGTAAAGCACGTCACGAGGCTCAAGCAATGCACCCTGCAAGAGGCCACTTGTTGACTTGCCCTGCGAGATTTGTCTGTCAGGAGAAATGTATCAAACAGAAGGCAAAAATGAGGACTTCATTGTTGCTTCTGTTGCCATCAGGTCTTCTAAACAAACACTTCAAGTCTTTTAACAAATTACATAATAAAATTAATATAAATCAGCTTTTTCGGCCCTTGCAAAACAAAGTTACTCTATTTACACAATTGTAAGCTGAACAGTCCCCCATATTGGACCTTAAAAGAAAAGCGCATTTTATAATGGAAATTCATTAATGTAGTGGCTGGAATGACCGTTTGTCCTCACTAGAGTCAGACAGAAGTTAAGAAGTCCTAGGTGACTGTGGCCGCTGATGATTGCCTCCGCAACTAAACACACAGGCCTGCTCCTGTGACAACAGGGTCACCGACCATGCCACTTATGACGCCAGTCGAGTGCTCTGGGTGCAGGTGGGGTTTGAACTGGAGATGCCACTGCCTTCTGAAGTTGTTTGCAACTATAATCATTGTCAAGACAGCCCACTTCATGAACTTCGATGCCTAGGCTCTGCTGGCTTTGAACTGCGTCCTCTGTATTACTGTGTCCAAAGCGAAAACATGGTCTTCTTGCATGACCATTTTGCATGGGAAAGTGAGAGTGAGGAGGAGGGCAATGCCACCAGCTCTGCCGCTTCCTCACTCTTTGCCCCAATTTTTTTTCGAAGAGTTTTATGATTTTCTCTTTTTGACTTAGTATATTGTGTGTAACGAAATGTTTCTAGCACGGCACTCTTATGTACTCCTATTAGTGCCTCCTGGAAACGAAGCCTGCTGCTGGATCCCCTGCTGGAGCAGCGACTACCCAGTGGATTCCTCCAAGAGGTGCTGGAAGTGGCTGCTGGTGACCACGACTGCATGCGTCAGGTCAGTGGTTAATGTAACTACAGCTTGTTCATTCGAAGGCGTCGGGACCAGGAGGAATATCCTAATTAAGCGTGATTCCCAATTATCTGAAACAACCCAAAAGCTAAAGAATTAGCCAGAAAATGGGGTACAGTGGAACCTGCTTATAATGATTCCAGATATAACAATCTATTGGTTATAACGACCATACTTCGGTGCACTTAAGATTTTCCTGTGCTACTCATTGAAACTGCATCCAAATAAATATTGTTAAAACCGTTGCCGTTATAAGTTGGTTCGACCGTATACTGGATTTGTTAAAGTGTTTTTGTCAGCACTGTTTGCATTGTACAGTCGATCCCGGATATATCGAACTCGAAGGGGACCGCGAAATAGTTCGATATATCGATAATTCGAAATACGAAATATGCGTATGTAAGGCTTTAATTAAAGCACTGCAGGCCTCGACACAGTTTTCTGAAATCGTAAAAAGCGCGAACATGACGATTCGCTCACATATGCTAAAGAACAAGGCGAGAACTTCTTTTGCAAGTTAGCGCACTTTATTTCGCATGAAAAAAGTCCGTCAACTTGTCTTGCTTCTTGCGCGCCGTGTATTCATCAAGTCATCGTCAATATTATTGAAGCTTTCCAAATAAGTAAATTCAGCACCTTACGCCACAACAGCGGTGATCGACGCTGAACGCTGATGCAAGCTCTGTAGCGCGGTAAAGGGTTTAGCGGTGGCAACGGCGGCTGGCATCTTCAAACCGCACGGGTCCATTTCCGCAGCACCGGCAACGTCAGCTATGATCTCGGCATCGATGCAGTAAGAAACAGCTACGTCGTTATCTGCACCGATGAAGTCACTCGCTGTGCTCCCGTCTGATACGACGCCCGGAAACGCGAAGTCGCAAAATTCACTAACGCACCGTACGCCGTAGTCGGCGGTCATGACGCGCCCGAAGTCGTCACCTGGCACCAAGGCCCGTGAGGAAACAGTGTGCGACGGTGCTTTACTCGACGTCGTTCCAAGCACCGGTCATCATTTTCATCGCTACGAGCGGGACAATGCTTAGTTCGACTCCCGAATGACGATTTATCAAGAACAAAGCGCGAAGTACACATTCTGCAAGAGACAACCCCGCACGAAGATACATTTCTCCACCGTCGACATGTTGGCGATACCGATGGCACTTGTGGCTTTGCAGACAGCAGCCGCTACTTTGGCGAGAAATGCGAAAAAAAGCGTAGCCTCTGAGATCGGCATTTTAAAACCGAAAACACTAAAAATACGTCACGAGGTTGCGGATCTCGAAGGCCATGCTTTGCGGGTCCGCATGCCATCGTGCGCGAAGAGACAAGGAAGGGAATGCAAACGTTACAACAAGGCTGCCAAGTCACTTCGAATTCTCATTTTGGTACCCTCGGCAATCAGCCTCTTTGAAAAACACTAGCCCATGCATTAAAACCTGTGGACTGCGCGTCAAATATACCGGTGAACTGACAAGCGCTGCGCAACGAACTAGAGCAACGCAATTTCATCACCTGCGCGCGACAAGGGATTGGAACTTACAAGAACGCGGCCGAAAAATGATCAATAGTTGTTAGGAAAAATGCACTTTCTGTGCTTCGGCGCGGGGCAGCGTTCGATATAGCGAATGTTTCGCTGTGTGGGAGTTCGATATACGTGCACACCAACCCCATACATTTGCATGGGAAATTCAAGGGGATTTCTCAGCTGTTCAATATAGCCAATAATTCGATATATCCGAGTTCGATATACCCGGGATCGACTGTATTTGGCTAGGCATTGCTCATCTGTTCACTAAACATTTTTTGCACCATGACATAATGTTTCTTGTTTATCAACTAAATACGTTATAAATGTTCTCTCCATGTAGTGATGCATGACATACTTATTTGAGCTCCATACTGCACCACCCAATTCATGTGCCTGAGTCGAGACATGCACTGGTAACGCAGGTGTTTGTTCCTTTGGTGCGAGGAGTGGTGGAGCGCATGCGCAGCTGCTCTCTGCAGTCGGAGGTGCCCCATTCCCCCTTGGCTGCTCTGGTGGAGCTGACGCAGTTGCGCTTTCAAGGAGGATGGCCGGTCTGCCAGTTGGTAAAGGATGCACAGCTTGTTTTCTGCTTGAGCCTGTTGGGTGTATTGGCTAATGGTCTGCTGCTGCTTCATGGGTTTGTCATGGGTTAGTCATAAAAGAAGCAGTCAAGGGAACAGCACTTGTACATTCGTGCTTCTTTTTTTTTTGCTTTCACGAGCAAGGCTTGAAAATTACAGCAATTTGCAGTTGTTATAATTTACTTTGAAGTAAGCATTAAAAATTTCGAGATAACTTGGAGCACAGTTTTTATGTGCATCAGTGTATGTTGTGTGCATTGCCTGTCCGACAGATGGTGGACGACCCCTTGTGGCTGCCCACACCTATGACAGCCAGTGGAGGCCGCGAGCTGAGCCGGCTCTCGCTGCTGGGCCCCTTCCTAGCCCTGTCACCTTTTGCCGAGGACGAGGTCAGTAGTCTTGCACTTATTGGGCCGTGCAAAACAGCGCAACATTGTCCTGCAGCCTAGCCTCGTGCGGGCCTACTACGAGGATCGGGACCCAGAGCACGTGCAGCTGGCGCACCACACGCTGCAGGGCAAGTTGGAGACTGCCAGGGTGCGTGAGCCGCCGTCCTTGGCGGTCTCGTGTGCACTCACGTTTGCGCGTGCAGGCCCAGTTGCACGTGGTGATGCGCTCCCTGGTGCGGTCGTGTCGGGAAGAAGTGCTCACGTGGCTGGGGTCGGTGCTCAAGGCCAACGAGCGGCGCTGCCAGCTCCAAGTGGAGCCTCGCCACGTGGCCTCGGACGGCTTCATGCTCAACCTGGCTGCCGTGCTGCAGCTGCTGGCCCTCCGTGTCCAGCCAGACAAGGTCAGCCATTCGCTCTGTGTGCGATCAGATTGCAGAGCTCGACAACTATTGCCAGCGACAGGCAATGTACTTTTGTCGTTTTGAGTTCTGCATTATCACCATGGCGACCCTCTTGCACTGACATATTGTTTGACAACTGCGTTGCATTGGCACAGGAGTCCACATTCAAAACATTAATGGCATTTTTCACTGGTCAACCCAGAGTAGGAGTTCTTCCTCCATGGCGGTGAATGTGCTTTTCACTCGTCGACCGGGAGTAGGTTCCCCCGTTCGACTGGTCATTTCAAAGCAACTTGCTCCATGCCAGATCGCTCTCACTTGCTCAGTAGGGTTGAGAGCTGGGCTAGTTGGTGAGATATCATTTTAACATATGGTGTAGTAGCGCAAATTCGACGGGGACAAAGAGGATGCGTTCGTTCAGCGCGGCGAAGGCAAGTAGCAAGTGTCGTGTTTTTTGCTTCTTGTCCTCTTTGTCCCCGTCGAATTTGCGCTACTACACCATATGTTAAAATGATATCTCACTTGCTCCTTTGCGAAGCTGCGGTTTCGGGCAGAAATGGAACAAGCAGCGCACGCAGTTGTATGGATTGGCGAAAAAAAGCAACTAAATACGTTACCCATTACGCTAAAGAAAAAAGGAAACGTGTTACCCATAAAAAAAGTTAACACGTTACCGTTACCAAAAAAAAGTAACAGGCGTTACTTCTGCCATTACCTCATAGTCAGAATTCTTAATCAGTGTGTCCTCGCCTCAGGAACCTACAATAGCAACTTTATGAAACTCATATTTATACAGTCGAACCCGTTTATAACAAACTCAAGAGTGCCGCAAAAAGTGGTCGTTATATCAGTAGTTTGTTGTATATGGACATGCCCTTAAAAACGTGCACTTAGCGATCAAGCCGTTTTTTCTTTCTGAACATTTTTATTAAAAAGTTCTAACAACCCCTCCGGTGACAAGTTAAGCCTTTTCGCGTCGTGAAGCGACACCCACTGCGTGCTCACGAGTGAATTAAACCGCCTTTGCAAAGAATTGACACCGTTTCACTGAAGCGCGATGCCACAACGAGGCGCCGATCATCACTGGCTAGTTGCGTGCAGCGCGTCGCCTACTCGGCTCACGCCGTCACTATCGGGCCGCTTGTTGTATACCGTGTGCGTGCGTTTGTGCATTCTTCGTGCCTGCTTCACTCCGGACCGGACACGGGTGCAGGCGAGTAGCCTGTTCGTTCAACGCGGCGAAGACGAGCATTTTGCAAGTAACGCGCACCTTACGTTTCCACGCGGTCTTGCACGACGAGGTTGTCGCCTAATAAAACATGCAGTATACGCTCGCTTGTCAGTGCATCGACGTTTCTTGGTGCCCGCGCCGCTCAACACCAGTGAGCTCCTTTCGTTTCTACAACACGACCGCGCATTAAACTGGTCTCGCAGCACGATGCGGCGGCGGCGAACTTGGGAATGGCACCATGGCGCGCTTGTACCGCTGCGAGCAACCTTGGTCACACTTTGCAGCTGCGGGCAAGGTTGCCATGGAAGCAGCAGGAATAGTTTCCAGAACCAGTTTACGTAATGTGAGCCTAGAGATTTTCCGGTATGATCTCACGCGGAGCGTTCCTCCGTCCCACTGGCAGGTTCGGCTAAGTGCAATCCGAGTGCTTACTGCAAGATTTCGGCAGCCGCTCTAGATCTCCCAGTGAACAACACCACTGAAGCATTCACCCGCACCATCAATTGCTATCACATCACGTTGCCACAGCATACAGAGTGTGGTCGTCTTAAGATGTAAGTTGCAGGAGTTGCAAAACTTCGTGTTACGAGCAGTGCTATGTTCTAACCAAAATGTGTGTTATTTGCCAATCTTACGCTTGCCAAACGGTCAAGCTACTTCTCAAACACAACTTATTCCTCTAAGGTGCTTTCACCATTGCGTAGAAGTTATTCAAAGGCCAGTGATGGTAACCAAGAGATGCTTCCGGCCAAAGTGGCATGAGTTTCGGCAGTGCATCAAAAAAAGGCTTCGCTGTAAATATCCATTTCCTGAGCCTTCAAAGCTTTATTTGGCAAGAATTTGTAGCTCGTAAGAATTAACAGCTTGTTCTCGGCCCAGATGTAAGACTTGCAAAGACCTTCAAAATTACAATATAAAACACTAGAAGTGGTTACGTGCATGAAATAAATCCAATTTAACCTGTGCTATTTGAAACATTAGTACTTACATGGTGGGGTGTCCACTGTGTCACAAACCATACATTGGCAAAACAGGACAATCAATTAATTGCACAGACACGGTGAAAAAACTGCTGGAAGCAACGATGCAACTTGTCAACATTTCGGGTCATAGTTTCTGTGAACTGAAACTTTCTTTTCTACAGTAAAACTTCCACTCCCACAGTGAGTGAAAGCACTGCAGCGGACACTCGATTATACGTTCCCCAGTATTGCGATGACCCGCATTTTACGACCCGCATTGTATGCAGCAAAACCCCCATAGAAATAATGTATTAAAAACCTCGGTTATTTGACGAAATTTTATGCTGACGCCTCATTGTATGGCGACACTCTGATACTGTCTGAGACAAAAAAAATCACCTTTTTTACTGTAATCTAACGCCCGCCAAATATTAGCGGGTGGAAAAGAAAAACCTGCGTGCCCCTAGGTTGACGATTAGAAAAAAAGAGTGAGACAGGTACATTAGGCCTTCTTAGAATAGAAAACTTATTCCCTTGGCAGTTCGTGTGCTTCTGCGATCCAGTTTTCCTGGCTTTAAGATGGCGTGCGCATATGCAGGGACAAGCTATATCCAGATGGAGTAGCTTCAGTTATAGTCGGAAAGCTCATCCTTGAGATCCGGATATTTTTACGTTTCCGTACTGTGGAAAATTTTCCTGGTCGTCATACAGTTGAAGATCTCCTCCCTTTGTTTGTTGTACTTGGTCACAGGCCTCGAGCATGCTAAAAGGATGTGACGCAGTTATCTTCACCGAGCAAAATTACTTTCTCTTGATGTGAGCGTTCATAATAACAGCGGCACATCACCATTTGCACTTCACAAGGGAACAAATACAATGCGCAGAGCTCACTCGCGTGCAGAAGCATCCTACACGAACTCGCAACAATATCTGATGGCGATGACATTGTATCCGACTGTCGCCAACACGGTTTCGGTTTCGTTTTTACGTGCAGGCACTTTTATTTGGAGTTGATTTGTCGTAAAAAAGATCCACGTTAGATTCAATTTCTTTTTTAGTTGAGAGTGAACATTTCCTCACACCTCCTTCAATTAAGTGACCTGTGGTCAATACAGCAAACAAAAAGGCTATTGCTAGGTGACCTATGAGTCTTACTCATTATGTACTTGCGCACGCAAATGGGCCATTGTTTGAGGGGCGGGAAACAATGCTCATGCCACATCGTTGTGCAACATTCTTCAAGTTGTGTGACACATTATGTTGGTAAGGGATCACAGCACATCTTCTATGCAGGTGAAGCAGTGATGCCACACTTAACCCTTTGAGGGTTGATTTTTTTCGCGAGATGTGTCCCAAAAGTGTGTACTTTTTTATTGCTGAATTAATAAATTATTCAGACGAATCTATTTAAGAAAAAAGGTGGTCGTGGTGGTAGCAACCTGATTAAGAACTCCGTCAAATTCGTGGCCTGGGCCTAGGCCGCCCCCGAGGAGGACCGGAGACCCTGTGTCCTCGCCGCCTCACGGGCTTGCAAAAAATTGTCAAAAACTTTTTTGGGTGACCGTAAAGTGAGAAAAAAAAATCTTTTGTGCTGTTACATGCACATGGTTTTTTCATGAGTAAGATAAATAATAAAAAACAGCTATACGACTGTTAAAAAATTATGCGTTGCAATAAATGTCTGTGTAGTTCATAGACAAACAAAAATAAGTGCATGAAGTGGCGTCAAGTGGAAAGACTGAAGGAGAAAAGCCACTTTTGAGATGTCGCTCACTCATCAACATCAGAGTCTCAACTCGTGAGTAACTCCTCGTATGATGGGCTGACATTTATTGATTCAGATTCAGATTCTGATTCTCCAGTTGAGCAGCGATTTGGAGCAGTCGCCGCTAGACTCACTTTTGCAGCCGAGAAACCGGTGTGCACTTCCGTAGCGCAAGCAAACTGCGCGGGTGAGCACACTGAAGAAAATTGTGTAGTTGTGAGCGCGTCCGGAAACTAAAAAGCCCGAAATCTATACATGTAATAATCATTCGTCTTATCACCAAGGAAACGGAAGCGGTTTTTGCAAGTCCCCAAAACGGGAAACGCAACCACAACGGTGTCGTTTGTGTTAGTCAGCGCCTGCATGAAAACAGGCATAATCGCTTACCGAAGTGCAATAAATGAAATAGTAAGAAATCCGTCACCTTTTGAAACATTCCAAACCAGAAAGCCATCAGTTTTTGCAGGTGCAGTAAGTGGGAACCGGCCGAAGGACAAAACCGAAACTAGCCGGCACACCGTTGTAGTAGAGCATAAAAATGAAACGGAGAGGCATCGTTGCTAGAAAAAAATTCCACGAATTCCCGAAGTGTGGCAGCAGCACATGCCAAGCAAGAGAAATGATCAAAAAAGGCCCGCATTTTAAACATACAGGCAATGACATAGATGTACAGCGTAAACCCTTTGGTGCCTGTTAGGTGATGCCGAACATGTGCGGCGTAAACCCTCAAAGGGTTGAGGGGGGATGCGGGGATCAATTCGCGAAAATAGCAAAAAAAATCAGTTTTTGGAAAACACTCGTTTTGGCATCTGTGGTCTTTATTTACGTAGTATCTAAACGATTACACTGAAAATGCACTCTTAAGTGTCCAAAAAAAAAAATAATTTTGAAAGTGAGGTCGGTGATAAAGAAGCGTAGAATCGCGCTAAAATGGTGCAATTCACAGCGTCGTATCTTGTCTTTGTTGCCACGGCGACGACCACTGTGTTTACGAGCGGAGTGCTCGCTGCTTGATCACTCCGCGGCCGTGAATCGCCGCTGTTCGAAAGGTGACGCGTGTACGGGAGGCATAGTGCAAGCCTCTTTAGATTTGTACGGAGGAAAACGGGACAGTATTGCATGAATCGGGCGAATCCATCATTAGATTGGGGCGTACTGAATGGGTTGTCGGCACGTTGTGTCGTCCCTTGCCGGGACGGTAATAAACGACAGCGATGTAAACCATAGCGCTTTATCATCAAAATGCTTACTAGTACTTGGCTTCGTGCGCTCGCATTCCTGGTCCCGTTTCGATAAAACGGGCGTCTAATGTCCCCACTAGCGGAAGAGCGTTCTCGTTTCACTTAGAAATGTTAATAATGTGAGAAAATGTGTCTGTGGTATAGTTCGATTCGAAGTTGCCATCAGCTTCGGACTGCTGAGAAGGCGTCGGCTCTGTGGCGAGTTCGGGGCGAAGTCGCCATTAGCTTCGGGCTGCCAAGAAGGCGTCGTCTCTACGGCACGGATGCTGTTTATCGTACAAGAAAATGAATCTTTAGGCGTTAGTAGTTGACAGGGGTGATCGCAAAGCTTCATCAAATTAATACACCATATTAAGGCCGCCTGACAACACGTTCCGCAGCTGCAAAAGTAGCAATGCAGTCCAACATGCCCAATGTTTACATGCAGCCTGGTGCACTTGCATTCCAGGGGGCTGCACAAAAGCGTCTGCAGTAAATGATAGGGGGTAATAAACCTCCTAAATCAGGCCAAATTAAGAAGAAGTGGCCGAAAATATTGCCTCCTGGCAAGGACACCAATTATTACTGTCCTTGCGCGCTTTAGCATAGGGTCAACTGCAACCAAAACTTTGTTGTCCATTTTCTCAAAAGAGTGTTTTGTGCATGCCTCTTCGCCCATGGAAAGCATAGCACAACTATGGCTGGATCGATTTTTATGATGTTTGTTTTATTGTAATCCATAGACTGCGCTGTACTTCGACACAGTGTTGGAATATTTGTTTAGGCTTTCATTCTTTTCTTATTTCATAATTACTGTATGGCATGATTAGCTGAGACACAGGCATTTGCACTTAATGTTCAGCAGAAAATTATTAGGGCTGTAAAAAAATGAAAAATCTAAAACTGTCCAAGTCCAAACAGTATGTGAGCAAAGATACAAAGTAGTTCCAGCCTCCTAGCATGTTTCATCACTGTGCCAGGCTTTCCACGAGCAAGGAATTTGTGAATTTTTATAAAATGAAAACTAGTAAAGATGTCTTTATGAAAATTAAAATTTTTCTTTTTATGATGATTTGTAGTGTGTGTGCCAAATTTCATCAACCTAGGCCGAGAAACTAAAAAGTTACAAACAATTCCCGCATCCCCCCTTAATCTTTCTGATTAGTTTCTCACAAGCTGCTGCTATCATGTAGCTCGGATACCCTGCAGTAGTCATTTCAGTATTGCAGTATTTTTCTGGTGACTTTGGTGTTCAACACTATTTATATTACTACGTTGGTGCAAGATTTGCATAGAGCAGCACTGATGCTGGAGAGAGCAGTGCCATTTTTTACTGTTGTTGAGTGGGCTTTGGAAGTGCGTAGTTGTAATTTATGTGATGCGCTACACCTCATACGCATCTCTACCATGCAGGTGGATCCTCAATACCCATTCTACCACGGAGCACGAGTTGACATCAAAGCCGACACACGGCTTTGCATGACAACCCCAGAGGCAGAGCAGTTCTCTGAGGAGATACGTAAGTTGCCTTGCCTTCTTTGCATAGCACAACCAGGATACAAACTGTCGGGCATTCAAAAGCCATAGCATTAACCCAGCCAGCGCCTCCTCTATTTTTCTGTGCCTGGGCGAAGGAGCGGAGCGCAATGGGAACCGACCGTCGGCGTTAGTGCGGCTTTTAGCCGCCGCGCGCCGCCACCGTAGTAGACCAGCCGTCGCGTCGTCGCTCGCGGAAACGAATGCCGTGGCTGCATTCGAAGCTGCTATATGGTTCAGTTTTCGGCTGTATTCGCGTTGTTTAGAGTGTAATGAAAACTTGTAAACTGGAATCATGAAGCACTTGTCGTTCTGGGCAACCAGCCCATTTCGAAGGCATGTGTCTTTCGCGGCTATTTGATCGAGACGCTCGCGCGTCGTCTGCTAGCCCGATTCGAGAGAGCGCATGCCAGTGATGCGCGTAAAATTGTTTTGTCACCGTTACGTTCGCTTGACTGAGAGTCGGTTATTGGCTGTCTGAAAGTCGATTTCCGAAAGCAGCATTTGCCAAGAGCTCATACTGAAAGCTTGGGCGCTTAAAGTTCCCCGATACGTGCTACCGTCTACTGGTGGAGCACACTATACGCACGCCATGAGTTCATGCGCTAAATATTAGCATGAATTGTCACTAAGCTACTTCCAGTGACGATGTACATAATGATTGTTGGTTGTTTCACCGGTAGCGCATGTAGTGTCCATGGGCTCCGATTCTTCAGCTTCGGGACCTAATGTCAGTGCTGCACGCACATGGCAGCGATCGCGAGGCAGCGTTGCTACTGGTACTACATGCATTCGTTGACTGTTCGGACGCAACACGGTCACGTTTAGGGATCCTTGCGATGCTTGATTCAGTTGTTACCTTGGGCTGCAATTGTGAAGGGTAGTCTGCAAAGAGTGACGCTACTGCATCCTTCGTAAGCTGCCGCTTTTTATATTCTATGAAATCTTCGCGTTGTAAATGACGGCTGCATATTCTAGTGTAGTTTGAAGATGTATTAGGAGACCAATTGTCTCGCCTAATTACTGCAAACCACCTCTACCGAATGGCAACGGCAGCTGGAATTGCATGGAACGACAGCCGAACAGTGTATTAAGGCGAAAGCCTTAGATGCCTCATCAAACGCGAAAATTGACCGTCGGTGCCGCCAGCACGAGTGATGCAAAAAATAATTACGTGATGACGTCATCATATGACGTCACTAACGTGACGTCGTCATATTACATCTTCGCTTGGTAAAAATGGGCTGATCACGGAGGCAGTGCATGCCTCCGCTTATGTGCAGAAAGCTTGCAATGCCTCCGATCCTTGAGGCTGTAAGAAAACCACGTTAGGCGCAGAAATATCTCGGAGGGAGGCAGGAAATGTTCTATACGTTGACTGGAAGAAAAAGAAGATCGCTTTCGCCTTTCATAAAAACCTTAGGTGAATGCATAAGGGACCCTGTGAGATTTCTTTTCTTTATCAATAAAGGGAAAGAAAAAAAAAAGACAATCGTGATTTCTTTCAGTTCCATTTGCAGAGCGGAACACAACAGTATGACATACTAAGGCATTGAGGCGATTGCAATAGACTGAAATAGAAAATAAAACGCGAATACTATCAAACTGGAGTGCAAGTATCGAACCGGCAGCACGGCCTGACAGTCTGCCTGCGGAATACTTACAGCGGGGATGGAAAGACACGCAAACATGCAGCATCTGCATTCTTTGCTGTTTCGCATCTATTTTCAAGTGATTAGAGCCTCGATGATTGATGAGAACACGACGTCATCCATGACACAATAAAAGACCATCTAGCATCTTTCTGTTTCCACCACGGTTAGAGCGTGATGAAAACAGCGCGCCGCTATGTTCGCGTTTCTTTCCATCCCCCGTACCTGTGAAAGCCTGCGAGAAGCACAAATGCAATTAAACTCGGATGCATACACGAATTCATGAGCTTCGTGATACGCGCGGCCGTTCAGCGCCAGCTTCCCGTAGTCTACTTGCACAGCGCCACCACGCGGCAGCGGCGAGCGGACGCGGAGCGCGCGCTCGATGGCCCGAGGAGAGCGTTCGCCCAGGCACTGAAAAATAGAGGAGGCGCTGACCCAGCACAGCAAAGCATGGTTTTAAGTACATGCTCACTTAGCCGATACTTTCATAAAGTGAAACTGATAAACAGAATGTATGAGAGCCTTTCATGAAGGGATTGTTATGTACCAAGTTTTATAGAGATTGCGTTATTTTCTTTTTCTTTTTTCCGCATGTGGCTGTGTCAGAAGGTCATGTTAAGTGACACTGTGTTCTCTCTTTCTTCGTTTTTCTCTTTTGTGTTCAACTTGATCGTGTGCTCTGTAATGCGTTGTAATGGGCCAGTTGGTTTTGTGACCCAGTGGAATGCTATTGAAATTAAGAACTAGCTCTTACCACTCATGTGTCCTAGCCCAAGCGAAACAAGGACCGAGAGAAGCTATTGAAAGGATAAATTAGCATGAAGGTGAAGAAAGCACTAGAAAGGAGGCAAGAATTATGCATAAGTGTTTAATAGCAGGCCATCTGCTTCATGCTGTTGCTGCATTGACAGACACGTCCACTTGTCGAAACGGTGGCTCCAGCGACATTTCCTATTCAGGGATTTTTTCACCTCTTCAGGCCTCCATCATCCCCTGAACTTCTGTTTTATTTACATGCACGTACAGAATGATACAAAGAAGACCGTGCACGGCAAGGCAGCTGCGCAAGAAGTCAAATGCTGTGTTAGTAGTGCGGTTGAGAGTTCACCTACACGCTGATCTGTTACAGAAGGCTTCCAGCGCAAGTCATGAATAAGCTTTTACGCTCCTCCATAGACGTGTTGTCTTCAGAAATCAACCATCACAACTGTACGTAGTAACGTGGGCCACCATGTGTGATCTTTGTTCTCGTTTATACAGCTCAGACCATTTGTAATTTAACAGCTTACAGTCTGACTGCCGTTTACCCTCCCATAGAACTCCATGCATGCGCATACCGCTTATTGTGCAGTCCCCCGAGATGAAAGATCGGTTATACTAATGCGGCTGCCGGAAAATTTTCAAAGAAGTGAGGGGGGGGGGGGGAGTGAGCGCACTTCTCAGGGGAGGCGCACCAGCCGGGGCAAGGGCAACGACAGCGTTATGAAGGAGGAGCGAGAAAGAAAAAAAAGAAAGAAAAAGATTGGGGGATAGCAGTGCGACACGGGTGCACGTTGTGAGGAGGCGGAGCAGTTGCCTAGGCGATGGAGGAGAAGCCTTTGCCCCCTTTGCTCCAGCTGCTTGTGATGCGCACGCTCCACTCCGAATGGGTGCTCACGTCCGCATTGAGTGTGCGTTACTGCTCCTTCGTGGTTTGGTTTTCTGTTGGGAAAATAGTTGCGTTGTCTTAACACGTAGATATCGCGTGTGACCTCGATTTCCCCACAAGTGCAATGCTTTAAGACACATTAATGAGAACTAACAGACAATCAAGCCAAGGAAAGTATAGGGGATGTTATTGTAGTAATCGTGATGTAAACGTGAAGCAATTCTTTCTGCCTGCTGACGTCACGTAGCACGTGACACCAGCGAACAGAAAAGTGAGTTTTCCACACTTGCTGTCATGGCTATGAGCAGCGCTGACTAACACTCCCAGGTTTAAATGCACAGATATACCCAATAAAGTGCACGGGAGCATGACCGCCACCATAGCTCAATTGGTAGAGCATCGGATGCGTTATTCAAAGTTTGCAGGTTCGGCCCCTGTCAGTCGCAAGTTATCTTGTCGTCCACTTTAATTCTTCACATTTATATCACAATTACCACAAATAACATCCCCTATACTTTCCTTGGCTTAATTGTCTGTTAGTTCCCATTAATGTTCGGCTGCATTTTCGATGGAGGCGAAAATGTTTGAGACCCGTGTACTTAGATTTAGGTGCACGTTAAAGAACCCCAGGTGGTCGAAACTTCCGGAGCCCTCCACTACGGCGTCTCTCATAATCATATCGTAGTTTTGGGACGTTAAACCCCAGATATTATTATTATTCCCATTAATGTTGTGTTTATCAAAGAAAACAAGCCGTTAAAATACCCTTTCTTTCGTTCAATGCTTTAAGATGCGATCAAGCTTGGGAGACTTTTTACAGATTAGTTGCCGCGGCTGTTCTCGCGACTGCAAACTGAGATTTTGTTTCCCACGTGCTGCCCGCTGTTTAGCTCGGGAGTGTGATCTCCTCTATGCCCGATCTGCGTGTTGTCCTGGACAAGCTTCCTGCGATGGCATGCCAAGTTGCAGCCCGCACGTTAGGCCTAACGAGCGCTAGCTGCCTCGTCAGTAGTGGCCGCAGATAAACAGTGTTGCGGGTTGATGCTGAGTCAACAAAATGTTTTGCAGTTGTTGCATTTAGGAGGGGTGACTTAAATCTTGAACAAAAACGAGGGCGGGCATGTGCAACCCTACAGTGGGGGGGGGGGTTCGTGGTCGCCACTGTTTTTGGCACGTGCCCAGAAAATTGAAAGCGTGTGGAATTTTAATTGCCGTTCGGCGTATAGTTTCTGTGCATTGTGGTACTGCAACGAAGTCCGCATAAATGAGGAGGTCCCAAAAGTTAGTCAGCGATTTTCCACTATGGCTCTTTTCTTTTTGTTACCGTTTTTCCCGCATTGGTTATGTCAGCACTGCAGGTCTGCGGACGTTAACCGTTAAACATTTACCAATTTCAGTGGATGCAAACTTACACACCAGTTGCAAGCCTCAATTGTCAGAATAGCGTGGCTGCCTGTTGGTCATGCTTTGCACACGTGCAGCATCTCAGAAATGTTGTTTTCGTTACAGTGCAGATATTTGCGACTCTGGCGGCTTGCGTTATAACTGGCCTATGCTCTATTGAGCGCACGTTCCCTTAAAGGGGTCATGAACCACTTTTCCATGTAATGATCTAATGGCCTCAGTATCGGAGTGTACTGCCTCCCGAATCGATTGCCGCAAAAATTTCTCGAATCCGTCAAGAATCAGCGGAGTTACGGGGGTTTGGCGCACGCTCCCAGCGCTTTCTCTCTTTTCTCGTGCCGGCGAGCGCACTGGAAGCTAGACAGGGAGGGATGGCATGGGGGAAAGAAGTTACGCCAGCGCGCGTCATGAAACGCGATCGCTCTCCCGCTGTGATTCGCTTGCGCGAGTGCGGCTACCGTGTACTGAGGAGTGCGGCGCCGGCAAGTGGCGGCACCCCGCGGCAAGAAGCGCATCTGATCCAAACGCCGCTCTCGATTTACGTCGGCTATCGGCCAATAAGCATGCTATGTCTCTTGCGACGTACAGCAGACAGACGCCCCGCCCACCGACGAGAGTGAGAACCGGCCTCTGTTTGAAAAGAGGGTGCCTGAGGAAACGGCAACTTCGCGCTCCGCTTGTGGCCATTACGCGGCGCGCACGACTGTAATATTTGGCAGAGCAGTTCATAGCCGTGTCGGCTTTCCGCAGGATGTGTTTTTTCAATCAGCCCAAGGGGTGCTTCATGACCCCTTTAAGCAGCCGTTCATGCTACGTGCGGTTTGGACAACATAAATGTTCACAAGACAAGAGGACCGTTTTTCTGGGTTTTCTTTCTTTTTTTTTAATTTCGAAAGTTTGCCCAACGGCATACACTATTAAATATACATATGGAGGCCTGTCTCGGCGATATACATGAACAGTACTCTGTGGTCGGAACGCCCATAGAGCCACGAATCATCCTCTCGAGCACTTCTTTCTTATGCCTAGTGCGGCAGCCTCATCTTCTTTGACAGCGAATTTGAAGACACAGCTTAGACGGCTTGTTGGGGGCAGAAAAAATTAGAAGTAATGTAAAAGCTCATCATTCCAACCCTCGTTAATTTGGAAATGAGACGTCTTGGGCTTGTTCTCTGGTCCTGGCAAGCATATACGTTATGTATCAAACTTATATATTGCAGTAAAAGCTCGTTAATTCGGAAAGTCGGATAATTGAAGTGTGTTATCTGGTCCTGGCAAGCATACGTATTTTTTAATGACATCAAACTCTCCTTAATTCAGTCATGTTCATAGTTACGATAAACGGCAGCACACATCAGGTTAAGACACATACACGAAACACGAAAGAAGGACGACACTAGCGCTGAACTTCAATTCATCTTTATTGACGACCGCATTTGCTTAAATAGCATCTTTTTGTGCATGCATATAGCATATGGCTAGAGCAAATTCCAAAGACAATCTCAAGAGCAACAAAACCCAGAAGCCACAATCAAATCATAAAGCAAGAGCAAAAGGATTCAGGATAAGAAAAACCAAAAAACCAACACCAAGAAACCAAACCACATCACGTGTTAATACAGTAGAACCTCGTTGATACGTTTCCGAAAAAAACGCGGAAAATAAACGTACGATCCGGGAAAACGTACAATCCGAATCGAGTAAAAATTGAGGCTGACAAGCCCTTATTGAGGTGCAAAGGCAAAAAACATTTATTTCTCAAAAAACATGGAGGGACTCTTCGATTTTCAAACTCCTGCATCTTGCTGGCAGCCAGAGGTCAGCCAGCTAGTTCCGGTCCTGACCGAAAATAACATTGTGGTCACCTGTGTTGAAATCCGGAGACAACTCGAAAATTGCAAAATCGAACTCTGGGACAGCCAGCGTAAACATAAAGAAACGCTATCGCCTTATCAACAGACAAAACCTTGCGCCGCATGAGCGTCGGTTCTTTCTGCATTGCCGCTTGGAAATGTGGGGCTAGGTTTCCCGAAGAGCAGAAGTGACATTCTCGAGCATACGCACTTGGGATACGATCACGTACGCTCGCAAGATCACGTGCGACTCGCTCCGTCCGTGAAGAAAACTGTCGCCCCGCTGAAGGCTTAACAAGCTCAACTCTTCACAGTGCACGTAACAATCGCGGTACAACGCGATATGTGAAATCTCGCGAAAGTGATAAGTGTCCCCGAAAGCGACAGCTGTTCGCGGCTATCGCATACTACGTCGCACACTCATGCTGATCAGTTCGCATTGTCTTAACTTGAGACATGCGCTGGTATGTTCGCCGCCACTTGTAATCGCACCATCTCGCACGGCAGAACGGGCTTTAAAAGATAATGCCCTGCAAAGCAGAGAAAGTGCGGAGGGGACAACTGAACAAAGCAGAAAAAGCGCGGAGGGGGGAAAGGCACTGCGGTGAAGCCGCCGTCGCCGCGTGGCGGCTGTCTGCCACTTCACAAGTACACAAGAGGGCGCTTTTTGCACACCTGAATGAGAGTTTCTGACTCCAAAACGTATCATACGACCACAGTTTTCCGCGGTGCTGAACGTTGCTGCTGAATAATCGTATTTTCCGGGAACGTATTAACCGGAATGTATTACACACAGCAGTATTGGGTTATTTTTAATTTGCGCGATTTCGAGCGTAGGAGCCGGGAAATTGTACTAAGCGGGTACGTATCAACGAGGTTCTACTGTACCTAAAAACTTCCTCTCTTTTGAAGATAGAGCGACCGAAGGGCAGCTAATGCAGTCTTCCCTCCTTTCGAAAATTTCTGCCGCTTCTAAAATTTCACGTGCTATTTTGCCTTTTTCCTTATACTCGTAAATATGACCAACCAACTAGCCCACAAGTACATTTTAAACATGTTCATAGGTTGGCAAAAGAACTGAGGCTCACTCAGACTCACTCAAGAAATGTACTTTGCTCTCGGACTCAGACTCACGAAAACTTTCCTCAACAGGACTCAGACGGACTCGACTCACTAATCTTTTTCTCAACCAGACTCACTCGAACTCAGACTCGCCAACATATTACTCAGCCGGACTTCCTCAGACTCAGACCCAAGGCTTCACCCGAGTCTGAGTGAGCCTGACTGAGTCGACTCATGAGTCTGTTAGCGTAAAATCAGGTTTTGCGATCTTAGTGTCAATTCTCTTTAACGCCAGTATCTCACACATTCAGTGCTCTACGATGCGTCTTTTGATTTTGCACCTTCAAATATGAGTTATCAGTAGTTTCATTCCAGTAAGGACATTTTTATGAAATACGCGACTCAAACAAGATA
Organism: Rhipicephalus sanguineus; assembly: GCF_013339695.2. Taxonomy (NCBI): domain Eukaryota; kingdom Metazoa; phylum Arthropoda; class Arachnida; order Ixodida; family Ixodidae; genus Rhipicephalus; species Rhipicephalus sanguineus. The sequence goes on from NC_051179.1 coordinate 179,302,184, forward strand.
TCTTTGTCAAGAACTTCGCTTGAAAGAGTTTGTGGGTGGAAGTCATGGCACCCCTTCCTCCTCCCCTCCCCCTCAAGCTCACGCCTCTGATCAATAAATATTGAGGTGGCGCATAAACGCTAGTGCGTTGAGGTATGTGAGAATAGACTTGAGTATAAACGTAAGCCGATATAAGGCTGATAGTAATGCTGTAGATTAGTAGATAGCACCATAGGTCGGCAATAAAAGGTGGAGCTCACTCAGACTCACTCTATTTTGCGCTTAGGGCTCACTCGGACTCAGACTCTCCAATATTTTCCTCAACCTGACCTACTCCAACTCAAACTCACTAAAATTTGGCTTATGTGGGTGCACTCGGACTGAAACTCACCAAAATGTTACTCAACCGGACTCACCCAGGCTCACGGCCCGATCGGTATCTGAGTGAGTCGACTCACCCACTCAGATTCAGTGAGTGAGTTTGTCGACCTATGGTCATGTTTGACCGCAACCCGATTAATTCGGATGATCCTCAGAGCACGCCAAGCACGAAGCAATGCAAATGTGTGATGCAAAGGAGTGAAAACGGAGTTCGCGAACAAGCGAAATGGCTGCAGGCCCTCAGAAAGGCGTAGTTGCCATCACTTATTGTGTATTAGCAAGCCAACCCTATTGAGCAGTAGATGCTGTGCTCAGCAGTTTCGTCTCAATGCTGGGCGTAGGCCACGCACGTGCATTCAGAACTGTGTGAACGCTATGATTGTGTCTTCAGAGACCGAGGTTTCGTCCCCCGCAGATGTAGCACTCAGTGAATTCATTTTCATTCGAGCAGTGTGGCGCAAAACTCAAACATTGTAGAAGCTGTTGAATATGAAGAGCTTCAGACGCGATCCACACGCTGGCAGAAAACTCGTTTGCTACATTTTGTCAGGCAAACAATCAGTTGCCGGCCATTTTTCCGGCAAAAAAATTGTCACGTGCTCATGATGGTGGTACGTAATAACGGATGGTTTCAGAGCACGTTTCGGCTTGAAACATTGGGGTCTTGAGCCGCAGTGTCATTGTGAATGAAATCACAAATGACGAAAATTACAGCTTTTACACTGCTCTAATGCAATTAAGTACTTGATTTACATAGTCACCAAGAAAATAAAAATGCATTGATGTAATCACTACTTGTTATTGTTTTGTTGACACTCTCGATAATTAGGCCTTCGGTTAATTCGCACATTTTTTCCACTCCTGTGAAATCCAAATTAACGAGCTTTTACTGTATTACAAGTCACTGACCCTTGTGTGTGGACCTCACTTCGTCCTAGTCGCACTACACTAGTGGAACGGCCACCGCTCATTTGCACTTGCGCAGCAGCGCTAACAGTTAGAACTGTGACCCCCCCCATTCCTGCGGTTTGTGTTAAGTTGTGACCGTGGAGGATTTCAGGCCAGTGGAGACAGAGACGAGTTTTTTAAGTGACTGTGTTTACCGTATTTGCACAATTCTAACGTGCACTTATTTTGCTAAATGTACCCCTCAAATTTGTGTGCGTGGTAGAATCGGGCTCAAAAGCAAGATTGGCTGCAAAATAGCTAGTAGCATCGCTGCCATGCACATAAACTTTTTCCGAACATCCCAAAGGAACAGCCAAATCAACATCAACATCACGTGGACAAATGTTGGCATGCATGTGCTGTTGCTCCTACTATTGCCACAAGGATTCAGTTGTAATGGCTTCAAGGAGACTGCACTGCGAGGCATCTGTTGTAATCGTACATGCTCCCACCTATGTGCACGAGCCGAAGGACCTGCTCCAATCGAAGGCCACAAAAAACCATCCTTTAATTTCATAGCACTGAAGTATATACAGATGATAAGATTACTTGTGGCGCCTAGAAGAAACGTTACTCAACATCCTCCCTTCTCACAAAACTAGGCTTGTGCGAATATTCGAGCACTTTGAATATTCGAACGAATAATACAGTATTCGAAATCGTTTCGATTCGAATTTGAATTATTGAAAATTTCGAAGTATTCGAAAGGAACGAATAGGTGTGTATTAATCCGCTTGTAACCCCCCTGTAAAGGTGGTTTCACTGCAGTGCAGGGGTGCTATACCGTGAATACACCTTTCAAAAAAAAATCCTCACTGTCCGTTTGTAATCTTCTGTAAAGGTGGTTTCACTGCAGTGGAGCGGTGCTGTACTGTGAATACGCCTTTCCAGGGAAAATACGCACTGCCGCGAAGCCCCACTTCAAGGTTAAATGAACATATTACCCTCACATCGATTCATCATTTTTTAAGTTTGAAAACTTGTTGTACCAGCTTATATGCTCCAAGTGTAGTAAATTTTAAAACGTAACATATTTTACAGGTTATCACTTGCATTCTACCGAAAGCCAAATCCTGCTACTATTCAAAGTTGATTCCACTTCCTTTGAACCAAAAAGAATGACATTTGCGCATGCCTTGCTACAATTAAAAAAAACGTTGTGCAGGTTGGTTGGGTCATGACAAATATGCTCGTTTTTCTTTATAATGTGTGATATACGCTATTCGAATTCGATTCTAAATTATTCGACCAATATCACTATTCGCTTCAAATTCGCTTCGAACCTAAAATTTGCTATTCGCACAAGCCTACACAAAACCAATCGCTAAGCTTATCGTCTCTTATAAACTGATAATCATGCTGGTCCTCTTCTCTGCCTGCACGAGTGCCTCACAGTCCAAGTTGAACTCTGATCAAGTAAATTAGGTCGCGCTGGCCAGGAGCTGCTTGCACCTCAAGCAGACTTCCGCATGGGCCAGGATCTTCGACCTGGCATTGCTCTGGCTGGACATCTGTATCACCTGGAACTTCTGCCAAGGCTTCCTGCACACCAGTAATTCTCTGCTGCGGATCAGAAGAGGCGGACACTGCTAAGTCAGGGCATGTTGCTACGTCGTTAAAATGGGAAGCCAACTCTGGCATTGCGGTGTAAGACACCAAACGCTCACAGTTACAGGTGTGGCCATCGTCCAGTTCATGTGTCGATGCCTGCACTTGACGATGGCGAATGGGCACGAAGAGCTGCAGGTGCCCTTAGGTACATGGCCTAGCAGTTTAACACGTGCATGTTGCCCCAGTATCAAAGGCACGCTCTTGACGGCTCGGCGTCTTTCCGTGTAACCATCGAAGGACTCCTCTGAGTCAATTGCAGAAAACAGGTCGCAGCATTCCGCTTGAAGTCCGCCGCGGTCTTCTGGCACCACAGCTCCAACATCGGCCAGTCCTCTGTGCAGGTCGCCGTCCTCCGAGCCATCGAGCGCGTTACTAATACCACATCCCTTGAAGGACCGTGCCACTGTCTCCTCAGGCACAGCGGCCCACGCCTCGGCAACAAAATCGAGCACATGTTGCCGCGACGGCTTCTTCAAGTTTCCTTTCGGTGTTCGCACTTCCTCACGCATATACTGCTCCCACAAACGCCGCAAGGTGGACTGGAATGGCTTATTCCAATACACATCAGCGGGCTGCAGGGTGCTCATGCACCCCGCAGGCACATAAAGCACGTCGGGTGTCGTACTCCTTGAAGGCATTTGTGGCGGCTTGTGTCTTATGGATGGGCGCCTGGTCCAACACTAGTAAGCGTCGCACGTTGTCGACGTTTGGGCCCCAGACTCTCAACAGCCATTCTTGCATTTTCTCCGATGTCATCCAGCCGTTTTTCGTGGCGATGTGACGAACATTTGCTACGAATGGGAAAAAAAGTCAGCGTTGTGATAAAACGAACTAGGCGACAATGTGACCCCTCGCCCCCATCAAAAAAATAATATTATTCTCACCTGGTATGTGAAGGCTCGCAAAGGCCCTGGCTGGAATTTTTCCGCTTTGCTCCTTGAAGATAATGAAGGCCGGGAGCTTGTGGCCGGTGGCGCAAGCAGCTAGGCAAACCATGAAGCCTCGCCGGGCACATCCAGTGTTCGCAATCCCTATGGTGCTTTCGCCGACCACGTTGTTCGTCCTGTTGGCGGGGTTGTCTATTCGCACCATCGTCTGATCCATGTTGGCCATGTTATATATGGTGTAGCCGTTGCGCCGTCGCAGCGAGTTCGCGGAAGACCGAAAGGCACTTGCTGCCTCCGAAAGTTCCTCGGGCGTCTTCTGGCTCTCGTTCGTAGCGCGGCGCATTGCAATGCGAACCGCTGTTTCCAGCGATTTATGTAATGGCTGGAGGCTACGAAGTTTCCCAACTGCATGCTGTTGGCAATTTTGACGGCCTCTTCGGAAAGAATCCGGTTGCTGACGGCACGTCCTGCACTTCTTTCGCGCTCAAGGTACTCGAAGAGCGCATTGTCCACGTGTTCGCTGAACACTGGTGCGCCGTTACTGAGCTTCCGTCGAAGTTTTGCCTTCCCGTTGTTTAGCTGCAGCAAATTATCGAAATTCTTGTCCTATTCCCGTATCCGCTTCCGGTCGAGCTTGAAATGTCGAGACGTCTGGTGCATGTTCTTTCCGTTTTCTCGATGCCATCGAATAACCTCGATTTTCTTCGCCACTGTGTAGGACTGCATAGGCATAGCTGACGGGTGGGGGCGCTTGCTCCAAATTTTACGGTCAATTCTTCAGAGACCTTGTCCCTCACCGAGAAGGGTATCCGACGCAGCTTAGCAATGACAGGGCTGGCATCCTCACAAATTCTTGCTTTATGCATGAAGTCTTTAGTGCACCCAAGCTTGCCATCAAATAAGTGTGAAAACTTGGCGGCTACATTAGCCGGGAGTCCATCAGGCTCTTAACCAGTGTGAAGGCATCGTAGACATCCACCATCAGTTTGCAGTTGTAGAGCCACCATGGTGTCTAGGCCCAGGATGTTGGTCCCCTCTGGAACTACGTAGAACAGTACTATCGCCTGGCGGCTCTTGAATGCGACTGAAGCACGGAAGCAACCCTGGACAGGAATGTGGCGGCGCGAGAAGTCGAACAGCGTTGTGGTCGACGATTGCAGAGGAACGGAAGACTGGAGCTTCTTGTAGCTGGCAGAAGACAGTATCGACATGCAGAGCCGGTGTTCACTAACCTGGATATTGTAATGCCATGTACCTGTACATCAATGTGCAAGCCTCTTCCGCTCTTGTAGCCCAAGTGCAGTACAATCAGGGCCTCCAGTGCATCTGCGGATGCAAGTTCTTGGATAGCAAGGGTTCTGTTTGCTTGCTCACAGCGGCACATTCATGCAAAGTGGCCCAACTTTCCACACTTTCTGCACGTCTTATTTCTTGCCGTGCAGGCAGCGGAACGTGGAATGTGACAATGGGAACCACAGTGGAGCACAACCAGGGTGCAAGTGGTGGCTGAATGGCCCCCGTGGCTTGCATATGAGTTCTGTTCACGCTGCAGATGTCGGCTGGTGACGATCGTTCGCTGCAGTGTTGCGCCGTTGTGTCAAAGCTTCTGCCGATGGTTATGGCGCGGTCCAAGGTCAATGTGGAACTCTTCAGTAACAATCGTTCTTGTAGTGAACACTGGGTTGCTTTTGCCACCAATCGGTCTCGGATGAAATCGTCTGCCAGAAACCCAAAGTCGCATGAACTTGCTAGCTCACATAAAGCCGTAACGAAAGCATCCACCGACTCACCTGGCTACTGGGCACGCAATCCAAAGCGGTGGCTCTCCGCTACAACGTTGGCGACGGTGGAGAAGTAAGCGTTGAGCGTCGCGAGCGCAATCGCATATTCGTCAATCTCCATCGTGCTGTCCTTCCCCGCAGTTGACACCTCCGGTTTATCCGACGCATGTGGGCTCTGCTTCGCCGGCAATGCATAAAAAAATCCACTGACCTTCTGCCCCAAGACAATGTAGAAGGAGAGCCTTGCGGCGGGCATTCGAGTGGGTCTCGCTGCCCGATGCTACAAGATAATTCGGGAACATCCGACGTCATTGGCTCCAAGGGACGACGGGTTTTTCTGGTGCTGACAGGAATTCTGGTGGCTGCAGCAGGCTCATCTTAGAAATGCGTAGCCGGCTGCTTTGTTATCCTCGTCGCCGTCTCTTGTAATTGTGCATGCTCCTACGTATGCACACGAGTCGAAGGACCTGCTCTGATCGAAGAGCACAAAATTTGATCCCTTGGTTTCATAGCACTGAAGTATATATACAGATGATAAGATTACTTGTGGTGCCATCAGGTGAGCACATAACTTGTGGCGCCACCTAGAAGCAACGTTAAGCTCAACAGCGTCATTAAAAAGAAAAGTTATTTTGCTTGCTGAGAGCAAGGGGAACTGCGTGGCATCACGCGCATTAGGTGTCCCAGTTATGTGCATGCGACATTGGCAGAAACGAAGGACTGCCGTATTTTCGTGCATGCCATCAGGGAAAGGATTTACTGGCGCCAAGCAGGAAAATTCCCTGGCAGTTGGAGATGGCCGGATGGTATTTATAAGTGAGCAGCGGCTAGCCCGTCACCTCAGAAATTATGAAGGTCAAGGCACTTCAGCATTTCCCACTCTCAGTTTAAGACCAATAGATGCTGGATTAACAAATTCATAAAACGTAAAGGATTTGTCAAATGCTGCTGGAAGTGTATGGAAAGAAGCCTTCCAGAGATTTGTAATTGAACTCCGTTATTTGCATGGCTGCCTGACTGGCATGATCGGAAAGGTGGACCAGACGGCGTTTTATTTCTTTGACATGCTAGTGAACTGCATGGATGAGGTGTGAGAAACGAAGCAGGTGTGCGTACTTTCTTCTGGGAACGAGAAGATGCGGATGACACCAGTGCTTTGCTGCTTGGTTGATAGGTGCAAGCTGAAGCTGTATTTGATCTTAAAAAGGAAAACACTGCCAGTGGGCCTCGTGTTTCCTAAAGAGGTTGTAGCGTACACAATAGGGTGGATGGATTGACTGGACCATATGAAAGAAGAGGCCTGGAGCAGACCCAGGTGTGCGCGCCATGCTTGTCCTTGACTTGTTAAGGTCAATGACCACATTGAAGAGATGTTCGTGACCTGCCACACTGACCTTGTGGTCACCCCAATAACATGACATTGCAACTGCTACTGCTAGACATTTGACTTAATAAAGCTGCGTACCAAAGTGACTGGCTGCTTGGGAATGATCATGCTGTGGTGCTGGCAGGGATGAAAAGGCCAACGCTGGCAGACCTTGTGAAGTGGGTTCATGACGCACAGAAGGCATTCCTGTGGGTGATGGTGGTGCATTCCTTCAAGAAGTACAGCAACATGACTGATGGCCTGTGGTCAGCCACAAGGAGTACCGTATGTACTCCGGTAATGAACGCATTGGTCCTCGAAAAAAAAAAAATTTAATGTATGTATTTGTTCATTTTATTTCAGTGTGATTGCCAGTGCCGTTGACGATCGAAACAATGTTTAATCATGCCATTATATGCTCAGTCGCGGACCACAATTCAAGATGGCGACAGAAGAGCCTCTAAGAGGAATGCTCACGTGCGCTTGTAATGAAATGCTTTATTGAATACACATGCGTTTTTACTATTTTTACTGAACAGGAGGGAATCCCCGTGGGAAGAAAGACGGTCTTTACATCGATATTTTGTGACAACTCAGAATGCAACCCCGAGGCACCACTGTAAAAGTACTAACAAATCGTGCACACATCTAAAGGCCCTCAGCAACTTGGGTTCCTAGGAACCGCTGCTGCAGGATTCTGTGGCGGAGAACAGGTTGAAAAAAAAAATGGTGGGAGGAGGGGGTGCTTGATCCGACATTGGTGCATATAGTCGAACCTGCGTATATGGAACCCACATATAACGTATTATTGTGCATATTGAACATTTGTGAAATCCCCTTGAATATATTTTCGATTATGATATGAAACTTTGAGTGCAAATAAACAACACAGGACGAAGAAGGGAAACACACACCACAAGCGCTCTCTTGTTCATCCTGCGTCGTTTATTTGTGCTCAAAGTTTTATATCATAATGCAATAGCAACTAGCCCACCTAGCTATCCGGTATATTTTTGACGCATAAAATATTTTGTATATCGAATTGCCTATATATATAGAACTCTCTTGTGGTCTCCTTCTGATTCGATATATCCAGGCTTGACTGTACTTCAAATCTCCCAAAAAAGGGAAGGGTGCGCACTTGCTCGGGTAGGGGCGCTTGCTCGTGATTTTACGGTATGTCTGTGCATGGAGGTGGCGTCGAAGAGAAGGCACTGTGTTGTGGTGGCGGCTCCCTCGTAATCATTTTCTGACTGTGTGCTGGGATTTGTGTCAAGCAAGTGCAGGCTGACAAGCCTCCATCGATAAGTCCATGCTGCGACGATGCTGCACTGTCAACTTCTGCAGGGAAAAAAAAAAGAAAAGAGAGAGGCAAGGGAGTAGCTGCATCAATTTGTCTCTGAGGCTTTGGTGGTCCGCGGTATCAGTGCCTCCTCTATAACTTTCAGTGCCTGGTAGAACACCCTCCCGCGGCCGTCGGCGCTTGCGTTTCCCCCGCTCGCCGCGACTGCGTGGTGGCGCTGTGCAAACAGGGTCGGGCGCTGAGCTGGTAGTGCTGGTGCGGGCGCGGCCTAGAGCGCTTGTTTGCTTTGCTCTGCCTTGACACGTGCGGTTGGGTTTAGCGAGTTGAATGCGATGGAAGATTTTTTGATCCTTTGTCGTGACCACGTAGCTTGCATGAATTGCGATGTCGTACTGCTGCGTGCCGCTGTGCAAGTCGGACGAAAAAAAGAGAGTGCCTGGACTGTATCCATCTGACCAGCTCCTTTTTGTCCTTGATACTTTGCGAGCTTTTGCAGACGGTGCTCTCAAAGGCAACCCAACATTGGCAAAGCCACTCAGTACCTTGACAAAGTACACAGTTCCAGCCCTCTGTGCATCAAGGCTCCTTAAATGCCAGAGTGATGGCAGCTATGACCACAGGGTGCGACACGGGAACCTTATTTACTTCGTCAGGCCACTCCTCTCGAACTATGCGTTTAAAGGGACACTAAAGAGAAACAATGAATCGGTTTAGATCGATAAATTGTGCTCCGAGAACTAATGTCGTTAACTTCGCCATCACTATAGGTTTATTAATAGAGGAGAAAATCGAGTTCAAAGTTTTATTAGGGTGATTTCCACGTAAGATCGAACAATCGATGGCTGGTCGACCCCTCAAATTTATTTCAAAATTTTATATATTATTGCCTGATGAGTGGAAAAAAGAGATCCACAATTTGTTTTGCCGCCAAAAATTTTTTCGAAGCACAGGAAATCAATAATGACGAAGAGGTGGAGTAGAGCGCTCATCCGCCCTACTGTTTTGGCCAACTTTCGTTATGAATTGCACTAAATATATTAAAGTTAGGTAGCTGAAATTTCTTTAACTAAATATATGCATGTTTTTGCTTCTGCTCAGGTATTTTTAGTTTTGATGTGTAGTGTAGATCTTTTTATAAAAAAACCTCAAAATAGTCCCAGGAGACGTTATTTTCTTTACTTTGAAGGTCTTTATCTCGAAAAATCCTTGTAGCAGAGCGACAAAAATTGCGCATTACGTTCTTCGCATCCTTATCTACCACACTGCCGAATCTTATATTTATATAACTTTTCAGTAAAGAGACATGATCGGGCTAAGTGAAAGAAAACACCGGACAATGAAAACTTCTGACGACAATTAAAAAAAAACATTTTTCATATTTCTTAAACTTTGTCCACTTATTGTCCTCCACATCAGCTTTCATAATCATTGAAAACATGTAGCATAATGTCGTTGCACTAATAGTTACGACCCCTCCAATGAGACCCTTGGGCAAGGATTGGCAATTCCGACTTCTTGCCCAGCAAGTGTATAAAATGCAGGCAGGATTGAATTGCTTTTTTATTAAAAGGCCAGCAGGTACCGAAAAAGGTGTCGCCGGCACTGAAGACGTTAATTTTGAAATTATTTGGTCATTGCAGCAGCCACGAGCGCGGGGCTACCGAGCAGGCGCGCGCGCACCCGAGATGCTCGTTGTAAGAGACGGCGCAGTGAGAGCTCGTTTCCGCCTCCTCAGACCGATTGAGTTCGAAACAGCAACACCTCCCCGGTGACTTGAACGCACGTGCACTGGAGCTTCGCTATTCTATCCGCCCTCTGTTCGCATCGCAGCTGGGCGCTGATAACAAGGCGGAGATGGAAGCAAGATGAGAACTCAATAAGGGAGCTATGAGCGCTCGCTTCACGCACGCTGCTGCCAGAGAAACTGCGCTGCCCCAGTTGCGATCAGTGGAAAGCATTAACGTGGCGCTCCAGTGGCAAAGCAAAATATGGAATGTCAAAGGAAAGAAAAGCAAAACTATCGGTAACCGGACGCGCTTGCCTATTTTAGATGTCGGCAGCAGACGGCCTGAACTAGCCGCGCGTTCAGAGCGCTGTTCACACTTCATTCGGCGCGGATAGTTCTTGTGCTTTGCTCTTACTCTACTCCTCCTGTGCGTCTCATGGCGAGAAAGTATAGCTCGGAATGAGTGTATTGTGGAGACTACCTTTCGAAGCACAAGAAGCTTAAAGGAGTACTGACACGAAATTCGTCATCTGCTCGTGGTGCACATAAACAACGATAAGTGAATTGTCGTCCTGTGACCCTGGCAGTGATTTCTGCGATTTAGGCTGCATGCAGGACGCAGAACTCGCATACTCGGGGGAACTGTCTTGACTCGTCGGGATAATGTCCTTGCAGTGGAGCTGGCTTGCAGATGCTCAGCGACGAAAACTTCAAAGTAAAATTAAAATATTTTATACGTGTTCTCCGACTCCAGTGTGTGGACAGCGTTGACACTGCAAACCAACGAAACAAAAAATGTCCCTTTTTCGATGTCTCAAAATCGTGTCAGTACTCCTTTAATTATATTGCAAAGAAGCCAAAATTTCGTAGAGTTACCGACCTAGGCATATACGCTTTGAAGAAACATTTAACGCCCGAAAGGTCAGTGACTGCCAGTGAGACGGACTACTTGTGCTACGCGTGCTTTTGCTACCACTGCAATGAAAGATCTTCACGGAACGCACAGTTTAACGATAACATTCTTATGCCCCCTGAAAAAGAAATCGACGTCATTAACGAGATCACTGCGACTACCGGTGTGCGTGCGTTCCAGTCACCCGAGAGGTGTTGCTGTTTCGAACTCAATCGGTCTCAAGAGCTCAAGAGCTTAGCGGTCGAGTAGGCCTTGCTTCTACCGATCATTGTCAGCATCTCAGATATCCTGAAGTCGAGAAAATCGGGAAACGAAACTAGCAGCCGCACCTGCGCAAGTGATGCGCGGGCAGCGAGCGAAAGACCGCGAAACCCTGTTTGGGTGGCGGCGCCTGGCGGTGACCGGTTGTACTCGCGCCGACGGTCGCGCCTTTTGTTCTCCTCCCCATCCACCAGGCACTGAAAGTTATAGAGGAGGCACTGGCGGTATGTATACACGCGGACGTTGATCAAGCGAACCGCCATTGCAGCATTGCATGCATGGTGTTGCTCTGCCATGCCCAAGGGAGCAGGATAGATTCCTGGCCACGGCCGTTACATTTCGATGGGGGCAAAGTACAAAGAACACCCGTGTACTACTTAGATTGATGTGCACATTAAAGAACCCCTAAGCGGTCAGAATCAATCTGGAGTCATGCACCACGGCGTGCCTCATAATCAGACCTTGTTTGGCACGTGAAACCCCAGAAGTGATTGATGTTGACCGAACACTTTAATTCTAGGCAGACACAGGCAAGTGAAGACACTAAAACAGTATGTTAACGAGTTAAACAATGAGTAAAAATTCAAGACATTTCGCACTTCCATAGCGAGGCATAAATTCCGTTGTCACTTCGCCACGGCAGCCGATATCCAGAAGGAAGCTTCACCGCATCGGCAGCATGACTCCAGAAAGCTGGGCTCCGAGTACACCGCTGCTTTATTTGTAACAAGAACCCTGTCTGTAGCACAAATTAAGTTAAATGGTGGCATCTCAGCATCGAGTATCCATCGCGTGTGTATTTTTTGTAACAGTTCAGCGGCTTAGGCAAATGTGCCCCTGCACACATCTCGTAGACAAGGCAGCTTTCCTTCTATGTAGCTGTTTGCAAATAATGTAGATTACTTGCCTATTGTATCATTCACTTCACGCGATGGCATTACAAGGGGCTTGGTGGAGGGGGTCAGATGAAAAAATTTTTACATAAACTGTATGCTGCACAATATGCTCGTTTAGCTCCTGAAAAAACACTGGTTAAATTCTGATGTTTGGCTCTCGTTTCCACTGATGGCCACCTTTCCTATTGAGTAAATCTAACAGAGATGCAAATTCGCTTGAGAAACCAGCCCGACGCCATTAAACAGGAGAGCAAGAGCAGAACATACTCTGATCGCCTGACTGCCTGGGTGCAACGCCTCCTCCGTATTTATTCATAAGCTTTAGAAGAAAAAACACAGAATTATACATCCTCCCTCATTCCTACGTATTGTGGCACTTGAATACACGACAGTACCGCCACCCTTCGTTTGTTTTGTTTCGGCGACTCGTGCCTGCATCGCCTCTGCCAGTCGCCACTCTCGTCAGCGGGAGCAGCTGAGATATGCGTGCTTTGACCGCCAGGGCAGCGCTCCCTGCACCATGAAAACTCCAGCGCTGGTTCCCTATAGCGCCATGCAAACACAGCAGCATGCAAAGAAAGCAAAAAACAAAGCACAACGTGCACCTGCAACATGTGTGCACCGCCATCCGTCACTGCTTCTTTGTTGTTGGGTTTCTCGTGGTGAACTTCGGACACCTGGTGCATAGGGTACGATGGGCCGGTACACTGGTTACACAGCCGGTTTTGAATTCAAGGTGGTCGAACATGCGCTGGGGAATGAGAACCGTGCAGCTGGACAACACTTCAGCATTGATCCGATGCACGTACGTTACTGCAGAAAACGAGAGCTTCGGGCTGCAATAAAGAATCGTCGTGCATTTTGCAGGCCAAAGTAAGGAACGTTTGCTCTTGTGGAAGTTCTCAGTGATGTAAAGAGGCTTTGTAGTGAGGGGGGATGTGCAGTGTCCTACAAAATGATATAAACCCATGTGCGGGCCACAGTCAGAAATCAAGGCATTCCCGCCACTGACTTGAAGGCTAGCAGTGGTTGGACAGCAAGTTTCTCAACACCATCATGCGAAATTTCAGCTCTTGTAACACCCGCAATTTTTTTCTCCCGTGTAATGACCCTCCCCCCCCTCCCCCTGCAAACTGGCGTCAACTTTTGTGAAAAAAATGTGGGTTTTTATGACAGTAATTATGGTATTAATCTGACTCCGACACAGGCCCATAAAGCAGGTCATTTGGGTTGTGATCGTGCTACAATTGCTTTCATAAAATGAAATGTCTTTTGTTAGGTATGTGTTGTCACTGTTTTATTTATATTTTCTTGTACGCGGTAAAATTGACATCAATTTTTTTTTTCAATTGTTTTAAACTTACCTGCATGTTACAGTAGGCAACACTCTAGAATTGTGCAAATACGGTATTCACCTCAGTTACAACACCTCTGCCATTAGCAGCATATACACACAAACACCTCAGTGGTGGAGCATACCGCACGACTAGGAAAAAACAAATAGGAAGCAGTTGTCGAGAGACGTTCAGCTCGGCTCGCGTGGCTTAGCGTTTTAGCACTGTGGCGGTAGGTCACGCTCGAAGGCCAGGGGGCTTCAAGGGTGATGATGATGGGTAGCGGCTGATGGAGGTGCATTCACCTCTCCACTTGGCAAGACAAAGAGGCATGGCGAAAGTGGCACGAGCTGAGAGGAGGAGTCTCTCCAGAAAAGGGGAAGGAGGGAACGAGCTGCTTCGACTCACAGCATCGCAGCATGGTGTAAAAGGCAGCGGGAGTGGCAACATGCCCTCTCCAGCGCAACTCTTCTTGCCACTGTGTGCATAGACATCTCATGAGATTGGGATGTGCATGCAATCCCACAAACGACTATAGAGTGTGCGGCCACCATAATGCTGTCTCATAATATTGACTCATGTGCACGACTCGCACTGGGAAGGTTAGAATGCCTTTGGAGATGTGCTTTCCACTAATAAAGAAAAAAGGTGAATGGTAGCCCTGTCGCGCTTCATTGAAATAGCTGTGATGACTTGGACAGCAGTTTGCCTAAATGACGAGGGAGGCTTTGTGCAGGGTTACAACCCCAGAAAGAGGCCAATTTCTCGACGGAATGCCTGTTCCTGGCGATGCAAGCGTCCCACCTGGGCGTAGTGCCTGCGATGGCCCGCTACGGTCGCCGACTGCGTGTGCTGCGGGAGCTGCAGCGGCTTGCTCAAGAGATGGCAGCCAGCCAGCCCCTGTGGGAAGACGGCCCTGCTGCCGTCCACAATCGCCGTCTGCTAGCCAAGTGGCGTGCACAGGCACGGCGCGTGGCCCAGAGCAAGCTGTGTGCGGACGCTGGCCTTCTGGACCCCCTGCTGCTGAGCCGCTGCTTTGGACTCTACAACCTTGCTGCTGCCGTGTTCATGGCCGTGCTCCAATCGTGAGTCACACGTGTGCTTTATTTTCTGGCTTTCAAAGTGCACCGACATACCCAACGACACAATGCTCTTTCAGGCTGGTGTTGCTTTTAAAATACTCGGCAGGAAAAATTGCTTGTTTAGGCCACAGTGAGCCTATCAAGAAGCCTTAAACGGAAACTGAACAAAACTTTTACTGCACACATTTTTAGCCCGAATGAAAGCTTGAGCACTGAAACTGATTGACACAACCTTATTTTCAGGCAGAAACTAGCATAAATAATGAATTTGATGCGTTTTTCACAAAATGCTGCGCCTAGCATCTGTGCTGTAGTCAAAAAGAAGTGACATTGTCTTCGTCGGAAACCAGCCTGCCAACCATGCTGCCGAAGCACGTCCGGCGCTTGTGCCATTATATAGCCACAACTAATGGCAGCATGGCAGACCGGAGACGATGCGCCACTGCTGCCGCTGGCTGGGGAATGCTTGCATGCAGCTGCCACTCGCTAGCAATCCTCCGAAAATATCCCCATCTGTTTAAAATTATGTGAAATAAGCACTGTACCGAAACATTCACGTCTGCCGAGTTGAATCTCAATGTTTCCCTCATTTTTTCATAAAGTATTTGTTCAATATCTCTTGAACAAAGATATCTTAGCAACTTGTTTCTTGTAGGCTTGTGCGAATATTCGAGTTCTTCGAATATTCGAACGAATATTACAGTATTCGAATTCGCTTCGATTCGAATTTAAATTATTGGAAATTTCGAAGTATTCGAAATGAACGAATAGATGTATATTAGTCCGCATGTAACCCCCTTGTAAAGGTGGTTTCACTGCAGTAGCGGAGTGCTATGCCGTGAATGCACCTCTCCAGGAAGAATCTGCACTGCCGCGAAGCCCCCTTTCAAGGTTAAATGAACAGATTACCCTCACATCGATTCGTCATTTTTTAAGTTTAAAAGCTTGTTATACCTGCTTATATGCTCCAAGTACAGTAAATTTTAAAACGTCACATATTTTACAGGCTATCACCTGCATTCTACCGAAAGCCAAATCCTGCTACTATTCAAGGTTGCTTCCACTTCCTTTGAACCAAAAAGAATGACATTTGCACATGCCTTGTTACAATTTTAAAACATTGTGCCGGTTGGTTGGGTCATGACAAATATGGTCATTTTTCTTTATAATATGTGACATATACTATTCGAATTCGATTCGAAATTATTCGACCAAAATCACTATTCGCTTCGAATTCGCTTCGAACCTAAAATTTGCTATTCGCACAAGCCTAGTTTCTTGGTATCAAGGCGATGGACTGGGCTAGTTGGTACGTGTTGACTTGGATAAAAACCAGCGGGAAACATGAACCACAGAGAAAGAACGCGACGGGACAGGCTGGCACTTACAACTGATCAAAGAATGCTTGAAACGCAACCTTATACCCATCGGCAACTGCCTTTGCACATGCATGAAGCAGCCATGCGTCATACAAAACAAAGTCTTAACTAGGGATGGGCGAATAGTGAAATAGAGGTTCGAAGCGAATTCGAAGCGAATAGTGATTTGATGGAATAATTTCGAATCGAATAGTTCGAATAGTATTTACCGCATAATATTAAGAAAAATGAGCATTTTTGTCATGACCCTTGCACAATATTTTCACACGAAAGTGTTTTATGCCGGGGTCCACCA
Organism: Rhipicephalus sanguineus; assembly: GCF_013339695.2. Classification (NCBI taxonomy): domain Eukaryota; kingdom Metazoa; phylum Arthropoda; class Arachnida; order Ixodida; family Ixodidae; genus Rhipicephalus; species Rhipicephalus sanguineus. Next base: position 179,318,326 of record NC_051179.1, read on the forward strand.
AGACTTCAGTGACGTATTTCCGTCACGGAAATGACGTCGAAGAAAGGTACCGTCAACGGGCATCGAACCCACGACCGCTCGGTCCGCAACAACAGATGCCGGGCACGCTATCCACTGCGCCACGGTCACAGACTCTGGAGGCTTTAAAACGCGCCTTTTATATCTACCACTCTCCCGGTCGGCGGGTTGGTGTTGACCTCTGGGAGTGGTAAGGTAAAGTAATTCGTCATTGCTGCGGCCTCCGCGACTAGCACCTGCAACACATTACGCGTCCGTCCCGTTCGGTGCGTTTTCAATAGAAGTTGAATTTTGTCAATGCCTTAACACACCACGAGGTGGCGATCTTTGCCCAAGCGTAGTAAAAGTGTCGGCCTCGCTCATAGCATCACGCTAATACAGACCAAAACTAGCTCTGCGACGTGCGCCTGCCTCACCTGGCTGTAACACCGCGTTCCACGCTCACGCGCTCGCTCCGAGAAAAATCGCGGCCGGGCTACCGAGGCGGCACGACGTGCTTTGCGTTTTCCTCTAGTCTGGCCATGGTGTTCAATCACATTTTAACATGCCGTGGGATTGCGACCAAGTTCTGCGTCCAATATGCGACGCTCTTCTGGCTATCACACCGCGTTCTCTGATTACGCTTTCACTGTTAACTACTACAGCTACCACAAGGGTTTGTTTAATCATTTAACATGGACGTTAGTCGTAGGGATGAAGATGTACATACACGTTAAACAGTGCCATTAGCTGCCAGACATCAATATACATTGTGCAAACTCTCTTATATCAATGTACAGTAAGCATTCAGGTACTTCTGTAAGGGCACGCTTTACTTTCGTGTTATTCCGATTCCTATGACGGAGGGATCAACCATGTTTTTTTTAAGGATTGGAACTAGGTATGAGTGAATGTCACTTTTTTGGTTTGAAATGAAGCAGCCTTGAATAGTATCAAGATTTGAATAGCAGTAGGGTTATAAGTGGACGTTACAATTTAAAAATTAATATACTTAGCGCATATAAGCCCATATAACACGCTTTTAAACTTTAAAAAATATGTACATTTAACCTTGAAGTGTGGCTTCGCGGCAGTGCAGATTTCCCCTGGATGGGTTGTTTCACGGCACAGCAACCAGATGCTGCAGTGAAACCACCTTTACAGGAGGTTATGTGCGGTAAAATGTATACATATATTTGTTCATTTCGAATACTTCGAAATTTTGAATAATCTAAATTCGTATCGAAGCGAATTTGAATACTGTAATATTCATTCAAATATTTGAAATGCCCGAATATTCGCCCATCCCTAGTCTTAACGAGTTATCACGGCGTCTAGAAAAGTTGTCTCCTTAGCAGACGGGTGCGCTGACGTGTCACTGACGCAATTGTTTCCTCCTTTCTTAATGCAGAAGGCTTCCAAAATTTCCCTTTGGGCTTTTGTCTTTCCCTGACCTAGGATTCTAGGGTTGTCAAGCACAGGATTGCACCCACACTGCCTGCAATGGCTTGGTAGATGAGCACAGTCCTTCGTAGGAAGATGAGCACAATCCTTCGTAGGTCTGCCATGCTGCCATTAGTTGTAGCTATATAATGGCGCAAGCGCTGGACGTGCTTCGGCAACATGGCTGGCAGGCCGGTTTCCGACGAAGACAATGTCACTTCTTTTAGACCACAGCACGGATGCTAGGCGCGGCATTCTGTGAAAAACGCATCAAATTCATGCGCCACTGCTGCCGCTGGCAGGTGAATGCTCGCATGCAGTGCACAAATGCACAGTGCACAGCAGACACGTGCGCCAATTTCTCCGGTGTGGGATGGAATAACTCTGATGGGTGAGAGAACGAGTAGAGAGAGAGAGAGAGAGAAAGAAACAGAGGGAGAGAGAAAGAGAGAAATTCTTGGTGAGGTGGGATTTGAGCCTGCGTACCTACGATCCGAAGGCGAGCGTCCTAACCACTCGGCTATCCAAGCACGCTAGCAGAGCATAGCATACCCTTGTATAGTATAGTATAGCAAGGTGGCTGGAAAGGGAAGTGAGGAGGAGGGGAGAGAGTAAAGCGTAGCATAGAATGAAAGAGAGAAATAAAGAACAAGGAAGGAAAGAAGGACCGAAAGAGAAAGGATCAAAGGAAGAAGCATACGATCGGAAGAAAGAGAAAAACAGAGAAAAAGAAAGGGAAGCAAGACAGAAAAAGATAGAAAGAAAGAGGAAGCAAGAAATGGAGAGAGAGAAGGACGAGAAAGAGAAAGAAAGAAATAGAAATAAACAGAGACAAAAAGAAACAGAAATATGAGAGAAAAAGAAAGAAACAAAGGAGGCTGCCCAGCTCCGCACTTCCTTCAGGCTTGGCACCCCTAGTGCAAAGCTGCCTTAACTTTTTCTTTTCTTCCTCTTGAAAATATATATAACACCTAGTTTTTTTACTCGGTGACTGCAGTGTGACTGGTTCACTGTTGTCAGCTGTTCGGATTATCTTTTTGTTTTTGCTTGCTTGTTCGTGAAGCAGTTCAGCATTTTTAATGGGTTTTATTTGGCAAAATTTAAGTTGGCTCCAAGCTTAATTAAGGAGATAAAAACTGGATTGTGGAAAGGCATGATAGTGGTATGCCTGTTTCATGCAGGGCTCCAGCAGATGCATCTTCATTGCCCAAGCTGTTTGCTGCCTACCCCGAGTGGTACATCGAGGACATCGCCGATTTCTTGCTCTTTGTGATACAGTAGGTCTTGGTTCTCTCATCGATTATGAAAGGCTCACTTTAGATATTTTATTGTTTCTAGAGTTTTCACAGGATTAGCGGAGGCCCCGACAAATTGGGAGCATGCTGTTGAAACAATATGCAGTAATGCTACCGTAATGCTACCAAACTACGCCCAAGTGCCCTGGCTGCTACATCCTGCTACGTTTCCTCCAAACTCTGCGAGTCTGCGCCCAAGGGTGTGCTTCAACTTTCAGAAACGAAACTAACTACCTGAGGTTTCCCCATTGAAAGCGACATCGTGGTGCACCTGCATACGACGCAATCCGAGCCAAGCCAAGCCAGACTGGGCGTCACATAGTTGGACCATAGTTGTTGTTTCGATATAGTAAATGCCCGGTTTTTCAGACGATTTCGCGGTCTCTAGGAAGTCCGAAAAATCCCGATTTTTCGGACTTCCTAGAGATCACAAAATCGGCCGAAAATTTGGGCAGTGCGAAAAAATGAATTCATGCTTTTTCATTCCACTCAAGCAGTCAAATCGCCACAGCCACGTCCGAAAGAGCTTCAGTGCTGCCCAGTATCAGGCATTTTGGTGCACTCCCAGGCTCTCGTGAATATATTTGGGACCTGCCGTGGACCCCATGCAACCACATGTCAACCGCCATTCGAAAATTTGCGTCTCGTGATGAGCGCCGCCAATACCAGCAAAGCGCAGAATAAATTACGGCTGTCTCGCGTGGAGCGTTTGGAAACGACGAAGCGGAACACAAAGGCTGTGGTGGCAGAGCAGATGACTCGTCCAGCTTTCCCTGATGCATGTACGAAAATCTCCGCCGACACGCCGCATTTGCTGCTGCATGAAGCTGATCATTCCTAGTTGTGTGCAGCATGTCGCCAACTGAGCTGACGCCATCACTGACAGGGGGCACATGCATTTGCCGTGAAAGTGTTCATTATGCCCATTCCATTCCTGACCGCATACGGGTGCGGCAATGGCAAGCTGCTTTCGTTTGTGAAGACAACGCGTCTGTGCGGCACACTTAACGGTCTCGCACAAAGAGGAAGCATGAATAGCGGCGTGGCGCGTTAGGGTTTTTGCCTATAAAAATGTGCAGTACACACAACTGTGCTAGGCCGCATGCGCTACCGAGCAGTTAGCTGAAGGTACTTATCGTAAAGGGCTGTCGGGGATTAAGTCATACCGGCACGTTTGCGACCTGCCGCCATCACACCTCCGTGCATTCCTAGAGATTATCCCTAAAAACATCTCCACACAGTGCCTTGATAGCAATGATAGTAGCCCTTTCAAATATCCGGTCTGTTTGACCGCATAGCACTTAAGCATTGCGGCAAAGCTGACTTTCGGACATTGCTACAGCGCCAACCATATCGACTCTTGAAAGCACTGGTTCAAGCCTATGAGGTGATCAACGCAGCAGAGATGGGGGCTTTAATTAATGCTGTTTTGGACCTGAAATGTGGGCAGAAAGTTTCAGTGTCTGAAATTTTAAACATTCTCATACAATTGACATCCATGGGGCTTGTGATGGTGCTGCGAAAGTGTCTGAATATTCAAGCATGTCTGAAAAATTGGGTGTCCGGAAAATCGGAAATTGACTTCATTTGAGGATATTTGCGTGGCCGGCATGTGTGTTGCCCAGTGAACACAGAGACAGCCACAAGGTGTCGATCACCAAGACGCTTCACGCGTGCTTCAGTGATTAAAGACACCAGCTCTGTAATTCACAAGTCCAGAAAACATTCTGCTTGGTCATCGTGTAGCAAATGCAGGGACTCTTTTTTTGTGCTTGGGATGACATTGTGGCGACTTCACGGTGGCACAGCAGCAGCCAGACACTCTTTCCCATGTTTGACTGTCGGTGAAATCTTATCATGTTGTGGTAGGAAAGGGAAGTGGTACGCAACTGAGCCATAGAGGCTGTATGATCACGAAAATAAAGTTCAGTTGTTGCTTGTTCTTCAGGGACGCGCTACTCGCGTCTGTCTGCTGATTTCCAGCCGCACTCGCATCCCGAACAACATTGGTGACCCGTACGAGCAGCAAGTGCTATGGACACACCTCAGGGCACCGACATTCCGACACTCTTTAGCGTAGACGTGAAACTGCCTCCCTTTTGAACCGCGGATCCTGCATTGTGGTTCATTCAGGTAGAATGACAATTTGCTGCACGGCGCATCACAGCAGATTCCAGGAAATACCATTATGTGGTGAGCAGTCTGCCGCCATCGACCGCTAGCGAAATTCGAGACCTGTTGCTTTTCCTACTAGCGGACAGCGTTTACGAGGTGTTGAAGGCAACACTCATTTGCAGGGTCACACCCCGAAAGCCAACGGCTACGACAGCTTCTCCATGAAGCCAACCTCGGTGGCAGAACGCCAAGCCAGTTGCTGCAGCAATTATTGGGCAACGAAGTGGATGGTCTTGTCTAGGCTTGTGCGAATAGTAAATTTTAGGTTCGAAGCGAATAGTGATTCGGTCAAATAATTTCGAAGCGAATTCGAAGAGTACATATATCATATATTATAAAGAAAAATGAGCATGTTTGTCAGACCCAACTAACCTGCACAATGTTTTTTTTTTTAATTGAAACAAGGCACTTGCAAATGTCGTTCTTTTTGGTTCAAAGGAAGAAGTGGAAGCAACCTTGAATAGTAGCAGGATTTGACTTTCGGTAGAATGCAAGTGATAACCTGTAAAATATGTTACATTTTAATATTTACTCTACTTAGCGCATATAAGCCTGTAAAACAAGCTTTTAAACTTAAAAAATGATGAATTGATGTGAGGGTAAGTTCATTTAACCTTGAAGTGGGGCTTTGCAGCAGTGTGGGTTTTTCTTGGAAAGGTGTATTCACGGTGCAGCACCCTCCACTGCAGTGAAACCACCTTTACAGGGGGGTTACATGCGGACTAATATATACCTACTCGTTCATTTCGAATACAGTCGAACCAACTTATAATGATCCCAGATATAACGATCTATCGGTTATAACGACCACATTTCAGTGCACTTACAATTTTCCTATGCTACCCATTGAAACTGCGTCCACATATAACGAACATTTTTCAAAGCCTTTTACTTTTACAATGAACACTTCAGACACGGTCGCGGTAAAAATGTGGCGCATACAAATCGAAAAAAAAAGTTAAGACATGCCTTCTAAAGCATGAGAAAGGCACGTGCTTGCGTGTGCCCCGCTCCAGTTCACTTGCGATGGAGATATCCTAGATCAGCGAGCACCGCACGCAGATTTCGGACGCTGTGAGCGAGGTACGTCGCTTGCTTTCCAGGTGTTTCTTTAGGGGCACAGTGGCGGTGAGGAAATAAAAAAAAAATAAAAAGAAATAAGAGGCAGCATAAAGCCTTCGGGTCAGCTTTCGCACGTCAACCTTTTCTGATGCCGTTCTCTGCAGCTACGACCGCCTACGATGAACTAAACAATGCCTTAGAACGCAAGAAGCCATAAATGCAAGAAGCGATAATAGTGATAACTTTTCGTCCCATAAAAGATCACTGCGCCCCTTAATTTGACGATGCCCCAATGTGCGGCAAAAGGTATTCCATCTTTTCGGCAACGGCAGAGACCCGTCAATCAATGATTACAACTTCCACGTGATTGCGGTGATGCCTTCGCGGATAAGCATCAGAAAAGAAGCGAAGGTGAGGCGGCGGCCGGCGATGGACGTGCCGTTATGACTTATCACCAACAACCTTATCATAGTCATTATCTACTCGGCTACGCGTGTGGCGTAAACTGTGCGGATTGACGGCGGTACAAGTGCACCATGCAGCTGTTCGCAAGTCATGCGAGATGCTCACCACTTTGTGGAAAGGAAAGCAGCTCGCTGGTGTTAAGCAGTGCGGGCACCGAGAAACGTCGATGCACTGACGGCGACATTGTCATCACTTGCTTGTCTTCGCCGCGTCGAACGAACAGGCTACTCGTCACACCCGTGCATGGTCCAGAGTGAAGCAGGCATGATGAACACGCAAATGCACGCATAGAAGGCAGCCGGGCAGTGACGGCGTGGGCCGAGTAGGCAATGCGCTGCATGCAACTAGCCAGGGATGATCGGCTCCACGTGATGGTACCGCTTCAATGAAACGGTGTCATTTCATTGCAAAGGCGGTTTAATTACTCGTGAGCATGCAGCGGGCATCGCTTCAAGATGTGAAAAAGCTTAACAGTTGTCACCGAAGGGGTTGTTAGCACTTTTTAATAAAAATGCGCAGAAAGAAAACGGCTTGGTCGCTAAGTGCCACTTTCTAAGGCCGTGTCCATGTACAACGGACTACGGATATATTGACCACTTTTCATGACACCTTTGGGTGCGTTATAAATGGGTTGACTGTACTTCGAAATTTCCAAGAATTTAAATTCAAATCGAAGCGAATTCGAATTCTGTAATATGCGTTTGAATATTCGACGTGCTCGAATATTCACACCAGCCTAGTCTTGACAGCCTGGTGCTCCGAAAAATATTTCTACAAAAAATTCCCCCGAACGTCAGAATGGGCTTGACTGCCTCATATGAAAACAATCTATCCAAAATGACTGAGTTAGCCGACAAGCTCGTGGCGGTAGCTCCCACGTCTGTCGCTGCCGTCACAAGCGAACTGTCTCCACGTGAGCAGCTTCAATAGAAGAATGAAATCTTGCCTCTCATGTACTCCGTGGCTGCCCTCCATGCCATGTCACGGTCAACCAGTCAGAGTGCTCCGAAGTCGCCTATGAAATGCCAAAAATTATATTGGTACCATCGCAAGTTCAGCAATGCTGCACGCAAATGCGTACCACCCTGCGAGTTCTCAGGAAACGCCCCGGGAAGGCGCTGAGGGTGACCAGCGCTGCCGCCATACAAGAATGTTGCTCATCAGTCTTCTTCCTAACCGACCGTAAAAGCGGCTTCCGCTTCCTCGTCAACTACTCCCAGCATAACCTGTGGACTGCAACCTCCCGAACACATCGCCTCTGCAAGCAGTCAACAACACGACCATCGCCACGTATGCAAACTGCTCCCTAACCTTCAGTTTGGGCCTGCAGAGAACGCTATGATGGATCTTCATAGTAGTCGATATGAAATTCACTATTCTTGGGGCAGATTTCCTGTGCCACTTTGGACTGTTAGGTGACGTGCGTAACTGGAGGCTACAGGACCCCGTGTCACAATGCGATGTAAAAGGCAAGCCTTCAAGACAATGCCGCTCAGCCCTACGCTGATCAAGCCAGCAGGCCCTCTTTGTTTCACTTCCATACTGGGCGAATTTTCTAACCTGACACACCAGCACCAAGTGGGATCCCCAGTAAAACACAACTTGTTTCACCACATCACCACTACTGGATCAGCGGTTCACGCGCAACCACGTCGATTGTAGCCTGAAGAACTGGTGGTGGCATGGCAGGACTTGGACCATATTTTGGAGTTGGGCACCATTCAACGTTCTTCCAGTGCTTGGGCATTTCCCCTGCACGTGGTTCCTAAGTGGTCATGGAGTAACCAGCGCCCTTGCGGGGACTATCGAGCGCTGAACAGTGTCACAATGCCCGACAGGTACAGTCAAACCCGTATATATTTGTCACGTGGTCGTGACGTCGACGAAGACAGCAGTCGGCGTTTGTAGGATGAAACTGTTTATTTGGCCGAACTTGTGGCCGGAAAATGAGAACTAGAACTACAGCAATGCACGCTGTACAATGATAGCGGCGAACAGGGCGTCGTCCGTCGATCAACTGACAAGCGGTCACGCGCGTCGGCTTTTATACAGGCGCTATCGAACTTTCCAGCAATATCGCTGGTGGCGGCGTAATCTCTAGACAAAGCTGGAACATTCGCGTGCGGGGCGTAATCTTAACAAACCGATCTACTACAATCGCGATGCTTCTAGAACACTACTTCGCGGACAGCGTCGAGCGTTGATAACCGTCTCTGCCGGTCAAACCCGAATACATCAAAACAAGACAAGAAGTGGGCGTGGCAATGCCCCCCTCTGAAAAAGCATCGTCCCGATGCTTGTGAAAGAACATAGAAGAGAAAAAAACAAGTGTATACACAAATAAATTACAATAACAAAGGAAAAAAAAAATAGAGTCCCCCAGGCTCGCTAACGCGCGAAAAACGGCTTAAGGCGCACGACATGGACGACTTCAGGTCGCGCACGGCGCCGCTGAGAGTTCGTAATGCCGTCTGGAACAACCTCATAGTCGAGTGTGCCCAGGCGTCGAAGTACCCTGTACGGTCCGAAGTATCGTCGAAGAAGCTTCCCACTAAGTCCTCGTCGGCGTATTGGCGTCCATACCCATACACGGTCACCGGGTTGGTATTCCATGTGGCGTCGTCGAAGGTTGTAGCGGCGGCTGTCAGTCGTCTGCTGGTTCTTGATCCGCAGGCGGGCGAGCTGTCTTGCCTCTTCAGCGCGCTGTAGGTACGTGGTCACGTCGATGTTATCCTCGTCGGTCACGTTTGGTAGCATGGCGTCGAGCGTCGTTGCCGGGCTCCGTCCGTAGACCAACTTGTATGGCGTCATCTGCGTCGTTTCCTGTACGGCCGTGTTGTACGCGAAGGTCACGTACGGAAGGATGGCGTCCCACGTCTTGTGTTCCACGTCGACGTACATGGCCAGCATGTCGGCGATGGTCTTATTTAGACGCTCGGTGAGGCCGTTGGTCTGTGGGTGGTACGCGGTGGTGCGGCGGTGGCTTGTGTGGCTGTATTCAAAGATCGCCTGAGTCAGGTCAGCCGTGAACGCCGTACCTCTGTCGGTGATGAGAACCTCCGGGGCGCCGTGTCGAAGGACGATGTTCTCAACGAAGAACTTGGCTACCTCAGCGGCACTGCCTTTGGGCAGGGCTTTTGTTTCGGCGTAGCGGGTGAGGTAGTCGGTAGCCACGACGATCCATTTATTTCCGCAAGTCGACGTTGGGAACGGCCCCAGGAGGTCCATCCCGATCTGCTGGAATGGTCGCCGAGGAGGCTCGATCGGCTGAAGGAAGCCTGCTGGTCTCGTGGGCGGTGTCTTCCGTCGCTGACAGTCTCGGCACGTCCTTACGTAGCGAGTGACGTCGGCGGCAAGGCGCGGCCAGTAGTACTTTTCTTGTACTCGTGCGAGCGTTCGGGAAAGTCCGAGGTGTCCAGCCGTTGGGTCGTCGTGCAGGGCATGCAAAATTTCTGGTCGCAGTCCCGAAGGTACAACGATAAGGTAGCTGGCTCGGGCCGGAGTGAAGTTCTTCTTTACGAGGACGTTGTTTTTCAAGGAAAATGATGCCAATCCTCGCCTGAATACTTTTGGGACAACGACGGTCCTGCCCTCCAGGTATTCCACTAGACCCTTCAGTTCCGGGTCGGCTCGCTGTCGTTCGGCGAAGTCTTCGGTACTTATGGCTCCCAAGAAGCTGTCATCATCCTGGTCGTCGGGCGTTGGTGGGTCGACGGGGGCACGAGACAAGCAGTCGGCGTCGGAGTGTTTCCTTCCGGACTTGTAGACGACAGTAATGTCGAATTCTTGAAGTCTTAGGCTCCACCGTGCGAGGCGACCTGAAGGGTCCTTCAAGTTAGCTAGCCAACACAAGGCGTGATGGTCGCTCACAACTTTGAAGGGCCTGCCGTAGAGGTAGGGGCGAAACTTTGACGTAGCCCAGACGATGGCGAGGCACTCCTTTTCTGTTGTGGAATAGTTGACCTCTGCTTTATACAGCGACCGGCTAGCATAACTGATAACCCTTTCCAGTCCGCCCGTCCGCTGCACAAGGACGGCGCCGAGTCCTATGCTGCTTGCATCGGTGTGAATCTCCGTATCGGCGTATTCGTCGAAATGCGCAAGTATCGGAGGTGTCTGCAGGCGTCGTTTAAGTTCATGAAATGCTTCGACTTGCGCTGTTTGCCACCTGAATTCGACGTCGGTCTTCGTGAGCTGCGTTAGTGGCTCGGCGATCCGTGAAAAGTCTTTGACAAAGCGTCTGTAATAGGCGCACAAGCCGAGAAATCGGCGCACGGCCTTCTTGTCGGTGGGTGGCGGGAAAGCGGCGATGGCAGCTGTTTTCTGCGGGTCTGGGAGCACTCCAGTCTTGCTGATCACGTGACCCAAAAACAAGAGCTCCTCGTACGCGAAGCGGCACTTTTCTGGCTTCAGGGTGAGCCCGGAGTTCTTGATTGCTTGAAGTACGGATTGAAGTCGCTGGAGGTGTTCGTCGAAGTTCGAGGAATACACAACGACGTCGTCCAAGTAAACAAGGCAAGTCTGCCACTTCAAGCCAGCTAACACAGTATCCATGACTCGTTGGAAAGTCGCAGGCGCCGAGCAAAGACCGAAAGGCATGACCTTGAACTCGAACAGGCCGTCCGGTGTTATAAAGGCGGTCTTTTCTCGGTCTCTCTCGTCGACTTCAATTTGCCAGTAGCCGGTCTTGAGGTCCATCGACGAAAAGTAATTCGCGTTGTGGAGTCGATCCAGGGTGTCGTCTATCCGTGGGAAAGGGTACACGTCCTTCTTTGTGATTTTGTTCAGGCGACGATAATCGACGCAGAAACGTAGGGTCCCATCCTTCTTCTTCACTAACACCACGGGAGACGCCCACGGGCTGTTGGACGGCTGGATGATGTCGTCGCGTAGCATTTCATCGACTTGTTTCTTAACGGCCTCCCGTTCCCGCGTCGAAACCCGGTAGGGACTCTGACGGAGTGGTCGAGCATTTTCTTCTGTTATGATGCGGTGCTTAGCAAGGGGCGTTTGTCGGACCCGCGATGACGACGAGAAACAGTCCCTGTATTCCTGCAGAAGGCGTCGGAGCTGTTGCTGTTGGCGAGCGGGAAGACTTGGGTTTACGTCGAAGGGTGGCTCAGGGATCGTCGTCGTAGCTTCGTCAGAATCTGAAAAGGCAAACGCATCGCTGACGGCCAAGATTTCTTCGATGTATGCAATCGTCGTGCCCCTGCTCAGGTGTCTGTATTCCTGGCTGAAGTTCGTTAGCATCACGCTTCCTTTTCCTTCATGCAACCGAGCAATGCCCCTTGCGACGCAAATGTCACGGTCTAGCAGCAAACGCTGATCGCTGTCGATGACACCTTCGATGTCTTCAGCTTTTTCGGTGCCGACGAAAATAATGACGCTGGAACGCGGCGGAATGGTCACCTGCTCTTCTATCACATTCAATGCATGGTTCCCTGACGTCGCGCGGGGCGGGAGCGCTTTATCTGGGGTTAGTGTTATCGACTCGGACCTCAGGTCGATGACGGCGCCGTGTTCACTTAGGAAGTCCATTCCAAGTATTGCATCCCTGGAGCAGTTTTGTAGGATTACAAAGCTCGCATGATAAGTCCGGTTATTGATGGTGACTCTCGCCGTGCAGACACCAATCGGCGTTATCAGATGGCCTCCAGCGGTGCGGATTTCGGGGCCTTCCCAAGCGGTCTTAACTTTCTTCAACTTCGTGGCGAAGAGCCCACTGATGACGCAGTATCCAGTATCGACGAGAGCGGTGACGTTGTGGCCGTCGATGAGAACGTCGAGGTCGCTAGTTCGTCGTCTTGCATTGCGGTTGGGTCTCGGCGTCGGGTCACGGCTGCGTCGGTTTGTTCCGCTGCTTCCATGTTGCGTCGTCGGGTCTTCTGTGGTCCGCAAGATATCGTCGTCAGGGGTCTGTCTGGTTCGCGTCGTGTTCTGAAGGTTTCGTCGCGACGTCGTCGTCGTCGGCGGAGGATCTTCGGTAGTTCGTCGTACAGCAACCGCACCTCCATCGGTTGCTGCCCTTAGTTTTCCGGATACGGGCTAGGCGACCGGCCTCGGTTTGGGCCAGTGTACGGCCGGCGGTGCGGTGACATGTAGCGGCCGGGCGACGGCGAGCGTGAAGGACGTCGTTCTTGCCACTGCGTTCCGGTTAGGTAGTCGTGGATGTCGCGAGGCCGTTCGCCTGGCTGCGGTCGCGGCGCGTTGATGGCGAATCCTCGTAGTCCCATCTGTCGGTACTGGCAGCGGCGGTACGTGTGGCCGGCCTCCCCGCAATGGTAGCAGAGCGGGCGGTTGTCAGGGGCGCGCCAGACATCGGTCTTCCTCGGGGTGTAGCGCTGGCCGACAGGTGGGCGGTAGGGCGTCGGTGGCGGCGGCGGCGTATGGCCGACAGGTGTACGGTAGGGCATCGGTGGCGGCGGCGGCGTCTGGCGACGGTACTGCGGCGGTGTATCGTCTTGGCGTGGGCGTGGAGGAGGAGCATGACGGCGGGCTGCAGCAGCATAGCTCATAGCTTGCGGCTGCGGCTCTACTAGCTGAGGCGCACCGAGTGAATGCTGGATCTCCTGGCGCACGAGGTCGGCGATGGAATCTACTTGAGGTTGCGACGAAGGTAGAAGTTTTCGCAGCTCCTCTTGCACGATTGCTCGAATCGTCTCACGCAGGTCGGCGGATCCTAGCGCTTGAACGTCGGCGTAGCTTGTGGTCGAGAGGCTGCGGTTGTATTGCCGTGTCCGCATCTCAAGCGTTTTCTCGATTGTTGTTGCTTCGGAGACAAATTCTTGGACGGTATTCGGCGGATTCCTCATAAGGCCAGCGAAGAGCTGTTCCTTTACTCCTCGCATGAGGAAACGAACCTTCTTTTCTTCAGGCATGTTGGGGTCAGCGTGGCGGAACAGCCGGGTCATTTCTTCCGCGAAGATGCTCACGTTTTCGTTCGGGAGCTGAACCCGTGTCTCCAGCAAGGATGCGGCCCTTTCCTTTCGAACGACGCTCGTGAACGTCTCCAAAAAAGCACTACGAAAGAGATCCCAGGTTCGAAGCGTGGACTCCCGGTTCTCGAGCCATGTCCTTGCTGCTTCTTCCAGGTAGAAGTACACGTGGCGCAGCTTGTCGTCGGCGTTCCAGTTGTTAAATGTTGCGACCCTTTCGAACGTCTCCAGCCAGGTTTCGGGGTCTTCACATGGCGAACCACGAAATGTCGGCGGCTCCCTGGGCGGCTGCATCACTATCGCGGCAGGGTTCGCTGCGGCCGTCATCGTGCCTGTTGTTCTTGTCGCCGTGGCTTTTGGCTTATCCGGTAGGAGTCCGTATTGGGGGGGTAGTCCTTTCTGCCGGCGGCTGGTTCGAGAATCCGGGTTGTCCTTAGAGTCGTCTTCTTCGCGGCTTGGGCTTGGGTCAGCGCTCCGCGGTGGCGTCCGGATCATGAAGCAGCACCTCCACCAGATGTCACGTGGTCGTGACGTCGACGAAGACAGCAGTCGGCGTTTGTAGGATGAAACTGTTTATTTGGCCGAACTTGTGGCCGGAAAATGAGAACTAGAACTACAGCAATGCACGCTGTACAATGATAGCGGCGAACAGGGCGTCGTCCGTCGATCAACTGACAAGCGGTCACGCGCGTCGGCTTTTATACAGGCGCTATCGAACTTTCCAGCAATATCGCTGGTGGCGGCGTAATCTCTAGACAAAGCTGGAACATTCGCGTGCGGGGCGTAATCTTAACAAACCGATCTACTACAATCGCGATGCTTCTAGAACACTACTTCGCGGACAGCGTCGAGCGTTGATAACCGTCTCTGCCGGTCAAACCCGAATACATCAAAACAAGACAAGAAGTGGGCGTGGCAATATCGAAATCGCAAAAAACGCCTGTTAGTTCGATATAGGGCATAATTCGATATAAGCCTGCTAAAGAATTGGACGTCATAAATTCACACACCATTCATAAAAGCACTTTATTGACGAAGCTAGCTTAGTTGCGCTTAAAATAGTCTTCCATTTTTTTCTGTTTGAGCAACTTCGCTGCCTGCGACAGCACGCATTTCTCAACATGGTCTAAAGAGTCGGAGCAGGCGAGGCCACAACCTTCCTCATTCGCGCAGAAGCGCCGGACTAGTGCGAGAGCACCAATCACCTCTGAGGATGTGGGCAAAGGATCGTCATTTATCATGCCTTTCTTTGAACTGCTGTAGCCAACCGGAGCCACCTTGAAAATTCCCCCTGCCAAGGAGAAAAGCCATGTCCTTTGCTTTATGTTTGATCATGGGGCCGGACACGGGGAGGTTGCGCAACCGAACGTCGACGAACCACTTGTACACGGCTGCCTCGACGTCTTCATACATAGCCGTGCGTACGCCTCGGGTGCCACAGGCACCGGGTCTTTTGTCCGCTTTATCCCTAATCTCTGCCTTATTCTTCAAGATCGTGCTGAAAGTGCTCCTTGGAATCTTGCACGCTGCCGCGACGCCCGACTTCTCACCACGTTCGAATCGATTTATAATTTCAAGCTTCATGGCGAAAGGCAAATTCTGACGCTTCACGCTAGCCATCACGACACAGGCGCATGGTGCGAAGCACAACAAACGAGAAATGCAGGGAGATAACTCGCACGACCCGCGCGTTCGCATGACGAGAGTACAAGAGGCCTTGATTGGCTGTCTCAGCAAGCGCTGCGGGCGGGTCAGGATCATTTTTTGCAGGGGGGGTGACGGCGGCTCAACTGACGCGGCACGGTCACGGTAGGGAGAGCGGGTCATGCGCCGCCGGGTTAAACCACTTTTGGAGTGAGCGGTGGGGAAAAGCACCAGTTTCCCCGCCGCTACGAGGGAAAGCCAACTTCCGGGGGCACTTTTGCCCCGCTTGACGTTCGATATATCGGGAGTCGCTGATATTCTTGTTCAATGTAACCGTAATTTTCGCTATATATTCTCACTGTAACTATACTGTGTTCAGAAGTTGTTCGATATACAGGATAATTTGATGTAAACGGGTTCGATATAGTCAGGTTCGACTGTAGAGAAATAAGCGAGCGTTCTGGTGATGATGATAGTGGCATGTATAGAGCTGGGCATTGCTTACATCGGGTGATAAAGGCAGCGCTGCTTAGTTCAAAAGACAGAAAACAGGGATGACACAGACGAAGCGCATCTAGCAACTAATTTAATAAAACAAAAAGACTAAAAAGGGGTGGGGAAATACAAAGGAGAAGGCACTGTGGGTAAACTGCGCATGAGCCAACGTTGATGCTAATTATAGAGAAAACACGTGCATTTATCTCTTGGGAATTTATGTTTGTGCACCGTTGTAACTTTTTAAGTTCGCAATTCATTATATTGAAGTGTTTTGAAGTGTTTGAAAACAGTGCTGGGCTGTATCGAAGATACATGCGTCTTTGATACAGTCTTAAATACTCTTTGGGTATCTTGCATCTGTACCGCGATACGTTTCGCACGATGTGTATCAGTAACTGTACTTCCGATACATTACATAATATATCGCGTATCTTAAAGGGCCATTCACCAGGTCACATTAGCAATTTTAGTTAGACACTGGAAGTTGTTGTGTGCCCAATGAAGACCAATATGCCACAAAAATTTTTAAATAGGTTCATTACGAGCTGAGAAAACCAGTATTTTGAAGCGGCACAAAACCCTGATGCGAGCAGGCGAGCTTGAAACCCTTGTCACTTGCCCCGTGTAGATTTCGCAAGCCAAATCCCTTCCCTGCCCTCTTCGACATTGGAGCCGGAGGATCACACGACGCATACGCATGAACACGTCATGCGCACGTAAGGTTACGGGCGCATGATGCGCCCTAGCATGTCCGAGCCCCCGAGCACGCGAGCGGTGTTGCGTTATGTCGGCGTTCTCTGCAGTCTACAGCCTGTTTCTAAGGGATGGATCCCTCGGTGCACGCACATTTGGAGAAGCTGGCATGGATCACGGATCCTTACCGTGACACACCGCGTCGCATCGCTGGAACTGCTGCCAGAGACGATGCACCAAAAACGTGCCAAGCGTTGTCAAGGCTGGCACCTGCACAATGCGGGAACGGCGAGAACACGAACGCCTGCGTAACGGAGGCAGATTAGTCTCACATTTTGCTGTGATTCAAAGTAAAAAAATTAAATAAAAACACGCACACATTCTGCTTGCGTGTTTTATTATTTCCCTCAACTTTTATTCATCGATTCAAGCAACAGATTACACAAATTACACGTCGCCTCAAATAATTCTTGCAGTGCCACGTGCTGCTATGGGCAGCGTTAAAGCACAATGTCTACGTAGAGCAGCCATATCAAAGCATAGATAACCATGTAGGGCCATTCCTTGTCGTACGTCATCCCTTCCACCTTGAGGCACGCGCCCGTGAGACGAAGGACAAGCAGCGTTCACCTTGAAATTTGACTATTTCTACGGCGCATAGCGTTTCAAATTTTGGCAGACGTGATCGTGAACGCCCAGAGTATGCATTGTGCGTCATCTCAAAATGCTCAGACATGTTTAGGAGCCATTTAAGATACAAGATACTGCTATCGCAGACCACCGTGCAAAACAATAATCGCTGGTTGAATTCCGCATCTCAAGCTGGTACTGGTGCCCCTAAGCCACCTGAATAAAACTAAGGGCAGTGACATAATTTTATCTTTCTGCCAGGATCCTCCAGCAAGAACAGGCGACGAAGTCCGCGTGTCCCTATTGGTGGAACAGAGCAGGGATGCAACAGCTGCGCCAATTGCGCCAATTTGATACAATTCTTTATTTTTGCGCCAAGCTGAGCCAAAATCGTGATATTGGTTAAAGTTGCGCCATGCTGCGCCAAGATGCCCAACCAGCTTAAAATTTGCTCAGTTGCGTGAATTTGAGCAAGAAATGGAGGCCGCGTTAGTCATTTGCAGTGTGGGCATTGTCATCCAATACAGAGGCGCAGACCCTAACCCCTTGCGAAAGAAAAAAAACTCAGTTTCACCGCAAGGACGAAGCATTGAATACGATATCAACAAATTGTAATGTTATACGAAGTGAGGCTGGCAGCAAACTCTTTTGTATCTGATCTTGCGTAACTCTACAAGATGTTGGTGTAAGAGAATACGGCCACTCCAGGGAAAAATGCTCTTTCTGCACAGTGTCTTCGCATTGAGAGCGCAGCACGTAGCAGGATATACGAGCAGCCCACTGATGGCTGCCGAGATAGTGCGCGCGCCAGCAATCGCGACCGTGGCCTTAGAATCAAAGTTCAAAGTTGCTACTCGAGCGACAGCTCCCCCCCTCCCCCTTCTCGCGTCTTTTCATGCTCGTTCAAGACGGGTGGGGCGCTTCCTCTATGCTTTGATGGCAGGCTTCCCGAGCGGAGTGGTGTTATCACATACGCCCGCCGAGCGATGGAAATGGGCTGGCTCGTTTGATGTCTGCTTCAGCTGCGTTCATCACCCGCATTTGTGCGCTTTTACCCGCAGTAGAACATACTATGCACACATATATGTTATCAGTTTGGACTTCATACGGAAGATGACAGCAAAAACTCGTCGAGAGTGTCCATATAGTTGTTATCGCGATAGAAAAAGACAGTAGTTCTCAAATTTCCTGATGCTTGTTTTATTGCATGCAGAACGCTTTTTAAGCCACTTTTGCCGCAGTACACTGGTGTCTTGCGGAAAAGCATACTGAGATTGAGAAGGGGCTATTAGTACTAGCTGTCAGGAACACAGCACATTTTGTTCTTTAATTACTCATTCGTGCACGTGCCATGTAATTACGAGTACTAGTATGATCGCTGACGTATACAAAATTATTGGCAATCATTTGGAGCTTCTGTGTATGGCGTTTCTGACAAAAGCGTATGCCAGTTTTCTTTTTTCACTACCCCAACTTGCTCCTGCTTTAAGAATCCCACAAATTTCTAGGTTGCCTGGTTCGCAGGTCCACATTAGCATTTCCAGTGCCTGTCAAATTATTTGACAGGTCCTGCAAATGCTAATGTGGACTTAGTCATTGTTCGCACTGTGGGGTGGCTCAACGCACTGCTTTTATTGAAATAGCAGTGTTCACGTGCACTGTGCACGAATTAGCTGACGTTGACTGGTTTTTACATATTTTTGTTTTCTTTTCTAAAAATAAGCCTTTGTTATACTGCTCCAAATTTGGGATTTCGGGCTGAAAAATTCAGGTTTTTTTTCCGTAACCTGCTCCAAATTTGGATTTTTGTGCTCCAAAAGCAACATTTTGCTGCTCCAAAAATTGCTCCAAATCCTGTTTCGGCTGTTGCATCCCTGAACAGAGTCGCATGGCAGTGTCGACAGAAACAAGTGCGCAAATGTCTCCGCTAGCCCACGTATCTTTTGTTTTTTCGATTGTTTGTCTTAGTTGTGTCAGTGCAGTGATACTTGCTCCTTAGCCACTGTCCTACTCCGCGTACTTCAAAGTGTGCGGTGTCTATCGCACAAGTTCTGATGCCGCTGTAGTGTCGTTATTGACGCTCTTGCGTGTTGCTTCGTTACGAAATATGAAGCATGCAAGAATTAGGGGCCTTTGTGTCTCATGGCTGATACATCAGTTATTTCAAAAATCTCGTAGATGTTATTTTGACTTGCATGCCATTGACTTATATGCAAATAAGATTCTAACAACTATAGCACCACCGGTACCGATTTTAGATCTAATAGAGCAGGTGTTTACCTAACAGAAGAAAAACCGTGGTTGCATGTGCAGTGGTTGTGGCAAACGGTAGTTTCGTTTTCAATTCACGTGTGCTGG
Source organism: Rhipicephalus sanguineus (assembly GCF_013339695.2). NCBI lineage: Eukaryota > Metazoa > Arthropoda > Arachnida > Ixodida > Ixodidae > Rhipicephalus > Rhipicephalus sanguineus. The sequence goes on from NC_051179.1 coordinate 179,337,524, forward strand.
CCACGCGTGTGCCTTCAGAACTGCGTCGTTGCTATTTATGATCACATCTACAGTGGTTTCATTCACAGTGGTTGTGGCCAACGATAAGCACAGTTTTGACTCTGTGCACTGGCCGGGTGCATTCTTCTGAAGCTTCCAGAGCAAGCTGCTGTTGGCCATCACTCAGTAGTTTCAGTACCCCGGTTCATATCACCCGTCGCGACGCGTAAAAGTGTTTGGAACATCCGGATTTCGGCCTGTTGCACATAATGAAGTTCGACTGGGTAATATTACAAATTTGTATCAGCCAGGTTTGCATCACCGAGATTCCACTGTGAATGCTTCTCAGTGTAGCTGCGTTTGGTAAGCCTAGTTTCCTTGAGCTCGCACGGTGCCATTGGCACACATTGTAACTGCCCTGGCACTTGTGCAAAGCCACAAGGCTGGTGTTCTTGGCCACGGCAAGTGGGCACAAGGTCTTCTCTATCGTGTTGCAGGTATCGAGCGCAGGCAGTGGAGGCGGCGGAGGCATCCCTGGTCGAGCTGCTGGCACAGCTGCTGTGCTCGGCCAACCGGTTGGGCAAGCCCTACCTGAGCGCCAAACTGGTCGAGGTGCTGTTTTGCGCCACAGTGGCAGGCAGCTGTGGCCAGCTGGCAGGGCGGCTGCTCGACCTGCCCTGTGCTCAGCAGCAGCTGGGACCAGCCCTCATGCGCTTCTACACAGACGTCGAGTCCACGGGCGCTGCATCCGAGTTCTACGACAAGTTCACCATTCGCTACCACATCAGGTCTGCTTTGCTTGGAATTTGTATGAGAAAGGGGATTAAGAATAGACTGTGCTCACTGTGACCGACCGACAACTCTACTCTCCATCTTCTCCCAATCTTTTTGCTTCGCACATAAATGTCTCTGCAGCAGCAGTGTACAATTGAGCCCAGATAAAACCATATTTGAATGTCATTAAATGCCATTGTTATGACCGGGACTGCTAAAAAAACGAGGAAGGTGGACTGGCAGAGCTGCTATTATTATCGTGGCCTGTGCCCCTCCTCTAATCTTTCCTATCGCTGACTATGTTAGCACGTTTAACATGAAAAGTGGACCTGTTTCATGCTGGCACTGGACGCACAGCTTTGCCTGCTATTCTCGGTCGACTCTGGCAGCCAGCCTCGCACTCTCCTGTCATGTGCAGCAATTGGTTGGGGTCTTTTCAAAATCATCTGCTATCTCATTCGGTCTGGCAGCCTTTGAACCTGCCAGAAGATTAACCCCTGTGCATTGTCCCCACAACTGCGTGTGTTTCATCTTTCTCCCCGTTCTGCCACAGTGCACTTAGGGAGATGGCTTGCATGGCCTACATCGTTCCTTGCTTGCCCTAACATGCACAACTCTTTCACACGGAACATCAATGGCACAGTCTGCGCCGTAGAAAGGGATACAGGAGACAAGCTTGGGGATGAAGTGGAAGCTGGAAAGCTGGCTGTATTCTGTGAATGCTCACTCCGGGAGAGCGTCATCTGCTGCTTGCACGTCACGAGGTCATGGCTGTCGAAAATCGCGCTACTTTGTGACGCATTCGCACTCAATCTGTGTTCACGGGTCGATAATCATTTAGAATATTCCGTATTAACTCGAATCTAGGCTGCCCTCGATTGCAGGCCGACACCTGAAATTCGGCAAGGCAAGGCAAAAAAAAAAAAAAAACTTACCTTGAATTGAGGTAAAAAAAAAAACAACAAAAAGATGCCGTTTCATCGGTAGAAAACCCCGCATTTTTATTGCGTAAGCACACATTCTGTGGGCACGTACGTATAAAGTTTATTCATCGTCGTCCGCAATGTTGCTGTCCTCTTTGCTGAGTTGATCCCAGAGGGCATCATCCTCACTTCAGTCCATCGTGTTTGAATACAACACTTTTACAAAGCTCTAATGATTGTTTCATCTGGAATTTCGCTCCACACCGCCGTTATCCAGTCCGCCAGCTGGCCGAGCGAAGCACGTTTGATGTGCCCAGTTGGGGTGAGCTGATGTTCTTCCAGTGTAGGCCAGTCGGTATAGTGCTTGCAGAGCCTATCTTTAAGGTGGCGGTCTCACTCCGGCGGCACGAACACATCGCTTTTGTCGCTTTTCCAGCTGACGCAACGGCCGTTCTTGTTCTTGCTCTTGTTCGTTATATAGTCGACTTATACATCATTGAAAAGCTCGAATATATTTCAGATATAGCTATTAAAAACAAATCAACCTTAGTATTTGGGGATGGATAGCCAAGAATAACTGCTAGTCACACAATTTTGGCTGACTGTGCCTCAGCAGTGACCATTTTTTGCAAAATCTGCTACAGTTGCAGCACTGTTCTTTGCGCAGCATTTCAAGACATATTTTCCTATTTCCTCAACATAGCAAATTAATGTTGGACTTCTACTTTATTGTTGCTTAGCTTTTGAAAACAGCCAAATTTAGTAACTTTCGCTGCAGACTGTTCGGTAACTATTTGCTGGAGAAAGTTCATTTTCGGGGCGTTTGTAGAGATTAAAATTTTCCAACTGAATGATACATTTCATCGGCGTATGCGTGCTACTCTTTTAATTATATTGATCAAAATTGGGCAATATTCTCAATATTAGGACCCACCTTGGCCCATTTTTGTGGAAAGCTACTGAATATCTGTGGCTGAATTTGTGCGTAGGGAAACTAGAGCCCCTGATATAGTTCCTCAATGTAACATTTTTTAAATAAGGCAAACAGAAATGCGAAATGAAGCTCGTAAATTGTCCTGATTTATGGTGCCACAGACTTCAACGAAACTGGAGTAATCTTCAAAAAACACTGAAATCTGCGCATTTTTAGCTTAAAATATAGCAGTTACGGTTATCTGATATAAATATACACACGAATCACACACAAATACTGCAGGAATACTGAGAAATCTACATTATTCCTATCATTACAACAAAAATCTTCCTCTGGCACCACCTAGATGGAGCCCCACCATGGTGGTCTAGTGGTTATGGCGCTCGACTGCTGACCCGAAGGTCGCGGGATCGGATCTCGGCCGCGGCGGCTGCATTTTCCATGGAGGCGAAAATGTTTGAGGCCCGTGTACTTAGATTTAGGTGCACGTTAACCCCTTAAGTGCTTTGGACGAGCAGAGCTTGTCCTAGGGGAATAGGTACTTCCCTTTAGCGTTCAGGACGAGAAGCGCTTGTCTACAGCTTAGATTGCATGTAATCCACCAGATGGCAGCATTTACTTGACAATTAATATTTTTCCTGCACAAAGAGCACGGCTTTTGTATGAAAAGGAGGCTTGCGGTGGCGGCGACCCATGCATAGCTGGCTCGTCAACACGAAAAAGAAGCTTTTCATTTTCGTCATCTTCTGCAAGTGATGATGATTCGGATACAGATGTTTATCTTGTGTCCGGAAGTGAATACAGCGATGGCGGTGAATTGAGCAACTCCTCCGGTGATGATGAAGACCGCTCAGAAGCGAACGTCGCGAGTGCTTGCCAGTGGATCCTGCTTGATGTGGACAATCCTCCTATGAAGCCTCCTCGCTTTCCATTCTTGGCCATTCCAGGCAAGACTTTCAACTTGTCTTCGCCAGATGACCTTATGGAATATATTCAGCAGTTTCTGGACGATGCACTCATATCACTAGTGGTAGACGAAACCAATCTCAAAGCGGCTGAATGCAAAGCAGCTGGTTTCCTATGTATTGTCCAGAAATCAGCTTTATTGTGTTGATTTAACTAAGTACGTGGTACAAATATTTTTTCAACATCGACTAGGTACTTTTTAGTACAATCAGATTTGAAATCAGCAATAAAAAAATAGGCACTTTTAGTTGGGAAATTAAAAAAAAAAAATAAAGCACTTAAGGGGTTAAAGAACCCCAGGTGGTCGAAATTTCCTTTGCCCTCCACTACGGCATCTCTCATAATCATATTGTGGTTTTGGGACGTTAAACCCCAGATATTAATTAATTAACCGCCTAGATGGACAAAACAAAAGCGCTGAATTTGAAAGCTCGGAGTGTGGCGTGCGAAAACATTTATGTCAGGGGAATGTCTTTTCTTTTTGCCTCCCCTTTCCATCTCTTTTACTGCTTAGCGAGAGAGCGTTGGGAGCAGGGGTATGCACGTTGTCAACGAAGGCTCCTTGGACACCGCGATAATCTCCCCTGGGCTGTTTTTAATATGCGTGACCCCCTAAAGAGGCACTGCTGAGGGTACTCTCGTGCAACAGTTCAGATAGGAGGTGATCATTCTCTGTTGAAAATACCCTCCAAGGATGGGGTGAATGTCTTCAGGTCAAAAGAAAGGCCGATTTCTCAAGACGTGCCACGTGTGTGTATGCATTTGTTTGTGGCTGCTGTGTTTGAGGCCCCTCTTGGGCTACCCCAAAAAAGCGAGAGGTGTGCGACTACAGACAAAAGAAAGCAGACGAACAGACAGTGTGCATGCAATACGAGCAAACTGAGCACACGTGTGGGTGAAGTATGTTGTGAATATCACCTCATTTCTTTTTTTTTTTGCTTTTTTTTGCAATCAAGCGTATAGCTTTTCAGAAGTGTGGCTAGGTGGGCTAGTTGGTATGAATCCATCCCAATAAACAGTGTAATTACGAGACGAGGCACACTAAAGGCATGACAAAAACAGAGTTTTGTACTTGCTGCATATTTATTTCTGTCATTGCTAATTAAACTAACTAAACTAACAATTAAACACAATTAAGCAGTGTACCTCCTCCTCAGTCAAATGTAGACTGCTCAAATGTCTTTTGTGCTGGCTTCCCTTTTCTGCACCTCCAGCATTCGGGCCGCGCAAAACAACGGCGCGGCAAGAGTGTGTGTCGCGAAAGTGACCCATCACGTCAAACCGCGCTTGCTTTGCTGTGAACTTGCTAGATTAGGCTACAAGCGGAAGTTTGGCATGATACACTCGCTCTGAACCACTGTGTATGGTATACCTTAACAGAAAGGAAGGATTATGCAAGAAACATGGCACATTGACAGCGACGACACCAGTGCAAACTTGTAAGTGTTTTGTTTACATCTTAGGCGAGTGAATATAGTATAGGACACAGAGAGGGCAATAACCAGAAATGAGGTACCCCACATGCGCAGAGCAAACTGGAAAAGGGAGATGGATGATTAAAACCCATACTTACACACATTGCATCTAAAAACGCAGATTCACTTTTATAAATAGCAAACGAGGGGGTGGTTATACAATCACTACTGCTTCTATCAATATGAAAAGCCTCAATCAGTTCACGGCTGTGTTGTCTTTGCTCCTGTTTAAGATCTTTGTTTCCTTCAGTTTCACTTCGCATTTTTTATTTTCATTCGCCCCGCAGGCTTTGCAATGATGTGGTGTGAGAGTGCCTGTGCAATTTTGTAATGCCCATTTATGGTTCTCAAGACGATCATTTATGCATCAGCCAATTTGGCCGATGTATGACTTCCCACATGTCAGCGGTATCCCATAGACCTATGTTGTCGTCTCTGTCTGTGTGCTGTGTTTCTTGTGCAACCCTTACTTTCTGAAAGAATGTACCAACTAGCCCCTAAACGTGTGCTACTAGATACCTTAACAGGTTATGCATTGCACTGTTTAGCTGTAGGATGCGGGTTCAATTTCCACCTACGACAGGCGCATTTCCATGGCAGCAAAGTTTATTAACAGCCGTGTATATATTCCTGTGCACTCCAAGTGTTCAGGAGTCCCCGATTACGATGTTCTTCATAATTACATCAAACTCGCTCCAAGAAGATGTGGGCACTTTTGAATTCTTCATTTGGAATCGGCTGTGAATATCCATCATTGGTTTCAATAAACCCCAAAGCCGAACAACAATTGGTGCATCGCTGACTGCAAGAGCACAGCGCGGGCTTTTGCAGATTTCAACCTGAAACAATGAAGCGAATCAACATGAACTTGCAAGGCACGGTGTAAGAAAAAGTGTTTGCTGCAGGGATAGCACGGCGGTGTCAGAATTTTTTTTTAGTGGGGAGCACTCACAACAAGTGAGTTCTTTCAGGGGCGCAGCGAGGTGGGGAGCTTACATGTTGTGTTTTGGCAGGGGAGGGGGGAGTGCCGCCGTTCCCCCGCTTTTGAGGGATAGATGTAATGAGAGACCAGAACAGTACACGAAGATAAATACCAGAGTCCTTCAATACTTTTCCTGGTCATGAAGCTTCTGCGAAAGTTTGATATAGGGACAGGAGCAGCCGCTAGGGGCGCCCTCGCCCGTGCGTGGGCATCGGAGCGGCACCGGCGCTGAAGTTGTACGGCGCGCGTCGGAACTGCAAAACGTGATTGAAAGTACCCGTGAACGTTTAATACGTCTTCAGAGTGATGTTACCCTCACGGAAATTCAGGGAATGTCTAATACAGTGCAATTTAGCGTCGAATGAGGCCTTGAAGCTAGAAATTCGATGGCAACAAACGCATGCTGCTTCCACTGTGCACGATATACTACTGCTATAAACGCAGGATTTTTTTTTCCTGATGAATCTAGGGGAACTTTGTGGATACAGAGTCCTTCAAGGACTCTGGCGGATCTTCACGCGTCGTGGAAACGCAGTGGTTGCAACTTTTGATCGGGCATATCAAATCTTTGTATACGAATACGGTTGTATACGAATATACAGTCCAGCCCATTTATAACGAACCTGAGCGTGACGCGGCGTCCGTTCGTTGTATCCCGAAGTTCGTAATAAATGAAAAAACAGCTTTTAAAAAGTTACAAGTGAAAACCCAAAATTTATTTTTTCGCAAAAAAGTCCGTGATGCACGTCTGCTTCGAGAGTGCCGATGCGATAAGGGTGGTCTCCAGTTTATTTAAAGCGGCAGCATGCTCCTCGCCGAGGCCCTTGGCATAGACAAGTTGCCTGAGGCTATCTATGTAGCCAATTGCTACAGGCACGCTTGTGGGCACTGGCTCCAACGTTTCATCGTCGTCGTCATCTGATTCCTCCGAGTCGCTCTTGCCGCGCACTTCATTGACAATGCCCTCATCCGTGCACGGTTCCGCGGTGTCAGCATCATCATCGGCCATAACGAAATCATCCCAGCAGATGTCCCGCCCTCCCATGTCGGAGTCGACAACACGCTGCCACAAATCGCCGCCGGAGTGGTCCTCTTCGGAAGCTTCAGGGTCGGCATCAGCTTCGACGTCGGCGAAGCCGGCCTTGCGGAAACAGTTTTGCACACATGTAGCCGTTACCTTCACCCACGAAGCCTTTACCATCTCCAGGGCCGAGTACAGCGACACCCGAAGCGGCAGGTTGGCTGCCGGCCGGTCAACAGCTATGAGCATGCGCTCCACAACGCGGCGCCTATAATAAGTCTTAAACGCGCGGATTATGCCTAAGTCAAGCGGTTGCACTTTCGACGTTGTGTTGGGCGGCAGGAAAAGCAGGGTCACTGCCGTGAGAGAGGCTTGTACGTGGTGCGCAGAGCAATTGTCGACCACAAGCAGCACACGCCTGCCTTGCTTGTGCATGTCGCGGTCTAACTCGCTCAGCCTATCTGCGAATAAATCGCGCGTCATCCACGCTTTAGCACTATGCCTGTAACGCACAGGCACATGGCCCCGAAAGCAACGCGGCTTCTTTGACTTGCCGATTACAAAGGGCACGCGCCGGTCGCTGCCATCCATGTTAGTGCACAAAAGCGCTGTGACGCGCACTTTACTGTGCTTGCCACCAGCACATGTGTCGCCTTTCATGGCGTGCGTTTTTCCTGGCAGCATCTGGTAGAATAACGCAGTTTCGTCTGCGTTATAGACGTCTCGCTCCGCATAGCTTAAAATAGTGTCTCGATTTGCTTCAAGCCACGAGGCAACGTCTTGGTCGCTGGCCGAGGCCGCCTCACCGACAATCGATTTAAAAACAATGCCATGACGCACCTTGAACCGATGTAGCCAGCCATTTCCTGGGCAGAAGTCGGGAAAATCCAACAGAAATGCGAAGTCTTTCGCTTTGGCCAGCATCATAGGACCACTTATCGGAATGTTCCGAGCCCGCGCGTCGACGAACCATTTCAGAAGCGCTTCCTCCACGTCCGCGTAGGTGGCCCTCTGCAGGCGCTTTCTGTCCGTCGAGTTGGCATCGGCACTGATTATCTTGTCCTTGTTCTTTAGAATCGTTGATATCGTTGACTTGGACACGCCGTACTTCTTAACCAGCTCGCAGTTTTTAGCGCCTTGAGCTCGCTCGTTTAGAATGGCTCGCTTGGTAGAAATGTCCAGCGCTTTTCGCTTCTTTCCATCTGTTTGCGCGGAGGGCTTCCCGTCCACCATCCTGACACACACGCACACCAACAGCGAGCAAGACGCGCACGTGCGACACACAAGCAAGTAAGCATAGAACGGCTCTGCGCCCTGTCTGAGCTCGTTTCTACCCAGAAAAAGAAACTTCGGAATTCGAGCCGGCGTGGACAGGCGGAGGAGTTGCGATAAAGGTGGAAGAGAGGAGAACGGCGTTGGGATAGAGTCACTGTACTTGGGAGAGTGGCCTACGCGCGCAGCGGTCAGAGAATCTCATTGGGGCGCCGGTTCGCGGAAGGGTGAAAACGGCTGTCACACGGGACGGATCATGAAAAGTTGAACTTGCGGCCCCACCGACTTCGATAATTTGCACTTCGTTCCGTGTAAGCCATTTTTACCCTTCCGCACGCGTGCAGGGCATGCTGAATGGAGTGCAAAATGAGCGAGAACACGGAACGAATCGCGAATTATCGAAGTCGGTGAGCACCCCGCACCCACTGGCGATGCGGGGTGCTCGGAGCAGCAGGGGGACAAAGGACAGAGGGGTGCGTTACAAAAAACTGTCGGGGAGAACGACAATGAGAAGCCTGCGGAGGCAGGATCGGCGTTTGGCTCGCCGATGGCTTATTGGTGGTCTGGCTCACCGATGGCTTATAGGTGGTCGAAAGGGGTGTCTCCACAGTCGCCGGCCGACTCCGTTCGCTGTAACCGATCGGCAGGGTTCAAAGGCGTTCGTTGTAAGTGTGATTTTGTGCCATTGAACTAATGTATATTTCCACGGTCACGCGGGTACCGTTCGTTTTAAGACGAAGTTCGTTTTAAGTGGGGCCGTTATATGTGGGCTCGACTGTATCGCAATATAGCCTCGTATTTAAAGAACTAAGAGCCAGTTTGAACGAATCAGTTCTTTGAAAATTGACGATGATCAAGGGAGAGTTCACAGGGCTTTCCCCAGGTTTTCATGTTTTATTTCGCGTTTATTTATCACTACAGTGCCGTGCCACATTTAAACTTCGGTTGCTCATGCAGTACTGTGTAGTTTTCCCAATCCTTCTTTTCTGTTTTTACTGTCAAGGCGAAAGCCTTACATGCCTCATCAAACGCAAAAATTGATTGTCGGTGTCCCATGTCGGCGGCGTCAACATGTGACGCAAAAAATTACCATTTCGTGATAATGTATTTATTGCGCTCTTCAGTTGCGACTTCCGCTAAATTATTTTTCTTTATTTCCGGCATTCGTAAGCGTCTCGGTCTTCATCAGGTGTTGATTACATATACATTTAGCACGTCAGAACCAGGATTATTACGCACGTCGATTAAGAACTGTTTATTGATCCATCAGATTCAAACCCTATGAGATCACCAGCACTCAAAACCAAATGTTTTTATTTAGTACAGGCGTTTGCACTAATACACATGCACAACACATATCTTGTGTGTATATTAAACGTTTTAAAGAGGTCATTCACTCGCATGACAAAGGTGCGCCTCTCTTGCACTGTCACCCTAGCAAGCTTCAGCTGGTAGCGCTGAAGTTGCTGTTCCAAGCAACGGACGTGTGCTTTCAGTTTTTGAAGCTGCGAGGAACTGCATATAGCTCTGTCTGTTTCGCATGCTATCTCTACGTTTTTGTTGATGTCAGTGCCTGTGTAAAAGAAAACGGCAAACATTGCACTCCTCGAACTCATGTTTTACAAGCATGCACTGAGTAAGTGTGCGTCAAGGCGGTCAATATGCTCACCTTCATTAGCTGCGTTATTCTCCACAGTAGCTGTGTCAGAGGGGCTCGTGCACAGTGTAGGTGCAGCCTCAACAGTCTCCACATTTGGTGAAAGTTCCAGACGACGCTTAGAAAGCGTTTGCTGTCTAGGCAGGCGAGCTCTGGACATTTTCGCGCTTGACAAATACGCCAGGAGGCCATCGAAAATCCTCGGCACAGCGTCACGCAGGAGTTTCGGAACGTCGCGCTGCGACGTCACGACAGCACCTTCGATTATCCACTGGTCCACGCGAACGATGTCACTCTCATCAAAGTGCTCTTCAGAAACGCGTACATGTGGGGAATCGAATGTGAAACCACGAGTTCCTTGTTGCGGTATGGCGCACTTCCACTTTTCCTGCCGTTCGGTGTCTCGAGGAAGCGAGAACATCGACACTTTTTCGTCGTTTCCTTTGTATCCGGATCGACATCCGGGTACGCAGCAGGTACGTGCCATCCTTCCCGACCTTCAGGCACTACACACTAGCCACATGAAAAGACTTACGGCGAAAAGGACGCGCTAACGCGCGACAATATTTCGCAGTGACACCGGCAGCCACGTCTGCTGCCGTCGGCACGATGCCAACGGACTGGACACAGCACCGCCCCGCAGCCTCCGCCTGCAGCGCACAAAGCTCCCTCATAGAGTTATGGTGCAGCTCCATGACCAGGAGAATATTGAAGGACTCTGTAAATACCCTCGCGGGAAGCGCCAAGTCGACTAAAGAGGTGCACCACGCAACCTGAGGTGCTATACCACGCAGTTGACGTTCTGGTTTTCTTCACTGCCAATGTAGCACACCATGCAACAAGGTGCTCCCGTGGTTACCCTGCATCCGCCCCTGCTTCTATCGCGCACACACTTAGACAACTTGAGGCCACAGCCTAGGAACTGCGAGCTCACTGGACGTAATTCTCGGATTCATTTCTCTTGCTGTCAATTATTGAACTTTAAGGCAAACTACGTTCCACGCTGGCGACACACTCTTTCTGTCTGTCCAGTATATTTGATCTTGCACACTTCACACCTAAATTTATATGCCTGTTTGTTCGAATCACATTTAATATCCTCCTTAATTTTATATAGAAAGTGTGGATGGTAACCTTAGGCCGGCACACTTCTCATGGAGATTCTCCGAATGGTCTGCATGCCCTCTGGCACTCATATTTGCCTTTTTCCACCCTAATTAGTAAGTCTCCCAAGTTCTTTTTTTATTTCTTCAGTAAACCAGCTCAGGCAAGGTTTCATAAACGGCAGATAGCATAGGCATGCACACGAGAGGGGCAGACAGGCCTCCCTCTGTTCATCTCAACGGGGGCACCAATTACTCATTCGGACCTTTCACATCATCTCTCAATGCGCAGGGTTATGGCTACACATCTTTCTTGACGATGATGGCACCAAGGATGTTGGATCCAAAGAACTGTTTACTTCCCTCCTTTACCCCAGAAAGGTGGGGACCAATGGCAGGCCTTTGTGGGAAGCCCATCATTGCTTCATTTTCGTTTTTGCATTCGTTGCGGAGCTTATTTTCTTTCCTACCGGACCAACGGAGGGAAAAGGGGGGGGGTCAAACTTGCTCCCTTGGCGCGTACACCAGCAGCCCCACTTATTAGCAGGCCTAACCGCTGCAGTGAAGCTTGTATAAACTTATTCCACGTTTTGATCGCTGCGGTACACTACGATATATTGTGTGTGCCACCACCATTGATGCACAGTACGGCTTCCAGACCCCAACCCACACACACGTGCAATAACTTTTTCTTGTGAGAGTTGATACTTGCTGAATGACATGTGCAAAGCCCAATAAACATAGCACAATACTCTAAAAGAAAGGCTATAGGAGGCACACATGAGGAGAAAGAAAGACACCCCAAACCTTGCAGAAATGGGAACGCTACTCCACTGCTTTCAAGGCTTTGAAATACTCTCAACCACAGATTAGTACCCCGGAATATTTATTTACAGTAGATTCTTGTTATCGTAACCTGAAGGGACCAGGAAAACGGGTTCTGTTTAACAGGAGTCCCATTTACTGAGAGATAAACAGAGGTGCAGAATCCAGGTACGAAACCAATATTGTCTGTTCCATTTAAGCAGCAGTTCCATTTCAGAGATTTTCATTTACTGAGAGTCTACTGTATTTACGATACCTACAGCACTTACGTGGGTCATTAGTGTAGGGAGGAGGTATTAACATTGAAATACAAATACATAATAAAATCCAGAATGGTGACATGCCATTAACACTGGCGTGTACATAAAAAAAATACAAATACACAATAAAGCTCCCAAGGGTGACACATTATTAACATTGAAGTGTGTTCAAGTACAACATAAAAAAAAAGATACAAGTAGAAATCGCAAGCGAAAAACAAAAGAAGAAAAAAACTCAAGCGCAGATTCCTACAAGCAAGAAACGAAAGTATAAACAATAACTTTCAAGTTTGCCCAGGCCACGATAAAGTACCGTATTTACTCGAACCTAAGCCGATGTTTTTTCGAAAAAATGATGTGTGGAAGTGAGGGGGTCGGCTTAGATTCGAGTACGATTAAGTTTTCTTTTTTCTGGCCTTGCAAATTTCAGGGATCGGCCAACAATCGAGGGCAGCCTAGATTTGAGTAAATATGGTAAAACTTTGAAGCACAAGTGCAAATGTTTCACGGGACACGGAGACAATTTCTTGAGGTAGTTTGTTCCATTGCTGAATTGTTCGTGGAAAAATGAATATTTAAAAAGCTTAATTCTGGTAGCAAACTTGCGCACTTTTAATGTGGGATCAGTACGGGCAGATATATACGTAGGCTCTATTATGTCGTTTTCTTTGTGAATACCCGTTAAACCAGGGAATATTTTATTTAACAGAGATAAATTTAAAAATTTGCACCTGTCTTGAAGAAGAGGCCATCTTAAAGTATTTTTGATTTTGAAAGACCTTTTGGAAAAGTCGTAATCACCTGTGACGAAACGGGCAGTTCTCAACTGCACACGTTCTAGACCATTGTTCCTTTTGAGCAGCTTCGTTCCCGCTATCCTTTTACACCACATAGTTAATGCTTTGGTGTAAAGGCTAACTGATTACAGCAGCACGTTTCCTCCATATAGGTAGCCACAAGCAGGCGAACGAGAATGAGAAGAATTTGTACTGGCACTTCCTCCGTAGCGCGTGGGCCATACCTTGAAAAAAATATCTAGGTTACGTACATTTGATTATAAAACATTTACACGGCAACAGCCTTACACATCTTTTAAACTGACGATTCGTTTGCTTTTTGCGCCACAGAGTGAAAAGTAAACGAGATATACGATGGCCTTTCTCACAATGACCTAAGTCACACGAATGCAGCAAGATGACCTGCCCAAATGGCCTATAGGTGCCGCAGCTCGTAAAGTGGACGGGGGTGGAGCATCGGACGCGTTATTCGAAGGTCGCAGGTTCGGTCCTTGCCGGCGGCAAGTTATCTTTTCGTCCACTTTACTTTCTTCACATTTATATTCTAATTACTAGAAATAACGTCCCCTATACTTTCCTTGGCATAATTGTCTGTCAGTTCTCATTAATATCAGCTCGTTTGGTGGCATACATATGGCTGAGAACATTGTCTTCCAAAAGACCACGACACGATGTTTCTGATTATGACGCTAAATGCCACTGCAAATTTCCCTCGAAGTCGCTTTACCTCATTCTACATTTTTTTTTATTGTTTCTGTACCACACGCACTATTGCAAAACAGTTACCGCCCTTCATGACATATTGAGCCACAGCTTAGCGTTAACAGATAAGAAACAGCACATACAAGGACGGGTGCATGGCTTACACTGCAGTGAACTGCAACGGTTGCTCCCATCTAGCGCAATAAGAGGCAGTCCTTTTGAATTATGTACCTAAAGCTCACCCAGGGCCGTAACTAGGGGGTCAAGGTGCTGACAATGTCACGTACAAGTTATGCAGGATCTAGTGACTGCAACACTGCAATACTGCAATCCAAAGAGGCAGAAGGTTATGACTGCATTGGAGGCCTCTGATGGCTTTGAGTGAAGTTTGTTAGATAATAGTATTTTGGACATTATTAAAGCACTGCTATTATGTTTTATTCTGCTAGAAATTGCAGCTTGTAAAGGTTATGCTTATTAGTATTGTATTGTGGGTATGGCACATCGCAACAAATGTACTGATGTGTGTGGTTACATTTAATCGTGCCTATTGAGCAAAAAAATGGGTGCATCCTATCCAAAGGTGCTGCTTGAAAACACAGATGGTTCTTTTAATAGGTAATGCCAGGAAGAACAGTGCTGCACAGATGTAGCAAGCCAATTCGAGTGCTATGCTGCATGTGAGCTTTTGACGACACCCAGTTGGGAAAGCTTGGTGCCAGAGGGCCGTGTGCTCACAAATAAGCATAGAGAGGTTCTTGTATTTGCAGCCAGTTGGTGTTCACACACACACGTGTGGCACTACTCGAAAAATAATGGGGAACAAAGAAAATGCAGGGGTGCAACTGATCCGTGTGCAGTGTGCTGCTCAAGGCGCTCTGGGAACGGCCACGGCACAGGGAGGCCATTCTCAAAGAGGCCTCGCAGGCAGGCCGCCAGTTCGTGCGCTTCGTCAACATGCTGATGAACGACACCACCTTCCTGCTGGACGAGTCGCTGGAGAGCCTCAAGCGGCTGCACCAGGCCGCAGCCACTGACTGGGACAGCGTGCCAGTGAGCGAGCAGCAGGGCCGCCGCCGACAGCTGGCCCTGGACGAGCGGCAGTGCCGCTCTTACCTGACCCTGGCCAGGGAGACGGTCGACACACTCCACTACCTTACTGCACACGTGCCCGAGCCCTTCCTGCGACCTGTGAGCATGCTTTCTTTTTTTTTTGTTGTGTCGATGCTGTGTTTATCGAGATTAATTGTTGTACGGAGTGCAGTGTTTTTGGACAGTGGAAGGAAAAATTGTCACACGTCCATTTGTACCATTAAGCTCGACAAGAAATTTCTCAGAAAGAAAGCGTCTTAATTGACAAGGAATTGAGCATCGAGGAATTGAGCAACAACAATTTAAAAAAAATTGTACAGAGCAAAACAAATTTAAACTCAACGTATCACCGACACCACATACTGTAAATGCGTGAAATATTTTTCCTTGGTTTCTTAAATGTTTATAACCCACGGCAGCAGAAAATCACAGCGCTGATGGCAATGCGCAGCGGCGGAGGAAGCTTTTACTGAAGAAGAAAAGGTGGGACAGATTCGTCCCATTATCCCTCAAAGGGTTAACCTACAACTATAGTGGCCATGTACCTTCAAAGGAACAAAGTTGCTCTCGATGATAGCAACCATGCTTTTTTTTTGCAGTGGCTGCAGCAAATGATATTTACATTTTCACTCTGCATGTGCTGGCTGCACACGTGCCTTCAGAGCTGCGTTGTTGCTATATAGGATCACATTTACTGTGGTTTCGCCTGCAGCAGTTGTAGCAAGCGGCATCGCTTTGGATTGGTACACGTTGGATGCATGCATGCTTTCGAAGTTTGGTGGTCACCATACATGATCACGTCGATAGTGACCGCAGTTTTATCCACAGTGGTTGTGGCAGACAGCAAGTTTCCTTTTGACTCTGTGGGTGCTGGCCATGCGTGTACTTTCGGAGCCGCGTTGTTGCTGTTCACGACTGCATCAACCACGGTTTTGTCCTCATTGATTCGTGCAAGCAGCATTGCTTTTGCTTTTACATTCAGTGCGCATTGGCTGCGAATGTACTTTAGGAGTTTAATAGTCACCATCAATGATCTCATAATCATGACTGTGGTTTTGTTCACAGAAGTCGTGGCAGATTACAGTTTCACTTTGACTCTTGCCTTCAAAATTGTGTGGTCGTCATCCACAATCGCAGGATTAGTCATGACAGACTTTCATTGTGTCTCGGTGCAATGAGCGCAGTGTCACAAACACGCAGGAAGTTCTTGAGGCTGAACAGTAATTCTACCACGGCCTGTTTTGTGCACTGAACCGCATCGTGGTGGATGTACATTCTACAGTCGACGACCGATAATTCGGACTCCACGGGGAACGTAAATAAGTCCGAATTATCGAATGTCCGAAAAAACGAATGCGCCAGAAAAAAAATACTTTTATTGACATTTCAAGGTCCCGGTGGCCGAAAAAAGTTGTCAATGCGTTGCTGCCCGCACATCCGCTTACGTGCAACCAAGTCCGCCTGTATCTCCGCCAGTGTGATGTGATCGCTGTACGATGACGAGCTGGTTTCGTTCGTGAAGGCAACGCGTCTGTGCGGCGCACTTAGCGGTCCCACAAAGAGGCAGCATGAATGGCGGCGCGGCGCGTTTGGGTTCTCGCCTATTAAATGCATGCACTACGCATGCAACTGCACCAGGCCACATGCACTATCGAGCAGTTGACTGAAGATGCTTATCGTAAGGCTCGTCAGCGATTGAGCCTTACTGGCGCGCTTGCCACCTGCCGCCATCACGCCTCCGTGCATTTCCACTGCTTATCCGTAAAGACATCGCCGCACGGCGCCGTGATAGCGGCCCCTTTGAATTTCCGGTCCGCTTCACCCCATAACACTTCGGCATCGCGACAAAGCTGACTTTCGGACTCTGCTACTGTCGCAAACAGGTCGACTCGCGAAAGCGCTGGTTCGAACCTACGAGATGATAGATGCGGCAGAGTTGCGGGCTTCAATTATTGCCTTTCGAACCTGCAATTTTGGCGGAAAGTCCGAAAAATCGGACGCCGAAGAGCTTTAGCGTCCGAAATTTCTGACGTTCTTGACCACTGACGTCTATGGGGCTGGTGACAGTGCCGCGAAAGCGTCCGAATTTTCGACCATGTCCGGAAAATCGGGCGTCCGAAAAATCGGCAGTTGAATGTATCTGCCGCCTTTCGTTGTCGTCGGCGCGGCCTTCGGCGCTGGCTGTGAGGGCACCGTTGGCACCATTAAACTCAGATCTTTTGAGACAGCAGAGCGTAAAATAAAGCAAGTCTCAAGATAAAAATGAACGCGCGCGCAGAACGCTTTACCGCAGACGCATTCGACAAAATGGCGGCGATAGCAGCGCAGCGCGGGGATACAGGATCCGGAATGTAGGATGTTCGTGATGTCGATGCGATTTCCCACAGTTGACCAGTGCCTCCAAGATCAGCATTTCCAATTCCAAATCTGAGGCATAAAGTAGCGATCGAAATAGAGCCTCATAGATCCCCAATTAGCTTTCGTTTTGATCTCTGAGGCCATACTTTGTATGGTACGGGTGCCGGAGGAGATAATGGCTGGCGATTCGGCGTGCGCGAGTCTCGGACAGGGTCCGGATTATCGAATGTAGATATCGCAGCTGTCCGAAATATCGGTCGTCTTTACACATTACTTCTATGGGATCATCGGCGGTGCCGCGCGACTGTCCGAATTACCGAGCATGTCCAAATTATCGGTGTCCGATTTATTGGTCGGCGACTGTATCGTATGACAATCTCAGTGGCCATAAAATGGGATGTGTGCGGTAAAGTGGGAGAATGCATGAATATCGCCAACTAGCGCAAGAAAGTCCCAATTAAAGTGGATATTTCCAACACAATCTTTCTTTCTCAAGGGCAGTAAAGCTGTGCATAGTGTTCTGGAAGTGCTGCTGCAGTAAGAAAGTGCATCGTCAGACCAGTGCAGCAGTTAAACAATGACACCGAAGCAGACACAGCACAAGCACTCACTGTCAATTGTAAGTGTAAGGCAAACATGTGGCACACATTGGCATATTTGCACCATGATTACACAAAACCTACCCACACCCAAAACAGAAGCACTGCAACCATACACATGCGAATTACACGCGATGTAAAAAAATTCACCGACGATTACGATACTGCCTAACGCGAATTCTGGGCGCAGTTCGTGTTGGGGCAATGCCAACTGTGTCTGAAGTCCTGGCTATCCGCAGTTGTAGCAATGTAACATTCATTACATATTGCCACGGAAACTGCCAGTGCTCGAGTGCTATGCACACCACACTCTGTGCATTGCAGGCGTCGCGAACCAATCGAAACACCAACAGCTGCATTACAACAAGCGAAGCCAGTGCGCGTGACGAAGGAAGACGGCGAGCCCGTGGCTCGTGACATCAACAAGCTCCGCATTCACTCTCGTCCTCCTTCGCTGTGTCGGTTACGCCGCCGACACTGTTCAATGCAGGAACGGGCGCCTAAGAGCTGTGCTTTAAAAGTTTGTTTCTTCCTGTGTTAAAGGTATGGAGGGGTGGCTGACGCTTTCCTGCTGATGTTCATAGATAATATGTGCTTCAGTTACTTCGTGCGCACACTGATCCATATGCCTGGTAATGATAGCAGTATGTACTACCAAAAAGCAGTGTGCACCCAGAAGCTTAGCAATGGGTATAAAGGTCTGTGCTGGGGCATCTTTCAGCAAAGCACGACATCGTTTCAGGCAGACGTTAACACATCTTCCAGTCTGTCTTTTATAGACTTTACCACAAGAGAAAGAAAGTTTGTGCACAATACCGTGCCACAAGCTGTAGACTAGTGTTTATGCGTTATTGAACAACTGGCCACCTGAAGTGCACCCCTGCCTTTCTCTGAATTAGACGCTCGTACTGTGCCAAGCTTCACACATACTCTACCAAGGTTGGTTGCAATAGTGGAGACCGCGATGTTTCCATCCTCTCGTTCTGCATGGTAGTCTTGTCGCTACAGTCGAACCTGGGTATATCGAACTCGCCAAAAAACGTTTATTAGTTCGATATAGGCCCGCTATAGGATTTGATGACACAAAGGCACATACCAATAAGAAAAGTACTTTATTATTATGGTGGCTTACTTGCGTGTCCTACTTTGGAACAAAATACAGCATAGACCGCTTATAAAGTAGGTCGCGGGAGCCGGGAAAATCCGCATTATAAGCGGTACCGCACTATAACCAAAACGTCACTTTAAAAGCTGATTCATATGCCGGTACTATTGTAAACTCACCTTTAATAAGTCTTTGACAAGGCAACATGCAATAAGGCATTGGAATGCACACCAAGCGAACAAAAATTTATTTTTCAATGGAAAAATGCCGTGATCTTCGTCTGGCGCCGAGCCTTCACTGCATTGTTGCACCATTTCGTCTTCAACGGTGATGATATGCTGGAGAGCTTTCTCGCTCAAGTTCTGCGCGCAGAACAACTTAAGCTTACTGACATAATCGAGAGCATCCCTGGATGAAAGTTCTGGTGTGTGGTCCTCCTCATCGGTATTGTCGTCTGATACTTCGTCACCGCGATTTTGCACAACTGCCACGATTGCCTCGTTCGTGTCTGCTTGTTCGCAGACAATGTCATCACAGTCGTCGTTCACGAAGCCTTCGAAGGTGTCGTCCTGACCAACAATGTTATTTCTCATTAGGTTCGACCACACATCATCCACGTCGACGGCTTCGTCGTCATCGTCGCTCGTCGTATCCCGATCGCCTGCTGCGGTGTTGCGAACGAACCCAGCTTTAGCGAAACACTTGGCGATGGTCGATAGTTTTATGTGCCACCAAGATGCCGTGACCATGTCAATGGCGTTACGCAGATGAACCTTCAGTGGTTGATCTCGCTGAATGTTTATCAGCAGCCTCTCGCATATGCGCCTTTTATAATGCGCCTTCACTGCCGCAATCACGCCTTGGTCCATTGGCTGGCTCTTGTATTTGCGGGCGAGAATTTGAGGCTTACCGCCTTCAGCTTCAAATTTACATGATGCGCACTGCAGTTGTCAAGGACCAAGACGACTTGCCGCTTTTCTGACACGATGTCTTCATCAAATTTTTGAAGCCAGTTCGCAAACAGCTCCCGTGTCATCCAAGACTTGCTGTTTGCTTCGTATGTGACTGGAAGGCACTCCCTTTTATTGAAGCAGCGCGGCCGCGCCGACCTCCCAATCACAAACAAGCACCTCTTGTCACTGCCATCCATATTGGCGTTGAAGAGAACGGTAAAACGCTCCTTCGAAGCCTTTCTACCGGAGCAACGCTCGTGGGGCAGTGCGAGAGTTTGGTTTGGAAGGAGATTATAAAATACACCAGCCTCGTCTGCATTGTATATGTCCCTCTCGGCGTACTTAGACAGCATGGTCTCCATGTTTACATTGAGCCACGCCTGAACAGCCGAGTCATCGACTTCAGCACTCTCCCCGGAGATAACACGACAGCTGATTCCATATCGGTCCTTAAAGCACTGAATCCACCCGTTTAACGGGTTGAAGCCTTCGATTCCCAATAAGGTGGCAAATGACCTGGCTTTCGCTTGCAGCATCGGACCGCTCACAGGCACATTTTGGGTTCGCACCTCGCAAAACCACTTGTACAAAGTGGCGTCCACGTCTTCATATTTTGAAACACGAATCCGCTTTCTTGCGAGTGATCCAGTATCCCCTTGAAGCTGCTGTTGCATCTTCTCTCTGTTTTTCCAAATCGCCGACACTGTTGTGTCGGCGATGCCGTACTTCTGAGCGACGGAAACCTTTTTCATTCCACTTGCAACATCTTTTACGATGCTCTGCTTTTTCTCTAGAGATAAAGCTTGCCGCTTTCATGGGTTGGAAGGACCAGGCGGCATGGCAGCTCAGTGCAGCGCGACACAAGAAGCCAGAAGATCGATAACGCAACACGTGTACCGGCCGCGCACAAGGCACAACGCACACAAACACAATTTCCGGTGGCTAGGCCTACGACGTTGGCAACACTCTTCAAGGCATGCACGCACACGCCACAGACTAAGAGAGCCAGAGAGTGAAAGATTGGAATGTGTCGGGGCAAGTCTGTCAACCGGCCACCACCCACGAACGAATGAACCTTCCCGACGACTTCTCTCTCGCCCGCGCGGGCCGCCCGGTGCCCGGTTGGCTGTCGGCTCAGCAGCGGCGCCGCACGGAGGAGAGGGGGGGGGGGGGAAGGAAAGAGAGAGAAAAGAGAGGCCCGTCGTGCTTCTTTTCTTTGCACGTTTCTTTTTTTCCCCCCTTCAGAGGGGTTGGCGACGAGTTCCATCACTTCGTTTTTCTTTTTGTAGAGGGTGCAGCGGGGTGCACTCTTCGGAGAAACCGCACTGTACCCGGTCTGTCGTCGCGCGCGCGCGCATACTAAGCGGTCTGCTAACACATTGAACTCAATGGTAGGTGAACTGGTGGTCACAAAAAACCGCATTATATCCGGTTCCGCACTATAGGCGGTTACGTTATAAATGGTCTATGCTGTAGTCCTGGATTTTCTTCTGTTTCAACGACTTCGCTGCCTGCGTCAGCACGCACGCCTCCACGTGTCAAACGAGTCGGAGCAGCTTAGGTCGCAACCTTCCATATTCACGCAATAGCGCCGGACCAACGCAAGTGCCCTAATCACTTCGGAGGATGTAGGCAACGGGCCATTGTCAATTTCTTTATTGCTGTCGCTTTGGCTCGTGGTCAGCACGACGTCCGCAATGTAGTCCTCATCTTGTAGCTGGCCCATGATGGCGACATCATCGTCCGCACTGACGAACTCATCGAATGCCGATCTGTCGGTAGCACCCGGGAACTCTGCCAGCTCGCTCCAAACTTCGGCGGAAACACCTGCGGTGTCTTCAGTGCTGTCATCGGAATTTGGGGTGTCATCACCAGGCATGCCGGCTTCCGCATGCCTAAAGCAGTTCTGGATTGTCTCCGTGACATCTGTACACAGCGGCGACGTCGGACTTCTTGTCACCGCGCTCGACTCGATTTATGATTTCGAGTTTCACGGCGAACGGCAAATTCTGCATCTTTGCACAAGCCATGACGACAGCGCGCCAAGAAAGTTCACAGAGCGCCAACAGGCAACACCACCAGCACGGACCACGCTGAATGAGGACTCGAGGAAAAGAGGCTGCAGCAGGCACGCAAACATAAAGGAAGAAAAAATGGCGCTCACTTGTATCGCCACCGCGACTCGGAGAAAGCACGACGGCCTCTGATTGGCTGTAAGCACTGCGAGCAGGCCAGGATCACTTTTTGCAGGGGGGTGTTCGCCCGTGCACAGCCGGATCTAAACTACTTTTTCTAGGGTGGCGCCGGCAGTTTTCCCCGCCACCGCGAGGGAAAGATGACTTGCTGGGGCACTTTTGAGGCACATGGAGTTTGATATATCAGTTGTTGTTGCTATTTTCGTTCGATGTAAAAGTAACTTTTGCTATATATTCTTAATGTAAATTTACCGTGTTTAGAAATTGTTTGATATACGGGATAATTTGATATAAACGGGGTTCGATATAGTCGGGCTCGACTGTATTTGCATGGAAGCTTGTCACATGATGCTCTAAACAGGCAGAGACACGCACTGCAGATTGTTGATTACCAGTAATCATGTTGGTGAAAGTGTAGGTGTGCCAGCGACGCAATAAATAGACTGTTGTGCACGTCACAGTTGGCCCAGTGAAGTAGTTACTACCACCCAACACAGAGGTTGTTTGATCTCATAGCTGGAGTGCATGATGGGCGCATCAGGCAGAGTGGTAGGACATCAGTTCATCAGCCACTCAAAAACAAGTTGCTCTCATTCGCTACAAACTTGGGACACTGATCCCTGGCAAGAGCTACGACACTTGCAAGCTGGAACACCAGAAGACACCTTCGCAATGTATCTTGTCCGCTGTCACCATGCCTCGTGTCTTTGGGTGCTGTAACTGTGAAATGGGGTCCGCTCTAAGTACCTGACTGTTTAGCCACTCCCGAGCAGCCATATGCCAAGATCATTGAGCAAGAAGCATTTAGGAGGTGCAACTCTGCCATTTCAGGCGACCAGATAACATCAGGGGGAGGTTACTCCGTATACCTCCCAATAGGACGCCTTAATTCATGACTTCAGCGCTGGCAGCAACGTCCCTTCAGTTACTATCCTTGCGGCTGGTATTCAGAAACTCAAACTGCAGAATGGCGGCGCACACGGTATGCGTTGTCATGGCAACACTAACACCAGCCACGCCTCCTCTCCTAGCTCTCTCTCGCGCGCCGTTTTTTTTTTTCTTTTTTGTTTTGTTTGCGTGAGCGGGCTCCCTCTCCCACTCCTTTTCTTTTTTTTTTTTATGATTCCCTCGTCCGCGTGCTGCGCCGTGCAGCGCGCCGGGCGCTTTTTTTTTTTTTTTTTTTTTTTGCATCCGCTGCGCCGCGCGTTTGTTGCACGTTTGAATGTACGCAATTTGCAATCAGGCATTCTGCAAAAACTGCAGTCGTGCAGCATGTTCCAGAACGCAAAAGAATGAATTGCACTCACAACACAAAATATCTTTGGTCTCGTTTTTTTGTCCTCGTTTCCGAAAACTCAACATTTTCAATATACAGGCTCAGGAGATTCACAGAAGTGATTAACAGGAGATTAACATACACGTGTTCATGATCACTAAACAACACGAAAGTTCTCGGCAAAGTTAAGAACCTAAAGAACGGTGAAATAAAGAACAGAACATAACACTAGGGCACATATTAAAAAACACAATTTTTATACTGACAAAAATGCAGAAGAGCTTCTGATATATGCGCACGATATTGCACAAAATTATCGTAACTAACAAAATTGAACATTCACTGCAATGCAAAAACAATGAAAGTAGTTGAAATACCTAAAAATAGCATAATAATGTAAAGATCATTTTAAAGACGTCAAAATGAACTCCACATATAACACAACTAATATTGGCCGTACTTACTTTATTGACTACATTTTCAAAAACGTTGATTTTCATATAACTAGTGATGATAAAACGCGGAGAAAATGAACGGATGATATCGGAGGATTCATGGCATCTCTTCTTGAAATGCGCAGATTCTGCAATTCTTCAGCTTTTCTCTGGGCGCACCGATCAGCTGTGTGGCATTCCGGAATACTTTAAAAACGCTTCCACCCTGAAGAAAAGGGACAAGTCCCAATGAGATAAAGAGCGCCATCGACTCGTGCAAAAGTGAACTCGTTTGTTCGTCTCAGAGCAGCACAAGTTTTCATACATCTATCTAATGTCTCACAAACGTGGTGATAGGTGATGGCGAGTAATTAACCGGAGACAAATAAATGCAAAGCACACACTCAAGCACGCGGTTCTGTGAGAGTTGTAAACCTGTAACTATAGTAACTTCGCATGGGCTTCATGTCTGCTGCTTGTTCGTATAACGATTTAAACGCAGCATCGTGCCCTTTTCAAATCAGTCATGTTTGAAAACATTAACTGTAGCCCCACTGCAGAGAACAGCTACTCGGTATGGACGTGAATGCAAATTGACACAATGAAAACCACGACTCAAAGGGCACGCTCACCTGTCGTTCTTTTGGGGGCCGGCACATATATTCCGGGACTTGTTCTGGAAGTATTCGAGCAACAAAGCACTATGCACGAACAGCGCGAGTCGTAAAACATCGCGTCGCACAAGCACACAGTGAGCGAGCACCATGAAAGAGACGAGCAACGATGGCTAACGCACGCCTTACCAATGCCAGACACGAAACTTTCTAATGGATTTCGAAGTCTGCGGCGGAAAGCGTGCCTCCCGGAGGAGAGGGAGTTGATCCCGCCAGAGAGGGGGTTTAAGAGAGTTGGGAGAAAAGAGACTGAACGCAGATTTTAACTCTGATCTCAGTCCATGGATGGCGCCTCAATTTGCCATACCAGTCACGTGGGTTTCTTTTACTGGCCTGATAACGTCACGCTCCAGGAGAGCCACATCATGCTGGCGGCATTTAGCGGCAGACTTAGAAATTGGGGCCATTTCGGTTGCCAAGGGAACAGGTCTAGTGTGTTGCTCCCGTTCCACCGTAGTCACACAGTGTGTGGACGCGGAGCACACTCGGCAGAGTTCGTTTTTTGCTCCGTCATCTCAGACTCCTTGCGTATGCTCACAGAAACTGATGCAACAGAAAGAAAGATATTACGTGTCCGCTGACAGGAACGCCGCTGTCGTCTGCTCACGACAACGTTACTAGATCCTGCCAGTTCTCAAACTGCGGAGCTCCGCCTGACGCCGTTCCGTTGCGCTCCGCGTGGGGGCGCGCGTGACAGAGTTTGCCCGGCAAGTTGCGGCAAGTCGCGACAGACACGGACGGCCGGACGGCCGGACGACCGTTGTAAACAGCCCGCTGCAGTGTGCTTGGTAACGTTTGCGCGAGTACCCGCAGACATTTGTGGACCGTGCTGGCAAGTGTATGAACCATGCCACGCTGTTTCGTGCCCGGGTGTAAAAGCGGCTACAATTCCTTTCTACCTTCGGGTGTGAAGAGACATTTTTTCAGGCCGCCCCGAGACGCCGAACGCCTTGCACTATGGCAGCGAGCAGTACCCAGGCAGGACCAAAAGCTTTCAAGCACGTGTTCTGTTTGTGACCTTCACTTCCGCGATGGGGACATTTCGAAAGTCTTCGAGCACAACATTTGTGGTGAGCTGGTAACGATGCCGCGCGACAAATGGGCACTGAAAGACGACGCCGTGCCTCGGCTGTTTCTGAATTTGCCCGAGCTACCTTTCGAAACCGACACGGAAACGCAACGCTCCTGCTCGCAGACTCTCCCCGGCATAAAGCAAGCGTCGAAAAGGGCAAGGTGAGCAGTTGATTTCAGCAGTTGGTGATAGCAACGACGAAGCAAAAAACATCGGGACGACGGATAGTGGCGAACCTTTGTTTGACATGCTAACTCGCTTGGCCGAAGGGGGACAGAAGATTGAAGGTTGGTTTCTTGGCATTGCTGAACGAACGGCACTACTGTACAAGCTTAGCATAAGAAGTAACATTCCCCGTGTGGAAACGTCAGTGGCGCTGTCGGAGAACCTCGAAGTAACTGTCTGCGCAAATGGTCGAATCGTGCCTCGCAGCGTCTACGCCGGGGAGCCGAGCATTGAAATGAACTCGTTTGATGACTTGAAATGTTTGATCCGTTACATTGAAAAGCTTAAGCTGTGCCAGGGATGCCCTGCTGAAAAGTACCCGAAGATCGCATCATCACTGGTGGCCACAAAAGAAGGTGAAAAGTGGAGACGCAACAACCGCACTGTATTGAGCTTTAACGCTACATGTGCTCAATGCAGGACCTTGAACAAGCTTTTTCTGCAGCGTACAAAGCAGCGCGAAGACTGCAGGAAAAAGCAGAGGGTTTGCTTGAAGTCGCTTCGGCGTAGAGCAATTCGCGCGACCTCAAGGCGAGAAAAAATGAAAGAAGAATCTATTTCATTTTCTTTTGATGAGGAAGGTCTCTGTGCGGACCTGTTTTGGAAGGTCTTGGACGAGTTGGATGAGTGCGATCTGACGAGGCTGGGTTGCGACCAGCACAAGCCCACGTTCACGTGTCAGGTCCTGTATTTTTTCATCGTGACACGAATGCATTTTTACGCCAGGGATGTCAACCGACGCCTTCAAACCCGCGAGAAAGTTGCCATCGCCACCAAGAAAGCTCGCCTATTGTGAAGCCGTTGAACATTTGCATTGTGTGCGTGTGCCTTGGGCCTCGGCAATAAACGCATTTCGCGGCACTGAGAATAAAAGTTCCCCTTTTTTGCTCAGTTTTTGTTTGCAGTAACGAATATCCGCAACCATTGGCCGCACGTTTGCGGGCAGCTTCGCCGCTATAGCTTTGCTTTTCATTCCGCTCATATATATATATGAAGTTTATTGCTACATAAACACAAAACATGCATAAGTAGCAAGGATGGCGGAATAACAGCTGCTTAAAGGCAGCTTGACTAGTCCCACCTCCCCATACAATAGCAGCAGCAACATGACAAGAATTCACACAAAAAATGCACTTGTTGACAACCTTAAAGTAGATACACAGAGCAAGGCATTAAAGAAATTGGAATTTAGCTGATTCATAAAAAAAAACGACAGGATACTTATTCGAAAACACAAAATTAAGGTTAACATTCATAATAACAGTTGAAATAATGCGTATTTAGAAATGTAATGTATGTAATGTAATACATAAAGCATCACCCGATCGTTCAAAGAGGTCCCTAATGGCAGTAGAAATTTGAGACGCATTGAACGAGTATTTCAAGGCAAAGAACGGCCATTTACAACGCGTGCCGCCGGCTTCCTGCTGCACAGCAACGGGCTAACCTAAAAGCCCCATAGGGACTTTAGGCTAACCGTGGCCGCCGCGCCGTCTGGTGAGCGGAAACGAAACTGGGCCACGCATCTACGGCAGCCGCCGTGGGAGTTTGAGAACTGGCAGGATCTAGTAACGTTGGCTCACGAATACTGCCAAAAGGCGTGTGCGGGTGTGTTCGCCTCGAGCCATCTCACGCAGCAGTCACTTTAATATATTTTTTGTTTTGTTTTGTTTTCTTGCACTGTGGTTGCGGCTTCACACTGCAAGGCACCGTCGCTTGAAGTGCCTCCGTCGGCACAAGCTATTTTTGTGATGCCCGCGGACACCTGTTCTAACATGAGTTTCACCTCTTAAATATTTTTTGCTCCATGGCCAAGACTAATGACTTTTCACAGCCCTCAGCAACTCGTTATCTCTAAGGGGCATTATTAATGTGCGCCAACGTGTTCCTTGCAGGAGTTGGTGGACCGGTTGGCAGCCATGCTTAACTCAAACCTCGGACAGCTGTGTGGGCCACGCTGCAAGGACCTGAAGGTGGCACAGCCCGAGAAGTACGGCTGGGAACCTCGGCGGCTGCTGGACCAGTTGACGGATGTGTATCTGCACTTGGACTTCCCACCTTTCCTGTCGGCCGTAGCACGGGACGAGCGTTCCTATCGACCGCAGCTGTTTGCAGATGCGGCAGCCCGGATGCGACGAGCCTGTGTCAAGCCGCAGCCGCGGCTCGAGCAGTTCGAGCAGCTAGTGTCCCGCATTGCAGCCGCTGCCGAGCAGGCACGTCGCCATGCCGACTATGCGGATGCACCGGACGAGTTCCGTGACCCTCTCATGGACACACTCATGGAAGAGCCCGTGGTGCTGCCCAGTGGACATGTTGTGGACAAGGCGACCATTGTGCGCCACCTGCTCAACTCGAACACCGACCCATTCAACCGGCAGCCCCTCACAGAGGAAATGCTGCGGCCAGGTAAGACTGGTGTGCCTCACTTGTTCTTTTGTTGCAGCATTGCAACCTTTAATGTTTGGTTCTTCGGTGCAGTGACATAAAAAGATCTGCATTTTCTTTATCTTTGCACGTGAAACACTTACATGTGTGGCCCCCTAAGACAAGCACTAAGCACGTCTCTACCAACTGCGTTGGCGATTTCGATCACAGCAACCAAGTACAGCAGAATCTCAGTGATACAATCACGGCTCATGCGAATTTCAGAGTAATACAAATTTTTCTGTGGCCCCAGCCAAGGCCTATTAGCCTGCCATGTACTAGAGTACGATTGTTGTGAACCGGTTTTCTGCCCGCAACGTTTGATATGAACATTCACTGCCTTACAGATGCAAAGAGGTGCTGCCCGCGCACCCTTTGTAATTACGTGTGGGTGCGAGGAACTCGAGCACGGGCTGAGTGCAAGCATGCGCGCTGCACCGCCAGTTTGGCTGGTTGTCAGCATTGGCCTCAGCTGCATGTTGTAACCTCTGACATGGGGTGGCCATTCTTGGAGGCCCTGATACTCCCACCTTAGCTTTTAGATGGTGCTGGAATCACTCTTTTTCTTTTTTCTTTTTTGAAGGTCACATTGTTAGTTTTTGTGCTTACACCGGCTTGTCTCATATAAGTAAGCCACGTCTTGCAATTAGACGTCCTATCAATAGGGAGTTTTCGAATAAGGTCTGCAGTGCTTTGGACACTCCCCCTGTTCTAAGTCACTCTAGTCTTGGCCAAGAGCCGTCGCTTCAGTGGGTGCCATCATGTTTGTTTGACGCAAAGCCTTTGGGGCATGCTTTGGGGCTTCCGCTAAATTCAAGAAATAGCATCCCCAATGCAAAACCCAAATGCTGTTTGGGTCTCGCGCACGCGCAGTAGCCTCGGCGCTATTCCTTTGGGGCCCCAAGACGATTGGGGCCCCTATTCAAAAACTCCCTAATGTTGGACAAATATCCAAAGGGGAAGTGATAGACTTGGTGAAGTAGGCCTCACGACATCAACATGTGCGATTGTTGGGGCACACACACCAGCCAACTCATCCGATTTGACTGGGGGACTCCTGTATATTGAGCAATCCTCCCAATTGTACAGGCACACCCATAAATCTGAAGAACAGCCCCAAGGCCACCACGAAAAGAAAATAATAATAACAAAGGGCAGCAGTTATGAAATTTTCTGGCTTTGGTCTATTGCATGCAGAACACTAACTCTTTTGTGACCTTGGGAAAATCGGCCACATTTTGTATGTTTTAGTAATTAGTTTTTGTTTTAATAATATTGTTACGGGGAGAAAAGGCGTTGCAGATTATCTTTACAAGGTATATGCGATAAGAGAATGAATGTGGGCCCAGGATCCGTATGAATTGACACGGCAGACAGGTGTTTTTGCACACAACACAGACTATATTACAACAGATGATAAATTAAACGCTCTACAAACTTGACAACACTAACAACCGTACTTTGCAATGTCTGGAAGTCCTACACGCCTAGATTCACATCAACCGTCCTACTCGCCGATATGTAGTCCTCATTGTGGTGGGATTGGTCGTTGTGGACCCTCCACGAGGCAGTCGGACGTCCAGCACCCAAGACGGCTTGACCAGGCTGTGACGGAATAGTGGTCGAACTGCAGCACACCAGGCCACTGCAGTACAGCTCAGTCGCCGGTCAAAAGCACGAACTGCGGGAACCTCGTGTCACCTGGACAGCAGGCGGTTGCCCCTCTTGTGCCAGGCCACGAACATCCACGCCACAGGTCTGCACGTCCAGTACAGCACTCAGGTCCGCATAGCTGCAGGACACTCGGTCAAGGGAAGCAGCTCACAGCGGGACATCAGGCCAACCAGGTCCGCATGGCTGCAGGACGCCTGGTTGAAGCATGCCGCGACTCGAACCGCCGCTCAGCAAGCTGCCGTTCAATCGTGTCACGCCCCGTCTGCTCGAGCCGCACGCCGCCCTCGCTCTTCTCTTTCATCTTCCTCCCGGTCAGAGGCACATAGCAAAGAGAAGAACTGCCGTTTCCTCTTCGCTTCGTCGCAGCCACAATCCACATCATCACAGTATATACAGTTAAACCTGGATATAACGAAATTGGAAAAAGTTCGCGAATTCTCGTTACATCCAGGTTTTTGTTACATGCAGTTTTCGAGTAAAGACTAAAGAAACTATCGTAAAAACCAAACGAAGACGCGGCGGATGCCAGTTCAGTGCCACTCACCTCAAATATTTATTTAGCACAAAAAAACTGCATTATCTTGGCATGTGTCTTTCGCGTCAAAGATGACGTCACGCGGCGGTTCAGAGAAACCAACTCATCCAATGCTGCCTCGTCATTCATCCTGTGAGCCAACGTGACGGCGCAGAACGTCCAGCGCGTCCAAGATCTCCTTTGCAGTAGGCAACGGCACTGTATCTGCCTCTGACGAACCTTCACCATCACCGCGATCTTGGGCAGTTTCTACAAGTGCCACATCCGACATTTCTTCGGTAGATACAGCATCACTGTCAGCGTATGAAAAGTCGTCAAGTGCAACGTCGTCGGGCACTCCACCATTCGCGCAAAGTGCATCCCACGCCTCACTGACATCGGATGGATTTGAAGGTTCCTGGGGTTCTTCTTCGTCGACTCCAGCCTCTGTAACCACTGACACCCCGGCTTTCATGAAGCAATTTGCGACTGTGTCAGCTTTTATACTTCCTGCCAGGAAGCAGCAAGCATCTCGATGGCTTGGTAAATGTCTATCTTAGTCAGCCGTTCAAAGTGCATATCCAAGAGGATCTTCTGAATGACGCGACGACGATAGCAGCACTTAAAGCTGTTGATGATCCCTTTGTCTAACGGCTGTATTAGGGACGTGCAATTGGCAGGGATGTACTGCAGCTCGATGTTCGATAGCTGAAGGCCTTCGATGTGGTGCGCGGAGCAGTTGTCCAGCAATAGACATATATTTGGAGACCATGACGCTTGACATCTTCGTTGAATGCCTTCAGCCATTCAGTAAAGATTTCTCGGCTCATCCAGGCCTTCGAATTGGCCACGTACTTGACTGGCATCCGCTTCGTGCCTTTAAAACACCTTGGCCGGGTATTTTTTCCTGTAACTAATGGGATTCTTTTGTCGCTGCCGTCACTGTTTGCGCAAAGCAAGACCGTGACGCGTAGTTTGCTCTGCTTTCCGCCTCGACAATTGTGCCCTTTAAGCTCCAGCGTGTGGTTCGGCAACATCTGGTAGAACAACGCCGTTTCATCGGCGTTGTACAAATCCGCCGCCGCATAGCGGTCCAAGATGCCAGGCAGCTTCTCGGCCACCCATGAGGCAGAGGCATCGCAGTCAGCAGATGCGGACTCGCCGCTAATCACTCTACCGACGACACCGTGCCGGCTCTTGAATCCTTGCAGCCAGCCGTTACTTGCCTTGAAATCGTCATGGCCAAGAATAGACGCAAAATCCTTCGCTTTCTGCTGCAGGATTGCGCCACTTATGGGCACATTGCGTGCCCGTGTGTCCAGAAACCAGGTGAAGACGGCCTTGTCCACATCAGCGTATGTTGACTTCTTCAGTCTTTTCTTCTTCGAACCCGTGCCCGACTCCGCTGCCTCGCGGATGCTGTCCTTCGCACTCAATAGTATCGTCGACAGGGAGCTGGCTGGGATATCAAATCGCGCAGCAATGTCCTTCTTTTTCTCACCTGCGGAAACCGCATTTACAATCGCAAACTTTTCTTCAGAAGAAAAAACCTTGCGCTTTCTCAGCACGGAGATCATTTTCACAGCGAGAGCAGCTGAGAGGCCTAGCAAGAGAGGCCTGACGACGGCCTGACGCTCGCACCACCGCGGTTATTAAGGTATTGAGGGTGTCATCCGGCCTGTCGTTGTGTGGACAGCGATGGCTTGGTCAGAATAAATTGATAGGCGTGGAAATGCACGTCTTGACCTTCTACACAAGAGCATGATTCTGTTACTGCTTTTTTCAGGTGCCTTCCATGGTTATGGAAAATCAGAGCCCTTTGTTGAATAAGAACTCTGTCTCATGATTGGTTCGGCTTTAAAAAAAAAAAAAAAGATGCAAGTTGTTGGGCAGCTGAAGAACAGTAGTGCCAGGATGGTGCAATAGACCTCTTTCAAGCAATCCCAGAGTACCCTGCGGTTGCACGAAGCACTGTGGGAAAAGTGTGTACGCCGAGCGAGCCGGTTGTTCAAGTGCCTCCTGCTCGTTGGCTCGTTGTGAGCAGTGGCAGCACGCAACGAAATGAACACGTCGCCACTTGAACATTCTCACAACGAAAATACTGCACATGTCCGCCGTGGTAGTGTAGCGGTTACGGTGCTCGGCTGCTGACCCGCAGGTTGCGGGTTCAATCCCTGCCGCGGCGGCCACATTTTGATGGAGGCAAAATCCTAGAGGCCCGTGTACTGTGCGATGTCAGTGCACGTTAAAGAACACCAGACGGCCAAAATTTCTGGACCCCTCCAATACGGCGTCCCTCATAATCATATCGTGGTTTTGGGACGTAAAACCCCAACAATTATTATTATATAATATATAAATAGTACACGCATCCGAGCGCATCTGCATGTATATCTGCGCATGAAATGTTAAAAGATTAACACAGTGAAGTGTAGGTATTACCAGGCGGATATGTATCGGATATAGCAGTTAAGCAGTATGCACATTATTGCATGCCGATACCGTCAAGACGTGTTACAGTATGAGCTGGAGCAGTGAATTCATGTTTGTTTGATGGTTACTTCTAATACACATAATAATACAAATGTGACGTATCAAATTGCCAGAGATAGCTCTCCACTTGAGCATTTAGTGCCATGAACACTACTGCACTTGCCAACTGCATATAACCGCTATGGCCTTTAAAAGGTAACATCTTATTGCTAACAAGTACGACTACACATATCTACATTGTGGTCACATGTGAGCCAACACGCGAAAACACAACCGCCGTTTGTAAAATGTAACATCTGTTGTTAGTGTCAACAAATGGTGATAAAAGCTTATCTTGTTACCTGTGGTGCGAGCAACGCGCATGCTGTCTGATCAATGTATCTTACTTCTAAAGGCCGACTGTAGTGCGCTCTCGCATAATCTCCAAATCTCAGAGCCTCACCTTGTGCTCATCAACAGTGTCAGTGGACGTCGATTCCTAATGGATCGGTGAATTCCACTGGCCGCTTGTGGAATTTGTGTAGGAAACCGAGTTGTATCTTTGTTTAATTTATGCCACAGGGAATACTGGCGCCAAACAAAAACAAAAAAAGACGTTTCGGAACCGCTCAGTTGGTTCAAGAGCAGCATGCAGGAACACAAATGGAAATCGTAGAGAGGCCGTCTTAGTGAAACACAGAAGTTCATGACTGAATTCCGGAGTAATTAATATGCTACACCTTGTCACATTCACTTGATCTGAGAAGTGCTGGCACGGCGCAGGCGGAAAGCTAAAGCGTGAGGCCAGTGCACTCATCGCGGCGACTGCTGCGGCATACACACTTTTCCCATGAGTGCTTGCACGCCCATCGGTGGCGCGTGCGTGCTTGAAAAGGGTCTATTGAATAGCTCGCCTGTATTTATTTGTTCTTTTGGTCTTCCACCGTATTGAAATGCAGTGCTAAAAATCGCTTACAATGCTTGACAATTTTAATGCACTAAATGAAGGGAAAGTATGACTTTTTGTCTAAAAAGAGTTTAAAGGAAACAAACTGTTCGGTATGGAGCATGGCATACCTTCTTCAGGTGTGGTGTTCACATTTTATGGGTGCAACTTGGTTTTACTAGTTCTGTCCGTTGGCGGTCAAGAAAAAGCAAAAGACCTGGAGTTTTGGACAGTCATTTTGCTAACTCCACTGCCATGTCGATGAGTCATTGGTCATGCCATGAAAGCATACTTTTTATTTGCTCAGAATTATTACAACCAATAATAATTTAGGCATGTACTTCGAGCCCACAGTTTGAGTCTTTTTATGCAACCTGTTTCAGCATGAGTTTTTTAATATTAACTAGTATTCTCTGTTCAAGTGTGTGTGCTGTAACCATCACTGATTTATCATAACTCTCCTGTGTAATGCCTGCTTGGGCCTTTAGTATACTTGAGTAGATGTGTAATTGCATTCTAATTATGATGACTCACTAAAACATGCACACATGAGCACTCTACCACTTTGTCTTTGGTGCAAGGCATGTTTATAGACAGTCTCTCATAATTTGTGCCTCAAGTGTATATGGGGTGTGAAAAATGCTCCGTTTTGAAGATCCAGCAAGCCTTTTTTGTGTCTTGCAGATGAAGAACTCCGACAACGTATCACTGAGTGGAAGCAGTCCCGATCTGGCCAGTGAACCAGTGCATCAACTCTGCCAAATACCAACGTTGGAGCATCAGAATTGTGTCTTTGGTGCGGATAAAATATTTATTGCACATGTCGTCGAGGGTTGCCAGCTACAACTGCTCCGGACCATACTGTTTTGGCTTGCAGAGACAAACGTACCTGAGCCTGAAAAAGTCCTTTTGCCAGTAGCGGCAGCAGCGCTCTACAAAAAATGCTCTTTTGCAAAAGGAGGTACCGCCCTCACGCAGCCTACAAAGGCAGCCAACAGTCAAAGCATGTCATTTTGTAAATTTTCCAGAATTGCATCTTCTGGTCAATAATAAATGTGGCACTAAGTGTCTCTTGCTCTTGTTTATTTCAAGTAAGTTTGTACCTAACTTCTTTCTGAACAACAGCCAGGCTACAGGCCTGTGGCCACTTAATGCACGAAAGACGATTACCGAATTAAGCGCTAACTGCTAAGAAAGTCATTCAGTGTATGGGCACAAGGACTGCCCAGGTTCAAATAACAAACATTTATAGATCCTTTTTTGCACACCCACAGAGCTCTCCATACCCAAATTGTGCAAACAGGCCATCATTTCTCTATGCATTGCATATGAGTGCGAGATTGTGGGCAGAACTAGTAATGTGGTGGCTCGTGAATTATTACAAGCTTTCATATCGGCAAGCAAGAAATCTCCTCTATCAGTCATTCGTACTTTTGACATCAAAGAGGCTCTGAAACACTCGTGATATTGAACATCAGCAATCTTTAGACAAGGCAGGCAATACGATCATGTTAGTTGGCACAAATTTATGAATATTTTACAGAAACACTAAAACACAGAACCATGGATCAGAAGTGTTTGTCGTTTGTGGTATTGTGTTCTAGTATCTGCAGGAAGCTTGTGGAACTTGCCATCATGGAGCTGTGAATGAAGCTCGTGCGAACACGTGAGCCAAACATTTTTCCACAGCATGCAATGGGGAACTTACAGTTTCGTGTCAAAAACACAAAAAAAAATTGTAACATTGCTCTCTGTTTCGCAATATCATCATCGGCTGTTCAGCAAACAGGCTGAACAGTTATTGGCTGTTTGCTTTTATTGCCAAGAGCACTATCCTTAGTGCATAGTGTTACTGCTAATCCTTAGGTAAATATGGTAAAAAGTATGCATGTGTTAATGCCGACCATCTGCTTGGTGTTTCATTTTATTCTACACTTGTTTGTGAGGTGGTGTGCTCTTTCTAATGCTACATGCCGGAGTCGGTTGCTTGTTTCATACTGAGCCTGCTGCCAGAGTACTTGCCGATGCATATTCACTACCCTTGGGGTTGTCCACTAGCTCTCTTGCATGCATTTTGCAATTTAGATGCATTGTTGGACATTTCTTCATATTGAGCTAATCAATTAAAATGCACAATGTAGCTCTGACTACTAGGTCAAGCTTGAAGCAAATAAGTTCAGTCTGCACCTCATACTCACATAGCTTGGCCAGAACGGATCAGAGCAGAGAGAAACAAAAGCTTTGGTCGAAAGAGACAGTCATGCCTGCTCGTCAGAGAGCTTTTACACCATGGATAGAGTGACATCATAGAAATGCTATGGCCAAAGCATCTCGCGAGTGTGCAGGGGAGTGTGAGGCTTTTGTGAACTGAAGTGCTGCTCTGATGAATGCATGGAAAAAAAAAAAAAAAGGACACTGGGGATTTACAAGGGCAGCAAAAAAAAAAAAAAGGAAGGGAAAATGTATTCGCTAGCACAAAAGCAAAGTTATTTGGTGTCAGACGTGACTGCGTGTGGACAAAAAACGGCAAGCCTGCATGGAACACGCATAACAATCACAGTGTATGCTGGAGGAGCGGCCATAGAGCCAGTTGTAAACTTTCTGAGGCTGCCTAGTATAAGTACAGTTGTGAAGCACCCGCTACCCTGTAATCCATCATTCGATCGGCATAACACCGGGACACCCCAGAACGTCGTAAATCAGTGTTTTCCCTCACCGACCGTGACACTGGCTTGCGATTCCTCGTGGACAACGGCGCTGAGGTGAGCGTGTTGCCAGTGGGGTCAACAGATCGCCGTGTCCCCAGTTCGTCCCCCCTTAATTCAGGCGGTCAACAACGCATTAACTATCGCCACCTACAGACATCGCTCGCTGCCGCTCTTGAACAGAACGTTCCGATGGATTTTCATTGTGGCAGAAGTGAAGTTTGCTATCCTGGGTGCAGACTTTCAACGACATTTCGGCTTTCTCGCCGATGTGCGCAACAGGTGCCTCCACGATCCCGTGTCGCAGACGACTGTGCAGGGCAACCCCTCGAAATACCCTCCGCCGCTTTCTCGGGCCATCCGGCGCAGAACATTTTACTCGCATTCTGCACGAGTTTCCTGAGTTGAAGAGGCAGCCGCCAGCCGGCTCTATGGTGAAGCACGAGGTACACCACTACATCACCACCAGCGCCTGTACACGCGCGGCTTGTGTACCCGGAGAAATTGAAAGTCGCCCGACAAGAATTTCACTACATGCTGGAGCTGGGGATCATCAGGACCTCGTCGAGCTCCTGGGCATCTCCACTCCATATGGTTCCAAAGCCCACACCGGGAGATTGGCGAGTGGCGACCATGCGGGGGAAAACGGCGCTGAACCGGGTTACGACACCAGACAGGTACCTGGCACCGCACGTACACAATATCACGACGCGACTTCACGGTTTCACTATCGACCTGGTGTGGGCGATTCCCATTTCCCCGGAGGATGCTCCGAAGACCACCATCGCAACGCCCTTTGGACCATAGGTAGGCAAAAAAATCGGAGCTCACTCAGACTCACTCAAGAAATATGTTTTGCTCTGAGGGCTCACTCGGACTCAGACTCGCCAAAATTTTCCTCAACCGGACTCATTCGGACTCGGACTTGCTAAACGTTTTCTTAACCGGACTCACTCGGACTCTTAACTCACCAACATATTACTACTCAGCCGGACTCTACTATGACTCAGAGCCCCGCCACGGTGGTCTAGTGGTTACGGCGCTCGACTGCTAACTCGAAGGTCGCGGGATCGAATCCCGGCCGCGGCGGCAGCATTTTCGATGGAGGTGAAAATGTTTGTGTACTTAGATTCAGGTTCACATTAAAGAACCCCAGGTGGTCGAAATTTCCGGAGCCCTCCGCTACGACGTCTCTCATAATCATATCGTGGTTTTGGGACGTTAAACCCCAGGTATTATATATTATACTCAGATTCACGGCTTCACCTGAGTTTGAGTGAGCCTGAGTGAGTCGACTCACGGCGTAAAATTAACTTTTTCGATCATGGTGTCAATCCTCTTTAATGTCGGTATCTCACATAATCAGTGCTCTACGATACGCTTTTTGATCTTGTACCTTCAAGTACGAGTTATCATCACATATCATATATTATCATTTTCATATATCAATCCATTAAGGACATTTTTATGAAATACGCGACTCACACGAGATACTTTTATAAGAAATTCCCATGAAAGAGTTCTCGGGGGAGGTCGTGGCACCTGTCCCCCTAATTCGCCTCTGATCAATAAATACTGTGGTGGCGCATGAATGCTAGTGAGCTGAGATATGTGTGAATAAACTTGCGTATAAACGTAAGCCGATATAAGGCTGATGGTAATGCTAAAGATTAGTAGATACGACCATAGCTCGGCAACAAAAGGTGGAGCTGACTCGAACTCACTCAAGAAATATCTTTTGCGCTTAGGGCTCACTCAGAATCAGACTGACCAATATTTTCCTCAACTAGACTCACCCGGACTCAGACTCTCAAAAATTTTCTTCAAGCGGACTCTCTCAGACTCAACCTCATCAAAATACTACTCACCCGAACTCACTCAGACTCACGGCTCGATCTGAGTCTGAGTGAGTTGACTCATAAGTGAGTTTGCCGAGCTATGCTTCGGACTGAGTTTCCTCGAATGCCGATCGGCCTCCGAAACGCGGCTCAGACATTCCAGCGGTTCATGGACGGTGCTGTATGCGGTCTCAGCTTCTGCCATGCCTATCTTGATGACTTGCTAGTCGCAAGCAGCACTCCGGAAGAGCACGGAGTGGTCGTGAACATGGCCAAATGCGAGCTTGGCGTACCACAGCTATCGTTCCTGGGACACGTCATCTCCACCTCAGGAGTTCGACCTCAGCTCAGCAAGGTCAAAGCCGTGCAAGGATTTCCGCAGCTGACCGCAAAGCGCTAGCTTCGAGAATTTCTGGGTTTAGTAAACTTCTACCGTCGTTTCATCCCCCGCTGCGCCCAAATCCTCCAACCTCTCGACGACATGCTTGCCACCTCGCGAAACTGTTTGAACACCCTCTCCTGGTCTCAGGAGTCAATGGAAGCCTTCTGAAAGGTCAAGGACGTCTTGGCAAAATCCGCACTCCTTGAATGCCTCAGGCCCGGCGTCCCGCAGTGTGCAATGGTAGATGCCTCCGATACAGCCGTTGGGGCTGGCTTACAACAGCTCGTTGGGTGCCCGGTTTCGTTCTTCTCAAGGAAGCTAACCTCCACCGAGCGCTGCTACAGTACCTTCGGAAGAGAACTGCTGGTCGTGTATGCTGCCATCCGACATTTTCATTATTTCCTACAAAGTGTAGAGCTTTTCGCCCTCACCGACCGCAAGCCGCTCACTTATGCATTGCACTCGCTAAGCTCCGACAGTTGAGCGCACACAGCACGGCAACTGCGCCAAATGTCATACAGGTATATCAGAGTTCACGACTGACATCCACCTCGTCAAAGGCGGCGACAACGAGGTAGCAGACGCCATCTCCCAGATTAATCCTATCGCCATCGGGCTTACACCGCAGGTTGATTTTTTCGCTTTCGCAGCAGCTCAACGCGACAACGACGAGCTAGAACACCTGTTGACTGCGACCACTGCCCTCAATCTGAAGTGGTTTCCCATGCCCAGATCCCAGGACAAGGTATGCTGTGACGCAAAAGCGTTAGCAGAACTCGCCTGTTCGTGCCTGCGAGCCTCCGTCGCCATGTGTTCAGAGTCCTTTCACAGACTGTCTCATCCAGGGATTAGAGCCATCCAAAGACTGGTGACGGCAGGGTTTGTCCGGCCATGCATTAATCGGGACGTCCGACGCATGGGCAAGTGAATGTGTAGCTTGCCAGCGCTCCAAGATTCAACGCCACACCTCGACAGCACTGGGAACACACCCAACGCCGGATTCTCGCTTTGATCATGTCCACGTGGACATCATCGGTCCACTGCTACCCTGCCACGGACAGAATTATCTGCTGACCTGCGTGGACAGATTCATCCGCTGGGCGGAGGTCATCCCTATCGCGGACATCAGCGCAAAGACGGTTGCTTTCCTTTACCGCTAGCCCGCTTCAGGGTGCCCTCCACGATAACAACGGACCGTAGCCGACAGTTCGAATCCGCCCTTTTCACTGCTATCAGTCAGCTCATGGGAACCTCAGGCATACGCACAACGGCGTAGCACCCCATGAGCAATGACATGGTGGAACGCTTTCACCGTCGGCTGAAGGCCGCGTTCAAAGCAACCAAGGACCACAACTGGGTGGAGGCCCTCCCACTCGTCATGTTGAGCATAAGGTCCACCTTAAACGAGGACACTCGCTGCATGCGCCGCTGAGTTGGTCCATGGCATGACACTCGGGCTGCCGGCTCAGAGGAGGCATCCATAGCTTGCAGTGACTACGCACTCCGCCTACGCAATGTCATGAGCAAACTTCGCGCGGTACCTCCGCGGCCTCCAGGGTGGCGTGTGGTGCACGTTGACCCGCAACTCACATTGTGCCCCATATGTGTTCATACGAAACGATGCGGTTCGGC
Source organism: Rhipicephalus sanguineus (assembly GCF_013339695.2). NCBI lineage: Eukaryota > Metazoa > Arthropoda > Arachnida > Ixodida > Ixodidae > Rhipicephalus > Rhipicephalus sanguineus. The sequence goes on from NC_051179.1 coordinate 179,377,764, forward strand.
GACCCCTTCAGCCGCCCTACGATGGGCCATTTAAGGTCCTCCGCCGCGGGAACAAGCATTTCACCATCAGTAGGTGCGGTCGTGAGGAGGTTGTGTCGCTGGACCGCATCAAGCCAGCGCACATGGACAACGAAGATGATCATTATGTCTATATGGTTAGGTAGCGCACTTTCGACGGGGACAAAAGAAACAGAAAGGACACGACACTCGCTACTCGAGTGTCGTGTCCTTTCTGTTTCTTTTGTTCCCGTCGAAAGTGCGCTACCTAACCATATAGGCATAATGATCAGTCACCAACTAGCCCAGCTCTCAACCTTATTGAACGAAGATGAAGTAGTATCTCCACCTAGCCAGGACCCCCAGCTTCAATGCCAGCCCAAGCTAACGCACAGCGAACGGCTATCAAGAGCACCACTCGCCTGGACCTCTAACTCCGTTCGGCAACTCTCTAAGGGAGGAGTGCTGTGTTGGCCGCCAACAAACCAATCAAAGAAGACGCCGCAGTTCTCCTCTCCTAACTGGTTCTCCCCTTGCCTACTCAACTCCCTCACCACACAGGGAAGGGGAGGGAGAGGAGAGTGAAGAGACAAGAATAAAGTCAGTTGAGAGTTGGGATTCACGTCATCCGGTTGACTTTCTTTACCATGCGTACACGCTTCCCAACACACCAATGAACAAGTACTTTTGAAATTACTTCATTCAACACAACTTTTGTAAGTATGTATAAACACAGAATGAAATTCCATAATTCTATAATTACATAAAGGCCAGCTGCACACATGCTTAGGCCAATGCGAACACGAGTCTAACTTTTAGCATTCATTATAATTTTGTAGAAGTTTTCTGTACTGCTGCAGTTATCCAGGTATCATGCGTGTCATTTCTGTCTTTCAAGTAGTACATAGTGACAAATTTCACTGGCACTTGGACAGACTGGCTTCCATCTTGGGCCCTCTAGCACAACACTTAAAGCCCTAGAGAGGGATGGAAGCAGGCTGGAGTGCTTTGGAGCAGGAACTGTACACATTGGAACACATGGATTGCTTTTCTGAGTAGCTTAGTAAACCATGCGATTATCAAAATAGCACATGTGCAACAATACAAAAAAAAATTGCTCGCTATTCTAGTGTAGAATTGTAGGCTTGTGCGAATAGTAAATTTTAGGTTCGAAGCGAATAGTGATTTTGGTCGAATAATTTCGAATCGAATTCGAATAGTATATATCACATATTATTAAAAAAAAAAACGAGCATATTTGTCATGACCCAACCAATCTGCACAACGTTTTTTTTACATTGTAACAACGCATGCGCAAATGTCATTATTTTTGGTTCAAAGGAAGTGGAAGTAACCTTCAATAGTAGCAGGATTTGGCTTTTGGTAGAATGCAAGTGATAACCTGTAAATGTGTTACGTTTTAAAATTTACTATACTAAGCCGGTATAACAAGTTTTTAAACTTAAAAAATGATGATTCATGTGAGGTTAATATGTTCATTTAACCTTGAAGTGGGGCTTCGCGGCGGTGCGGATTTTCCCGGGAAAGGTGTATTCACGGTATAGCACTTCTCCACTGCAGTGAAACCACCTTTACAGAAGGTTACAAGCGGACAGTGCGATTTTTTTTTGAAAGGTGTATTCACGGTATAGCACCCCTCCACTGCAGTGAAATCACCTTTACAGGGGTAGTTACACGCGGACTGATATACACCTATTCGTTCATTTGGAATACTTCGAAATTTTCAATAAATTAAATTCGAATCGAAGCGAATTCGAATACTGTATTATTCGTTCGAATATTCGAAGTGCTCGAATATTCGCACAAGCCTATAGAATTGTATTAGCAACCAAAGCAAAATATTGCCGCGTGTCTTATGTTTCATGAGTTGAAGCTACACCCCCGAAGACTGTCAGCAACGCTCAGCGCAAACCGCGCCACATTGTTCGCGAAGCTTCCCGATCATTGTAGATCGTTTTGTTAAGATTGCGCGCCGCACGCGAATGTTCCAGCTTTGTCGAGAGATAACGCCGCCACCAGCGATATTGCTGGAAAGTTCCATAGCGCCTGTATAAAAGCCGACGCGCTTGACCGCTTCTCAGTTTATCGACGGACGACGCCCTGTTCGCCGCTATCATTGTACAGCGTGTATTGCTGTAGTTCTAGTTCTCACTTTCCCGGCCACAAGTTCGGCCCAAATAAAGAGTTTCATTCTGCAAACGCCGACTGCTGTCTTCGTCGACGTCACAACCACGTGACATCTGGTGGAGGTGCTGCTTCATGATCCGGACGCCACCGCGGAGCGCTGACCCAAGCCCAAGCCGCGAAGAAGACGACTCTAAGGTCAACCCGGATCCTCGAACCAGCCGCCGGCAGAAGGGACTACAACCAGAGTACGGGCTCCTTCCCGAAAACGCCAGGCAGCCGAAGACCGTCACATCTACCGCCGAGACGATGACAGACCCCCTGCCACCTACAACGGTAGTGATGCAACAGCCAAGGGAGCCACCAACTTTCCGTGGATCGTCGTTTGAGGACCCGGAGAGCTGGCTGGAGACGTACGAGCGAGTCGCCGCCTTCAACCACTGGGATACTCAAGAGAAGCTGCGCCACGTCTACTTCTACTTAGAAGACGCCGCGAAGACGTGGTTCGAAAACCATGAATCGAGCCTTCAATCCTGGGACCTCTTTCGGACGACGTTCCTCAATACCTTCGCGAGCATCGTCCGCAAGGAAAAGGCCGCTGCTTTGCTGGAGACCCGGGTGCAGCTGCCAAACGAAAACGTCGCCATCTTCACGGAAGAGATGACTCGACTTTTCCGTCAGGCCGACGCTGCGATGGCGGAAGACAAAAAAGTTCGCCTGCTCATGCGGGGTGTCAAACAAGAACTTTTCGCGGGACTTGTCCGCAACCCGCCCACGACGGTCGCCGAATTCCTCACCGAGGCTACGACTATTGAAAAAACACTGGACATGCGGACGAAACAGTACAACCGCTCGCCGCTGTCTGCAACCTATTCCGAAGTGCACTCACTAGCCACCGACGACTTGCGCGAAACCATCCGAGCGATCGTGCGGGAGGAGTTGCGCAAGCTGTTACCTTCGCCGCAGCCTCAAGTGGATTCCATCGCAGACATTGTCCGCGAGGAAATCAAAGAGTCACTGGGTGTTCCTCAGCCGGCACCGCCGCAGCTTCAAGCAATGAGTTATGCTGCTGCAGCCCGACGCAACGCCCCCCTCCTCGCCCGCGTCAAGACGCCGCGCCGCCCCAGCAGTTCCACCGCCAGGCACCACCGCCGCCACCACCGACGCCATACCGCCCGCCAACCGGCCAGCGATACACGCCGAGGAAGACCGACGTTTGGCGCGCCCCCGACCATCGTCCACTCTGCTACCACTGCGGAGAAGCTGGCCACACCTACCGCCGCTGCCAGTATCGACGGATGGGACTGCGTGGGTTCGCCATCGACGCGCCGCGTCCACAGCAGGGTGAACGACCACGTGACATCGCCGACTATCTGGCAGGAGCGCATTGGACCCCCCGAGGACCTTCCCGATCGCCGTCGCCAGGCCGCTACGCCTCTCCCCAACGCCGCCAGTACACTGGCCTGTTCCGGGGCCGGTCGCCTAGCCCGTATCCGGAAAACTAAGGGCAGCAACCGATGGAGGTGCGGTTGCTGTACGACGAAACATCGAAGATCCTCCGCCGCCGACGACGACGCCACGACGAAACCTTGAAGACCCGACGCGAACCAGACAGAGCCCTGACGACGAAGCCTCGCGGACCGAAGTGGACCTGACAACGCAACAGGGAAGCAGCGGAACAAACCGACGTAGCCGTGACCCGACGCCACGACCTAACTGCAATTCAAGACGACGAACTAGCGACCTCGACGTCCTTATCGACGGCCACAACGTCACAGCTCTCGTCGACACCGGAGCCGACTATTCTGTCATCAGTGGACCGTTCGCCGCGAAGCTGAAGAAAGTTAGGACAGCCTGGGAAGGCCCCGAAATCCGGACAGCTGGAGGTCATCTAGTAACGCCGGAGGGAATCTGCACAGCGAGACTCGCTATTAACAACCGGATTTATCCCGCGAACTTCGTAATCCTGCCGCGTTGCTCGAGAGAGGTCATTCTTGGTATGGACTTAGCCTTCATGGTGCAGTCATCGATCTGAGATCCAAGTCGATAACACTATCCACAGAAAAAGCACTACCGCCGTACACGCCGCCAGAAAAACACGCCTTGAATGTGCTGGAAGACCAGGTCACCATTCTCCCTCGCTCCAGCGTCATCATTTCCGTCGGCACTCAGAAATCAGTAGACTTGGAAGGCGTCGTTGAGGGCGATCAGCACCTGCTTCTGAACCGTCAGATTTGCGTCGCAAGAGGCATAGCCGAGCTGCGCGATGGCAAAGGAAAGGTAGTGCTGACAAACTTCAGCCACGAATATAGGCACCTAAACATCGGTACGACGGTCGCCTACATCGACGAATTCGTGGACGCCAGCAATGCTTTCGCCTTCTTCGATGCTACTGAACCTGCTTCGAAGGATCGAGATCCCCAAACAGATTTCGACGTCAACCCGAGCCTCCCGAAGCACAAGCAAGACCAGCTTCAAGCCCTACTCCTGCAATTCAAGGACTGCTTTTCGTCGTCGTCAAGAATTCGACAGACCCCAGTCGCGAAACATCGCATCATAACAGAAGAAGGTGCCCGACCAATCCGTCAGAGCCCGTACCGAGTTTCGACGCGAGAACGCGAGGCTGTTAAGAAACAGGTCGACGAAATGCTACGCGACGACATCATCCAGCCGTCGAAGAGTCCGTGGGCATCCCCCGTCGTGCTAGTGAAGAAGAAGGATGGAACTCTACGTTTTTGCGTCGATTATCGTCGCCTGAACAAAGTGACGAAGAAGGACGTGTATCCCCTTCCCCGGATAGACGACGCCCTGGATCGATTACACAACGCAAAGTACTTTTCGTCGATGGACCTGAAGACCGGTTACTGGCAAATCGAAGTCGACGAGAGAGACCGAGAAAAGACTGCCTTTATAACACCAGACGGCCTGTTTGAGTTCAAGGTCATGCCCTTTGGTCTTTGCTCGGCACCTGCGACATTTCAACGCGTCATGGATACAGTACTGGCCGGCTTGAAGTGGCAGACGTGCCTCGTGTACTTGGACGACGTCGTTGTATTTTCCTCAAACTTCGACGAACACCTTCGGCGCCTTGAAGCTGTACTTCAAGCAGTCAGGACCTCCGGACTCACCCTGAAGCCTGAAAAGTGCCGCTTCGCGTACGAGGAGCTCTTGTTTTTGGGTCACGTGATCTGCAAAGATGGTGTTCGCCCGGACCCGCGCAAAACAGCTGCCATCGCTGTCTTCCCGCCACCCACCGATAAGAAGGCCGTACGCCGTTTTCTCGGCTTGTGCGCCTACTACAGACGCTTCGTCAAGGAATTTTCACGAATAGCCGAGCCACTAACGCACCTCACGAAGACCGACGTGCCATTCAAGTGGGAAACGGCGCAAATCGAAGCATTTCAAGAACTTAAACGGCGCCTTCAGATGCCTCCGATACTAGCGCATTTCGACGAAGACGCCGATACGGAAATCCACACCGACGCAAGCTGCGTAGGACTCGGAGCCGTCCTCGTGCAGAAGACTGACGGGCTGGAAAGGGTCATCAGTTATGCTAGCCGGTCGCTATCAAAGGCAGAAATCAACTATTCCACAACAGAAAAGGAGTGCCTGGCCATCATCTGGGCTACATCGAAGTTTCGCCCCTATCTCTACGGCCGGCCCTTCAAAGTTGTGAGCGACCACCACGCCTTGTGTTGGCTAGCTAACTTGAAGGACCCTTCAGGTCGCCTCGCACGGTGGAGCCTACGACTGCAAGAATTCGACATTACCGTCGTGTACAAGTCCGGACGAAAACACTCTGACGCCGACTGCCTGTCTCGTGCCCCCGTCGACGCGCCGCCGCAAGACGACGACGATGACTGCTTCCTCGGAACTATAAGTGCCGATGACTTCGCCGAAAGGCAACGAGCCGACGCGGAACTTGGGGGCCTTATGGAGTACCTCGAGTGCAAGACCGCCGATGTTCCGAAGGTATTCAAGCGAGGACTGCCGTCGTTTTTCTTGCGGAACGGCGTTCTCCTGAAGAAGAACTTCTCGCCACTTCGAGCCGACTACCTTCTTGTCGTGCCCTCATCATTGCGACCAGAAGTCCTCCAGGCCCTACACGACGACCCGACGGCTGGACACCTCGGTGTTTCCCGCACGCTCGCCAGAATACAGGAAAAATACTACTGGCCACGCCTTGCTGCCGACGTCACCCACTACGTTAAGACTTGCCGAGATTGCCAGCGACGGAAGACACCGCCGACTAGGCCAGCGGGACTCCTGCACCCAATCGAACCACCTCACCGGCCGTTCCAACTAATCGGGATGGACCTACTGGGGCCGTTCCCGACGTCGACTTCCGGCAACAAGTGGATCGTCGTAGCAACTGACTACCTCACCCGCTACGCCGAGACAAAGGCCTTGCCCAAAGGCAGTGCGGCCGAGGTAGCCAAGTTCTTCGTGGAGAACATCGTATTGCGTCATGGCGCCCCAGAGGTCCTCATCACAGACAGAGGTACGGCCTTTACGGCGGACCTCACTCAGGCGATCTTCAAATACAGCGAGACGAGCCACCGTCGCACCACCGCCTACCACCCGCAGACCAATGGCCTCACAGAGCGTCTAAATAAGACTATCGCCCCCCGCAGGGGCGTCTGCGCAAGCAGGCGTTTGGTGTGTAGCGACACCACGGACCCGAGCTAACGGGGGGTTTCGATCCCTCCCACGCCTCGCCGTGCGTGGCTATGCCGTGTCCGGGGAAAAGGGGATCCTGGGGGTTGAGCCGACGCTGGGTGATTGGACCTTTAAGGCCCCCCGGCAGACGCAACACACCCCTTTGGCCCCGGCTTCACGTAGACGGCACCCCTGGGCTGACCCACCCAGGGGAAATCGGCAGTCGCCTTTTCCTATCTCTCTCTCCCCTCATCTTCGTCTTTCTCTCTCACTTTCAGCCTTTCCTGTCCTCTCCTATCTTCTAGTCACTTCCAATTTTAGTGGCGGCAAGGGTTAACCTTGTGTGGCTACCCAACCTAGGGTAAACCATATTGGGTTATAGTAACGTCGCACTACTGGCGTTGCGCAGACTTGTACACATGTTCTGACACGCCCCCTTGTTGGGCTCCGTGGTGGGTGGTAGGCGCCGTTACCGAAAAATCCACTTTTTCCCATGGGATCCTCGACCCCTTCAGCAACCGATCGTGCCCCGAAAAGGGTACGCACCGACGTAACTTCACTCCTCTGGCCCAAAAACAAAGAAACCTTCCCGAAATTCCATGTCCTCCACTGCGAACAATCGTCAACGAAAGCTAGAGCAATCTCACCCTTTCTTGTTGCCAAGTGCCTAAAGGAGACCATTGGAACCGGTTATAAGGCCACAAAGATGGCAAGTGGAGATCTGCTCCTCGAGTGCAAGACCTGTACTGTTCCTTATCCTTTAATAAGGAACAGTACAATAAACTCTCGCACCTCGTAGCCTTTGGAAACATACCTGTCTCTGTGAGCGCACATCGTACCATGAATACAGTGAAGGGCGTGGTATCGGACGAAGATTTGATGACACTGAATGAAGAAGAACTCCTCGATGGATGGAAAGAACAAGGTGTGACACATGTCCAACGCATCACAATCAGACGTAACAACAACGAAATACCAACGAAGCACTTGATACTCACCTTCAGTTCAACCACCCTACCCGAAACTCTTGAAACTGGATATGTGAAACTCAATGTCCGACCGTTCATTCCAAACCCGAGGCGTTGTTTCAAATGCCAGCGCTTTGGACATGCATCTCAGAGCTGCCGAGGGCAGCTGACTTGCGCTAAGTGCGGCACAACTGGTCACAGTGCTGACGACTGCAATCATGACGAGTTCCTTTGTGCAAACTGCGACGGAAGCCACCCTGCATACTCCAGAGCGTGCCCAGCCTGGAAGAGAGAAAAAGAAATAATCACTATAAAAGTTAAAGAAAACATCACGTTTCGGGAAGCAAGACAACGGATCTCGTCAATGTTTCCACTAAAAACACCTTCGCCGAAGTGGTGCAACGAGGGGCGGCACCACAACGGCCCCTGGCGGTAGCCCGGAACACGCCTAGCGTGCCCAGGCTAACGCCACTTGCCCCTTCGGTGGGAGCAGCTAGCGCTGCCCTGCCCACATTCAACCTGTCCACACCAGTGGCCTCCACAAGCTCTGGCAGCAGCCAGGGCAATCACGAGGCCAAGGGGGTCTTATCGACCTCCAGCTCGGTGGGGACAAAGACTTCGTCCACCGAGGCGAGGTCTAAGAGACGCACAGACCGCTCTGTCGAGCGGGTGTCCAGTGCCTCGCAAGAGGCTATGGACACTACGTCAAGCCAAACGGCGCAGGAAGCGCCGAAGGAGCGGCGAGCTTCTCTCGACCGCTCCAAAAAGGACAAAACACCAATTACAGGGCCTAACAAAGGCCCCGTAAAATGAGCCAATCTCCGTCCACTTTACACACAGCACCCTTTTTCCCATCATGGACAACATCATACAGTGGAACGTAAGAGGACTACTTAGAAATCTAGACGATATCCAAGAACTTCTGAGTAAGTTCAACCCGAAAGTGCTGTGTGTGCAAGAAACACACCTAACTTCAAAACACACGAACTTCCTCCGGCAATACATTACTTTCCGAAAAGACTGCGAGGATGCTGTCGTATCGTCTGGCGGTGTGGCCATTATAGTTGATAGAAGTATAGCATGCCACCATTTGAAGCTCCAGACGGCCCTTGAGGCAGTGGCCATTCGAGCTGTACTTTTTAACAAACTCATTACCATATGTTCCGTGTATATACCACCACATCATCAGCTTCACAGACGCGATTTAGAATCATTATTAGATGAACTCCCAGAACCCTTTTTGATTCTAGGTGATTTTAATGCACACAATGTCCTCTGGGGCGATCCTCGCTGTGACTCTCGAGGACGTCTCATTGAACAGCTCCTTTTTTCGTCTAGTTTATGTCTTTTAAATAAGAAGGAGCCTACGTATTTTAGCCTTGCAAACAACTCGTACTCCTCCATAGATCTTAGCATCTCATCACCCTCCCTTTTACCCGTCTTTGAATGGAGCGTTCTGAAAGACCCTTATGGGAGTGACCACTTCCCAATCATCCTGAGTACGCCGACCAAAGACCAACTGCCCCCGCAGGTTCCTCGATGGAAGGTTGACTCAGCTGATTGGGAACGGTACAAAACCCTTGCGCACATGACATGGAGTGAGCTGTCCGCTCTGACCTTAGATGACGCTGTCATGTATCTTACAGCTTTTATTCTTGATGCCGCATCAAAATGTATTGCCCAAACAAGCGGCCTGGGTTCTAAGCGGCGAGTTCCATGGTGGAACGATGCATGTAGAAAAGCGCGGATGAATCAGAACAAAGCGTGGGCGTTGTTTCGTGACTCCCCAACAGCAGAAAACCTGGAACATTTCAAGGAGGTCAAATCGCAGGCAAGGAGAACGCGCCGACAAGCCAGACGAGAAAGCTGGACAAAGTTCATATCGAGTATCAACTCGTACACAGACGAGGGAAAAGTGTGGAATAAGGTGAAGAAAATTAAGGGCCAACAAACGTACTCCCTGCCATTAGTAAATAGCCTCGGAGAAAGCTGGAGGATCAAGCTAATTTTCTTGGCACACATTTTGAACACATATCGAGCTCCTCACACTACTCCGAAACCTTCCAAAAGTACAAAGCAAGAATAGAACAACAGAAGTTGGAAAGAAAATCTGCAAAAAATGAGGCGTACAACGAACCATTCTGCTTAGCAGAACTGCAAACAGCACTGAACTGCTGTAACACATCTACCCCAGGTTCTGACTGCGTAATGTACGAAATGTTGAAGCAACTACCCTCTGAAACGCAAAAAACCCCTCCTCACTCTCTACAACCTTATATGGCTCTCGGGTGTGATCCCCTCTTCTTGGAAGGAGGCTGTTATAATCCCAATTTTGAAACAAGGAAAGGATCCCTCTGCTGTATCAAGTTACAGACCCATAGCGCTAACAAGTTGCCTATGCAAAGTATTTGAAAAATGATTAATTGCCGCTTACTACACTTCCTTGAATCAAACAAATTGCTCGACCCATACCAGTGCGGGTTCAGAGAAGGCCGATCCACACCGATCATCTCATACGTATCGAGGCATGCATACGTGAAGCTTTTGTTCATAACCAGTTTTTCTTATCTGTATTCCTCGACATGGAGAAGGCCTACGATACGACCTGGAGGTTTGGGATACTGAGAGACCTCTCACACATGGGTATACGTGGTAATATGTTCAATGTCATCGAAAGTTATCTGTCTGATCGCACATTCCGCGTTCGAGTGGGCAATGTTTTGTCCCGAACATTTATACAGGAAACCGGAGTGCCACAGGGTGGGTGCTCAGCTGTACGCTCTTTATTATAAAAATGAATTCTCTTCGTCTGTACATCCCAAGTAATATGTTTTATTCAGTATACGTTGACGACCTGCAGATAGGTTTTCAATCGTGTTCTCTTGGGATCTGTGAGCGACTGGTTCAGCTTGCTCTTAACAAGGTGTCCAAATGGGCTGACGAAAACGGGTTCAAATTGAACCCACAGAAAAGCACCTGCGTTCTTTTTTCACGAAAAAGAGGCTTGTACCCTGATCCTGAAATAGTCATGAAGGGTGAGCGTTTGCCCGTAAACACAGAACATAAGTTCCTAGGTATAATTTTGGATGCGAAGTTAACCTTTGTACCGCACATAAAACACCTTAAGAATAAATGCATGAAAACAATGAATATCCTAAAGGTGCTGTCACGCACAGCGTGGGGCAGCGACAGAAAGTGCCTCATGAATCTGTATAAAAGCCTTGTACGCTCACGCCTTGACTATGGGGCGATAGTCTATCACTCTGCCAAGCCAAGCGCTCTAAAAATGCTGGACCCAGTTCACCATCTAGGTATCCGCCTCTCCACAGGTGCCTTTAGAACAAGCCCTATTGAAAGCCTTCATGTGGAATCAGACGAGTGGTCACTCCATCTGCAGAGAACGTATTCTTCTTTCATATATTTTCTTAAAGTGAATGCGAACAGTCAGCACCTGCATATTCCACTATCAAGGACCTGTCCAGCTCTCAACTCTTTCGCAATAGGCCCACAATAGCACGCCCTTCCCCACTGCGCGTTAGAGAGCTAGCTGAAGAACAAATGTCCCACTGCTTGAATACACCCTATTCGCCCCACTATGCAGCTCCGCCATGGCCAGTGGCAGCTTATCGGACTGCGACACATCCTTCGTAGCTGTCACAAAGCACGCGCCCCTTATACACATTCGGATGTATTTCCTAGAGCTGCCAACATAAATATGACTGCCCAGAACTATTATACTGCTGATCTAAGTCCCATGCTGGTGTCATATGCAGCGGTTGGACCATCTTTCTCGGATGCCGGCGTTTTACCCACTAGCCAGCATTTTCACAGCCGCGGCTTACGCGTTATTTCGTAGCCGTTAAAACATTAAAGAATTGAATACACCGAGGGTAGTTATATACACTAGAGGTGTGCACGGGCTCCGGGTAACCCGAGCCCGACCCGGCCCGCGGGCCGGTCGGGCGGCCGACGTATTTTCACGTCGGGCCCGGGCCGGGCTCGGGCTACTTGGAGTTTTATCGGACCGGGCTCGGACCCGGCGCAAAGCCCGACTCAAGCCCGAAACATAGAGAATGAGCAGGAATTGTTTTTCAGCACGCATACAGCGCCTTTTCCGCGACCGCCCTTTACCGCTTTTCCTTTCCATTCGCTACTTTAAACAAAAGGGGAGCAGGTAAAGCACTGCCTCTGTTGCACTCCGACAAACAGAGAAGTAACATAACCTGAGCTAGTGACGGCGCCACGCGACTGTTCGCGTTAGATTTAAGGCCAAATCCCATATGAGTGAAAATGCACGCGACAGTGACGAGCGACCCGACGTAGATCGCCTTCGTGCAAGCTGACACTTGCATGGGCAAAAGCGCCGCACTTCGTTGAAGCCTAAATCGTTGGACTGCTTGCTGTTTTTGCACGACAATTTGTAATCTGTGTAATCACATTTGATATGCTCAATAAAATGCCAAACTACCGGAAAACGATGTTTTGTTTTCACAGCGAACCTTGAAAAAAAACGCCAGGCCTGCGCTGAAACCGCAGCACAGTCACAGCGAAAGCTGGAAGAGCGGCGTTTCTAGAGCCCGTTAAGCTCTCTTGGGGCTTCAATACAAGTACACTAGAAAGGTACCCACTACGTCATAAATCACAATTTTTGTGAAGTTGGGAAGCACCTACTAAGCCATTATTCGTCATTCTGCGGAGAAGCGAGGCACCAGCTACACGTCTGTGAGGCATTATGTGCACTTTGTTGACGCGACGACTGATGACGATGAAGAATTATGGCTCAGCCCTTTGTAATGGGTTGGAATCTTTAAACGGCCCACCAGTTATGTAATTTGCATTGGGTGACGCCCGGTCGCTATTTGCCTCTCCCGTTCTGTATAACGTATGTTGACGTGGGAGAGAGACGGGGAGGGGGGCGAGAACTTTACTGAGACCCCGAGGAAATGGATCATGCGCTTATGGGCTTCCTTGACAACCAATACAAGTGCACCTGCGAGGAAACCACTACGCTATAAATCGTAATTTTACTGAGACCCCGAGGAAGTGGATCATGCGCTTATGGGCTTCCTTGGCAACCAATACAAGTGCACTTGCGAGAAACCCACTACGCTATAAGTCATTGTAATTTTTGAGAAGTAGGGCAGCAGGCACTGTGCCATTTTTCGTCATTCTACGGAGAGCGTTGGTACCTGCTAAACCCATGTAAGGCATATGCGCACTTTGTCGATGCTGTGCCTGATGACGATGAAGAATTATGGCAGAGTCCTTTGTAATGGGGAAGCATTCAACAACCTTCTCGTTGCGCAATTCGCATTGTGTGACGAGTGGTTACACAATTCGCGTTGTGCGACGCTCGGTGTTTATTTTACTCTTCTACATGAAGCCTGTATAGGACCTTTTGCAAAGCAGTTTCAAGCACCGGCATGGCTCAGAGGTTGAATACTGGTCTCCCACGCAGAGGGCCCAGGTTCGAACCTCGTTCCATCCTGGAATTTTTTTCTTATTTCGTTTTTTTTTCTTATTTCGAGCGATACCGGTTACGGACACCGGCGGCGGCGGCAGCGGCGGACAACTACGGCGCCAAAAACGGCCGGTGAAATGATCTCATAACAGCTTTCGCTGTAAAAGCCGGGCCGGGCCGGGCCGGGCCCGGGATTGTGTTTTCGTACGTCGGGCCGGGCCGGGCGGGCTCGCAGCCCTTTGCCGTCGGGCTCGGGCGGGCCTTCGACAAAGTCAGCGGGCCCGGGCCGGGCTCGGGCTCGGAAATACGGCCCGTGCACAGCTCTAATATACACTGACTCCTTGAGTGTCGTGATGGCGCTGAAAAATCTGAAAAAACATAGAAATCCGGTAATTATGTCCCTCTACTCAATACTCTGCGCGGCGTACGCGTCCAAGCAACATATCGTCGTGTGCTGGGTGCCAGGGCACCGCGACATCGCAGGAAATGTGTTGGCTGACCAGCTGGCCACGTCAACCAACGTAAGCGCTGCAATCTCTTCAGTTGCTGTCCCCGTGATGGACCTAAAACCAAACATACGGAAAAAGCTCAGGGCTTACTGGCAAAAGTTATGGGACCTACAAACGCACAACAAGTTACACCTGATCAAACCACGCCTCGGTAACTGGCCACCTACATCAAAAACACGCCGTACAGAGGTCACTCTCTGTCGGCTTAGAATAGGACACACAGCACACACACACACCTTTTGTCCGGTGGTGACCCACCCAGCTGTGACAGATGTGGCCATATCCACTTACCGTACATCACATACTCCTTGAATGCTCTGAGCTAGAGGCTTACAGAAAAAAAACACTTTCCACTGGCGTTCACACAACACATACCCCTTCATCCAGCGATGTTCATAGGTAGAGAACCTCTTTTTAAATATGATACATTGAATGCGTTTTTAAAGGACATACGTACTTTTCATGTCATCTACGCAGGTGATCCGTAGCACGGCCTCCTAGAGGAGGCTGCTGCTGCGGATGCTACATCAAAAAGAGCACCTGCCTCCAGGCCCTTAGGACTAAGGGCGCTGACGAGGCATCCGTGCTAGTACAACCTCTATATTTTAGCGTCATGATCACCTAAAACTCATCCTCACCATGCACGTTTCACTCCACTCTCATGATTTTATTACATATATGTTTTACGCACCTTTAGTGCGCAGAATCTTAGGCTCTTATACAGCCACTAAACATCATCATTGTTCCCATCCGACACCGTTTCCTGGCGCTCTTTGGCCATCAATGGCCCTTGCGCCATTAAACAACATATATCATCATCATAAGACTATCGCCGACATGCTGGCCATGTACGTCGACGTTGAGCACAAGACGTGGGACGCGGTCCTTCCGTACGTGACCTTCGCTTACAACACGGCCGTCCAAGAAACGACGCAGATGACGCCGTACAAGTTGGTCTACGGAAGGAGCCCGGCGACGACGCTCGACGCCATGCTACCGAACGTCACCGACGAAGAAAATCTCGACGCCGCCGCTTACTTACAACGTGCCGAAGAAGCTCGACAGCTCGCCCGCCTGCGCATCAAGACCCAGCAGAACATCGACAGCCGTCGCTACAACCTTCGACGACGCTTCGTGGAGTACCAGCCCGGCGACCGTGTCTGGGTCTGGACACCAATACGACGACGCGGACTGAGCGAGAAGCTTCTGCGTCGATACTTCGGACCATACAGGGTACTTCGACGTCTCGGCGAACTCGACTGCGAGGTTGTCCCCGACGGCATCACGAACTCTCAGAGGCGCCGAGCTCGACCCGAGGTCGTGCATGTGGTGCGCCTTAAACCGTACTATGCACGTTAACGCACCAGAGGACGCTAATGTTTGCTTCCTTTATTAGTTTTCTTTAGTATTGCATGTAATCATGTTCTGTTTTTAAGCATCGGGACGATGCTTTTTCAGAGGGGGGCATTGCCGCGTGTCTTATGTTTCATGAGTTGAAGCTACACCCCCGAAGACTGTCAGCAACGCTCAGCGCAAACCGCGCCACATTGTTCGTGAAGCTTCCCGATCATTGTAGATCGTTTTGTTAAGATTGCGCGCCGCACGCGAATGTTCCAGCTTTGTCGAGAGATAACGCCGCCACCAGCGATATTGCTGGAAAGTTCCATAGCGCCTGTATAAAAGCCGACGCGCTTGACCGCTTGTCAGTTTATCGACGGACGACGCCCTGTTCGCCGCTATCATTGTACAGCGTGTATTGCTGTAGTTCTAGTTCTCACTTTCCCGGCCACAAGTTCGGCCCAAATAAAGAGTTTCATTCTGCAAACGCCGACTGCTGTCTTCGTCGACGTCGCAACCACGTGACAATATAACTATGCTTAAAGGGAGACTAAAGGCAAATAACAATTCATGTCAGAGTGAAAGGTCAATGTGTGAGGATGTCTAAAACGTCAATATTATCAACAGCAGTGCTCTACTAAACGAGAAATTAAGGTAAATGAAGGACATGACGTGCGCCACGAGTGGAACATTTTGGAAATGATCCCGATGACATCAAGAGTCCCGAGTACAGTTAGCTACTAGTAATCAAACTAGTTGCGACAAAAAAAAAAAAAAAAGAACCTCCCGGGCATCACAAAACGCAATAAAGGACTGCTTTTTCGTTTCTGTTTGATTCATAAAAAAAAGAACCTCTTGGCTTTAGCAAGGGGAACGGCGCGAGTGGTTCAAAAGTTCCATTTTCGCCGAGCTGCGCGCCTCGGTAGTAGTTTTGGTATCGCGTACTGCTGCGTGTGCTTGGCTCTTGCTATTTTCGGAAGTGTTGTAGTTCGGGCAAGTTGGTTATCCCTGAACTTAGCTTGTAGTAGCGCGGTGCTAATAAGAAGTAGACACGACACGACAGACAGGTAGGCGCTAAGCTTCCAAGTGTTTATTCATGTCCTTCACACCCATCTTATACATGCGCAAAAAACACAACTCATCCAGCACGTGACCCTGAACCAAGAAACGTCAATTCATTTTCCGTCAAAGCAATTCACGGCGAGCTTACACACGTCTCCCATTTCTGCTATAGCCTCGGCTTCTTTTAATGTCCGCGTCGTTTTTTCAGCACCCAAAAAACTGGGGGAGCTTTGCAGGTTGACGTGCCCAAATAAAGTTGCTCACTTAGCTTGTGACAAGAAACATCAGGTTAGATTTGTTGATTGCGAGTGCTGTGTGGTCTACACGTTTTCATTATCATGCGGGAAATACTACACAGGACAGACCAAGAGGTGTCTGAATGATAGACTACGCGAGCACAGCTACAATGCAAAAAAATAGGCTTTCAGCGGGAGGGTTCCTAGCAGCGCACTGCAAAAGGTGTGGGTGCTCCCCTAATCTGCATAGCTGTGTGGTTATCGGCCAGTTTAGAAATCAGATCGCACGTGAAAAAAAAAGAGGCCGAGGCTTTAGTAGAAATGGGAGACTTGTGTGTAAGCCAGTGATGCTACCGAGGACTTCTGATTTGGAGCAATTTTTGGAGCAGCAAAATTTGCGTTTTGGAGCACTTTGGAGCAGCAAAATTTTCATCTTGGAGCACTTTGGAGCAGATAATTTTGCATCTGGGAGCACTCTGGAGCAGCGAATTTTACATCCTGGAGTGCACTACAGAAGCATATTGCAATAACATTCATGCACCGTAATATTACTATGGGGCTCTTATGAAGGCTAGAAATATTTCGATTCATTGCAAATCTCATGGAAAAAATCATCTCAGGAGAACTCCATACTTCACTCGCTAATGAAAAAATAAGGGCTCATGCAGTTGAGTGTTCTGAATTAACCTCTTCGGCGATTATTATCGACACTAGCAAATAAACAGAATACCAGATCAATAAAATTGCACTTTATGAAATAACACTCTAAATACATCTACGTGGTTATCAGCAGACATTGTAGACAAACACCGTGATGTACAGCAGTGCCTCAATGCCAATTGCCACACTGTCCCTAATGCATTCCCCTGAAAAAACTCCAAGGCGAAAGCCAGGTTCTTTTTCTTCTCGATCGACGGGTTGATCCTCCCCCTCCTTCTCTGCAAGCTATCTGCACCTCACCTGGTTTTGCGCTAGCTCCATGATCGGCGCACCGATTACGGAAGCAGTTTAAAGCGACGATGTCGTGATGGCGTCATCACGTGACATCACGATATATGACGCCATGGTGACGTCACAAGTTTTGACGATCTATGACGTGATGATGACGCCGTCACATGATTATTTTTTGCATCAAATTCACCTCACTACGGCGGATGGTAAACCTATACCCAAGGTGGACAGGATCAGAGTGTTGGGACTCATTATTGAAAGTAACGGCCATAATGGAGAGACCATACGCAAATTAGACGATGTAACGTCTCAAATTATGCGGCTACTTAAACGCACCGCCAACAAATATAGCGGGATGAAAGAAGGCAATCTGCTTAGACTAGTCCAAGCGTTTGTAATAAGCAGAATAGTTTACGTAGCATCATACTTACGATGGCACTCATCAGAAAGATACAAATTAGATTGTTTAATCAGGAAAATATACAAGCAAGCAATTGGACTCTCCATCACCACTAGCAACGATAGTCTACTGCAGCTAGGTCTTCACAATACACTGGATGAGCTAATCGAGGCACATCGCATCGCACAATACGAACGCCTATCCAAAACTAAAACAGGCAGGCAAATATTGGATCGGCTAGGTATTACTTATCACACCCAACATGGCGTCAAAGTAGATATGCCCAGACATATTAGAGATACCCAAGAATATGCATCCCGCCCGCCATCAGGGCAGGCGGGAAAGCAGAGCACGCGATATACAAAAGAAATTTGGTCACAGCATGGACATCGTATTCGTAGATGCACCTAGATACAGACACAAGCGCGCCTACACAGCCGTGGTGATAAATTATGAGGGAAATTAAATGTTTGACGAGTGCTACCGTCAGTACGCCACACGTAGAAACCGCAGAGGAAATAGCTATCGCATTAGCCATAGCACAAACACAAGCGGACGTGATCGTCAGTGATTCGCAGACGGCGATACGAAACTTTGCAAACGGCCGAATCTCCCCAGAGGCACTTCAAATTCTAAAACTCGGTAATAATCAAGAAAAAAGTGTCCAACTGATATGGACACCCGCTCACACACTATCAGAAGGTAGTAATGAGGCGGCGCACCGCATGGCTCGAGGGCTTACAGACCGAGCATCGATTAGTGCCGTCTCAGGGAATACCGATGAGTGGGAGTGGGAAGATAGAATGACCACATTTCACGAAATTACAGTACACCATAGATTGCAGAGGCGTAAATTCCCACCGCCTCACCCGAAATTAAGCAAGAAACAGTCTGTCGAATGGCGGCAGTTACAAACCCGATCCTACCCGAGTCCAGCAGTTAGGTTCTTCTTGTTTCTTCCACTCGCCTCGCTGGTTGCGCGACATTTGCTGCTGTCGCCAAGCAAGCCGAAGACGAGAACTTTTCATCTGCTGGCACCTTGAGGAAACGACCGCTCCGACATCATCTGGATAGAGACGTTTATTCGTTTCTCTTTTCCCCCTCCTGTCACTGCACCCCTGCTTTTATTCCCTGTCTCCCTATTCAAACACTCTTACAGTCCAATCGGAAAGCAGGAATAACTCTCTCCTTGTCTCCCGGTCGGCTGCCGCTGAACGCACCAGGCCCGGATTCCTCCTCGCCACCTCCTCGCAGGAATCACCGCCTCTCGCCCGCTCGTCGGTTCGCCGCCGCCGCTCAGCTCCATTTCACCCCGGTTTCCAGAATGTTCGGCCTCAGCCGTTGACGGGTCGTCAATACAATAGGCCCGTGCATCATTGCCGCTGCTTTTGGCTGCCACAGCGAAGGCGCAAGTGTACCTTCCGTCCCTGTAGCCCGGCTAGGCCATGGTCTCCTGTAAGGCACCATAATTGAACCCCTCGGGAGACGTGAGTCCTTGCATCCTTTGTGACCAGCAGACAGTCGTCGTTCCACCACCCAGAACTACCGCTTCCGTGTTGGCGCGGGCACGCCGGCCGCGGGGCGGGTAACAATATGAAGGTATTCGGCGAACGTACGAAGTTCTACCCCCAACACCTCCCCTCCAACTGTGTTGCACTGTATCTATGACATGCGACACACAACACACAACCGCATATTCACACATGTTCACTGACTCGACACGTGAGGCACCACTGTCACTCGTACCCCGTTGACTCTGTCGCGCGCACGCGCTGACAAAGCATGCACCCCCCCTTAACTCGCTGTCCCTTTTATGCGTCATCGTTAGGAGTCACCAACCGCGACATTGCGTCGGCATTAGCGTTTAGACACCCCTTTTTGTGTTCAATTTCCAGGTTATACTTCTGTAACACCAACGCCCAGCGTGTCAGCCTCGCGCTCTGCGGAGTGGTTAGAGTCAGAAATTTGAGTGGGTTGTGATCGGTAATCACCTTGATTTTAGCGCCAAACAGCCAAGCGTCCAACTTCCCCAGTGCCCAAATGATTGCATAAGCTTCCTTTTCTATGGTGGCCCATCGGGTCTGAGCCGGGCTAAGCTTCTTGCTCAGAAAAGCGATAGGGCGCTCCTTGCCCTCCAGATCCTGCTGTGCCAGGCACGCACCAACCGCGTAATCGGATGCATCTGTAGCGAGGATAAATTCTTTCCTCGGATCTGGGGCTTATGTCAAAGGCTTCCTGTGCCTCTGTATTCCAAGGTAATTTCTGCGGAATACGTCGGCCAGTTAGGTTGGTCATAGGCATAACGACTTTGGAGTACTCGGGCACGTAGTCCCTATAATAGTTGGCTAGCCCTAAGAAACTCCGAAGTTGTCCCTTCGTTTCGGGTGCCGGGATCTTCTTTATCGCTCGGACCTTCTGACTGACTTCACTCTGACGGGCGGCTCCTTCGCTAGCTTCTTCCAAACTACTTCGAAGCTTCGCAAGATATTCCGCTGCTGGCATGCCAGTGATTCCGGAATTTCCCAGTCTCCTGACCAAGTCCTTTTGAGAATGGATAGGGGCCCGTTCGGCACCCGCCCGTACATGAGCTCGAACGGTGACCGCCCTGTAGTCGCGTGTGGAGCCTCACGATATGCCCATAACAAAAACGGAATCATCCTATCCCACTCGCGCCCGTGTTCACTGACTATGTGAGAAAGCATTCTTTTGAACGTGCCGTTCCAGCGTTCCACTAAGCCGTTGCTTTGCGGGTGATCAGGTGTGGAAAACCTCGGTGTTGCCCCCAGTCTTTGCAACATCTCCTGTGTCAACCTTGACGTAAAGTTGGTGCGCTGATCTGAGCAAATTGTCTCTGGCACCCCATGTTGAGAAAATATCTGCAGTAGCGCGTCACACGCAGCCTTTGCCGTTAGTGAACGGAGGCATACCACTTCTGGCCATCTGGTATGTAAGTCTACGACACAAATAGCATAGCAGTGACCTCTAGCCGAAGGGGGTTCCATAGGACCGATGCAGTCCATGTTTACTGTCTGAAACGGCGCGCTGGGCCTGGCCAGGGGCGTTAGAAGAACCCTATCTATCGGCCTCGTCGGAGATTTCACCTGGCATCCATGGCACGATCTACAGTACTCCTTTACGTCTCGCGACATCTGCGGCCAGTAAAATGAGCTTTTCACGTACCGTTGTAGTGTTTTCCGCTCTCCTAAATGACCTGCCCATGGTGAATCGTGAGCCATTTTCAGCACTTCTTTGTGCCTGTGCGATGGTAGCACTAGCTGTTTGCACATGCGACCCGCGAGGTGTTCCTGATGATATAATAGCTCGTCCTGAACAAGCATACCATGCGTTCCGGCCTTTGCCTGCGCCCAAGCGTCTCGCAAAGCCGGGTCTGCTTCCTGAGCCTCACGAAACTCCTGTCGTTTGCTTTTGACCGGCTCGGAATCTTCGCTGTTGCTCTCCGCGGTTATGAGGCCCGCAATCGCCTGTTGCTCCTCGCATGCCTCATCAGACAGCTCTACTACGGCTTCGGTCTCCTCGACTGCTGAACACTCGTCTGACACCATGTCACGTCTAACCCTTTCCTCGAGAAGTTGTGCGTAATCGTTCGGCGTGATCAGCGCGTCGGTGCCGTCTAGCAGCTTATCTGTGATTGCACAAAGCACAGCAGACTGCACCACCTCGGACACCACGTAAGGACTTCCTTCAGTAGCTATGAGCGGCACGTAAGCCAACTCAGCGGTCACTTGTTGCCCGAACGCTCCCGTCAACTTTATCTGCGAACCCGTACCATTGTACTGAGCTACCACTGCCTTTCTAATGACGCTCACTTCTGCTCCTGAGTCTACCACGGCGTTTAATGACCGGCCTGAGCTCTTAAGCGTTACCGTTTCCAGTGAGGGTTGTTTCTGCTCTTTACACTGCAATAACCTGTCTGTCGTTGCTATTCCTAACACGAATGCAGAAGCAGTCACTCTCGCGACCACTGGACCGTTTTGTTGTCGTCCTGCTGGCCTAGTGCCTTGCCTTGCACTTAAGCCCTTTATTGGGGCAATTCCTGGCAATGTGGTCGGTTCCCTTGCACTCAAAACATCGCCTTTTCCCCTTTCCGTCCGTGGGTATATCTACAGGTGTTTTAGCTTTCTTTTGCCACTCCTCGACATTCGCCTTCTTTTATGCTGCCTTGCACTTTTCACTCTCCTCGAATCTCTCCGCGAGCCTAGCCACACCGCTGCAGTAGCAAAAAGGCCTCCTGCTGATTACAAACGACATGCGCTCTCGCTTCCGGGCTCAAACATTCTTTCAAGCGATCCGCGACCACTAGCTGCTTGAGTTCCTCGAACGTGCCTACCTTTGAACTCTGGACATAATAGTCGAAATAATTCTCAAGGCGCACGGCAAACTGATCCCAAGATTCCTTTTCTCCCTTTTTCGATCCCGCAAATAGCCTCTTGTACTCCGCCGCCGAAAGCCTGAGACCCTCCAAAATGCTTTACTTAAGCTTAACGTAAGCTTTTCGCTCCTCTGCTGTCAGCCTGCACAGCAGCCCACGCGCCCTTTCGCTTAACTGTGGCAAAACTAGCCCGGCCCACCATTCGCTCGGAACTTCATACGACTCGAGCGTTGCCTCAACGTCTTCGAACCACATTGGCGCAAGTGCCTCTTGGTTCGACGTTTATTCGTTTCTCTTCTCCCCCTCCTGTCACTGCACCCCTGCTTTTATTCCCTGTCTCCCTATTCAAACACTCTTACAGTCCAATCGGAAAGCAGGAATAACTCTCTCCTTGTCTCCCGGTCGGCTGCCGCTGAACGCACCAGGCCCGGATTCCTCCTCGCCACCTCCTCGCAGGAATCACCGCCTCTCGCCCGCTCGTCGGTTCGCCGCCGCCGCTCAGCTCCATTTCACCCCGGTTTCCAGAATGTTCGGCCTCAGCCGTTGACGGGTCGTCAATACAATAGGCCCGTGCATCATTGCCGCTGCTTTTGGCTGTCACAGCGAAGGCGCAAGTGTACCTTCCGTCCCTGTAGCCCGGCTAGGCCATGGTCTCCTGTAAGGCACCATAATTGAACCCCTCGGGAGACGTGAGTCCTTGCATCCTTCGTGACCAGCAGACAGTCGTCGTTCCACCACCCGAAACTACCGCTTCCGTGTTGGCGCGGGCACGCCGGCCGCGGGGCGGGTAACAATATGAAGGTATATTCGGCGAACGTACGAAGTTCGACCCCAACACCAGCTATCATGCATGTAATACACCCAGACTTACACACGACAGACAGGTGTAGACATTGTGACTCTAGAGCCACCTTAGAGCACATACTATGGGGATGTCCAGATATAATAAACAATAGCTGTGATGCAGCCTTAAACAGCGACAGCCTCCGCGCACGCTGGGAGTCTGCGTTGCTCAGCTCGGACCTGGAGCAACAACTCTGGGCCGTCCAGCGAGCCGAGGAAGCCGCCAAGGGCCAGCAACCCTTGGCCGAAGCCTATGCGGGATCCAGGCCCATCCCACCAATTCGCAGGGCAATCAATAAGGTTAATTGATCAGAATCGATTGACGCCGCCGACGGTCAATTTTCGTGTTTGATAAAGCATCTGATGCTTTCGCATTAATATTGCGTATTGAACGCTAACAACCTGGCCCTACATACCAAACTGTCCTCCACCATGTCACTTCCTTGCCATGCGCGAAACAGCTTCGCTTATCATCCACTTCACAGAGTGAAATGGCTCCTCAACTTTTTTAAATGTTTATTGTGATAACAATTATATGGACGCTCTCCTTGGATTTTTGCCGTCGCCATTGCCGCAATTTTCTGTGTAAAGACCAAATTAATAACATCACCACGCGCATTCTAGCCGCGGGTAAAAGCTCGCGAGCGCTGGCGACGAACGCGGCTGAAGC
This sequence comes from Rhipicephalus sanguineus, assembly GCF_013339695.2. Classification (NCBI taxonomy): domain Eukaryota; kingdom Metazoa; phylum Arthropoda; class Arachnida; order Ixodida; family Ixodidae; genus Rhipicephalus; species Rhipicephalus sanguineus. The sequence continues at coordinate 179,401,393 of NC_051179.1, forward strand.
GGAGATTAAGCTAGCCGGCCGTCTGTCTCCGTCGCACGGACAGCGCATGAGATAACATCCTCCCGCGTGCGGGCCTGCCGTCGATTGCTCATCAAACAGAGAAGAAACGCCCCGCCCGTCTTTCGTAAGGAGCATGAAAGGACGCCAGGGGAGCGGGGGGGGGGGTGAGGGGACCGCATCGTCCGAAGGGGGCAGTCGCTTGCGCGCGCGCCATCTTGAGGCATCAGGAGGCGGCTCGTAAACTTGCTGTGCTCTCAACGCTTACTTCGTGTTTAGAGAACTCAGAGCAAGAAAACGCTTCGGTTCCTGGAGCGGCCATATTCCCTAAACGGGACGCACGCGCGAGCGCTATTTATTCAGCGGAATAATTCTTGGTCCATGGTTGCGACTTTGGCAGCCCCAAGATCAAGCTGCACATGTTCTGACGCGCCGGCCGTGCGATTGCCGGTGATAGACGCCCCCAAACCCGAGACTTTGGCGCAGTTTGGCGCAATTTTCGTCGATATTATCAGGATGGCGCAGTAAATACAATTTGGCGCACTTTGGCGCAGTTGGCGCAGGAGTGGAGTCACTGGTGTAAGCTCGCCGTCAATTGCTTTGACGGAAAAGGAATTGACGTTTCTTGGTTCAGGGTCGCGTACTGGATGAGTTGTGTTTTTTACGCATGTATAAGATGGGTGTGAAGGACATGAATAAACAGTTGGAAGTTTAGCGCCTACCTGTCTGTCGTGTCTACTTCTTATTTGTACCGCGCTAATATAAGCTATTTTTGGACTGCTTATACTCTACTGCAGCTGCTGGCCAAGCTAAGCTCGGTTACAGTGAACTATACAGTTTCGGAGTGGCCCGTGGCTGGTCTTGGCAAGGTTGATGGCCGCTGTTGCGCAAGAAACCGTAGTGTCGGCGGCCGGGCAGTAAAGGCGGGCAACGTTGAGCATGGCAACTGCTACGTCAGAAGGCCCGTTCAGGCGGGTAATTTGAAGTGAGCTAACGCCATGCGGACCAATAAAACGTGCTTTTCTTTCAAAATAAGCATTTCCTTGGCACGAAACAAGCACTACGAGGTTTCTGGAATGCTATTTCAACGTCGATTTAATATTTGCCTTTAGTGTCCCTTTAAGTATCAAAACATTGTGTATTCCTCGACAAAGAAAGGTCTCGGGCACTACCTAGCCTAAATTTAAGCCTTAATTTTAACGATGGTACTCAAAAAAGCATTGAAACAAATGGTGAAGCTTGCGCTAAGTCGCGCACGGCTTGAAACAGCGAAGCTGGACGATTCTGAAGTCTAATCTGGCCGTTTGTAGGTTGTTGCTAGGCTTTAGCTAGGTTCTTTGTAGGTTGCGTCTAGGATGACTGTAGGCTTTAGCTAGGTGACTCCAGGTTACTTCTAGGTTGTTTCCAGGCTTTAGATGGTTGTTTCTAGGTAGTTGCTAGGCTTTTAGCTACGTGCTGCTAGGTAGCTGCTAGGCTCTTAGCTACGTTGTTTCCTAGGTTGCTTCTAGGTCATTGCTGGGCTTTAGCTAGTTGTTTCTAGGTTATAGGCTGTTTTTTATTAGACTTCAGAATCGTCCAGCTTCAAGCCTTGTGCAACTTAGTGCAAGCTTCGCCATTCTTTCCTCTTTCTTTCTATCGCTTTCCTTCTCTCTATATTTTCTTTTTCTTTCTTTATTTCTCTCTCTTTCACGTGTTCCATTTCGCTGGGCAGAGTTTTCGTTTAACGCTCGCACCTGCTGTACTCTGTAGTGGGGCTTGTCCAATTCCTGTGGCACATACCCACCTGATAAGTTCTGCACGACGGAGCACAACTTACTGATAGCTTAAACAGCTTTATTGTAAAGAGTATGAAGAGAGCGTCTGCCGGTTCATGATGATGATAGTTTTTTTTGTACACATTGCACAGCCGGCTTAAAACAGCTTCGCTGTTAACCCTTTACTGCCGGTTGTCGTGAATTCGCGACATACCGAAAGACGCCGATTAAGTAACACATGAAACGCGTTGATGCCTTCACCGGCGGCTGTCACGTATTTGCGGCGAACGTGGCTTTCAGCACGAGACATCTAGCGCCATTGCATGTAAGGTATTGCAAGCTGGAACCCAGTGTTCTGTATCAGTTGCCGGAGAGCGCGAAGCACGTGCAGCGGCTCTCACTACTTAGTTGTTTTCTGCGCGAGGGACGTAAGTTCCATCTCCTATAAAAATTTTTTGATGTGCACGCATACAAGAGGTTGCACACGATATGTCACATTGTTTTGAAGTACGCTATTTCCTGCGCAATCCTCGCTTCTGTGGTATGTCGCGAATTCGCGACATCCGGCATTTGAGTCAGTCAGTGATGACTGCCGGTATGACAAGTTCATGATGGACTTCCGCTCATTATATGAGAAAAAATGGCTTCGCATGCGCTTGCCACTTGAAGATAAAAGTGACGACAGCTGTCTCAATGACAGCGAAGACGACGATGTCGATCCTCATGCACAAGCACGAGTGTCTTCATCGAGCAGTGAGGATGAAGACAAAGATGTGGTAGGCCAGCCAAGCTAGTGCCTCTCTAAAACATGCAGTGCGGTGGAAAAAAAAAAAAAAAAAAAGACTGTCAAGAACAGCGGGAAGTGCCACACTTGAAAACGCTCATCCTCACTGTGACGCTGTCCGAGCTCCTATTCAATATTTCAAGGAATTTTTATGACACCTTTATGGAACACATCGTTCAGCAGAGCAATCTGTTTGCGACGCAGAAAAATCTGAACAAAGCACTGGCTCTCTCTAGTGGTGAGCTAGATCTATTTCTCGGTGCCGTCACCTTCATGTCATTCTGTCGGCTCCCATGAAGTCGGCTATACTGGGCGGCAGAGTCTAGGGCACACAGGGTGGACGACACGATGTCACGTGACTGGTAGGAGGCAACAAAGTCAAACTTGCATTTAACAACAATGATGACGCCAAGTTACGTCGCCGTAAAGAGATCCGCTTCGTTGATGCGGTGATGTCATACTTGCGTTGCATTGAACATATTGAGCTACTATTGGCTTAAGTGCCGGTTGTCGCGAATTCGCGACATACCTCAAAGTATGCATTAACGTTGCATTATGGATCAGGGGCGTAGCCAGGGGGGGGGGGGGGCTTATGGGGCTTCAGCCTCCCCGAAATTTTTCGTGCTCTCATACACCACCAACCAGCGGCGTCACCCGGGTGGTGGGATTTATTGGGCTTCAGCCTGATTATCATTTATTTAATTATTTATCTTTTTATGACCCTCAAAATGTTAGCAGAAGCAAGTTTGATATCGGGCTCTACACAGGCGGCTCAAAAGTGGATGATGACACAAAACATCAACTGCTAGCTTCTCCTTGGATTCCTCCGCCATGCTATATGTTTAAGTCTATGAACGATTTTAAGCAGAAACGAATGTTTACGTGGCTTGGCTGGACAGGTACCGATGGCTTAGCTTCTCAGCGCTTCAAGAGGGTGCGTTTTGCCGAGTGTGTGTCCTTTTTAGCAGAAGTGAGACTGGCAAGGGCCAACATGCGCGCACTAAGGCCCTCGTATCCAATCCATTTCAGAAGTGGAAGCACGCCCTCGAAGTCTTCGGTGCACATGAAGTCACTAAATATCACACTGACGCTCATCTGGTAGCCGATAGTTTTCTTCAAACCTTCTCAGGATGTGTGCCCAGTGTTGTTGATCAGCTGGACCATGGCAGGCAAATTCAAATAAGAGAGATCCGAAGGAAGTTACAGCCTATTGTTGAGACAGTTCTCTTTTGCGGGTGGCAAGGTGTCGCTCTCCGTGGACATAGAGACAGTGGTCCCATGGATTCAAGCACAGCCTCCTCTACAAATACAGGCAACTTCAAAGAGCTGCTTCGCATGCGCGCGGATTGTGGCGACACAGATAAAAAAAAAGCATTTGGAAAGTTGCCCAAATAAGGCCTCATATTTTAGTTTATATGTACAAAACCACATTATAGAAATTTCTGCTGCAATCATCAAGGAAAGCCTAGTCGCAAAAGTAAACGCTGCAGGCTGCTTCTCCGTACTTGCTGATGAAACGACGGATGTTGCGGGTATCGAGCAGCTTACTGTTTGTGCAAGGCACCTTAATAAGGATGCGAACGGAATCGAAGAAGTGTTCTTAGGCTTTGTGCCAATTCACGACCAAATGGCCGGGCCCTGGCCGACACCATCATACGGCTCCTTATAGAAATGGGAATTAACATGCAGCATCTCCGTGGTCAAGGCTACGGCGGTGCAAGTTCGATGGCTGACAAAACGAATCGTGTTCAAGCTGCTGTCCGTGAGAAATATCCAGCCGCACTCTATGTATTCACTGCGTGTGTCACTCCCTTTATCTAGTTTTGTGTGCAGCATGCTCCATCACAGACATTCGAAACTGTTTTGGGACTCTGAAGGCGACGTCAGCCTTTTTCCGTAAATCTTCTAGCCGCTCATACGTTTTGCGAAAAGTGATAAGTTTGAGCTGTCCTGAGCCTACAAGGCAGCGCCTTTTGGGACTATGCGAAACGCGCTGGGCCGAGAAGCACGATGCAGTGCTTTCATTTGTGAGCCTCTTTCAGCCGTTGATCGCAGCACTAGAGGAGACTAAGTTTAACGGAAATGGCGAAAGTCCAGTGCAGGCAAACAGTCTAATGTTGGCACTCTTTTCACCAGCGTTCCTTGTAAGCCTGCATGTGACGGAACATGTGTTAGGACTGACTTTGCCACTGTCAAAGAAGCTGCAGACGAGGAGTATCGACATGAGCGCTGCCATTGACGACATAGAAGTGATACAGCAGACAATTGAAAGTGACCGCAAGAACACGAATGTTTCTTTCTCAAAAATATTTGCACAAATGCAGGCATTGGCAGAAAAACTGAATGTGGAGATCACCAGCCGTCGAGCCGGTGTCCGGAAGCAAAACCTTGGGAGCAATGCATTCGAAAGTGCGGAAGAATATTTTCGCAGAACCCTGTTCATTCCGTTCATGAACCACGTACTAGCCCAGTTAAACCAACGGTTCGAACAGCACAGGACACTTCTAAAGGACTTTTCAGTAATTGTACCATCCCCAGTACCACCAATGCAAGATGATCGGGAGAAAGGAGCAGAAAATCTCCTGACCGTTTTTGCGCATGACGTCGAAACGAGGGCTGGTTTTGGAGAACTGCGACTATGGTGGACAAAGTGGGCGAACAAAGCAGCAAACCAGAGCCCCGGTACAGGAACCGATGCCCTCTCTCATTGCGACAGCAGGTTCTGTGCGAATGTGTACAAGCTACTCCGGATTCTAGTCACCCTTCCAGTGACCACTGCCAGCGCAGAGGGAACGTTTTCAAGCATGAGGTTACTTAAGAACTACTTGCGCTCCACGATGTCTGAGGAACGCATGGTTGGCCAGGCACTTCTGTACGCCCACAGAAATGTCGACATCAGCGTGTCGGAAGTCATTGACCGCTTCGCTAAGCTTCCTCGCCGGGTCAACGTTGTCCTTTGATACCGAGCAGGACAAAAATCAGCGCAAACGAAAGGAAAAGACACTACTGTTCCAGAGTTCAGGTCAATGAGCCCGTAATTCTGACGCAATATTATTGTTCACCACCTTTTAAAGCCGTGAGGATTTTGTACCTTTTAGCAGTTAACACTGTGACCTAATATAAACATAAGAATACGGGCATCAGGTGGACATTACCAGCCAATCGACAGCTTCACCTTGTTCACTGAGAGGTCGGCATACGCGGTGTTACCAAACAAATTCAACTATTGGGAAGCCGTACTAACAGCATTGTTTGTTACTTTCATTTGTCGTTTTTGTTCTTCATTGCTTTTTGAACTAGAAGCGGCAACCTTCCTTTAAATTGAGTGCACAATAGTGGTTCGCACTTTTAAAACAGTTTTGAAGTAGTTTCTTTCGTTATTTCTGCGCTCTTCCTTTATAGTTCTGTTTACATGGTGCGTCCGAGACAGCAGCTTGGCCCAAGGACATATCAGTTGGCCATTATGTATAGTGATCATTGCTTAGTTCCGTTTATTGATTGCATATTTAAATGTACATTTGTGAAGTTTTGCGTAAGCATACTGCGCACTGTTTCCGGTGACTTATATTTTGCCCGTATTCGAGGTGTACTTTCCCATTCTTGCTTTTCCCTGGCCGCATCATTTGTGCAAAAAGATTAACATTTTGCGTAAACAATCTGCATTAAAATCCTGGTTATTTCGTGGACTTCATTTTTTTGTTATCAGGCACCTCTTCATTTCAAAGCTGATGCAGTTCCGAAGTTTACGTGATATTTGCCGTACCTGTTACACAAACACACAAACACAAATATTGAAAAGATTGAAGACAGTTATTCCTGGAAAGATTTTGCGGACATGCCAACATAATATTTTTACGAAAAAACACATTTCTTACTCGTTCTTAACAGAGGGCAGCATTCAAGAAGTGATTTGCAGCATCTAATACAAATTGTCACTGGTAATACATGTTAATGGTCATACCAGTGACAATGTATGTACATGGTAATACATGTACATACCCACGCCGCTTTTGGAAAATTATGAAACCGGACGACAAAACCACAGTCTCTCTTCGTGACACTTCTGGATCCCCCATTGCCGACTGCGACGTTCCATCCGTCAACTCTGCATTTTGTTCAGTCTTTACTAACGAACCTAACAACGAACTTCCTGATTTTCCGCATTTTGCTTTTCCGCCAATGCCAAAGATTACATTCAATTCAGAGGGAACTGTAAAAGTTATTAACCAATTAAAGAACTCTTCGTCATGCGGTATAGATGGCATAAACGCCAAAATTCTGAAAAATACTAAACATGTATGTAGTTCCATATTGTCAATCATTTTTCAGCAGTCACCCGACACAGGTGAAGTCCCATTAGACTGGAGAGTTGGGAAGGTCTTTCCGTTCTTCAAGAAAGGTGACCGCTCATTTGCAGGTTACTACCGACCAATCTCGCTCACTAGTGTTTGTTCAAAGATCATGGAACACGTCATCTTTTCTCATGTTGCTACATTTTTATCATCCGTAAACTTCTTTCACCCAAACCAATGTGGCTTTCGTAAAGATCACTCATGCGAGACCCAACTAACATTATTCCTGCACGACATTCACCTTCATATGGACCGTAACATCCCAATTGACACACTGTTCTTAGATTTTGAAAAAGCCTTCGATAAGGTACCCCACTCCTGTCTCCTTCAAAAAACCTCGTGTCTAAACCTTCATCGGCATGTTTTTAACTGGATTAAAGCATTCCTAACAAACCGTAAACAATTCGTGCATGTTAATGATCACTCCTCCGACCTCTCGCATGTCTTGTCCAGCGTGCCCCAGGGTATCGTCCTAGGGCCTCTTTTATTCCTAATATACATTAACGATATTCCGCTTTCCATTGAATCTAACATCCGTCTTTTTGCTGCAGATTGTGTCCTCTACCGCCCTATAAATAACCCCACCGATGTCTCCTCTCTACAGCATGACCTCTCACGCATTCAGCAGTGGTGTACCACCTGGTTGATGTCCCTTAATGCGAAAAAAACATTACTAATTTCTTTCCATCGTCGCCGAAACCACACGCCGGCTACTTACACAATCAACAACTGTCATATAGCTGCTACTGACTCGATTAAATACCTGCGTGTCCATCTTTCGAGTAACCTATCTTGGGGCGACCATATAAATCACATAATTCACTCCGATAACCGCGCTCTCGGGTACACACGCCGTAACATTTCCATGACACCACCTTCCGTTAAACTACTCGCTTATAACACCATTGTCAGACCAAAACTTGAGTACGCAGCTGCTGTCTTTGAACCCCACCAAACTAATCATATCGAAATACTTGAGTCAGTACAGAACCGAGCAACCAGATTCATTGTTTCATAACAAAGCAGAAAACTGGGCGAGTTGGTATGTATTCATCGTCACAGGCTAGCGCGCACTTACAACGGGGACAAAGGGAGAAGATCACGACAACACAGCAGCCCTTCATTGTTTCAGATTATTCCCGCTACTCGAGCGTCTCCGCCCTCAAATCCCAGTTAAATCTTTCTACCCTCGCTCTTCGTCGTCGTATTGCATGTCTCTGCCTTTTTCACAGATTCTTTTATTCAACCCCGCGTGACAACCACCTCATCCAGCCGGTCCATCGAGGTCATCGCACAAGTCACCCAAATGCTGTGATTCCGCCATGTGCCCACACCACCTCATTTCAGCAGCCCTTCTTTTTGCGCACCACCCGAGACTGGAATGACCTTCCGAACGAAGCAGCAGTCATCCGCGATTTTGCGCGCTTCAAAAATGCCATCCAGGAAGCAGACTCAACCACATCCTAACATACACCTTCATCGATACCGCCATTTTATGATGCCCACCCCTCATGTAAAGTCCCATATGGGACCTTTGAGGATATAATAAATAAATAAATAAATAAATAAACAAACAAACAAATAAATAAATAAATGTTATTCATATACTTAGTCGTTCTAAAAATTCAATGAGGAGGTCGCGGTGCAACGTGAGCCCCCCCCCCCCCCCCCCCGAACAAAATTCCTGGCTACGCCACTGTTATGGATAATACAACTGCTGATTTAAGTTAAGGTTGCTATTTAAAGCTGAAAAATGAAAAACAAATTTTTTTCCTCGGTGCTTTCATAATTCAGGCATTAAAGGGTTAAGATCTATAGTGCTCTGAAGCATAGGTCTTTTGATAAGCGCACCCTTCACCGTTGTGCTGGTTCTACGCATTCTCAGTGTGCTTCTGGAAGACTGCATGGCACATAATAGCTGCGCTACCTTGTCATGGACAACACAGATATCGTTGCACAGAAACCGTCAGTGTCTTTCAGTGCTGGCTGACACGAGAAAGAGATTAGTTCTCAGTAGCCATCCATCTTGTTCAGCACATAAAACAGCACGAAACATGTAGTGTGTGAGGTGGCTGACAGTGCTAAAATGTATCTGACTAGATTGGCCGCACCGCTCTGCAGTTTCCGGGGGCGACCGCTAAAACGGATTTGATAAGGTTGACCGTGGTGAACTCCACCAAGTTTAGCAATTGTCCTCAGTATTGTTGTTTTGGAGGTGCGCTTGGAGCAGTGCTTCCACCCCTGCCTAGAAAAACACACATACACCGCATACCTTCTCTGAATTCTTTGTTAGGTTGTAACATCATCAGCAAAAGCTGTCCTGCGTCTGTGACCTCGCAAGTGGTGCGTTAGGCTGCTCTGCTGCGTAAAATCCATGGGGCAGAGGTGGCACTGGAAAGGTCTCTCGCCGGTGTGGATGTGAATGTGCTGGAGCAAGTTCTCCTTCTGACTGAACCTTTTGTCACAGTGGTCACACTTGTATGGGCGCTCGCCTGTGTGCGTCCTTTGATGCCTCTCCATGTGAGTTGTGACACTTGTAGCATAGTCACACGCAAGGCACTTCAGCACACTCTTTCCCCTCTGAGAACCAGGATGAGGCAGTCGGCCAGGACGACGAGGTACCAGGTCTGCACGAGTGAAATTGGAGCAATTTCAGCAAAAGGCAGAGTAATTTTGGGAAGCAAGACAGAGAGGCTAGCCAGTACAACTATCCTACATTGGGGTGAGATGAGGGTGACAGTGAGGAATGAGCAAAGATGGAACCCTGTATATCACTGGAATATTTGTTTTATTTATTTATTGGATACTGTGAGCCTAAACAGGCCCATACAGGAGTGAACATAGGTCCATTTCGCAACAGAATAACAAAAGAGCAGCTATCACACTTCAGCACAGTGTTCTATGCAACAAAGTTGTCTACATAGTTCGAAAAGAACAACCGTTTCATTTTTACATAACTCAGTGTTATGCACACACTAATCTCACAGTGTAAGAGTGAATTTAGAAATGTAGAAATCTAACAATTTTGAGGGGTTACACAAAAAGAAATTGCTCGATTTTAGCGGTCTCAGTTTTTTTTTCTGCCCGCATGCAGTCCTTCACCCCCTTATTGATGCAGACGTACGATGGCTGTAGCTGGGATGTCGTGCTGCCCAGTATTGTCTTTAAATTCATGTGGCAAGTTGCAAGTTTGTCATTGACACACACAAGTCTAAGTGGCACTGAAAAGTGTCGGGCACAAGAATGGAGCAGTCTCAAGCCAGAGCCTAGCTTCTTGCACCACACAGTTGATCAAGTCAATTACTAGATCCATGTCCATCCAACTTTCCTCGTTAGCATGCGCTATATCGCACCTTGTGGATGGGAAGTGTTTTGCACAGCAGCCAATGTCGTCCTGCCTGCGGGTGTTATCACTGCCTGATGCAAACTTGTTCTGCCCCTGTCTATGGATGGATGGAAACAACTTTATTGAAAGTCCGGCGATGTTTAATAACAAAAGTTCGAAGTTGTGCCGACGGGTTACCAGCCGCTTTGTACATACATTGGTACATATATAAGCCTACTCGACTGTTGTACGGGCAGGCATGTAAAAATAGACAGGACTTTGGTCGGCATTGTTGATTTGCCCACGCTGACAAGCGATGCTGCGTCGCTACGACAAAATGGACCGCTGGAAAGAAATGAGCTTTTCCTCGAGAGCGTCTGACACTCCGCCTGTGCTTCTTGAAAGCCCTCGACACCAGGCAAGTTCAAAGGGCCTTACCTTGAGCACCTCGATGGTTGCAGGCACGCGACTTGGGGCTGCCTCACAAAATCTGCGATCTCATACTCAAGGTCCAGAAATCTCCCTGTTCGCAGTATGCGATGGCCTTTGCTCTATGTTTGCCAATCGCGAACACATGTCCCCAGCACACCTAAGTGACAAGATACCTCCCTGCTGCCACTCTCTGCCACATGTAGGCTGGTTTGTTTATGGGTCTAACGTCCGAAGGCACTCAGGCTGCGAGTGATGGAAGTCTCCAGGTAATCTCAGCCGCTTGGGGTTCCTAATGTGCACTGGAATCTCACAGTGCACAGGCCTCTAGCATTTCGCCTCCATCTAAATGCGAACGCTGCAGCCGGAATTGGACTCGTGTCTTTCAGGTGAGCAGCTGAGCACCGTAACAACTATGCTACTGCAGCAGGCTAGCCGTGCATAAAACAACTTTTCGCTTAAGCCATTACCAAAGCAGACACAATACATCTTTAAAAGGAGGGTCTATCCACTTGATAAGATATTCTCTCGGGCAAAGTACTGAGCGGGTCGAATTTGACAACATCAAAGGCCACACTGCACACCTGCGACACCAAAAACAAGAAAAACCTGGCAACATGGTTGCCAGCAACAAGTGAGCTGCTATCACCGCTTACTGGCAATGATGATGGGCTGTAAGCGGGCCAGTTTTGGTAAGCATATGATTATAATGTGACCTCAATATGAAACCTGCCTTTCCTGAAAAAAGGTGTATATTAGAAATGGGTAAATATAGCAGGTGAACTGGCTTCTGTGCTAGGTTTCTCGACTGTCCTGAAGATAATCTTTGTTCTCCACTAAATGACGCAATCAAATGAATCGCACCCAAATATCTTTATAAGCTCCACAAGTATAGCTTAGTTCGATAGCAGATGGTCGGATAATAATATACCGAGAAACAATGACTTGAATGTCGCAGTTGTCTTTGCCTTGAATCTGGAGCATGGCCAGAGTGGTTAAACAAGACTGCACTAATTCACTTCAGATGGACGGACCACTGGGCGAGCTCGTAAGTCGTCTTCGAACGGTGGTGTGCAAAAAAAGAAAAATAACGAAAGTTCAGGAAGAAAGGGCGTCAGTAACAGCCACTCCTCCTCCTCCCACCCCCTGGGCGGTCCTCCCTCTTTCTCTGCCCTTCCCTTCTTTTCATGTTTTGGGCCCATCCCTCTCACCCACTGTTGTATCACGCTGCATTCTAATGTGGCATGCGAGAAGAGAAAAGCTGCTTCCATGCAGAAACACCCTTTAAAGGCCAACTCTGGCAATTTTTTGACCATGTCAAAGTAATGGTGCTTTTATCTGAGACGCTTCTGTCACGGGTCCGATATCTGAAATACTAGGCAAATTGGACAATAATTTTAAGTAAGCAAAAAAGTGCAACACCGAAACCAAAACCCAACCGAGCAGTACTGTTTTCGCATGACGTATAAGTCGGCAAAAATTGGAAATCGTGCAAGGCATGCCGGCCCCACCAGCACAAAGTATGAAAGCTGCGAAAGCGGCGAAGAGCAGGTGCTCAGGGGAAAGGTGAACCCGTCGCAACAGCCGTACCATGTCTGTGACTGACCATGCTATGTGCACTAGCTCCTCGTAGCTGTGCACATAGCACAGCTCCGAGGACATGACAGCTGCATTTCCGAGGAAATGACAGCTGCGATTCAAACCCATTTGGAGGCCAACTAAAATCGCCATTCCTCTTCGATGAAGTAGAACACACCTGTTTAGTTATTTGCTTGCCTGGTTGCGCATTACACCGCCAGATGGTGCCACCTGTCCAGGCGGCTCAAGTTTGTGGGGCCGCGATCAGGTAAAATGCTATCGCTGAGAAGTTTGTGGACTAACTAAAGCATCTTAATATTGCTATGGGAAGAGTGCGTAAGCATGGCAATAGTGGTGTTCAATATCGCGTTGGTAGGGCCAAAGGAATTTAATAGTATAATTCGTTTATTCGTTTATTAGTACCTCAAGGGTCCCGAGGGACATTACATGAGGGGTGGGCAAGAAAACATGATAGATAAAAAGAAAGCAAAAAAGCAAAAACAGTCAGATCCTTTGATTGTACTTTGAATTTAAGTACGAATCACCTTTCGCACGACGCGCAGCTCACCGACAGCTCACCGTATACCTATAGGCCCGGTCACGGTGCACCCTGTTACGTTACGGAAATTCTTTCCGTGCGGTAATGTTCATGCATGTGCACTCTTCAGCCGGTACGGTATTACCACACTTTCCGTGGGGTAAACCGGCCCTGCTTGCTAAAACACTCTAATATAGAGACGCGGGATAATCGTTAGGCGCGAGTGTTTCGTGACTGCCAAGGAAAGTATATGGGGAATCAAGTGCACCCCACAATGCAACACCACTTGCCACCTATCGCACGCGCGCCCACAAGGAAGTGAAATCCGCACGCCCAGCCGCCGGCCATGTAGACTTGGGTGTAGCGAATAGCTTGGTGCTCTCCAATCCCTGTTATGCTTTGTTATAAACGGGCTCTCAGTGTCTTATCAAATACCAGTCTCGTACTTCTTTACGAAAAGTATGAATGGCTCCCAACTCTCAATGTTGATTCGATATGCGATGGAAAAGGTTGAAGAACCTGGTTTCAGAATAGTGCATCTCATTGCTGACAATACGGGGTGTGATGCGATGTACGCAATACGGGGGTGTGATGAGGTGAAGCATACTGAAACTCTAGGGACCACTTCCAAACAGACGTTGACTGTCTCTTGGCTAAGTTCGACCGTAACGGACCTTGAAAGGCAGCTTTGCCGCAATACGGTGGTGTGAGGAGGTGAAGCATATTGTAAATCTAGGGACCACTTCCAATCAGACGTTGACTGTCTCTTGCCTAAGTTCGACCGTAACGGAGCTTGAAAGGCAGCTTTGCCGCAATACGGGGGTGTGATGAGGTGAAGCATATTGAAAATCTGAAGGGGTCACTTTCAACCACACGTTGACTGCATTTGTCTTCGGGAAGTTCGAATAGTTCGAATAGTAAAATTCCAGTGCGAATCGAATCGAATAGCAAACACTATTCGAAAAATATTCGAAATTTCGAATATTCGCACACCCCTAATATTTGCCTTTAGTGTCCCTTTAAAGGGGCCCTGCAACGCTTTTTGAGCATGCTCAGAAAATGCTTCTATTTGGTAGTCAAGGCTCCTGCAAACATGTGACATTATAGCTCAGAACGCGGCATGGAATTTAAAATTAAATTACAGCCAGCTAGAAATCGGTTGCTCTCCTCTCGACAATAGTGCCACACAGCCGTAATCAACTGCATCATATACCAACATGCACACAGCCATTGGCTGATTTGAGAATCGTGAGCTGCATGGCTATCGCAGCTACTGTGGAGTGACGTGACGTGCCTGCGCTGTGCTTCATCAGTGTGCTCATGATCACAGTGAAAGTGAGCAGCGCATCAGACGAAAAGTCAGTGCTCAAGGTCGCAGCCTGTAGCATAAGAGGAGCGAGAAAGCTCTTACAGCGTGTGACAAATCCCTGTAATGCCACTCGTACTTGATGGATGCCAAAAATTTTGGGGGCAGTTCATTCGTGAGGCCATGCAACTGCGATAGTGAGGTCATTTGATGATTACCTGAAAAAGTGTTGCAGAGCCCCTTTAAAGGGACACTAAAGAGCAAAACGATTTTTCTCGCATTAGTAAAGTAGTCTTCCACGATACCAAAAACACCACGCTTTCTGCGCGAAGACGCTTAATAAGATAGAAAACACCCAAAAAGAAAATACAGGTGGCGACACCACCTTGGAATTCCCGCACCATTTGCCGTGACGTCACATATTTTTGACGGCGCCTGCTTGGGCCTACGTAGTTCCTAATCGGTTAAATCGAAGTACATTGTCCTCTGACGGGGCCAGAGACTTGACATAACGAGTATGTGGAAATTTCGTCGAGCCAGTGGCGCCAAAATACGTTAAATGCTCTTTGAAGTTTCTTACGTCACGAATTACAAAATTTGGCGCGAAATTTAAAAATGAAACTTTGAACTTGGTTTTCTCCTCTAATAATAAACCTATGCTGGTGAAATAAACTACACAAGAGTTCTCCGAGCACACTCTATCAATCTAAACCAATTCATTGTTTCTCTTTAGTGTCCCTTTAATTACACATGCACGCATGTGCTGTATAGCAACGAGTACCAGTATGATTGCTGCCATCTAAAAACTTTACCAGGAATCATTCAGAGCTGTCTGTGACAGTGCGGCGGCCCTGAGAAACAGCAGACATTACAACGCAAGTTGGTATGATGCCCAGAGTTATTTATGATAACTTATAATTCACGCAAAATCGTATGGTCCCCTCAAGTTTGAATTATCGAGAGCCCACTGCATACATGAGTATTGCTTTCAACATTCGTTATAAGGTCCGTTCGATTTGCCTGCACCAGTCTGAACCAGTTCATGGCAGAGCACAAGAAGTCCAGATACTGCATAGCCCGAGTTCAATGGTGCAGGCACAGCACGACACCAGAAAAGATCGGCAAGATGCAGGCTTTACTTTTGTCCACTTAGTGTACGCCATCCACATAAGTTTGAGAGGTGACGAACTGCACATATTATCACGGTAGTAATAAAAGTGAAACAATCAATTGCACAGCTAACAGCAAAGCAGCTTTATGTGGTGGTCACAAAGGTGTCAGGTGGCTGGGACAAAGTGGCTGGTTTTCCTCCAGAACTGTGGGAATGGTGGCAGGAACTCTAAGCGTCCAGAGATTGAACTAGCGCATACTGGTTGTACTCAGTGCCTCCGCCAGTTTTCACGGTAATAAGAGGAAAACAATTAACAGCACGGCTAACAGCAAACAGCTCTGATCAAGAAAACATCCTTAACCATCACCAGCGAATCCTCCACTGCACACAAATAAAGGCGAAATTGCAGCTGCGCAACAGCCAGAGACCCAGTGTATGCACGCGTTAAAATGACGGTTTATGAGGTGCAAATGCACTTCACATTGAACAGAAATAGAAGATGCATGCGAGAGCCATGCTCTCGTCCGCCCCACCCAGTGTTTTGACCCATACCCATCCAGTTAGCCCTTGAGAATAAACGAGGCAGTGTCCGATACTCAGGTATTGTGAAGATACCAGCCACGCACAGGATATTTTCTGAAGACAGTTGTGATAATAAGTGACTCATAATTTTCACTAGCGTTATACAGTGTGTTTTTTCTCAGACAATACAGGTACGTTTTATAAAAATCCTATGACAGTCAGGCACCTGTCCTTGCTAAGGAGCTCTATGTCAAGGCAGAAATACTTTGCCACAGCTGAAGTTTTGCTCGAATGACTTATTAACAAAAGCTTGCAACCGTCTACTCCAGATGTCAGCCTTGCCATTGATGGCTTAGGATGAGATTCACAAGTCGCATACTTTTTCAGCCTTTACCACTGCAGTTTGACATTATCATACAAAGAACGTCCCGTGTTTCTGAGTTTTCGAGTGGTGGGCAAGGTTCATCTGCTGCACAAAATGCATGGGGAAGCCCTGGAGAGGTCTCTCACCGATGTGGGTGCGAACATGCTTGTCCAAGTGGACCTTCTGCTTGAAGGCCTTGCTGCAGTGGTGGCACTTGTATGGGCACTCGCCTGTGTGTGTCCTCTGGTGTCTCTCCATGTGAGTGCTATGCCTTGTGGTATAGCCACACGCCAGGCACTTCAGCAAGTGCTTTACCCAATGGTAGCCCAGATGAGGTACGGCGGCCAAGTCTGCACAAATCAAATTGGCCAGCAAGGCAAAGTGTAAAATTGGTGGGCAAGACATTAGCCAGTACAACAGCGCCACATTGGAATGAGACAATGGTGACAGTGAAGAATGAGCAAAGATGAAATTATGAAAATAATGTGCACATAAACGTAAGCAAAAGCACAACAGTTATAACCTGTGATACAGTCCAAATCTGAGAAAAAGAAACAGGGGGAACATAACAAGTTCTATTCGTCTTTCATCAAAAACATCGTGAAGCGCCCACATTTGCAAGTATAAATCCCTAGCAACTCACACAAGCTTCTACACTAATTCTGAGGTCTCTAATTGGTTAGTTTGTTTTTGCCACCAGTTTTATATATAGGTGTCACATGTGCCAATATTCGGTCTGGAATTTCGCCAGTGGTGAGACTTTTGAAACAATAGTGTTAGTATAAGAGTAGAATTGTGCTTAGTCATTTTTACTAGCTTAGTACAAATACCACCGGGACATGACAAGAAAACATATGAGTAAAACTGCGCTTAGTAATTTTTAGTAGCATAGTACAAATACCGTCAGGATGTGACAAGAAAACATAAAAGTTGAGTTGTGCTTAGTCATCTTTAGTAGCTTAGTACAAATACTGTCAGGATGGGACTAGAAAACAACATACGAGTCGAATTGTGCTTAGTCATTTTCAGTAGCTTAGTACAAATATTATCAGGACATGAGAAGTAAACATAGAAGTCAAATTGTGCTTAGTCATTTTTAGTAGCTTAGTACAAATACCATCAAGACATGACAAGAAAACATAGAGTCGAATTTTGCTTAGTCATTTTTAGTAGCTTAGTACAAACACCATCATTACATGACAAGAAAACATGAAAGCCGAATTGTGCTTAGTCATTTTCAGTAGCTTAGTACAAACACTGTCAGGACATGACTAGAAAACAACATACGAGTAGAATTGTGCTCCGTAATTTTTAGTAGCTTATTATGAATACCATCAGGACATGACAAGAAAACATAAGAGTTGAATTGTGCTTAGTCATTTTCAGTATCTAAGTACAAATACCATCAGGACATGACAAGAAAAGAATGTCAAACGCTCAATATCTTTAGCAATGCCGTCACAGGTCACAGTAATACATTCCATAATCGTAGAACTATCGGAAAGCTCTTTTGACATGTTGAGGGGTTTTCCGTCATTAAATGCACTGCTGACAAATCACGTACATCCACGACATCAATTGCAGCACCAGACTCAATCTCAAACAAAGGCCACTCTTCAGTAGGTGCAGGAGAAATGACCTTCCAAAATTGTTTTTGATGTGTTTTTAGAAAATGTGAAATATCTTGCTCAAAAAACTTGTATTTTGCAGCCTCAATCTGTAGTGAACATTATTTAGAAAATGATAATTCTGACCTAACTTTGTTTTATTCGAAAGACTGCCCTTAGGCATAACATATTTGCATGATTATCACGAGAGACGCGTCACCAGGAAACAATCGAGTTAAACTTGTGCATAAAGTCTAATAAGTATTGTTGGAATGATCCTTGTATCCAGCCTTGTAAGTCCGGGCCTACCGTGAAGAGATGTTGTGCACATTGCTTTGCGACACCAGCGCTTCTTTTTATTCACACATCGCTTAAACCATGGCTTGTCTCCTGTATCATAGATCCATTTTTTAAAATGTCTCTCTAAAACATCGCCCCCTTATCTAACAAAGTCAGAGTAACCAATGGCAAACAAGGACATCTGTCTTGCGAGACTGCCCCACCTACACTCATCACCAGCAGGTGTCCCCTTCAAGTGTACCTCTGCTGCAATAAGTGTGTGACAGCCATGGAGGCAAAAGTGACATTAAAATGTTTGTTCCTCCTATGGCATGTAATCAACGAACTGCACTGTGCATGCATTGGACAGGCTACCACACGTCATGAAGGTGCAGTATATGCTCAAGTCGGTGACCGGTTGACTTTCGCTATCTTCAGTGGGCCAGGAATCTGGTCAATATTCTTGCATACGAGTTGTACACGCGCTGACCAGATGTGTGCCATTATCTCGTGGTGCCTGCAACAGAGACCATTCAATTCATTGCAAGAACGACATTGCAGACAAAGCTCAACACTGTTAGCATTGCCTACATCCGACAGATTCATATTATGCTGGAACACTCTGCATCAATTCTGGATACTTTAATGTACCAATGCTCAGACCTGTGTTGAGGTAATTATTGAGAGCTTGGACACAAGGGATCATGGAACATTGATGCACAGTTTTCTAGCACAGCACACGCTCTCTTTGAACCTTCTATGCATCTATGCAGTAGACAAGCAGTACTCCCTGAATCTTAAGAGGTGTGCACCAGAACAAATGGGTTTCCACAACAATACGGTGTCATTAAGGAGAGCACAGACAAGCTGCACCCAGAGGCCTGTAATGGAGACTACGGCACTCCGCAGTTCAATTTACCATTCTTAGCATTACTATCCGAGCAATTGAATGCCTACTCTAGTGCTGTAATCGTTAAATATGGACATAATAAATGGTGATATAATGACAAGTGATGATTTTCTCCACAAATTCAGCAAAAACTGGCATGTACAAGACAGAGGCATGAAGCTGTCACTAATATATCCCTCTCGTTCATGAACCCGCCTCGCAAAACATTTTTGGCAACATCAGCATGCACCAGTGATCAGCTTATCACAACTTGGGTATCTTGAAGCCTCTGATATGACTTGAATATAATAAGGTTCTATTTTCTGCCTATGTGCTAGACAGTAACAGTAGTACACTTGTAGAGATTTCTACAGGCAGGGATAATGTTTATAAGATGTGGACTCAGCAAAAAAGTAGAATTTTACCAAGCAGCCAGTAAATATCTACAGCATTCTGTTGATTGCATACTCTAGCACAGTTAGCACTGTGGAATAGCAGGCTGCAAGCCCACACTGGCCAGATATAACACTTCTTTATTCAACTTGCATCTCATGCACTTTTTACCCTGCCTGCATGTTGCATCAGTAAACATGAGTTCTTTTCCAGCCATCTGTGGATGTAACATTCAATCATAGAAGCGTGGTTTTGTGCTTTCAGAAATATATTTCTGATGTTCGCTTGCAACAGTGATGTAGATTCAAATCAATGAAAGTTGCCTGTTCCATTATTTTCTTTCTGGGAATCGCAAACACTACACAGTGCATGCATGTTTCACAGGCACATCAACACACCTTGAGTGGAGACATGCAGGGCACCTTAACAACTATTTGTCTTACAAAAGATTCTTTGAAAACATTAAGCGAAATCTATTATTTATTTGATAATGGCCATACTTTTGTTCCGGCATTGCTGTACATGTACAAATGGGAAGGGAACCAGGAATCTTGCACAAAGGTTGGCGATCCTTTTTTAAATGTTCCTCCTACCAGATCTCACAACGATTCCTTTAAGTACAGTTCTTTTCCACGGGCGATCAGTGAGTGGAACAGGCTGTTGGACTCCACCGTTTCATCTGAATGTGCAGCTTTGTTCTTGAAAAACCTGAAGGACGCAGTGCTCCAGGCTGTTGTATAGTTTCTTATTATGTGTATTTGCTGTGCTTTTGAGTACAGTGTCTTGGCTATCAGCTCATTGCTTAATTCTTTTAACATATTAATTATAGATTGTTTGCATAGGGATTTCATTAGTTACTGAGTATGTGCGTTTTCTTCATTTTCCACCCCTGCAATAGCCTGAATGGGGCCGACAGTATAAAATTAAGTTAAATTAATGATTAAATCAAATACAACTTCCCTGTCAACAACCTTAAATAACAGAATGTCGACAATCTCAAGAACATCACAAACGAGAGCGCAAGCAAAATGGTGAGGAATGAAACAATAGCTGAAGATGTAGTCACACAATGGGCTGAACAGCCAATGCACATTTCTGACTGATGGTGATGTGGCCAAGAGATGGGCCTCACCCACATAGATTCAGTGCTTTTCACATATGCCATTCTTGGCGAGTGTATCAGTCCTCTTGAAACAATGAAAACCAGAAAAAAATTAGTATCGTAAATGATAGCACGTGAGAAGCTGCGTCCACGAAACTGGCTGTACCAAAGTAGACTTGAAAATGGGACCACATTTGGATGAACACGTATTATCTTACAGTAGAAAACCAGACAAAGCACACCATTCAAAGTGCAAACTAGCAACTGCTTATAACAATACTTTGTCTCTATACATAAACAGTGCCATCTGTGTAAAGAATTAAGAGAGTGACCATATTAGATGCCCTTAATAACTCACTGTACAGAATGGAACCGAACGGTCCAATAAGCAGACAGACATCCCCCGCATGTGCCTGCGTCCCATGCCACAATGTTGCATGTGGTCTCGCACTCTCCACACTGAGCCATGCCATAAGAGTGCACGAGGCGTTCAAAAATGTTACAGCTCTCTAATGGCAAAAGGAGTTGATGCAGGTGTGCAAATTTCATGAGTGTGCTTCTTCAAAGTCCTCATGTGACGTGGTAGCACCAGACGGTTTGTAGAGGGCTGCAATAGCACCATTCTGTGTCTTCAGGTTCACCGTGCTGATTATGTCAAGCATTTTAAACATTCTTTTTCGCCACCCCGATGCCTATAATTGACAGACTAGCTGAAAGCGCAAACTCCAACACCTCGATAAAAATGTATAACGGAGGAGGAGCTGTCATTCTTTGACCTCAGTGGACTTGTTCAACTGAGACACCAAGATCGAAAGTCTTTCCTGCAATTACTGGCTTAGCTCCTTTTATAAGGTCTTCCATCTGCTGAGGCATCTGCAAGAAATCGGAGTGCACAGTAAAGAATTTGGTTGAATGCAAATGCGAGAATAGATATCGTAATGCACTAACATGTCAAATGCATCGTTAAATCACACCATCTCTCCCAGCTCCCATACTGGCTGTGGTTCTTTGGTACTCAGAGCAGGGTCAAGGGCCGAATCCTCAGTAATGTTACGTTAAACCCCAACCGTACCTCATGGCCATTTCCAGGGTGAATGTCTACAGCTTGGAATATTCTTGCATATCTACTTGAAAGATACATAGCGTACAAAGTTTTTTATTCCTTATTTACCTGGTGTATTTTTGAGGATCTGAACACATCACAATAAAATAAATGTAAAACAGGAATGATCAGAGAAGTACTATAGGGCCCTAAACCAACAGCAGACGCTAAAATTAGAATGGCTGATAATCGGGCTTGTAGATTCACAATCAAAAGTGTTGAATTGCACAAACAGGACACTGACTAAAAGAAAAGATGACAACACACACAGCACAAACTACCAACAAAAGTTTATTTCCTTGAACGCACTCTTTTTATACAACCACCACACATGCACTAACCATCAATTTCTCAGAAAAGCAAGGTCTTTGCTTTCTGTGTTCAAGGAAATAAGCTTCTGTTGGTAGTTTGCGCTTTGTGTGTCGTCATCTCTTCCCGTGTGTGCAATTCAATGCTTTTGCCAAAATTAGCAGAGCACTCTGTAACCAGCAGACAGCCTTACAGTATATGACATTTCTGAGAATTACGTTAGGGATTAGGCACTGTCCTCCAGTTTTTCCTCTGTTCTGCATCTCTCCACACCGGACAGGTGAAGCAAAACAGCCTGAAACGTGAGCTATGAGCGCTAGTGTTAGAATGTAAAGGGTTATAGCATGGGAGTTCATGGTTAAGCCTTTACAATTGGAGCAATTTCGTGGTTTGTTCCTAAAACATCATGTAAATGTTAGTTGCGCTTTTAAATGCAAAGCATTTTTTAGCAAACCTTTGGCAGTTTGAGCGTTTCTATCTATCTATATAGCCATCTACATCTGGGTGCTCGCATGATCGCCTCCTTAACTTGGTGTAGAACAGAATTGGCATGGGAGGGTAAGAGGATTTGACGAATATGACTGTCGGGTTGCGACATGAATAACATGAAAATCCTGTCACGTATGTAGTCAAACCTTTCCCTCCAGACACATGTGGCACATACCCGTTTACTACGGACCGCGAAGTACGGGTATGTGCCACAGGTGATTGACAGTTTATATATACCCAGGAATGGCAAACAACAGACACTGGTCATTTAAATGCTAGAGCGTCAACAAAAACCGACATCGGCAGCACTAACCCATTGAATGGAAATAATAAAGATTAGGATCCCAGCAGGAATCGAACCCAAGCATTCTGCGTGGCAATCAGGTATTGTACCACAGAGCCACGCCAGGTCTATAAACCGGTTTGGATAAGCAGCCTATGCAGGCGTAATGCTGGTGCAACGTCAATTGAGGTTGTGGTGCTGGCTGTCTAATTTTACAACAAAGAAATAAACACTACATATGTACTTCTATGATAGAGGTGTCATATCAGATTAACGTCTGTGGTTCCAGTGTTGGCTCCGCTTTTATAGCAGTCTAATAAACACCGTATTTGTATTCCTTTGATTCAGTAATCTATATTGAAGCATTGCTCGACCCCGGAGGAATACATTAACGAAAGTTACGTATGATATTCACGTGATTGCACCATAAAGTGCACTTAGTTTCGATAATACTGACGTATGTACTCTAACGTGAGGGCTGACGTTACGTCGCACCATAAGTTACCCTTTAAACTCCAGTGTTGTCGACGTGCCTGGTAAGCCCACGATGTGCACACAGCTACTACACTTACAAAAACACGTCGATCCACCTCGCAACGTTTGGCTCAAAGCCATAAAATACAGCATAGAAGTACTCGCTGACTGCTTCACATGAAACCGATTTCCACAACGTGTGGGATCTACCAAATTTTTTTCCATGAGGTGTAACAGGGGCTCAATTGAGAAATAAATTTGGATTTTGGATGAGGCTCTCTGGAAGTGGGGAGCAGTTTCTGCAATTCCTCGCTTGTCTGCGGCATGCACCCGAGACTCATGCTGTCGGCTGCTGTCCTGTGTGAGCTGACGCTGATTGATGGTTTAATCTTGGGATTTTCAACATCTCATCAATTCACACTGGCCAGAGAGGGGAAATAAAAATGGCACAGCTTCGTCCCATTCCCACCGTGTCATGATGTTTTTTTTTTTTTTTTCTGGGAATACGAAGTTTCAAGAAACCGCCAAGGGCCGGTGTTCTGCATTGGGAAATACTTCTGACGATAAGTGCCTTCGATTCGCGTCACAAAACAGAACGAAACACAAATCTGTGACGCGCAGCAGTCGCGAAGAAGGCGAATCTCTACGATGTGCACTTAAATGTGATGCATTTGGCGCAAGCAAAAAGCGGGTGACAACAGTGCACGCAACAAAGGATCCACTACACAGCCAATACTGCAATCAGTCATGGATGGACGAATAGCATAGACCGCAGTACACTAATATCCGTCAACATTTCCTGCATGCTTTGAAAGAACTCTTCGGCGCTGACTGCGTCGACACCGAATGCTCATACGTGCACTGTAGTCGTCGACCCATCACTATTGTTCATTCACGAAACACATCGGTGCACAACAACAGAACAATCGAAGGCTGTATTCCCCACTGCCCCACTGTATGTGAACACTGCAAGGTCAAGAACAAAATAAATAAGCCATGCCGTCGTTCAAACAATTGCCGAGCAAGCCAAACCTATGAGCCTAAACTCCCTCCATGAAAATTAATTTTTGCTGCTGCAAATAACGATGGTGCTTCTGCGGTCTTGTTACGATATGTGAAAAATATTTGAGGTGGCTACTTAAATGATTAACAAACTTCATAACCCTAGTGTTCTGAAAATATATGAAAAAATATTTAAGCAATCGCGACGGTTCGACAGAAAAAGAAACTCTCGGCTAATCATATAATAATAATATGATGATGATGATAATATTAACTCTACGGCAGCGCCATCTCTGTTTGCCTTATTGCAGTTCACTACGCCGCCGCTTACTTTTGTTCTATTGGGGAAGGTGCAGTTTCCCTTCTCTATGTGATTTACATGCGTGTACTTTCATTTCGCTTTCGTCGTCGCTGTGTTAGGCTTGGTGGGTGCCTGCGGTTTATCTAGCTCTCGTCGAGCAGGATGGCCCTCTTCGGATCGCTCATGAGGGATTTGGAGAGCGACCCCTTCTTCGGGTGAGTCCAATCTTTCTTATTGGCGGCTGCACAAAGCCCCGCCGTGAAAGAGGCGTCTCCCGTTCGAGTACTGCCATGAATCCGTCCGTGCATGCTATTCGACGCGGACAGTGGTCTTCACTGCAGTGGTATCATCGCTCTTTCGCCTGGCACACGACTGCGGGAGCCAGCGTCGGGGATTCTGATCTAACAAACACAACGCGCTCGTTGCGTGGTTACTCGAAGAGCGAAAGAACCAGCGTAACCTTGGGCCCGATGACGTGTGCTTTCTTGGGATGCAGCGAGTGGACCCGCAACTGCACGCGTTTTGTGCGCACAAGCTTGTAGAAACAAGAGGGTGGGCGGTTTTCGTCTTCTAGCTTGTGCGCGGAAATGGGATGCTGGTATCGAGCTTCGCGTGGCGGCCTCACGGTCGCACCGCAAACGCGGCCGATACAACCCTTTCCCGTGTTTCGCTGACGCGCGGAGTCAGCTGTCGCGGTGTTGCAACAACTCGGCGGTGGCACATGCCACCGGACTGCATTTCCCCCGAGGAAGCTGTCACTTGCTGAGCGGCACTTGCAGGCGTGACCTACACTAGCACGCTCTCCAACTGGGAGTTCACCGTAGACATCTGCCACCGTGCGAAGAGGGGAGCGACACTGCCTGCGCAGACGCCCTTTCACGAAACATCATAAGTGCTGTCTACGCCCCGGGAGGAATTCGCTTCAATACCCTGGCGACACCCCAGCATAACCAGAGAGATTTGAAGAACTGCTCTCCAGCTGCCATGAATTCAGATTCCCGGCTTAGATGACCAGATTTGTCACTACACGTCTTCAGGCAGCTCTCGCCCCCTCGTAATCCACATCGCCATATCTACACACAAGCTATTTCAGCCAGGAATCAAAGCTACCCAAAAGTTGCTCGTGGCAAGGTTTGTCATGCTAGGTATTAAAGGGGTGTTTGTCAACAGACAAGAAGTTGCACGTCATGCCAGTGCACCAAAATCTATTACCATTCTGTCACTTTGATGACAACATTTGTGCCTCATGACACACGCTTTGACCATGCATAGGTCGGTCTACTGTTAGAGAGAACACGGCTCACGTTCTGCACAGCACCATCGACAGAAAGCGGTCGAGTGCCTGTGCGAAACGGTGTTGAGTTGCACATTGCTAGCTCCCACATGAAGTGCAAAAATGAGATTATAATATTTATTTGCGCTTTTCAGTTAAAAAAGATATAAAAACGCACTGCATATCCACTGACGGCCTTATAGCGCATTAAATCTCCATTAACTTGCTCCACAGCCCACATTCTTTGGCATAGGGATTCATAAGTAAGACAAGGACATACCTATTTGTTGATGCACATCGAGAGATTTGCGTGCAAGGCCATACCTGTTGTGGACATCAGCACACTTTTTTGCACTACTGGGTTGCTTGCTTCAGTGGACCTTTTATAAGGCTGCACTGTGACAGGCAGTTCGAATCTCAGTTTTTTTGCCAGCATCACAGGTCTTATCAGTACTTCAGAACAACAGTCTACTACATCATTAGGAATGACATGGCAAAGCATTTCCATCACCATCTGAAAACTGCACTCGCATCAACAGAAGAGTGCAGCCAGATGGGGTCACTCACTTATTACCTTCGGAGTCTGTATGGCCGTGAAGATGGATATTGGTTGAATAGAATCTGTCCAGAAGGATTCATCATGGGCAGTCTGTGGGATGCTGCACGGCCCAAGCAAAAGTTCTCAAGGATGTTTGGTGTATCACCGAGGCACGATGCTGTGATATGGTTGGGTGAGATCGACTGCTGTCGACAGTATTTGGCCAATAGAGAGACGGAAGATAAGACAAAACAAACCAGGGAAACCAGGGAACCCAGAGAACAAGAAGCGAAAAAGCTCATTCCTGTGATGACTGTATGGCAAGTAGCTATTAATTAAATTATTCAGTACATATTCTTTTTGAACAAAACATAAAATGAACTTGTTTTTCCTCTATCTCTCAGCATCTCGAAATCATTTTTTTTTGTTAAATTTGCCCCATTATCAAAACAGCTTGAAAAAACAGAAGGATGATTTTATACCAGAATAAAGCAAAGAACTTTGCGAAGCTACTGAACTAGAATGTTGTACGTATGTGCAATAGTCTTCATTTTTTTTGGCAGTTTTATTTTAAAAATATTCATAATGACAAAATTTACTTGCTTTTCTAAAAAAATTGCAAAAATGTCAGCACTTTAAATGCAATTGTAATTCTAGCTAAATTGCAAGAAGAGATAAAAAAGGGAAAATAGAGAACCACCAGTTCGTAGCACGAAGTGTTGTGTATTGACGCTAGCCGCTGTAGTCGGTGTATTGCGTAGCCTTTTCAAGCATGGTTGGATGGATGGATGCTATGAGCGTCCCCTTTATAACAGGGCAGTGACAAGTATGCCACCAGACTCTACAAAAAAAAAAAAAAATTCCTTTTTTTCTTTTATTTGTAATGTTCGCTAATGCCTCTACTTCAATTAAATTTATCTTACTACAGAAAAAAAAACGTAAATTCTCTGCCCTTTATGGCAGAATGTCCTTATTTTTTCCTTTTTTTATTTTTGTCCTTTCTTTCTAATTTTCTGCCACCAATACTCTAACCGTCTCTTACTTATTTCAATCGCAGGTGTGTTCAGCTTTCCATTGTTGTCCCTAAAACCCCAGGCTTCATTTAGGCTCGGGCCCAAACGTACACCTGGGTGGATATCTCCACATTGAATGAGAACATGCTCCGTCGTTTCCTTATCTTCCCCGCAGCACGTGCATTGTTCTTCTTCTTTACTGAATCTCGCTTTATAACTACGCGTTCTAAGGCAACCCGATCTCGCTTAAAACAGTCAAGCGCTTCCCCTTGAGTTATCATAAAATATCTCCCTCCTTATTTCATTTTTGCCCTTTCGGTAGTTACTCAGAGCCGGTTTTTTCTCCATAGCTGCCGTCCAGTAAATCCTCTCCGCCTCTCTGACTTTTTGCTTAACGCTCTTTGTTGACATATTGCTTACACTACCAGCCGTATATTTACTAGTGAGCCTCCTAGTTCTTTTCTCCACTGTGTGTCCAGACTCTTCCTATACAAATAACGAAACACCTTCTCTGTATTGCAGCAACCCTGTATTGAAGAGCGCCTTCTGCCGGAGGCATATGTACATATATAGTAATGTTATTCCAGTTGTTCCTCAGCAGTGATGCCAACCCTAGGGATTTATCCCTAGATCCAAGGATTTTCTATCTCTTTCAGGGATTTCAGCGTCTTTCTGTTGAATCTAGGGATTTTTGTAAAACTCTGGAAACGCTACATTATGCAGCCCTGACAGGTGTTACTGAGTAATCGCGCTTTTTCAAATAGAAAGGCTATAAAAAAGGATAATTTTGGCTGTTTCCTGCTTTTTCATTAAGAGAGCTTTGGTGTTCTGCTGGGCTGAGTGATGGCGATAGCAGTTCTGTAATGCGAGTTGTTATATGCTGAATATTGGTTGAAATGAGACTTTGTCGTCGTTAGTGTTTAGCATGCACGCACATATCATCATGAGCGCCCTGAGCGATTGGTGATGTGTGAAACAAAGAGAAATTTTGTCTTGTAGTAGTGCACACAAACACGTGCCAAGTTTACGTTCACTGCGTGTCTTCGCCGTGCAAGGTCTCTACGTCAAATAACTACCGAACCAAGAGGCTTAGAGAAAAACGGAGCGAAAGTATGGCTGAAAAGTGGGTGAGCTGGTACGGATTCATTATTATGAAAATGGCGTGATGAAAAAATTACACCATTTCCCTCTAAAGGGGACCATGAAACGATGCGAAGCTGGAGCACTTGCACGATCGCGTTCCGTTGGCGTTCGTTGGGCATGCCGACCTTGTGTCGTGGAACGCGAAAAGGAACGCTACGCGCATTGTGTCTTCCCTCTAGCCTGGCCATTAATTCTCACAGGCCTAGCAGGGAACATGGTCGGCAGGTGTGCGAGAGGGGGGGGGGGGGGACTGAGGAGAGAAAGGGGGAGGGGACGCGTATGCGCTGGCGGTCATTGCGGCGTAGCGCAGGAGAGAGTGAGGCGTGCGAGAGAAGGGGAGAGGGGGTGTGTGGAGAGGGTTTGCACATGCGCAGTAAGGGCAGTCACGCCACACACCACCACCACCAGATTGAACTCCGCCATAAGATGCTTCGCATCTAAAAGAGACGAGAAGGCTGCTCGGGTGTTTTCAGTCATTCTGTCATGCCGTTTTCATGAGAGCAAAAAAAAGGGACGAAAAAATTTGGCCAAACAGGAAGCTGATCCAAAGTAGGTGTAGCTGTCAGTCGTGAAAAAGGGCCCATGTACATCTACTCCAAATCATGCAACACTGATTGCAAAATGTGGAAAACTAGAAATTGACCGCCACCTCAAGCTGCAAGTACAAGAAAGGGGCTAAAGGCGTGCAGTTGACTCGAACGATCACATCTGTGTCTTCAATGAGCACGCAAAGTGAACTTGGCAGATAAATCTGTCTCTGTAGCAACTGGCGCCAACTGCAAGCCCTTTAAGTGCAGCTCCACAGAACATGTAGAAGAAAGACCTTCCGTGATTGTTAATATCATGCTTTTTACCTTTTAACAAGATTTGGAAGAATTGGGACTCAGAACGCACTATCTTAACGCTTTGTT
Organism: Rhipicephalus sanguineus; assembly: GCF_013339695.2. Lineage (NCBI taxonomy): Eukaryota > Metazoa > Arthropoda > Arachnida > Ixodida > Ixodidae > Rhipicephalus > Rhipicephalus sanguineus. The sequence continues at coordinate 179,430,561 of NC_051179.1, forward strand.
AAAAGTGAATTAGCCTGAATAATGACATTAAAAAAGCGACCTGGGGATATTTCTTGTAATCTAGGGAATTTTCGGGGGTCAGTCTAGGGATCAAATGTTGTCTGAAGTTGGTATCACTGTTCTTCAGTCTTGTTTGGTTTCATGATGGCAATAAAGATGCATTGCCAATACTGCCCCGTGCCTAGGTTGCCACGTCTTCCGACCGACGCTATTTAACACTGGCAACGAAGATGGGATGTGACGGAAAGTCGACGGCAAAAGAAAACTAGCCCCGGTGGCTCCGGTGCCTACTTGTCACGATGACGGTATCGAGGCCTTCGACGTCACCCACCCGGAAGAATAGGAAGACTACGCGCAACGCTTCGAATTCTTTTTGGAGGCACAGAGCATCGCGGACGCTGCCAAGAAGATGAAGAAGGTGAAATTTCTCAGCCAATGCGGTCCCGCCACCTTTCAGCTGGCCGAGGCGCCGGGCAACTTAAAGGATACGTCATTCTCGCAGGCCTGCGGGACCGCCTTGTGCGAAAACCACCAGAGCTGGCCCGGTGTTATGAATTCCATCGCTGCGACCAGGCATTGAGCGAGTCTGCCGCCTCAAAAGTAAAAACCTCACTGCCCTTCAAACCATGGCACAACACTGCAACTTCAGTGACCTCGACACCGCGCTAAGGGACCGATTCATGTTCGGACTACAGAATGACATGGTGAAGCGGCGACTACTGGCAGAAAAAGAGGTGTCTCTTACCAGTGCTGTCCAGGAAGCAGTCGCAGCTGAGGCCAGTACCCGGAAAGGAAGCTTTACCTCACCCCTAAGCACAAGCGTGCCGCGCTTCGAGCCATTGCACCACAGGACGACGACAGGTGATGACGGTGAGCAAGGCGCCAGTGAAGACGTTCTCCGGCTTCGTGCAGGCCCCGAGCAGCAACGGGCCGTTGAGAGACTGTCAAGTGGCTCCTGCGCCAGCTGTGGAGGCCCACACGAAAGCAGCCTGTGTCGATTCCGTACTGTCCAATGCAGGGAATGCGGAAAAACAGGGCACATTGCTAAAGTCTGCCGGTCCCGGTGGCAGTCTGGCCCATGTCGACATTCCAAAGCCAACAGCCGGACGCAGCGTTCCAAGAACGCCCCTCACACAAACATGGCGTACTGCGATGACTTGGCGGTGACTGCTATCAATGCAGTGTCTCATTCTGCCAAGAAGGTACACGTGGACGTCAGAATTGAAGGCGCACATTGCCAGATGGAGGTGGACTCGGGATCAACCTATTCGATCATTTCCGACGCCACAGCCTGACGTATTTTTGCAAAGAGGTGTGTCTCAAACCTACAGCCACTTGACATCATGAGAGACTGTCAAGCTAACCACATCACTGTACGGGGGATTGGTACCGTGCGAGTGCAGTTGAAAGATTTTGACGGCCAGCTGTGCCTTTTCCTTGTCAAGGGGAAGTGCCCAAGTCTTCTCGGACTTAATTGGTTTCCCGCACTCAGGATTGATATTGCAGGAGTGCAACACATTGACCAACTGCCATCATCACTTGATGGCATATTCAAAGACTTTGCCTCTGTGTTTGATGGGACACTGGGCTGTTACAAGGGACCGTCTGTGCAATTTGCAATTAACCCCGATGTTGTACCTATCCGCCTAAAAGCAAGGAGGGTTCCTTTTGCAGTTTGACCAAAAATTTATGCCGAACTGGACAAACTGGTACAACAGGGAATTCTGGAGCCGGTTGATCACACATGTCGGGAAACCTCCTTTGTTATGCCACCGAAGGCAAATGGAGACGCCTGCATCTGTGCAAGTGCACAATCAACAAAGCCTTGCAGCAGCACTCGTATCCCGTGCCAGCGGTCAGCCACCTGCTGGCATCCCTCTCTGGCTGGTGGAGCTGTTTTTGCAAAGCTAGACTTGACGCAGGCCTACCATCAGCTGCCTGTGACTAATGAATCTGCGAATGCACAGACCATTGTGACTCATTGGGGTGCTTTCCGTGTTTGCCAACTACAATTCGGTGGCAGTGTCGCACCTGGCATTTTCCAGAGCTCAATGGCAAACCTCCTGTGGGGACTACCAGGTGTCATTCCATATTTTGATGTCCTCATTTTGGGATCCTCACACCAGGAAGTGCCCAGTCACCTTTGAGAGGTCCTCCAGCGGTTCCAAGATGCAGGGCTTAAGGTCAAGAAAGAAAAATGCCAGCTAGGAGTGACTCAAGTGGAATTTTTAGGTTTCCGACCACCGCCTTCGAACAAAGCCTAGCTGCAGGCCTTCCTGGGTCTTCTCAATTTTTGTCATGCATTCCTGCCACATATGCCCTGGGTGTGGAGAACCCTGCAACAGATAGCGTTCGACCATGTGAAGAAACTGCTGGTGTCAAACCAGGCATTAACACATTTTGACGAGAAGAAGCTCATCATCCTTGCCTGTGATGCATCTCCGTATGAAATAGGAGCGGTATTCAGCCACAAAATGCCAGGTGACATAAAAGCACCGATCGCTTTTTATTCAAGGACTTTATCATCTGCCGAGCGGAATTACGCCCAGATTGATAAGGAGGCACTGGCTGTGGTTACAGGAGTAAAGAAGTTCCATGACTATGTGTTTGGCCGCCCATTCCAGATCTACACAGACCATAAGCCGCTCCTCGGGCTGTTCACGTCGGACTGGCAAACTCCACAGATGCTGTCGCCACGAATGCTGCGATGGTCCATCTTTCTGAACGGATACCAGCATACTCCCCTCAACCAGCCAGGGAAACAAATGAGCCACGCAGATGGTCTCAGCAGACTTCCCCTAATGCACCAGCTCCAGGACAACCCTTCTGCAGCAGAGGTAGTCATGCTTCTGGATGAACTTCCAGAATCTCCTGTCCATGCAGATGATGTGGCTCAGTACTCTGCCAAGGAGGACGTTCTCTCCCGTGTGCTCAACTGGGTGGGGGGAGGGGTGGCCAAGGTGTACTCTGAGTTCCCAGTTCACATCATTTGTGTCCGGACAACATGAACTGTCCTCCAACAAGGGATGTTTATTGTGGGGGCGACCGTGTGGTGATTCCGCAGAGGTTGAGTGTTTGTGTCCTTGAAGCCTTGCACGCTGGTCATCCCGGCATCGTCAGAATGAAGGCGCTTGCCTGCAGCTATGTATGGTGGCCGGGAATGCACATGGCCATTGAAGAATGGGCCCGTCGGTGTCTTCCCTGCCAGGAAACACGGCCGGAGATGCTCCAGGCACCGGTTCACCCATGGGAGAAGACCCGGACTCTATGGTCAGGCCTTGCACATGGACTTTGCTGGTCCCTTCCAAGGACAGACCTTCTTAATTGTGGTGGATTCTTATTCCAAATGGCTCGAGGTCATCCCAATGCCATCAATGACATCAAGTGCTGTAATTATTGCCTTACGGAAGTTGTTCGCAACACATGGCCTGCCAGATACCCTGGTATCGGACAATGGGCCCCAATTTGCATCCGCAGAATTTCGTGGGTATGCAACGTCTGCGCCGTTCCATCCATCTATGAATGGGCAGGCTGAGAGGATGGTACGAACTACCAAGGACGCACTATCTCGAATAATCCAAGGGAGCTGGGCACGGCGCCTGGCAGATTTCACTCTTAAGCAGCACGTAACTCCACACACTGCCACGGGACGCTCCCCGTCCGAGTTGCTGATGTGCCGCCGACTGTCTACCATGCTAGACCGGCTGCACCCAGAGCGGGCCCCTGAAAGGTCTCCCAGATTCACAGAAGCTATGCTTGCACCATGCATCTTCCAGGCTGAGGACCCTGTCTTTGCACGGAACTACAGACAGCGCCCACCATGGATCTCTGCCGTGATCTCCAGAGCAACTGGCCTGATCTCGTATGAAGTTGTTCTACTGGACGGCTGCGTGTATCGCTGGCACTTGTACCAGCTTCATTGTCGGAGCACTTCTCCGATTAGGGTAACAGAGACTGTACCTGCAGGACATCCTGAAGTCCGGCCCGTGTCAAGCCCTTCATGTGGCGAAATGAGTAGGAGTGAGACAGAAGGCCACAGTGAGCCTGAAGAGCCACCAACAGCCATGCTGCCCTCGGACAATGTAGCAACACCTCAGCCAGCACCACCAGAGGAGAGTGTAGAACCGCCAGGCCCGTGCCGCTCGCAGCATTCCCGGGAAATATCCCAACGCCTTCGACTTTGTGCTCGTGTTGGCTTGCTGTTGAGCTGTCCGAACTAAGGGGGGAGGGATGTTGTGTATTGACGCTAGCCGCCATAGTCAGCATATTGTGTAGCCTGTTGAAGCAACCCTGTATTGAAGAGCGCCATCTGCCGGGGGCAGATGTACATATATAGCAATGTTATTCCAGTTGTTCCTCAGTCTTGTGTTTGGTTTCGTGATGGCAATAAAGATGCATTGCCGATACCACCCCCTGCCTACGTTGCCGTGTCGTCTGACTGACGCTATTTGACAGAAGCTGCAAGGAAATCCATACAGATTTCTCGGAAAGCTTTTTAGTTCCCTAAAAATTCGTCCTAGGTCAGAGGTTCGAATCCGGGACCAATGCCTTTCCGGGGTGGTCGCTCTACCAGTTGAGCTAACCAGGAAGCTAGCAATCCGCCTTTTTCATTTTCCCGTGCTGCCCTCTGCCTTTTTGACTGGGGTGTGGTAGGGGCCGAGACAACCGGTATTGCCAGAAGCAAAGCCTCCGAGATGAAGAAACGTCTTGCGACTTTCCTGCTAGGGGAGAGCGCATGAACTGGGACGTCGTGTAAAAGGCAGATTGGCAGTGCCAAGGTGAATTCATCGAGAACTTGAAGCACATGGACACATATTGCAAATGAGTTCTGCTGAAGGTGCCGGAAGGGTTAAGAAAAGGAAAATAGACAACCACCCGTTTGTAGCCACAAGGAAATGCTACAAGCGGGTGGTTGTCCATTTTCTCTTTCTTAACCTTTGCACCACTTTGCGGGATTCTGCAGAACTCATTTGCAATGCATTGCAAGAAGAGGCGCCGACAAATGGAATGAAACAAACTCAAACGCTTTACATATAGTTGTTTCCAAGAAAATGGGTCTTGGAGAAGCCTTGAGATGCATGCGAAGTATTGGGCCTACCCTGTGTCCTTAAGGTAATGAAATGAAATGTTGGTGCATCTTTGACTTTATCAGAAGCAGCATGTAGCAAAGGCCACCCTAAGGAGCATTTGAAGTCATCGCTGGTTTATGACGTCACCCTGTGCGTAACTTCAGAGAACAGTCTACCCTTGTTATGCTCCCCTCCCCCACTTTTTATTACTTCTTTGCACTCTTTTGCTTGTGCTCTTATTTTTTCTTGTCTTTGCTATATGTCCATTTGATAGTTGTGTCTTCTTCGTTCTGTGTGTCCTCCCTAACTTTGTGTACCCGTTAAACTTAGCGCAGTTTAGCGATCATGGAAAACAGACAACCAATACCTTATGTAGTGGAAAACATTTGCATGGTCATTGCACTAATGAAGCTAATTTTCTGAACTACGGGCATCGCTTTCTGTGGCACCATGCCAGCGCTGCAAATGAGCCTTTCTCTTTTTGTGCAGTCCATTTGAAGGCATGAGGCAGATGGAGGCCATGCTGGGCCCCATGCTCGGAGCCTTCCCGGGACTCGGGGGCACACGGCGTTCGGCCAGCCTCGGGCTCTTCCCGACCGACATGTTCTCCACTATTGTGAGTGCTCCAGGATCCACTGAACTTGTGTCTCGTGTTTGTTCTTGATTTGGCCAACATTGTAAGACATTCTAAAGGTTTTGTCTAGGCCGTTAGGAATTGATGAGCTGTACTGTGCCATCTTTAGAAGCAGGCATGAATTGAACCTGCAGGTTGAATTCATGCCTGCTTTTTATAGCCTCTGAAAGTATGCGCATAGAACGTGTGCAGTGGCAATGACATGTGCCCTTGACGATGCGTCAGCCTCTTCCCCCTTAACTCTTTTTGTTTCCCACATGTTTTGTTTGTATGCAAGTCTGAAATAAAGACTCAGACATACAGTCTGCGCAGTGCCCGCAACCGATAATTATATTTTCAGACAGTTTTCGTTCAAAGTAATACCTGGAAAAAGCTTACAACAATACATATACATTTTATAAGAATTTTATTACTGCCTCGTTTGTTGCAGTCAGGAATGAGGAGTTGAAAATAGGAGACCCTGCATTGAACTCTCGAGGGCTTTCAAGGGGCATGAAAAAATTTGAAAGCAGTTGATTTTTTTCTGTATCAACGCGCAGGTAAGATGTGTTCTTCTTCACAGAGTATCTTGATATCCTTGTTCACCCAGTGCCCTATTCTTTTTGTTAATCTGAGTCGATGTAAGTTCAACTTCTTCCTCACTGTCTCTGGAGCTTTCGCCATCCGTGCGTGGCAGTCTCTCCGGTGAAATATACTCTCCTTTGCAATGTGAGCCTTCCAAATTTTCATCTTTGCTTCTGCTTGAATATTAATTCGAATTAACAAAGGAGTGCAGTGCATTTGGCAGGCATTGTCAGATCATAAATGGTATTTTACCAGTATCCCTCAAGAGAAAGCTATACAACACCTGCATCTTACCAGTGCTTTCCTTTGGGGCACAAACCTTGAAGCTTACGAAAAGGGTTAAACTTCAAGTGAGGATGACACAGCGAGCCATGGAGGTTTAAAGTGACTGATGTAACTTTAGTAAGGTACGGAAGAGGGCACAGTGCTTCAGGGAACAAAGGTGTGTTAAGAATTGGGCATGGCACGTAGCAAGAAGTCAGGATAATGGCTGGTCATTAAGAAACTGGATTCCGAGGGGAGGCAAGTGTGTCAGGGGCAAGGAGGAGGCTAGGTGGGCAGATGAGATTAAGAATGTGGTGGACGTAATATGGCCGCACCCAGCACCAGACCAGGTTGATTGTCGCAACGTGGGAGAGGCCTTTGCCCTGCAGTGCTGATGATCACAATGAATTTGTTTGTATTGAACGGCAGCTTTATAGGTGAACATGAGGAAAGAAAGCATGCTGTCATAGTTTTCGTGATCAGGTTGAACATGAGTTGGATGAAAACGCTCGTTAAGACCATCTGTTTGCAGATGATACACAGAATCTAGGCTTGTCAGTAATAAAGATATTGTAATTACTTTTTGCTGTTATGGGTAATGTGATGAATTGCTTTTGTGGGCTCGTAACTCTGATGTTTGTTTACAGGACTGCCTCTCTCAAGACCCGAATTGCCACAGCTTCTCGTCATCCTCGGTGATGACGATGACGACTGATGAGAACGGGCGACCGCAGGTCTACCAGGCCAGCCAGTCGACTCGCGTGGCCCCGGGAGGGGTGAGTTGTGCATGCCTAGCACACTTCCAACTTGACTGAACTCGTATTCTGTGGGAAGGATCTGTATTTGAGGTCAGCATGTCTGCAAAAAATCCCTATCTTCACTTTTTTCAGGGAGTGAAAATGGCAGTTCAGAATGCGCTGCTAATTAGGCCATAAGCAGGTGTCATGATTTTTACGGGGGCTCAAGACTGAGGCAAGGTATACACGTTCTTGTGAGGTGGAAGCAGGCACAAGTGTGGTTTAAATTATGCAAAGGTGAATGCAGAAGGCACAAGCTGACAAGTGCAAATATGGTGTCGAGCGTGCTAGCAGCAGCCACACTCCTTTCTCATCGTCTTGTCTGCTACTCCTGGTCTTTTTCATTGTGACACTACAGTGCCAGGGTTGGAGTGCCGTCCCAGTGCTAGCTATTACCGTACTTACTCGACTGTAACACGACCACGTTTGTAACGCGAGGGGCGACTTTTCATTTTGCGATGAAGAAAAAATGAAACCAAGAAAACTGTAGGATTGGCCGTGTTAGTACAACATGATTATGAGTGCAAATCAGCGCAACCGACCGGAGGAAACAGAAGAGAGGATACAGAGCGCTGAACTTCCAACAGTTTATTTCTTTGGAATGCCTTCTCTTTTATATAGTTACACATTGTTACAACAGCCATGCATGGAACACAATGATGTTACAATTCATCACGTGGACAAACCTAAATACATCTTTTCTTTATCAGCGAGAGCGACAGAGGGGGTACTTACGCAATCATCCTTTATAGAAAAAATCTTGCCTGCCTCAACGATTTTGCGTGTGATGCGATCTCTGCATTTGGCGACAATGCTACAATCTGAATATCTTGGTCTACACCCACACGTGCTACAGTGAGCGGACAGCCACCCTTGCTTTGACTGATCAACATTGTACAGATGTTCTTTCAACATTTCACTTAAAGAACGACCCGTCTGACGAATGTAATATTTTCCACGTGACAAGGGCAGCTGATAAACTACGTTACAAAGACAATCTCTAAATTTATTTGCATGGTTTGTAGTACACCCATGATTGGGTCTGCGCGCTGGGACAATCATTTTACACAGACTGCTCAGTTTTTGTGGGGCCGAAAAAAGCACTTTCACATTCACCCGCTACACTACTTTTTTCAAATTGATTTCAGATTTTTTTCCTCTCTTCTGCCCCCCTCCTGTTGGTTGTGCTGATTTGCACTCAAAACCAAGAAAGTAATGCGAGGGGTGACTTTTTGTTGCGTCCAGCAAAAAAAAAAAAGACAAGACCGCAAGTGTAATGTGAGGCCAATGTAGACATGAAAAAGTGCACTTATTTTTCAAGTGCTGTCTCAAAACGTAGCATTACCTATCTCAAAACAGGGTATTTCGCACGAGCCCGCGTGACGTGTCAAACTCCATTCGCAGGATGCCCATCTGCCGAGCAACATCACTCGCTTTCAGTCATCAGGCGATTGCCATCACTGCCATCATAACTGCCATCAGGCGATTGCACTGTTCTGTGATGAAATCAGCAACACGCTGCTCTAGTTCAAAGTGGTGACAGTGAAGAGGTCCACGGAAACCTTTGTGGCCGTGCTTGCACCTTGGAAGGAGTTCCTGCTGGAGCCCCCACTCGCAGATGGTTGCCTCACTCACTTTGAGGCTTCGGGCAGCAGCTGAATTGATTTCTTCAGCTATCAAAACAGCATGCCTCTTAAAACGGGCATCGTACTGAGCACGACACATCTCCATCGCAAGGGGAGCCAAAGGGGAGTCAAAACACCCAAGGGCAACCAAAGCCACCGAGACCGCCACGCACGATGATGCAAGACCAAACGCGAAGTGCATGCTGTCACAGAACGGAAACAAAAAAATTGGTTATTAGCTTATAGTGGATCTAAATGGCATTTGGCGTGCGCATGTTGCCAACATAAATAGTGAAATAGCGAGAACTGTAGTTGTCTAGAATTGGGTGCATCATTGTACTATTTAGAAAAATTGAGTTTCGGTATTCGATTGTAACGTGAGGGTTGACTTCAGGTTGCAAAAATCTGGGAAAAAAATTAGCGTTATGTTTGAGTAAATACAGCATTTCTAGGCAAAAGCATTCATGTAGGGCTAAGTGTATGGGGGCTGAAAAGAACGCCGCTCTCGGAACACATGGAGACAGTTCACGCAGTCGTGCAACAACCATGTGTGTACCTTTATTAACCTGGTTTTACATCACGGCGAGCTCGCCTGTTGAATGAGATACACAACTACAGTGCAGTCCACTTATAACGATATCGAGAAAAACGAAAAATATGATCGTTATAACCGGTGATCGCTATATCTGGACTGCCGTAAAAAAAAAAAAAACAAAAAGAACAAACACCGCGGAACGTACCTTTGTAGCTCCGATCCCGAATTTACCACTTGCACTAAAGAATAGATGTTCTAGAAAGCAGGATGTCAAAAACAAAGCTTTATTTCACGCTCCAACGAGAGTGTCAAGCTTTAGGCGCACCTAAATAGTCTGACATTTTCGCCTGCTTTCGCGGCAGTCGCAGCAGTCGCAGCTTCACGACTTCGGCGTGCATGGATTCCAGCTGTTATGCGAACACTTACGGCAGTCCTTTAGAGTGCATGAAATCAATCAACGAGTCAATCGACGACAGTGCACTTTCCGTGGACATGGAGGTCGGGGCCAAAGTGCCACTGCCAGCCTCGTTGTCACTGTCGCTACTGTCGTCGCTCAACGCTGTCCTCTGCCGCGATAACACATTCCCGGCGATCGCCTCGTCTGTGACTTCTTCGCAGGATGATGCAGCACAATCTACCATCAGAAACTCGTCCGTCGATACAGCACCTGTGTCACAACCAGCAACGTGTGCCCAGAGCTCGGCCAGTTCGGCGGCTTCAGCTGTGTCGGTCATGCTATCAGCACACGGGGAATTTTCGTCCTGGCACACGAAGCCCGCCTTCTTGAAACAGTGGCTGATCGTGGACCATTTCACCTCGTACCAAGCCCCATACACAAAGCGCACGGCCTTCAGAAAACTGATCTTCAACTCTGCGTCGGCCAATGTGCCAGGAGCTAAGCGGTCAATGACGAATATCAGCCACTCCAGCACGCGCCGCCGATACAAGGCTTTAAAGTTAGCAATGATACCGGCATCCAACGGCTGCATGCCTGCCGTCGTATTGGGAGGCGGAAACATCAGTTCGATAGATATTAGCTTGGGGCTGACGGCGTGTGTGCTACAGTTGTCGAGTAGCAACACCACTTTTCTGCCTTGACCTTCTATTATCCCATCCACCTCGAGCAGCCATTCCTCAAACAGTTGACGGGTCATCCACGCCTTCTTGTTGCCGTGATAGCGGACCGGGATGTGCTGGTTTTTAAAGCATGTCGGTATCTTTGATCGCCCGATCATGAAGGGCTTCAGGCGGTGGCTCCCGTCCATGTTGGCGCACAGCAACACTGTCACCCTCAGCTTGGAGTGCTTCCCGCCGGGGCATGGGTCGCCTTTTAGTGCGTGCGTTTTTGGCGGCGTCATTTGGAAAAAAAGAGCGGTCTCATCGCAGTTGTACACGTCCTTGTCCACATAGCGCTCCAGGACGCCGGGCAGCTTTTCCAGTAGCCACTCCTGTTTTGCCTGGGAATCCAACGACGCCGCTTCTCCTACCAAGTTTTTATAAACAGTGCCGTGTCGATCTTTAAAACGCTGTATCCAGCCTCCTCCAGGCTCAATATCTGGCCGTCCGAGAAGAAAGGCGAAATTTTTAGCCTTTGCAGCAAGTATTGGCCCACTGATGGGCACATTACAGGCACGAGTGGTCAGAAGCCAATTGTACAGCGCCTCTTCGACGTTGGCATACAGAGGCTCCCTAACCATTTTCTGCTGGTCGGCGTGGCCGCTTGTTCCTGCCTTGGCAATCGCTGTGCTCCCAATTTTCAAAATGGTGGATATTGTCGACTGGGCAAGCTCATACTTCTTCATGAGGGCGCTCACCTTGAAGCCACGCTGAGAATCCTGCAATATTTGCAGCTTTGTGTCAAGTGACACAGCTTTGCGCTTGACCAGCGCCATCTTTAAGGATGTCCGCTGATTTCGTGAGGTGCTACTTGCTTCGGCTGCTTCAGCCGCCGCTCGCATAGAGACTGAGTGAAGGACGGGATGGGCGGCACCATCGCGCCAACTTGCTTTTCACCTTTTTTTTTTTCTTTTCTTCTCCCTCTCCTTTCGGTGCGATTGTGAGCCACGCGCGAGTGGCGAGGCACGCCAACGTGAAGCGGCTAGTGCCATCTTGTAGCGCACTGCGCAAGCTTGTGATGGCACTCGGCGCGTGGGCTGCGCAGGCGGGACACGCAGCATTGAAATGGCAGCAGATACGAACTCATGTAGGTCATTTCTCCCCGTCTCTGCATCGTTCGTTTCAGGGGAGCTTGGAAACACAAATGTAACAATTATTGTACACAGAAAATGCCACCCAGACGGCAAATTTTGATCGTTATATCAGATATGCTGCCAATAACATATCGTTATATATGGTTTTTTTCCTCATAGACTTAATGCATAAAATGACACACAACTCAACCCATCGTTATATGTGGTATCGTTATAAGTGGACTGCACTGTAGTACTAACCTGCTCTTACATCACGGCGAGCTCGCCTGTCGAATCAGATACACAACCAGTACTAACCTGCTTTTACGTCACGGCAAGCTCACCTGTCGAATCTTATATACAACTAGTACACGTTAAGTAACCTTATACAATGCCAATAGACAATACACAGGAAACATAACAAACACAACATACCGTGAGTGCAGCGTCACCGACGTTCGACACACCATGAGGCATCCTTGGGAAACGAGCCGTGGTGTCCACCACGGACTCACCGCGGGAGACATCCATTCACACACGCTACCAAACCCCAAAAAGGCTCGCTGCTGTTTTCTGTCCGCCAGCCTAACCTCTCTTTCGCCAGGCGGCTCTTCTGGCACTGCCGCGCCAACCTTGTACCGCACAATCGCAGCGCCACCCCTCGCTCAACAGCCGTTAAAGCTAACTGCGGCTAATCCGCTAAACGCACGTAGGCCATGACGCGCAAACAGCTTTACAGGGGGTAATAGCACCCCCACAAGTGGGAGGCGTGCGCATCTGTTCTTGGCTATAAAGGTGGCAAACCTGGCTCTTTGAGAGCAAACTCATGGTGTAGGATTTGGTAAGGACCTGAATGTTGCGACAGTTTTGCTGAAAAGCTCAGATGGCTAAATTTTAACCGCAGGAGCGGGAAGGAACCACGTAAATGCTGCATGTCTCTGTGGTGCCTGTGTTAACAGGACTTCTTGGAAGCCCCAAGAATCAGTGAGGCGAGTGTGGGCAATGTGATGGGCCTGTGCATTCTTGGAATTGGTATTCCCTTGAGTGCAATGATTTTGCATTGGGCTCATGCGCAGCCATTACGCAGTAAAGCACGTTCAAGGCAAACTCCTAGCTACAGCCAACACTTTGTCTAGAGATCCTGAATGCTCCACATTTCCTGCCTGTGTGAACAGCCTCGAGGTATTTGTGTCATGAGTCGTGAAAGCTCTTCCTCGTTCAGCTGTGGCAGTGTGCCTGGTAGACTTCTGAGCGAATCAAGAATCTGATGGGTAATGCGCAGCACTGAAGTCTTACTACACCAAAGGCTGGCTTAGATGACATTCATTGCCTTCGAAAATGACTCACTATTATGAACACCGCGGCAACTTCGCTATATGTGATAGTCTCACTCTCATGGGTGAAAAAAGCCCTGTTGTACGATCTCAATTGCATCAAGATATAATGAGCTTCCTCTATGAGGGTAGCCAAGGTGTTAACCAGTGGGTTGCACTAGCCAGAGTCTATGTGGTGTGTACGAGACTAGAATCCAGCTTGCCAAACCAATGGTACTGTCAACTCCCGCACTTCCCTGGCGGCACGTCACCCTAGACCTGTCTCACCTTTTCGACCAGGAGCTAGAGACCAGCAGGAACCAGTTACCTAGAAGTCGCCACACACTCATCCAACGTCTGCCCAGACTGTCACAACCACATTCGCAAGCCTGATCTTTGAACAGGCGCATATCAGCTTTCTGTGGTACATGTGTGCAAGTGTAAACCGCGGTTTGCTACTGAGAAAAAACTGACACCGTTTTATTGAAATGCTCTACTGCTGCGCGTAGCCGATCATCCCTGGCTGGTTGTGTGCATCGTGTTGCCTACTCAGATCACGCCATCACTGTGGGGCTTCTTGCTTGTCGTGCGAGTGTTCTTCCTGCTGTTCCACTCCATACTGTTCATGGGTGTGGTGAATAGCTTGTTGCGTCAAGGCAACAGCCACTAGGTTCTTGCAAGCGAGGTGCACTTCGTGTCTTTGCAACGCTGTAGTGGTCTGGTATGACAAGGTGGCAGCAGGTGGTGGTGCAGTGAGTTTGTGGCGTTGCCTAATAAAAGCATGCAGTACGTTTACAACAGCGTTACACTTGCTGTACCATACATGCACATTTGGCGTTAGTGTCAGTGCAGCTAGGCACCAAGGTTCCGACACCACTCTCTTGAGAGTGGTGTTGGAACCTTCACAAGCAAGCAATAGAGCATCCCACACAAGCAAGCAATAGAGCAAAATAACGTAGCTTTTTTGCCACTAAATAAATGTTTTGGGTGAGCTCTGCCTTCATTTCCCCTTTTGTTTAATTCGTGTGTTTCTTTTCTGAATTTTCATGCTGAAACTGCATATAACGAAGACATGTTTGTAACAAGGCTTTTGGGGAATTTGTCAATTTCATTATATTCAGGTTTAACTGTATTTTCTTTAGGAAGCTCATACGTGAATGTGTGCCCTTTGCCGTGTTCAAGCTTCTGTAAAATGTCCATCACGATTTCTTTGTAGTGGACAGAAATGCCTTTGTTTTTACTAAAAAATTGTTGACTTATCTAAAGATCGTTATAACAGTTTTTCATGCTAGAGTATTGTCAATTGATGCTAAAAAATGTTGCATAAAACTAGTGCAACACATGATCCTATGCAAATGCGCTGGCACTGTATGAACTGTCAGTTGTCAAATTCGATAAAAGTTGTGTTGATACAGTCGAGCCCGACTATATCGAACCCGTTTATATCAAATTATCCCGTATATCGAACAATTTCTAAACACGGTATATTTACATTGAGAATATATAGCAAAAGTTACTGTTCCATCGAACGAAAATAGCAATGACAACGGATATATCAAACTCCATGTGCTTCAGAAGTGCCCCAGCAAGTTGGCTTTCCCTCGCGGTGGCGGGGAAAACTGCCGGCGCCACCCTAGAAAAAAATCACACCATCTCCCGCTAAAGGGGACCATGAGGCGATGCGAAGCAGTGTTTCGGCATGTAGAGCCCGCGTTTTAGAGGTGGAGTGGTGAGGGGGAAATGGGAGAGGGGGAAAGGAGACGGGGAGTGGAAAGGGAAAGGGAAGGGGAGCGGTGATGTGGAGAGGGGGAGGGGAGAGGGGAAGTGGAGAGGGGGAGAGGGAAGGGGAGAGGTGATTTGGAGCATAGAGTTTCCTAAAATTAACTAGAGGGAACTCTGGCGCTGCGATCGTTCAGCCACCATGGGAATGATGGGTAGTACACGGATTTGCCTAGTCTTCGTACTTTCGGGCTTCGAACGCACTTCTGGCTTTGTTTATTACTGTGTTTTGGTTTTCTTTCGGATAAAAGAATGGATCGTTCTGAACTCCGTGACAAGATTTGAATTAGTGAGCCTAAAAAAGTTAAAGTGGTGAAGTGGAACTGCTGACTTTTGCTGAACTTTGTTTTGCGACAAAGCGGATGCAGGCGACGCGGAGCCAAACGGAGCCGAAAGAACGAAGTTTAGACAAATCCGTGTACTACCCATCATTCCCATGCTGGCTGAAGCGCCATGCATTGTAGCTCCCATAGACACTAGCGCCAGAGTTCCCTCTAGTAAGTATTGTAGGAAACTCTATGATTTGGACAGGGGAATGGGAGGGGGGAAAGGGAGAAGGGAAGTGGAGAGGGCTTGCGCATGCGCAGTAAGGGTGGTCACGCCATAAGATGCTTCACATCTAAAAGTGGTTTAGACCCGGCTGTGCACAGGCGAACACCCCCCTGCAAAAAATGATCCTGGCCTGCTTGCAGCGCTTACAGCCAATCAGAGGCCGTCGTGCTTTCTCCGAGGCATGGAGGCGGTACGAGTGAGCACCATTTTTTCTTTATGCTTGCGTGCCTGCTGCTGCCTCTTTTCCTCGAGTCCTCATTCAGCGTGGTCCGTGCTGGTGGTGTTGCCTGTTAGCGCTCTGTGAACTTTCTTGGCGCGCTGTCGTGATGGCTTCTGCAAATAGGCAGACTTTGCCGTTCGCCGCGAAACTCGAAGTCATAAATCTAGTCGAGCGCGGTGAGAAGTCTGACGTCGCAGCCACGTACGGATCGACATTCGACGAGTTCGTCAGTGCGGACGATGACGTCGCCATCATAGGCCAGCTACAAGATGAGGACTACGTTGCAGACGTCGTGCCGACCACAAGCCAAAGCGACAGCAATAAGGAAATTGACGATGCCCCGTTGCCTACATCCTCCGAAGTGATTAGTGCACTTGCGTTGGTCCGGCGCTATTGCGTGAATATGGAAGGCTGCTCCGACTCGTTGGACAACGTCGAGGCATGCGTGCTGTCGCAGGCAGCGAAGTCGTTGAAACAGAAGAAAATCCAGGACTATTTTGTTCCAGAGTAGGGAGTACTTTTCTTATAGGTATGTGCCTTTGTGTCATCAAATTCTATAGCGGGCCTATATCGAATTATGCCATATATTGAACTAATAAACGTTTTTTGGCGAGTTCGATATACCCGGGTTCGACTGTATAAGGTTTTAAAAGAGATAAAATTATCAACAGTCAACCCACGCTTGAGGAAATCCTAAGCAGGAGTAAGGACAGGCAGCATTTTTTGTCGCACATCTGTCTCCTTGCGTGCTGCCCGTTAATATAGAATACTCAACAAAAGTTCATAGTTTTGCATAAAGCCTACTTATGATCGCACATGCACTCGTTGCCTTCATTTGCTATAAAACGCAATGCGTGTGGTTTCAATAAGAGAAATAGTTGGAGTCAGCGCCCGTCATGTCGTGCGCTTCCTTGTTCTGTCCTCGTCAAAAGCAGCACTGCTATATTTTAAGAATGTATCGCCAACTAGCTGCCCAACGTGTTTTTTGAGACAACTTTAGAAGTTTGCGGTATTTCCTCCTCAAAGGCAGATGCACACAAGCCTGCACCAATGGGCGAGACTGACGTGAGCCTAACGGCTGGGGACCACACCTTCTGAGAACACTGCCGAGTGCATGAGCGGAACTATATCTTTAGTCGCAGAGGTGATCAGCTGTCATGCTTCGATCGTGTGGGGGGTACCTCTCCGGACTTCTTAATTTGTATCCGACTATAAATCCTTAGTGAAGTCCCTACCACACTTTTAAGGTCTCAATCAACGTGAAGGCTGCTGGCATGGTGAGTCGTAGTCCTTACATTTATTGGTTTCACTGAGGCAGCAAGCGGTGTGCAGGCAGTCCAACCGGGAGACAGATCCTCATGGCTCCTGACTTGGGCCATGTGAAGTGCTCTGCACATTACAATGATAGTGTGGCGACACAGTGCGCACAAACCGGCGCAGCCTCCGCCTCGTCACTATCTAGGCCGGCGTGACACGGCTGCATGCTACACCACGCTTCAGATAAGGGACAGCGTCACCGGAGGCTTACGTCACCACTACTGGCTATATAACCCAAGCTACCAAGCTTGGTTGCATGTTTGTTTCTCTAACCTTCCGAAGCGCAGCATCGGCATGCTTGCCCTGCTGCTGCTACTGCGTTAATAAACATCGTTTTGTTTTATGTTGGGATCCGTCCTTCACCGACTCCGCATCCCACATCTGGTGACCCGGAAACCGAACAAACCGCACCGCCATGGCCAACCCGGAAGCTCTCACCGCTCTGCGCCAGCAAGTGCAACAACTTCAACAGGCACTGCAGACCCAGCAACAGCAGCCTTCCCGCAGCGCCTCCACAACAGAGGCCGTGCCTGCCGGCTCCGCTGAGGACGTCAGAGCTCCCGCAGAAGGCATCCCGCACGCTGCCTCATACGACGCCTGGCATGTCGCCGTCAAGCTTCCGCCGTTTTGGGCGGACTCGCCCGAAGTCTGGTTCGCCCAGGTCGAGGCCCAGTTCTCCCTGGCGCGCATCACGCAAGACCGCACCCGCTACGATTACGTCGTCGCCCACCTCGACGCACGTTATGCCAACGAGGTCCGGGATATTCTCGCCAACCCACCAACGGCCAACCACTACGAACACCTGAAGACTGAACTCATCCGCCGCCTGTCGCTCTCGGATGAACAGAAGGTGCGCCACCTTCAGTCCACAGAGCTTGCTGAGCGCAAACCTTCGCAGCTCCTGCGCCACATGCGTGCGCTCGCGGGAAGCTTGCAAGTGCAGGATTCCTTCCTGCGAGTGCTTTGGCTCCAACGACTCCCGCCGCACGCCCAGGCAATTCTGCAGGCCCAGGTTAGGCTACCCCTCGACGAACTTGCGGAGATGGCTGATCGCGTCATCGAGGTCTCCTTGCCGCAGTTGTCGCCCACCATCCAGGCTGTCGCCGCACCGCTGAACACCGCGGAGCTTGCACGCCGCATCGACGACATCGATCGACAGCTCAACTCCATTCAACAACGCTTGGGTGAACGTCTTCCGATGCACCAGCGCCGCCACTCGCAAAGCCGCGACCTTAACACCAGTTCGTCGCGGCAACCCGACAACAACGGCCCGTGCTACTACCACCGACGCTTCGGGGACAGAGCCCGGCAATGTCGACCACCCTGTTCCGCTGGGCATGCGGAAAACGCCAACGGCAGCTCGTAGAGACGGCCGCAAGCTGCCAACCCGGAGGCCGTCGCATCTTCGTCACCGACCAAATCACGAAGCAGCGGTTCCTTGTCGACAGCGGTTCCGACATTTGCTGCTACCCGCGATCCCATCTTCAAGGTCCTCGTCCGCCTACGTCTTTCGAGCTCAGCGCGGCAAACCGCTCTACAATCAAGACGTACGGCTCGCTCTGCCTGCACATCCAGCTCAGAAACATACGCCGTGACCTTCGCTGGAATTTTGTCATCGCCGACGTCGCCGAGCCCATCATCGGCTCAGACTTTCTGGCCCACTACAACCTCCTTCCGGACTGCCGCAACGACCTCCTCATCGACGCGACAACGGGACATTCCACACCAGGCCAGCGAACGACCGCCCAACAGCCAAGCATCAAGGTACTCAGTGTTGACAATCATTCGCCGTACCACGCCATCCTCGCCGATTTTCCCGGATTGACGCGTCCCAGCGGACTGCCACACAGAGTGCAGCACACCACCGTGCACTACATCCGGACCACTTCAGGCCCCCCGGTTTTCTGCCGCGCCCGTCGCCTTGCCCCGGACCGCATGCGCATAGCCAAAGCAGAGTTCGAGGCCATGCTCCGCGAAGGAATCGCCCGCCGCTCTGACAGTCCATGGGCCTCACCACTCCACCTTGTTCTGAAGAAGACCGAAGGCTGGCGGCCCTGCGGAGACTACCGTGCCCTCAACGCGCGCACCATCCCGGACAGGTACCCCATCCACCACATACAGGACTTCGCCCATCGCATCTATGGCTGCCACGTGTTCTCCGTGCTAGACTTGGTGAAGGCGTACACACAGATACCCGTCAATCCGGATGACGTCCCGAAAACGGCAATCATCACTCCCTTTGGCTTGTTCGAGTTTCCCTTCATGAGCTTCGGCCTGAGGAACGCTGGACAAACCTTTCAGCGCTTCATCGACGAAGTCGTCCGCGGCCTCGACTTCTGCTTCGTTTACCTTGACGACATACTGGTATTTTCCCGCGACGCCGAAGAGCACCACAGGCACCTTCGTCTGCTGTTCCAACGCCTCGACGACCACGGTCTACTCGTCAATATCCAAAAAAAGCACGCTAGGCGCTTCCGTCGTCCGCTTCCTCGGCCACGAAGTTTCATCTGAGGGAACTCGGCCCTTGCCCCAGCGCATCTCAGACCTGCAAAGTTACCCTCAACCCACCACCGCTAAAGACCTTCGCCGTTTCCTTGGCATGCTGAACTTCTACAGGCGTTTCTTGCCACACGCTGCCGACTACCAGGCTCCCCTCCATGATGCTTTGGCCGGCCTACGAGGAAACCAACCCATCACGTGGACACCGACGTTAGCGAGAACTTTCGAAGATTGCAAAGCCGCCCTCTGCACCGCCACGCTCCTCACCCATCCCGTGCCAGACGCTCCCTTGGGACTGTTCACGGATGCATCTAGCTTCGCCATCGGCGCCGCCCTCATGCAACGCGTGGAAAACACCTGGCATCCCTTGGCGTTCTTCTCCAAGAAGCTCGAAGCTCGGAAAACGACCCCTTCAACCGCCAGTTCCACTGAGGAAACCACGACCACCGCCCCGACAATGTTGCCAGCCTACTACAGAGAACTTCTGGCGATATACGAAGCAGTGCAACACTTTCGCCACATTCTCGAAGCACAGAGCTGCACCATCTACACAGACCACAAGCCTCTTACCTACGCCTTCTCTCAACGTCGCGACAAACTCCCGCCTGTACAGCAGAACCAACTCTCGTTCATTGCACAGTTCACCACCGACATCCAACATGTCAGCGGGAAAGACAACGTGGTCGCCGACGCGCTTTCACGTGTAGCAGCCATCAGCTCTGTGCAGATAACAGCAGACGTCCTCGCCGAGGCTCAGACTACGGACACCGAACTGAAGGAACTTCTCAAGGGCACGTCCTCACTTCAGCTGCAACAAGTCCCCATCCCAGGGTCGACAACCACAATCTGTTGCGACATGTCGACAGGACGAACCCCCCGCAGGGGCGTCTGCGAGAGCAGGCGTTTGGTGTGTAGCGACACCACGGACCCGAGCTAACGGGGGGGTTTCGACCCCCTCCCACGCCTAGCCGTGCGTGGCATTGCCGTGTCCGGGGAAAAGGGGATCCTGGGGGTTGAGCCGACGCCGGGTGATTGGACCTTTAAGGCCCCCCGGCAGAGGCAACACACCCCTTTGGCCCCGGCTTCACGTAGACGGCACCCCTGGGCTGACCCACCCAGGGGAAACCGGCAGTCGCCTTTTCCTGTCTCTCTCTCTCGCCTCATCTTCGTCTTTTTCTCTCACTTTTAAACTTTCCTGTCTACTTCTCCCTTCTCGTTACTTCCGATTTTTCCTGGCGGCAAGGGTTAACCGTGTGTGGCTCCCAACCTTGGGTAGACCATATTAGGTTATAGTGACGGCGTACTGCTGGTGTTGCGCAGACTTTTCGCATGTTCTGCCACGTCCCCCTGTTGGGCTCCGTGGTGGGTGGTAGGCGCCGTTGCCGAACAAGCGACTTTTTCCATGGGACCCTCGAACCCCTCTTCCACCGATCGTGCCCCAAAAAGGGTACGCACCGATGCATCTCAATTCTTTTGGCCCAAAAACAACGACAATTTTCCGAAATACCACGTGGTTCACTGTGAACAATCATCTGAAAAAGCTAGAGCCATTTCACCTTTTCTTGTTGCTAAGTGCTTGAAAGACACCATAGGAACGGGTTATAAGGCCACAAGGATGGCAAGCGGGGACCTACTCCTCGAATTAAAAGACAAGGAACAGTACCTTAATTTGTCACATCTAGTCGCGTTTGGAAACATCCCCGTCTCTGTGAGCGCGCACAGGACCATGAACACTGTCAAAGGTGTAGTGTCCGATGAGGACCTGATTGGCCTCAGCGAGGAAGAACTATTAGATGGATGGAAAGATTCAAATGTCACTCATGTCCAAAGGATCAAGATAAGGCGCGACAACACCGAAATACTGACCAAGCATTTGATACTTACTTTTGCCTCCAGCACACTACCCGAAAACATTGAAACCGGCTACGTCAAGCTTGCTGTACGACCTTTTATACCAAACCCGCGGCGATGCTTTAAATGTCAAAGATTTGGTCACGCGTCTCAAAGTTGCCGAGGGCAGCTCACCTGTGCAAAATGCGGAACGACGGGTCATTCTGTTGATGACTGCGCTGGTGATGGGACTCACTGCGCGAACTGTGAAGGTGATCACCCTGCGTACTCCAGGGCCTGCCCGGCCTGGAAGAAAGAGAAAGAAATACTCACGATAAAAGTAAAAGAAAACGTAACGTTCCGCGAAGCACGACAGCGAGTTTCATCATCATTTCCAGCAAGAACATCTTTTGCCGAAGTGGTGCGACGGGGGGCAGCACCACAACGGCCTATCGCGTTTGCCCGGACCACTCGCAGCGTGCCCAGGCAAACGCCACCCGCCCCCATGGTGGGAGCAGCGAAGGCTGCCCCGCCTACTCTGAATCTGACCACACCGGCGGCCACTACAAGCTCCGGCACCGTAGAGGCCAAGGAGAGCACATCGCCCTCCGGCTCGGTGGCGTCCAAGACTTCGTCACACCAGGCGAAGTCCCCACCTGCCAAGCCAGAGATCCCGGCGACTCCAGGGTCGTCGGGTCTCACGACCACGCCTCGCCAGGCGAGGTCGGACAAACAAGCCAGCAGCTCGCATACGCGGGCGTCCAGTGCCTCAAACGAGGCAATGGACACAACGCCGGTGCCTCTGGTACCGAAAGAGCGGCGTAGCTCCCTGGAGCGCGCTAAGAAAACCAAAAAGCCGATAATGGGGCCCGACGACGGCCCTGCTGCTTGAGCTCTAAATTTCGGCCTAAACAACACCCACTTCCTTCTCGTACACACAGCACTACCTGACATCCAATATGGAAGCACAAATTATACAATGGAACGTGAGAGGACTGCTGAGAAATCTCGACGATATCCAAGAACTCTTACACAAACATACACCAAAGGTGCTGTGTGTACAAGAAACACACTTAAAATCCAAACACACGAACTTTCTACGCAGCTACATTATTTTCCGGAAGGACCGGGATGATGCCATCGCGCCATCCGGAGGTGTAGCGGTTATAGTTAATCAAGGAGTAGCATGCACACATTTACCACTTCGAACTTCCCTTGAGGCAGTGGCTGTTCGAGCGGTTCTTTTGAACAAACTCGTCACCATTTGCTCTCTATATATACCTCCACATTACCAACTGCAAAAACATGAATTTCAGTCTTTAATAGATGAGCTCCCTGAACCTTACCTTGTACTTGGGGACTTTAATGCGCATAGCTGTCTATGGGGTGACTCCCGCTGCGATGCGCGAGGTCGTCTAATTGAACAGTTCCTTTTCTCTTCTGGCACGTGTCTCTTGAATAAAAAAGAGCCAACATACTATAGCCTTGCGAACAATACCTACTCGTCCATAGACCTCAGCATCACATCTCCATCACTTCTGCCCCTTCTAACATGGAAAGTCATTAATAATCCCTATGGAAGTGACCATTTTCCTATAGTTCTGAGCACCCCAATAGTTAACGAATGTCCTCCACAGGTTCCCAAATGGCAAATCGACAAAGCCGATTGGGAACAGTTTCGTAAAATGGCTCTCTTAAGTTGGACCAACATGCGTGCTTTAAGCATAGATGAAGCTGTAGACTACTTTACAGCTTTTTTGATTGATGCCGCAATGAAGTGTATCCCACAAACAGCTGGACTGCCCGGCAAACGACGTGTGCCATGGTGGAACAATGAGTGTCGAAACGCGCGCAAAAAACAAAATAAAGCATGGAGGCTGCTTCGGGACTCGCCGACAGCCGAGAATCTGGACAGTTTTAAAAGCATAAAGTCACAAGGCAGGAGAACTCGCCGACAGGCAAGAAGACAAAGTTGGCAGGAATTTTTATCGGGAATTAACTCATATACACAGGAGGCTAAAGTCTGGAACATGGTTAGTAGGGTAGCAGGCCGACAAGCGCATTCACTTCCCCTAGTAAACACACAAGGTGACAGCTTGGAAGACAGGCGAACTTCCTAGGTGCACACTTCGAACAGGTGTCCAGCTCGTCACACTACACGGAACCTTTCCAACGACACAAAGCAAAAATCGAACAACAGAAACTAGAGCGCAAATCCACAAAACACGAGGAAGCATACAATGAACCTTTCGGGTTAGCTGAGCTACAGACATCGCTGAACTCATGCAATAAATCCGCCCCAGGTTCCGACCGTGTTGTATATGAAATGTTGAAACACCTGCCTTCTGAAACCCAAAAAACCCTCCTTTCCCTGTACAATGCTGTTTGGTTTTCCGGCGAGATCCCCTCGGCCTGGAAAGAAGCCATCATAATTCCGATTCTAAAACAGGGCAAGGACCCATCCTCCGTTGCGAGCTACAGGCCCATTGCACTGACAAGCTGCCTGTGTAAACTTTTTGAAAAGATGATAAACCGCCGACTGATACATTTCCTCGAAGCAAACAAATCACTTGACCCATACCAGTGCGGTTTTCGAGAGGGTAGATCTACCTCTGACCACCTTATCCGTATCGAGGCACAAATTCGCGACGCTTTTGTTCACAAGCAATTCTTCCTTTCGGTGTTCCTCGATATGGAAAAGGCCTACGACACCACATGGCGCTTTGGAATATTAAGAGACCTATCCCACTTAGGTGTCCGAGGAAAGATGTTGACCATAATCGAAAGCTATTTGTCCAATCGCACGTTCCGTGTTCGAGTGGGTAATGTCTTGTCCCGAATATTTGTCCAGGAAACTGGAGTGCCGCAAGGTGGTGTCCTGAGTTGCACACTGTTTATTATAAAAATGAATTCCCTACGTCTGTGTATTCCATGGAATATGTTTTATTGCACTTATGTGGACGATGTGCAGATCGGATTTAAATCTGGCAACCTTTCAATGTGCGAGCGGCAGGTGCAACTTGGTTTGAACAAGGTAACCAAATGGGCAGACGAGAACGGGTTCAGCCTTAACCCGCAAAAAAGTACTTGCGTATTATTCTCAAGAAAGAGAGGCCTCCATCCCGATCCGGACATTGAGCTGCATGGTCAGCGGCTACCTGTGAAAACGGAGTATAAATTCCTCGGCGTAATTCTAGACACGAAACTAAACTTCATATCACACATAAAGTATATAAAAAACAAGTGCTTAAAAACCATGAATATTTTAAAGGTATTGTCACGCACTACGTGGGGTAGTGACAAGAAGTGTCTGATGAATCTTTATAAAAGCCTCACACGCACGCGCCTAGATTATGGGGCGATAATATATCAGTCTGCGACAGCAAGCGCGTTGAAGATGCTTGACCCTGTCCACCACTCGGGTATTCGTCTTTCTACGGGTGCTTTTCGCACCAGCCCCGTGGAAAGCCTCTACGTCGAATCGAACGAGTGGTCGCTCCACCTGCAGCGATCCTACATGTCGTTTCTATACTATCTCAAAGTGAACGCAGACAAGGAACACCCCTCACACCCCACAATAAATGATTTATCTAGTTCTGCCCTTTTCGACCACCGTCCCTCGGTGCGACAGCCCTACTCACTTCGTGTGAGGGGCTTAGCTGAGGAAACGGGTGTGCCACTTTTCGAACACTATCTATTGGCTCCCGCTGCACAACTGCCGCCGTCGCGGTGGCAGCTTATAGACTGCGATCTTTCCTTCATGGAAGTAACGAAACACGCGCCTATTGCACATATCCGTACATACTTCCTAGAACTACAACACAAATACACTTGTGCAGAATTCTTTACAGACGCCTCAAAGTCCGATACTTCTGTGTCTTACGCAGCCGTTGGGCCATCCTTTACGGATTCCGGTATTCTACACCCTGAATCAAGTATCTTCACGGCAGAAGCTTACGCGATACTTGCGGCCGTTAAACACATTCATCAATTAAAACTACAAAAGGCAGTTATTTACACAGATTCTCTAAGCGTGGTAAAAGCTTTAAAAACTCTGAAAAGACACAAAAACCCCATCTTTGTCTCGCTGTATTCTCTTTTAAGCACGATCTACGCACTTGAACAACATGTCGTAGTGTGCTGGGTGCCAGGGCACCGCGAGATTCAAGGCAACGTGTTAGCGGACCAGCTAGCAGCATCTGCCCACGAAAACAGTCACAACACATCCTTAGCTATTCCCCCATTAGACCTAAAACACTTCCTGAAAAGAAAGCTCAGATCCTTTTGGCAGACCACATGGGATACGCATACACGAAATAAGCTACACGTTGTCAAACCGCATCTGGGTAATTGGCCGCCAGTATCGAAATCACGCCACACAGAAGTTACACTCTGCAGACTTAGGATTGGTCACACATACAGTACACACACACACACCTTCTGTCCGGTGGCGAGCCACCTTTGTGTGATAGATGTGGCCAGCCACTCACTGTCCTTCACATCCTTATCCAGTGCAAGGAACTCGACGCTATCAGAAAAAAGCACTTTTCATTTCCCTACCAACAGCAATTTCCACTTCATCCTTCAATGTTCATCGGTAGGGACCCGCTTTTTACATACCAGTCATTGTCTGCATTTTTAAACGATGTACAGAGTTTTCATGTCATATATCAAGGTGATCCGTAGCACGGCCTCTAAACAGAGGTCGCTGCTGCGGTGAATACGTTAAAGATAGCACTTGCCTCGCGGCCCTTGGACTCAAGGGCATTGACGAGGCAGTGGTGCTGATGTCATATCTTCATAGTTTTATTCTTGCGACCACTTGTCATTAGTTCCACTGCACATATTTCACGTCACTCTCATGATTTTAATATATATATATATGTTTTACCCGCCTTTAGCGCGAGGAATTTTAAGGCCCCTGTACAGCTACTTACCGCAACCATTGTTCACATCCTTGTCTCATGAACTGGCGCTCTTTGGCCATCAATTGGCCCTTGCGCCATTAAACACCACATATCATCATCATGTCGACAGGACGAACCAGGCCCTATGTACCTCTGTCCCATCGCCGTGGTCTTTTCAACCAGCTCCACAACCTCAGCCATCCCGGCATACGCGCCTCGACACGCCTCGTGGCTGACCGCTACGTCTGGCCCTCCATGCAGCGGGATTGTCGCACCTGGGCGCGCTCCTGCATTCAATGTCAACGCGCTAAAGTCACCAGGCACGTCACGTCACCACTCGGAACATTCCCTCAGCCCTCTGGTCGGTTTGAGCACGTCCACCTCGACATCATAGGACCCTTTCCCCCGGCTGGCCCCTACCGCTACTGCCTCACCGCCATCGATCGGTACACTCGATGGCCCGAGGCATGGCCCCTCGAGGGAATCACCGCGGAAGACGTCGCCTCGGCCTTCTTCACCGGCTGGATTGCTCGTTTCGGCGCCCCCCGCCGCGTAACCACCGACCAAGGACGACAGTTCGAGTCGCACCTTTTCAGGCTCCTCGGGCTGACCATCGGTTTCGAACGCTTGAGGACCACCAGTTACCACCCCTGTGCCAACGGAATGATTGAGCGTTTCCACCGACAGTTCAAAGCCGCCATTATGTGCCACCCGGACTCAACCTGGCTCGAGGCCATCCCAGCCGTCATCCTCGGTCTTCGCGCCACCTTCAAGCCGGACATCCACGCTACACCAGCAGAGCTCGTCTACGGGGAACCACTCCGTCTCCCAGGTGAATTCCTCGCCGCACTGCCATCGAGCACTACGACGTCAGACCCCACCGACTTCGTCGCCCGGCTCCGACGCACCATCGCCGCCTTACGCCCGTCACCTGCAGCCCACCACTGCAAGCCTACACCTTTCGTGTTCAAGGAGTTAGCTTCGTGCACGCACGCTTTCCTCCGCGACGACACCGTCCGCAGGCCTTTCCAGCCACCCTACAGCGGACCCTACCTGGTCGTCCATCGCGACAACAAGAACTTCACTCTGCGCCTGAACGGAAACGACGTCCGCGTCTCCATTGACCGGCTCAAGCCCGCATACATCGCTTCGAACGAGCCGGACAGCGCCACTCCAACCACAGGCATCTATCCACAGCCACCGACGTCGCAGCCCGCTCCGGTCACGACACGCTCTGGACGTCTGGTACGCCTCCCAGATTTCTACAGACCCTGAGGGCTCTGCACTCCGCGGGGGGGTGATGTGGCGACACAGTGCGCACAAACCGGCGCAGCCTCCGCCTCGTCACTATCTAGGCCGGCGTGACACGGCTGCATGCTACACCACGCTTCAGATAAGGGACAGCGTCACCGGAGGCTTACGTCACCACTACTGGCTATATAACCCAAGCTATCAAGCTTGGTTGCATGTTTGTTTCTCTAACCTTCCGAAGCGCAGCATCGGCATGCTTGCCCTGCTGCTGCTACTGCGTTAATAAACATCGTTTTGTTTTATGTTGGGATCCGTCCTTCACCGACTCCGCATCCCACAATAGCATTACGAAGATGTCTACAGGTTGTTCCCTCCACACAGAGAGAAAACCCAAATGAATACTTCCAAGGAGTTAAAAGAATTGGCTGATGTTTAACTCTTGTAAACCTAGTTATCACAAACGAAAGGTATGTTTGGCTTCCTTTTGCAAGGACTGCACACAGGCAGTGGCTGCACTATTTTGACCTTGGCAGGCTTCTGCACTTGGTAAGCTTCTTCATAACATGCTAATCTGACCTCCCTTTGCTCTGGGGTTTCAGCAGGCAACTTTGCCTTTGCTTGAGACTTCGCAGCCTGCTGTCTTGCCATGTCTACTGGATGATTGGATTCAGCCTGTCACTTTCACTGAAGCCCACCCACAAACTGCCCAACCGGTGCGTCATCAATGCGAAACTGTATGAACAAGCACTGGCAAAGTAGCCATTAAACCTTCACCTAGTCACTGCAGTGTTGAGGCTCCGAGCGAGTGCAGCTGCGACGCCTCTCAGCAGTGGATTATGTCGCTCAACTTTTAGGGACAGAGGCGCGTGGAGAAAAGAGCAGCAGCTTCGGCTCTAGTGTCCGATGTGGAGCATCCGAGAGCCAAGAGCATTTTTATGGCTCGTGCCTCGAGCCGTGCGGCTCTTATTTTGCCCAGGGCAACAGGACACGTCTTGCATTGTGCTTACACTCCGGTGGCTCAAGGTCATTGTGACGCGATGAATGACCTTGCGACGCTGGAGTAGTACAGGTTTTTCTCTAAACAACGTACCTGGGAAGTCCAAATAGTTGGCATGAAAGGCACCGGGTACGACTAGCAGAACTCAAGTCGGCAGCTCTGTGAGTGACACAGTGGACTAGGAGCTTTATCACACAGATTGTGTGATAAAGCTCTTTCACTGGATTGTGAAACTCACAAGATAGGTATCGTTGTGGACCATGACTTAATGCGAAGGTTGCAGTTGGCATTATTTGGTGGCCTTCCAGTTGCAGTTGGGGTTATTTGTTAGCGCCTTCCCAAGCAATCTACTTTCTTCAGCTTGAAGTGGTAGCTTCTAGTTGCCTTGCTCTAATTTCATTTTCGTAGCTTTGTTGTACCGAAAGGTCTCTCACCCCAGCAATGACAAAGGCCTAGTAATTCCATGAGGCTTGGTGTGCCAGGGTAGAGTGCACTCCCAGGCTGGCCCTGAAAATAGGCTCCAGAGAGAGGGAGCAGTTGGTTTGCAGAGTCCACCTGTTCCACACAATGCTTCCTCCTAGCTATTGATTGCATTTGCAATTGTAGGAGGGCTTTGAGCGAAAATTCTCCGATGGCCTGTCACTGTGATGTCCAGTCCAGTGCGATAACAGCCTGTTGTGCCACACGCATGCAGTTGGTGCTCTGAGGGTGCTTATTGTCCTTGTGCATGCTGGAGGTCGAGCGGGGCCATGCGTTTCCTCTTCTGGACAGCCCTGCCGTAGCATGTTGCACAGCTGAACGCATAGACAGCCAGCGTACCCTAACTTGCTCTAACTTGCTGTAGGCTTCAGTGAGCGAGCCGAGATGGCTGTTTCAAGTGAGCTGTGTTGTTTCCAAGCTTTGGAGATGGTGTGGAGCAAGAGGCCTAACAAGTGTGTGGTCTCTTCTTGCACACCAAGAACAAAAGAGAGACAGTGCACACGAATGCAAACCATCAAAAGGGCATTTATTGCACCTTCTTTGTAGTATAGGCAAATTATGCGTCCTTCTCTATTATCCTTCGCATTTTTCAAACGTGCGTAAACCACCTCGCCAAACTTTTTACTTTATTGCAAAGTAGCATGCCAGTGTAACACATTGCGGGATCAAGAAAGTTGGACTTACCATGTTAGGCGGGTAACGTTTGTCCCTGTCAGAAGCCTGTGCCATGTACGTGCCCCGTCATTCTAACGAAGGTATATTCGAGGAAAGGAGTTCTGGCTGAAGTAAATGAGGTCTTGCCGAAAACATCACAAGTTTAACAGTTGACCAGTAGCGGTCAACTGTCGTAGTTGAGTTGCTCACATCATTAGCAGTGTAAAGGCTGGAATGTAGATCGCATGTGCTGACCGCAAAGCATCATCCCTGAACTTAGCTTGTATTAGCGCGGTACAAATAAGAAGTAGACACTACACGACAGACGGGTAGGCGCTAATACAAGCCAAGTTCATGGGTGACCAACTCGCCCGAACTACAACACTTCTGATCATCCCCAACTTTCAGGTGAAGGAAACCCGCCGATCACTGCAGGACAGTCGGTCAGGGCTGCAGGAACTGACCATTGGCCACCATCTGGATGACCGTGCACACATTGTGGGACGCAAGCGCAATCGCCTGACGGGAGAGGAGGACCAAAGTGTGGAATATGTCAACCTGGATGAGGGTGAGTTTAAGCCACGGCTGCACTTTCAGACAATAAGCTGTGCAGTGAACAAGATCTATTTAATCTCATAATAATGGCACTTTTTTCCCTAAAGATCGACGCAGACTTGAGGCTGCAATATTTGCTTGGGGCAAAATGTTTGGGAGAATACAGTACAACCCCGCTGCTACATTCCCTCATTGCTACAGTTTTCCGGCTGTCATGTCATTTTCTGACGGTCCCGGCATAGCTCCTATACGATTGAGTGTATTGGGAACCCCTCTGTTACGTCGCAACTGTACGATATGTCACGGAGTGCCCTCCGAGCATCCGCGGAAGAGAGCAGACTTTTCACGCAGCTTGGCCAGGCTTGACCGCAAGATTAGCCACACGAGTGGCGCAAGCGACACCCATAATGTGCTTCCAGTTCCAGCAAGCAAAAGCACATGGCATCTATGACATACTGTATTTACACAAGTTTGTCAACTTGAAGATAGGTTGACCACCCCAAAAATCGCACACACAGAATAACTGTTGTTCGTTTTCATTTGGCATGGAGAATGGCATTGGCAGCCCTCTTGAACGCTGCTGTGAACGAGGAGCACTCGCGACAATGAAGCACGGTGATCACAACGCTGGCACGCGGACCGGACCAGCCGCCAGTCCGGTGGCACTAGTGAATTGGGGCATAGCTTATCAGCCAACACTAAACTTTGGTTGATGGCTCTGGCAAGTGCCAGCACCGAAGCTGGTGCTTGCCAGAGCTTCGGGTGCTGCATGACCCTTTTGACAGCTAAGGCCTCTTTTTCCGTCTGGCTGTGCCTCTGCTCGGTCTTCGTGAGGGAGCGTGAAGCAAAGGCCACAGTCAGTCTTTCATGCTTTGGCTGGTCTTGCATCCGCGGATATCACTGTTAGGTGATTTTGATAGCAGGCCATGCAAGTTTCCGAAGAAAGCATCGCCTTTACTCTTTCGAAAGCCGCTTGCTGGTGAAGCCCCCGCAACCAGACTTTCTGGTTGCACAGGAGTTCTCAAATCGAACGTAACGTATCCAACAGATGTGGCAGGATCTGGTGACATGATTCACTATTCACATGAACCTTCGAACACCTCCGACATCCACGGGCAGTTCCATCTTCTGAACGGCTTCAAATTTAGCTGGGTCTGGCGAGGTACCGTCTGACAAAACCACGGTGCCCCAAAACTCGGCACTTGACCTGCCAAACTTTCACTTTTCCTTATTCAGTCAGCCCTGCCCGGCGTAGCCGGTCCAACACCTCGGAAAGCCTTTTGTTGTGCTCCTCTCGGTTGCGGCCGAACACCAGGACATCATCGATCATGTTGATCATGCCTTGCTGCCCCTTCAGAATGCGGTACATCCGGCGCTGAAAATGTACTCTGGGGCAGACATAATGCCGAAAGGTAGGCTGCAGAAACAGTACCTGCTGAAAGGTGTTACGAACGTTGTAAGTTCCTGGCTGATCTCTGGCAGCTTGACCCAGTGAAAACTAGACGTCGCATCCAACTTAGATGAGACCTTTGCCTCTCCAAGGAGCCTCAGTATGCGTTCCACAGTAAGACTTGTTGCTCCCAGAGGGCGTGCTTGTGCAGTTTCGTCAAGTCCACGCACAAGCGGTAGCTGCCAGAGTTCTTTTGCACCACCACCAGACTGGCAAACCATCGCGTTGGCCAGAGTTTCCTACTATTACATAGAGGGAATACTGGCACTACGATGCTGTTGTATGCATGGGAATGCTGGTATATGTCGGACTTGAATTGGCATCGTTCACGAACAGGCCGGACACCTCTGAGCTGCGTCTGGCTAGAACCATTCTGTGCATTAGTTTTGCACTGGAGGAACCCGAAATGAGTTATTTCTTAGCATTATGCAGAAACAAGCTTTATTTAACTTTGAGAACTTCTACTTCGATGTGCAGTTTTATGCAACGTAAAATGGGGCGAACGGCCGCTAGAGTTTCAAGGCAGACAAGGTCAGCAATTACTCTGCGGCAGTTTGTTGTCTGTTTCTTCCTTTCGCCATTTGCTTATACCCTGCAGGTCAGTAAAATGTTTCTTTTGAAATGTAAAACGGATTTATGGAATCCGTTTATGAAACTTTTATTTTAGAAAATCTTTATGCAGCCGTATCCACATTTTAGGCCAAGCCTCGCTCAATGCCAACCAACACAAGCCTCGCAGATGCATATACAGTGGAACTTCGATTATACGACTTTCAGGGGACCGCGCAAAATCGTCGTATAATCCGGGCGTCGTATAATCGAAAAACCGAGAATATAGGCAGTGACGGTCATTTTTGTCCCACAACAGCGGGCACATAATGCCTAAGAAAGTCCGCGGCACAAACCTACGCTGCTCCGAGGAACGTAGATTAAATTAATTGAAAAAATGACAACCACGCATTTTATCGGAGGTGTGAACGAACCTTTATTTTTCACCTTTTAAAAAAATCTGTGATTTTCTTCTGAGAGTTTGCCCAGCCACGACGCATCAGCTTTCTTTCGATAGCTGCAACATCTGGCAGCAAGTCGCCGATCTCATCGCGTGCGCAAGCAAACCGCCGAATGTGGTCGACGTAGCACAACACGTCTGCGTAAGTCGGAACGGACACGCTAGCCTCTGCAGCATCGTCCATCTCTTCCTCGTCGGAAGTTCCCGCAGTGTCGGGACACACAGTTTCGATAATGTCATCCAGCGACACTTCACTGCACACTGCAACGTCGTCGTCGGCACCAACATAGTCCGCGAAAGATCCAGGCAGCTCCAGGCTGCCGAACTCTGGTTCATCGTCAACAGGCAGTGCAGCTTCACTGGTAGAACAAGCACCACTTCTATTAAAGCCGCAGTGCCTGAAGGAGTTGGCGATAGTTTCTGGCGTGACTGCGTCCCATGCACTAGCAATGTAGTGCATTGCATCAAGCACAGAAAGCTTCTTATCCAACTGCTTGCGTTCCATGCCCGCCAGCCGACGCTGCACCAGAAACTTCCGATATTTCTGTTTCATGCACTTGATGACGCCAGCGTCAAGTGGCTGCAGCTGGCTAGTGCAATTGGGGGGCAGAAATACAACTTTCACATTTCTCAAATGCGACATATCTGATGGATGGCATAGCGCATTGTCAAGCAGAAGAAGAATCTTTCTGTTCTTAGCCCCCATTTTGGAGTCCAGCTGCTGCAGATATGTAGAAAACATAGCAGCCGTCATCCAGGCTTTCCGGTTGAATGTGTACTGGCACGGCAGCCTTTTCAAATTCTTGAAGCATCGCGGCTTCTCAAACTTGCCGATCACGAGGGCAGGAAGCTTTTCAGAGCTGTCTTCATTAGCGCAAAGCAATACGGTAAGACGCTCTTTGCTTCGCTTACCCCCGTGACAGCTCTCTCCTTTGAATGCCAATGTCTGTTCTGGCTGCATATTATAAAATAATCCAGTTTCGTCCGCGTTGAACACGTCGGACTGCTTGTATACCCGTATCAATTCCGGCAGCAATGCAGTCCACTTTTCTACAGTGTCGGAGCTGAGTGACGCACTCTCTCCACAGCAGCGGCTGTACACAACTCCACTGCGTTTTTTAAAGCGATCCAACCAGCCATTGGAGGCTTTAAAGTCGTCAATGCCGCAGTGCAATGCAACTGTCTCAGACTTCTCCTTCAAAATTGCGCCATCCACGGCGATTCCTGAACTGCGGGCCTGACGCAACCACTCAACGAGGGCCTTCTCCATGGCAGCATATTTGCCATCTTTCGCGGCCTTCCTGTTCAGGCCGAACTTTGCCGCATTTAGTAGGATGCTGTCCTTCTTCGCGAGGATCGTTTTCAGCGACGACTCGGGAATGTTCAGGTCGCGGGCAATGCTGGCCTTTGTTGCTCCGTTCCGCTTCTCTGCCTCCTCGATTATGCGAAGCTTTTCTCCGAGCGTCAGCGGTTTTCGGTTCTGTGACATTGCGAGACGCAGCACTCGCTACCAAGAATTCGAAAGCTTCCTTGCACACCATTGTCCGAACACAGAAAATTTTGCACGTGGACATAGCAGCTGCGGCACAGCACAACCAACCGATGAGGCAAACACGTGAAGGAATGGCTGAATGGCAGCACGGCAGTAGGCCTATTCGATTTGCAAGCTTCGACCAATCGCGAGCGGCTAAAACGCCCCAG
The DNA here is from genome assembly GCF_013339695.2 of Rhipicephalus sanguineus. Lineage (NCBI taxonomy): Eukaryota > Metazoa > Arthropoda > Arachnida > Ixodida > Ixodidae > Rhipicephalus > Rhipicephalus sanguineus. The sequence continues at coordinate 179,464,752 of NC_051179.1, forward strand.
CCCTCTGGTAGCTAGACAGCGGCGAGTTCCGGTTCCCGCGGCTGTCGCAAACATTGGCTCAACAGTCGCCGTTCAACACGTCCGGTATAACGACACGAAATCTAGTGAAAGTTATCGCATACTAGAAAGCGAGCTCGAAATTATCTGCCATGTTATCTGCTCACAACGGTCACTACAAAACCACCCAAAAGAAGAGAGAGAAAAAAAAAAAGGCGACAACGGAAGTGCGCAGTGCAATGCGACAAAACGAATGCGCTCCGGCTGGCTCCGGCCAACGTTGGCTCTGGCTAGCTATGGCCGACCGCGTGTCGAAAAATTGAAGAGGCCCTGTGGTGGCAGCGCGGATACGAACTCGGTTCCTCGGTTTCCCGACTTTTTTCGCCCGGCCGCAGTGTGTTTGCGTGCCAGCCCGCGTCATCGTAGGTCTTTTTTTTTTCTCGGACAGTCCAGCGAAGCGTCGTACGAGGCGGGGCCAGCGTAAAATTGTGTCGTACAATTGAGGTTTTTAATACATTATTTCTATGGGGGTTTTGCCGGGAACAAGCCAATTCGTCGTAAAACGCGGGTCGTCGCAGGACCGGGGGACATATAATCGAAGTTCCACTGTATCATCATTCCCATTGCGGCACCGCGCCCCTTGGGGAATTTGCATAGACGGTGGTACCAGATGTCTCTCTAGGTATTATTGTGGGAAACTCTATGGCGTTGGCTTCGTAATCTGCCTAATTATGCCTTGTGCTTCCATCATGTCGAGCTCAGATTTTTCGACAGGGCACAAAGGGATGGGTATGCTTCATGGTGCGCTTAAAGGGGCCCTAAAAAACTATTCAACCACCCAGTTGGTGCAGCAGGGACGCCAGCGATAGCAGCACGCAGTCCAAAGTTATTCGGTCTAGAAAATACAAAATACAGGGGGAAAAAATGCCTCCTCTCAACTCTGTTATCGCGAGGTCACATGACCACATTTCACTCACCCTGTGACTTTCGAGCACCCTAATGAAATGAGCTGAAATCTTCTATGTAGGGGAAGCTTGCACACCATTGTTGCTTGTCCTTTCCAATGTTTGTTGACGTTGTTGCCATAGTAACCAATGTGGTGCCTGACGCCTGACTTGTCAGAACTTGAGCGGGCGCTACTGCGTTAAACGAGGCTTTGTCTGCTGTTCCTTACAATGACTGTCACTCCCTCCTTTCATTATGAGAAGGGAATTTCTGGAAAGACAAGAGCTGTGAAGCACGGTTGCCCCTACGTAGGTTGTTCAGTGAGCCGCCCAACTGACTACAAGGCTGCAGAGTGACATCAGTTCAACGCAGGGGATTACTTTCACCACTTCAACAACAATAAGGAGCCTACCGCATGTGCGGAAAGAGGCAGCTTGCAAACATACTGAATCATGAAGAGGGAAGAGAGAGAAGTCTTTCATATGGACATCCGACCCGTGCAAGTAAGAAATTCAGAGACGAAATGGCAGCCAGCGCCTTGTCGTGCTTTGTAGTTGTAGTGATCTTTCTTGTTGCGATGGCGTCTATTTGGGGTTCAATGAAAAAGCGCGGAAAAGAAAAACAAAACACATTAGTAATCTCAGTTTTGATGCCATGCCACGATCGCTTTTAACGTTAAATTTACACAATCATGGGCTTGCGTGCTTAGCCGCCATTTCCGCCTGCAATAGCTCTGGCAAGTGCCACTACGCACTGATGCAGTCAGCAGTGGTGGAAGGGTAGTTGCACTGTCGCACCATGACCCACAGTGCAGTGTAGAAAGTGTTCGCCGACTCGCCTGTACCTGGTGGTGAAACCTAGCGCTTTAGTACAGCTCGTTCGCCAGATGGACGAAGTTGAACTTGCCAGTGATTCGCTTGAAATCTGTCATATGAGCCTCTGATATGTGCTGTGAACCCATAGTGTACACCAGTGTGCAGACACGCACTTCTTCAACGACATTGTTCAGGCCCGAAGTGTAGAGGTAGTCTTGAATTGGATGAGCCTAATGTTTCCTGTGTGCTGGGTTGCTCAAATTGGAGGGCGGCGGAGGCCTGAGGTTTGCCGATGCAAGCACAGGAGCTGGAGCATTTGCCGTTGCACTTGGCAACGTACCATCCATCTTCTTGTCACCAGTATTTATGCTGTGCCCGGGTGACCGCTTTGACCGCACCAGCGACTGCTATCCCTTCAACCATTGCGCTAGAAGCACACGCCTGCTTCCGACACCATCAACTGAGTGTACAGCCGAGCTTCCAGGCAGGCCCTTGTCACTTTATTTACACATCTTTTATACACGGCCAACATATGAACACCATAGATAGATAACATAGATAAGTTGTTAGTGATATATGAGCACAGTTAGAAACACTTTACACCACAGTACCAACAGAATCACGTGCATTGATGCCATTCACACCTCTGCAGGTTTGTCCTTTGACTATATTGTGGCAGAGTATGCCACCGTGTGCACCATTGACAAAGTTTAGGAAGCCTGGGCAAGAAAGGCCACATCCTTGGACGATCGCTTTGGGGGTACTTCCTCGTATGCGACGCGTTCAGTTGTCTACTGCTAGGCATGGTAGCTTGGAGACGTCAACGCGTCCAGCAACTGGCTCTTAAATGTGTCACTAAAAATGACCACCTGCTAGGTGTCAGCCATGATGGCACTGGATTTATTAAAAGGATATTCCACTGCAGGTGTTCCGAAAACTTTTTCTGCTCATTGGGCTTGACTGAAGGCACCAGGCAACATCGCATGATTTCTTTCATGTGTATGCATTGGAACAGAGTTCTATGCAGGTCACCAATACAACTTTTTTTTTATTTTTCCTGTTTTTTGGCTCTTGTATTTACTTAGAATTCCATCAAGAATGTATCAGTGGGGTTCTACTGTAATTTGGTGTGTTGAGAATTCAAACGAGTTTCAGGTCATAATTGTTATGACTACTATCATGACCATAATAAGAGAATTGGGTTGGTTGTGCAAGTGCACATCTGACTCGTGTTGCATAAGCTGATCCACAGAATGCCTTGTGTATACGGATCACTAAGATTGTCATGGGAAACAACTTATTTTGGCATCTCCAATCCTTAACCGTATTACCACACCTGTTCAAATCAGTCACTGGTGGTTTACTATTTCAATTGTTCATTTCAACATGTTGACTGTATTTTGTGGCATGTGAATGTGTGTATTATGTGTGCATTGTGGCAAAAACCCCTTGCTGCGTTCAAAGAAGAGCATCCCACTTGTAATTCAGCTGCACCAGCATCAAATTTTTGTAATCGAAATAAAATGTTTACTGCAGGCCTTGCTGTCTGGCAGTGTTACACATGAATGGTCTCTGGTGAGCTTTGGTATTGAGTTCAGATTCCTCACAGTGCTGGTCATCTGAAGCTCTGTTGCATGCTCTCATTTCTTGGCCAGTTTCCAGGAGTTTTGTGAAATCTTTTCTTTTTGCTCTCACCATGGGGCGAGAGTCTCTGCCTGTGTGGTGACACCACGGAAAAAAGCGTGGCATTGCAAAATATGCTGCACTTGTGCATGGTTTGTGTGATTTGAATGATTCGTGCACACAGATCCTGCATAGACTTCAATTGGAAATATGTATGTGTTACTGCAATCACCTTACGTTTAGGGCAAGGCAATTAAAAATCATGCTTGACTGCGTTTGGTGAGTGGGACACTGATCTTAAACACTAAAAAGTGGCACTCATTGACAAACAGGGTTTCCTTGAAACCCTTGAAAACACCTTAAAATTTAAAAGTATTTCATTGAGGCCTTTGAAAGTACTGGAATTATTTTTTTTCCTTTTTTTGAAAAGTGAAAACCTTTGAGCTTTCGGAGTGATACCTCATGAAAGAGGTTTCCAAATTGCCTGACCAGCTATCTGTGTTGGGTCAGTCTAAAACTTGCAAACTCCTCATTTTGGAGACATTGATACAGTAGAACCCCGCTGTTACGTTCCTCACTGCTGCGTTTTCCCGGCTGTTACGTCGTTTTCCGCCGGTCCCGGCATAGCTCCCATAGGATACAATGTACTGGGAACCCCGCTGTTACGTCGTAACTGTCGGACCGTTCCCGTATGATACGTCGCGAAGTGCGCTCGGAGCCGACCGAGTGACTACCGAAGAGAGCGGCCATGGTGCATTTTCACACAGCTTGGCCTGGTTTGACCGTAATATTAGCCGCATGAGAGGCGCAAGCAACAGGATCTTTCAATTGATGCAAACAAAAGCATGGCCTTCGAGATTCTTACTGCAAAGATGGCGTCTATGACGTAATTGCTCGCGAAAGCAAGGCCTTCGAGATTGGCATTTACTATTGACAAAAGCATAGCCTTTGAGATTTGTATTGCACAAACATGGCGTCTATGACGTAATTGCTTGCGAAAGCAAGGCCTTCGAGATTGGGATTCACTTCTGCCATCGCGTTGGCGTAGACTCATCATCATCGTTATTTATTTATCCCCGCAGGGGCGTCTGCGCAAGCAGGCGTTTGGTGTGTAGCGACACCACGGACCCGAGCTAACGGGGGGGTTTCGACCCCCTCCCACGCCTAGCCGTGCGTGGCATTGCCGTGTCCGGGGAAAAGGGGATCCTGGGGGTTGAGCCGACGCCGGGTGATTGGACCTTTAAGGCCCCCCGGCAGAGGCAACACACCCCTTTGGCCCCGGCTTCACGTAGACGGCACCCCTGGGCTGACCCACCCAGGGGAAACCGGCAGTCGCCTTTTCCTGTCTCTCTCTCTCGCCTCATCTTCGTCTTTTTCTCTCACTTTTAAACTTTCCTGTCTACTTCTCCCTTCTCGTTACTTCCGATTTTTCCTGGCGGCAAGGGTTAACCGTGTGTGGCTCCCAACCTTGGGTAGACCATATTAGGTTATAGTGACGGCGTACTGCTGGCGTTGCGCAGACTTTTCACATGTTCTGCCACGTCCCCCTGTTGGGCTCCGTGGTGGGTGGTAGGCGCCGTTGCCGAACAAGCGACTTTTTCCATGGGACCCTTGAACCCCTCTTCCACCGATCGTGCCCCAAAAAGGGTACGCACCGATGCATCTGAATTCTTTTGGCCCAAAAACAACGACACTTTTCCGAAATACCACGTAATTCACTGTGAACAATCATCCGAAAAAGCTAGAGCCATTTCACCTTTTCTTGTTGCTAAGTGCTTGAAAGACACCATAGGAACGGGTTATAAGGCCACAAGGATGGCAAGCGGGGACCTACTCCTCGAATTAAAAGACAAGGAACAGTACATTAATCTGTCACATCTGGTCGCGTTTGGAAACATCCCCGTCTCTGTGAGCGCGCACCGGACCATGAACACTGTCAAAGGTGTAGTCTCCGATGAGGACCTGATTGGCCTCAGCGAGGAAGAACTATTAGATGGATGGAAAGATTCAAATGTCACTCAAGTCCAAAGGATCAAGATAAGGCGCGACAACACCGAAATACTGACCAAGCATTTGATACTTACTTTTGCCTCCAGCACACTACCCGAGGCCATAGAAACCGGCTACGTCAAGCTTGCTGTACGACCTTTCATACCAAACCCGCGGCGATGCTTTAAATGTCAAAGATTTGGTCACGCGTCTCAAAGCTGCCGAGGGCAGCTCACCTGTGCAAAATGCGGAACGACGGGTCATTCTGTTGATGACTGCGCTGGCGATGGGACTCACTGCGCGAACTGTGAAGGTGATCACCCTGCGTACTCCAGGGCCTGCCCGGCCTGGAAGAAAGAGAAAGAAATACTCACGATCAAAGTAAAAGAAAACATAACGTTCCGCGAAGCACGACAGCGAGTTTCATCGTCATTTCCAGCAAGAACGTCTTTTGCCGAAGTGGTGCGACGGGGGGCAGCACCACAACGGCCTATCGCGTTTGCCCGGACCACTCGCAGCGTGCCGAGGCAAACGCCACCCGCCCCTATGGTGGGAGCAGCGAAGGCTGCCCCGCCTACTCTGAATCTGACCACACCGGCGGCCACTACAAGCTCCGGCACCGTAGAGGCCAAGGAGAGCACATCGCCCTCCGGCTCGGTGGCGTCCAAGACTTCGTCACACCAGGCGAAGTCCCCACCTGCCAAGCCAGAGATGCCGGCGACTCCAGGGTCGTCGGGTCTCACGACCACGCCTCGCCAGGCGAGGTCGGACAAACAAGCCAGCAGCTCGCATACGCGGGCGTCCAGTGCCTCAAACGAGGCAATGGACACAACTCCGGTGCCTCTGGTACCGAAAGAGCGGCGTAGCTCCCTGGAGCGCGCTAAGAAAACCAAAAAGCCGATAATGGGGCCCGACGACGGCCCTGCTACTTGAGCTCTAAATCTCGACCTAAACAACACCCACTTCTTCTCGTACACACAGCACTACCTGACATCCAATATGGAAGCACAAATTATACAATGGAACGTGAGAGGACTGCTTAGAAATCTCGACGATGTCCAAGAACTCTTACACAAACATACACCAAAGGTGCTGTGTGTACAAGAAACACACTTAAAATCCAAACACACGAACTTTCTACGCAGCTACATTATTTTCCGGAAGGACCGGGATGATGCACTCGCGCCATCCGGGGGTGTAGCCGTTATAGTTAATCAAGGAGTAGCATGCACACATTTACCACTTCGAACTTCCCTTGAGGCAGTGGCTGTTCGAGCGGTTCTTTTGAACAAACTCGTCACCATTTGCTCTCTCTATATACCTCCACATTACCAACTGCAAAAACATGAATTTCAGTCTTTAATAGATGAGCTCCCTGAACCTTACCTTGTACTTGGGGACTTTAATGCGCATAGCTGTCTATGGGGTGACTCCCGCTGCGATGCGCGAGGTCGTCTAATTGAACAGTTCCTTTTCTCTTCCGGCACGTGTCTCTTGAATAAAAAAGAGCCAACATACTATAGCCTTGCGAACAATACCTACTCGTCCATAGACCTCAGCATCACATCTCCATCACTTCTGCCCCTTCTAACATGGAAAGTCATTAATAATCCCTATGGAAGTGACCATTTTCCTATAGTTCTGAGCACCCCAATAGTCAATGTATGTCCTCCACAGGTTCCCAAATGGCAAATTGACAAAGCCGATTGGGAACAGTTTCGTAAAATGGCTCTCTTAAGTTGGACCAACATGCGTGCTTTAAGCATAGATGAAGCTGTCGACTACTTTACAGCTTTTTTGATTGATGCCGCAACGAAATGTATCCCACAAACAGCTGGACTGCCCGGCAAACGACGTGTGCCATGGTGGAACACCGAGTGTCGAAACGCGCGCAAAAAACAAAATAAAGCATGGACGCTGCTTCGGGACTCGCCGACAGCCGAGAATCTGGACAGTTTTAAAAACATAAAGTCACAAGGCAGGAGAACTCGCCGACAGGCAAGAAGACAAAGTTGGCAGAAATTTTTATCGGGAATTAACTCATATACACAGGAGGCTAAAGTCTGGAATATGGTTAGTAGGGTAGCAGGCCGACAAGCACATTCACTTCCCCTAGTAAACACACAAGGTGACAGCTTGGAAGACCAGGCGAACTTCCTAGGTGCACACTTCGAACAGGTGTCGAGCTCGTCACATTACACGGAAGCTTTCCAACGATACAAAACAAGAATCGAAAAAGAGAAACTAGAGCGTAAATCCACAAAACACGAAGCATACAATGAACCTTTCTGCATAGCTGAGCTACAAGCATCGCTTAATTGCTGCAATAATTCCGCCCCAGGCTCCGACCGTGTTGTGTATGAAATGTTGAAACACCTGCCATTTGAAACACAAAAAACCCTCCTTTCCCTATATAATGCTGTTTGGTTTTCCGGTGAGATCCCCTCGGCCTGGAAAGAAGCCATTATTATTCCTATTTTAAAACAGGGCAAGGACCCATCCTCCGTTGCGAGCTACAGGCCCATTGCACTAACAAGCTGCCTGTGTAAACTTTTTGAAAAGATGATAAACCGCCGACTTATACATTTCCTCGAAGCAAACAAATCACTTGACCCATACCAGTGCGGTTTTCGAGAGGGTAGATCTACCTCTGACCACCTTATCCGTATCGAGGCACAAATTCGCGATGCTTTTGTTCACAAGCAATTCTTCCTTTTGGTGTTCCTCGATATGGAAAAGGCCTACGACACCACATGGCGATTTGGAATATTAAGAGACCTATCCCACTTAGGTGTCCGAGGAAAGATGTTGACCATAATCGAAAGCTATTTGTCCAATCGCACGTTCCGTGTTCGAGTGGGTAATGTCTTGTCCCGAATATTTGTCCAGGAAACTGGAGTGCCGCAAGGTGGTGTTCTGAGTTGCACACTTTTTATTATAAAAATGAATTCCCTACGTCTGTGTATTCCACGGAATATGTTTTATTGCACATATGTTGACGACGTGCAGATCGGTTATAAATCTTGCAACCTTTCAATGTGCGAGCGGCAGGTGCAACTTGGTTTAAACAAGGTAACCAAATGGGCAGACGAGAACGGGTTCAGCCTTAACCCGCAAAAAAGTACTTGCGTATTATTCTCAAGAATGAGAGGCCTACATCCCGATCCAGACGTTGATCTGCATGGTCAGCGGTTACCTGTGAAAACGGAGCATAAATTTCTCGGCGTAATTCTAGACACGAAACTAAGCTTCATATCACACATAAAGTATATAAAGAACAAGTGCATAAAAACCATGAACATTCTAAAGGTACTGTCACGCACTTCGTGGGGTTGTGACAAGAAGTGTCTGATGAATCTTTATAAAAGTCTCATACGCACGCGCCTAGATTATGGGGCGATAATATATCAGTCTGCGACAGCAAGCGCGTTGAAGATGCTTGACCCTGTCCACCACTCGGGCATTCGTATTTCTACGGGTGCTTTTCGCACCAGCCCCGTGGAAAGCCTCTACGTCGAATCGAACGAGTGGTCGCTCCACCTGCAGCGATCTTACATGTCGTTTCTATACTATCTCAAAGTGAACGCAGACAAGGAACACCCCTCACACCCCACAATAAATGATTTATCTAGTTCTGCCCTTTTCGACCACCGTCCCTCGGTGCGACAGCCCTACTCACTTCGTGTGAGGGGCTTAGCTCAGGAAACGGGTGTGCCACTATCCGAACACTGTCTATTGGTTCCCGCTGCACAACTACCGCCGTGGCGGTGGCAGCTTATAGACTGCGATCTTTCTTTCATGGAAGTAACGAAACACGCGCCTATTGCACATATTCGTACATACTTCCTTGAACTACAACACAAATACACTTGTGCAGAATTCTTTACAGACGCCTCAAAGTCCAATATTTCTGTGTCTTACGCAGCCGTCGGGCCATCCTTTACGGATTCCGGTATTCTACACCCTGAATCAAGTATCTTCACGGCAGAAGCTTACGCGATACTTGCGGCCGTTAAACACATCCAACAATTAAAACTACAAAAGGCAGTGATTTACACAGATTCTCTAAGCGTGGTAAAAGCCTTAAAAACTCTGAAAAGACACAAAAACCCCGTCTTTGTCTCGCTGTATTCTCTTTTGAGCACGATATACGCACTCGAACAACATGTCGTAGTGTGCTGGGTGCCAGGGCACCGCGAGATTCAAGGCAACGTGTTGGCGGACCAGCTAGCAGCATCCGCCCACGAAAACAGTCACAATACATCCTTAGCTATTCCCCCACTAGACCTAAAACACTTCCTGAAAAGAAAGCTCAGAGCCTTTTGGCAGACCACATGGGATATGCATACACGAAATAAGCTACACGTTGTCAAACCGCATCTCGGTAACTGGCCGCCAGTATCAAAATCACGCCACACAGAAGTTACACTCTGCCGACTTAGGATCGGTCACACATACAGTACACACACACACCTTCTGTCCAGTGGCGAGCCACCTTTGTGTGATAGATGTGGTCAGCCACTCACTGTCCTTCGCGTCCTCATTCAGTGCAAGGAACTCGATGCTATCAGAAAAAAGCACTTTTTATTACCCTACCGGCAGCAATTTCCATTTCATCCTTCAATGTTCATCGGTAGGGACCCGCTTTTTACATATCAGTCACTGTCTGCTTTTTTAAACGACGTACAGAGTTTTCATGTCATATATCAAGGTGATCCGTAGCACGGCCTCTAAACAGAGGTCGCTGCTGCGGTGAATACGTTAAAGACAGCACTTGCCTCGCGGCCCTTGGACTCAAGGGCATTGACGAGGCATTCGTGCTGATGTCATATCTTCATAGTCTTATTCTTGCGACCACTTGCCATTCATTCCACTAGACATACTTCACGTCACTGTCATGATTTTAATATATACATATATGTTTTACCCGCCTTTAGCGCGAGGAATTTTAAGGCCCCTTTACAGCTACTTACCGCAACCATTGCTCACATCCTTTGTCTCATGAACTGGCGCTCTTTGGCCATCAATTGGCCCTTGCGCCACTAAACACCACATATCATCATCATCATCGTTATTTATTTATTTATTTATTTATTTACAAATACTGCTATCTCGATAGAACGAGACATAGCAGGAGTGGGTACATAAGTAAATAAAACTACAAGCATACAAAACATTGAATCATACAAAGCAGAAGAGGGGACACAAGTTACAATGCATGATACTCGACGTACAATAAGGCATCATTAAAGCATCACAAAATGTGGTTCGGCAATTCTTCCACAAACTGTTCATTTGGCCTTTCCCGCAAGAAGCCATCTAGGCTGTTCCAAATTTCGACAACGCTTGGAAAAAAAGAGTATTTAAAGCAATTTACAAATGGCTGAAAAGGAATAATATTAAGTGGGTGGGATCGGCGCGTGGCACGCCTAGTGGAATGACTGAAATGTATCGGCGCTTGGATGCGACTGTGGCCGTGTACAATCTGATGAAGCAGTGCGATACGCTCAAGCATGCGTCGATGAGCCAAAGGTTCTAACGACAAAGCGCATGCGTGAGCAGAAGGAGAAAAATCGCGGTCATATCTGCGAAAAATGAACCGTATTGCTTTCTTTTGTATGGCCTCAAGCTTATTAATGTCAACTGCAGTGTAGGGCGACCATACCACCGAGGCGTACTCTAGTAACGGCCTGACGAGGGATTTGTAAGCAGTTAATTTGCAGTCCCTGGTAGAGTGCTTGTCGGAGGACGGGAGGAGTTCGAGCTAGTTGGAGCTCGCATGGTCGTGCGCGCGGTTCGCGGTCGGACTCGCCGCGCTGGTCGTGATTGCGTGTGCTTAGTTCTTTCATACCTACAGCTGTTGGTGTTAAAAAAATCACATACGTTGATTACATTTCTGTGGATGAGGCCGTCCCCAGCTCCGCGTTTCTATCCATCAACTAGATCGCGGCTGAGCGCTCCAAATTTCGTGCTGCTCGAAAGCATTGAAATAAAATTCTGTACCACTAAATATTTTGTCGTTTTTCCTGTTTTTTGGCTCTTACGTTTCCCGTCTCTTATGTTTATTTCCTACGGTCCCTTCAAAAACGTATCAGCGGGGTTCTACTGTACAATCAAACTTGTATGTATTGTATATGGAGAGGATAGCTTGATGCATTGTAATTCAGTATTAGAGATGTAAGGCGCAGGTAGTGTGCTTCACTGCATGACTGCTTTTATTGCTGTTTTTATGCATTGCTGCACTACATGCCTTTGTTGCAATGAAGGATACTAAGCTTGTTATTGTGGAGCACAAGCGAGGTCCTTGCTTCATAATTTCATACACTTGCTCATTTATCCTTGGTGGCATGCACTGATTGCCCCTCTGATTCAGTGTTTTATTTGGCAGCATGTGCAAAAACAGCGCTGTTTTGTCAGCGTGAATGTTTCCAGTGGTACAGTTTGGAGAAGTTCACTTGCAGCATTGGTATCGTAAGTGGTGGTGAACATATTTTGATTTACCCAATAGCATTGTGCTATCCTTTTGCATGGAATTTCCAGCGGGTATTACTGCTGTTCCATACAAACAATAATCCCATTTACCCATGTTGGAAATGTCCAGGTTCAGGGGCGCAGTCAAGGGGGTCTGGTGAACATATCGGGGGGGTTCAAACACCCCCCAGAAAATTTTCAATTTTGCTTGCGTATATATGCACGCACACATACACATGCACGCACGAGCACACATAAAGTACGGTTGAAACCACCCCCCGAAAAAAATTTTTGGCTACGCCCCTGTTCAGGTTCTACACATTACAGGTCCTTTTGCTGATCTGCAACATGCGAGCTCCCAGATCACCCATAGCTTCCACTAGCCCTTATGTGCACACCTGTATGATATTTTTTCAATTGGGATTATTTCCAAATGAAGTGCGTAGTTGTGGGGCTGTTGAAAGCTATGGGTGATCCGGTTGTTGCAAATCACATTGACTGCACAATCAAGTGCATGTGTGGAATGTAAAACTCCAGTGGGAGATAGTCTTTCTCTCTTGACACTACCTTCCTGTCTGATGTCTTGTTTTTTTTTCTGGCGAGAACTTTTTCGTTAAACTTCCTGCTGCACTTTTCTTGCTCTCTCTCGATTTGTTGCGCAAGCAGCGCATGACATTCATTTGATTCGTGCCATTGTTTGTTTGTCTGTCAAGTACTTCAAAAAGCGAAGCTAGAGAACTTGTAAACATCACCCAGTACAGGAAAGTCCCAGCAAGGTCGGATATTTCCAGCAGCTATCTTTGTGTCTCTAAGGCAGTGAAGCTATCCGTAGAGTTTCTGAAATTTTGCAATACAGTAAAGAAGGTCTACATTGGATGCTGCTCTGCACACTGCTTTGGTGGGGTGTTGAAAGTCCTCGAATACCCCCTCTGAAATGGGTACATGCTCTGTATAGTGTGTGGAACAGCGCATACAGTTACATGCACATGTGTGTATTTATGAATATAACATTTAGTTGGGAGTCAGCACTTGCTTGAGTAATTTCTTTTCACACCCTGTTTGCTCACATGACTGTGTGTTACAGCCTAGCCTGGCCCCACACCTTGCCTCGGGAATCTACCTACGGACTGAAGTGTTTCTTAGTGCTGTTTAGTTACATTAAATCCATTCCACTGAAATATTCTTGATCTATCTAAGTTGCCATCCGGTCTCCCAGTCAGTCGATGGTGTTTCTTCGAGGTGACTGTCAATCTCTATTTGTATTTTGGTTTTACTGAGAGATCAACCTTGCTATTGTGCAGAGGAAGCCGAGGGCTTCAGCCGCGAGTGGCAGCAGCGGGCACAGTGCATGAGTCGGCCGCACTCCATGTACGCTGCACTGCCCAGTCGAGCCCTGCCAGCCCTTCCTTCCACCAGGTGAGCTCTTGCACTGCTGCCATGCAGGCACAACATTCAGCCAGGTACATAACAACTACGCACAGTTTATTCAATGACAGCCCTTTATCAAGCAGAGATGATGTCAGCCTGACTGCAGTGCATGACCACTTTCTTTTCTTGTTTTCTAAGCTGCTCACTTTCATTGTCATCACAAGCGTGCTGGTGTGATTCTATAGTGTAATCCCAGCACTGTTGAGTGTGACTGGAATCGAGGCTGCACTAATTATGCAGCTCGCAGTGCTCAAGTCGGCCAATGACTGTAAGCCAAACTGATGTCATCAGTCCAGTTACGCTTATGGCATCATTTGTCAAGAGAAGGGTGAGCAATTTCTAGCTGACATTGTAATTTAACCGTAAATTTTATGCCTCGTGCTGCGCTATGTTTGGCTCACATGTTTGCAGAAGCCTCATCTACCAATTGGCAGGATTTTCTGACCAAATTCCAAAAGTGTTTGAGGGCCGCTTCAAACATCATACGTTCATAAGAGTGCCTGGTAGATTAAACTCTTTAACACATTTGCTGTGGCACGCTTTATTGAGGTCTTGTTTTACGTGAGGAGTGACCCACCAGTGGCCCATTCAGCATATTGTCCAGGCGCCAGTACCCCACGCGCCTGTGCCTGTTTCATTCGCTCCAAAGAGATGGCGCTGCTACCTTCACGGCTGGCATTTGGCACGTTTATTTGAAAGATACGGAGCTATTTTTTGGCTTTTTCACATAAAGCTATGCTGAAATGCAAAGTGACTGGCACTAGCAAACACAAGCACACGTTTACATTGTGCTTTTCTTGCGTCTGTAAAAGGCATGATGATCCATCAGTCGATGAAATGTTGGTGAGCAGCAGCAAGAATGCATGTACTTATTTGAGTGAAACGTAGTTCAAAACCACGGCAAAATGGCGGCGAGCAACACAATAGAGAAATAGGCCATCAGTCAGCTCCTTATAAACAACACCGCAGTCCCACGTCAAATGCAATAAAAATATATGTATTAGTTGCATTTTCAAACCTTAAGGGACTGTCTACCGTCCTTCATCGTTTTTCTGTTTTGTATCGCAATTAATAGAAAGCGTACCGTCTGATGTGTGCAACCTTCCAGCAGTTTCTCTGGAAAGTTGGTAGAAATTTTTAAAACGGAATTTTTTAATAGAAAGCGTACCGTCTGATGTGTGCAACCTTGCAGCAGTTTCTCTGGAAAGTTGGTAGAAATTTTTAAAACGGAATTTTTTTATCTGTGTTCGGTCTTCTTCCATTGCTGTAGGGACGTGCACAACACTGGTTGGTGGACGCAATGACGATTGTAGTGCTGGTGAAAGTCGAAAACTGGAACCACATGCAGTTTTTACAGGCTTCATTAGGTTTTGTTTAATTATAAAACAAATTGTTTAGAGCACGCAAGCTGTCAAGTAAAGTATTAATATCACAGTCTCTCCAGCTTGTTTAGTCAACCTGAAAAACCACAGCAATCGAGTGGGAAAGCTTGGTCTGTTCCAGCAGCCCTGGTACGCCGGCATTGTGAAATGAACTGTAGTGGTTCAACTCATGCCAAACATGCAACTAAAACGAACATGAGACATGCTTCACAGAAGGTCCCTGCTGTTTTTCAGTTCAGTTTAGGTGTTCTATGTTGCATATGCAACATGACAGCCAACGCGGATGCCTTGGTGAAGCGGAACCCGAAGGCACAGTCTTCTTGAGTGTAGAACCTCGATGAATACTGGTATGCACTTTTACACAAAAGAGGACTCACGGGCATGGTTCAAAAATTCCCTCAAGTCAGTCACGCTGCTCTTCATGCAAGAAGTTTTTTTTTTCGTTTTCTTATAAGCGGAGCCAGGCAGTGTGCTCGCGTGGCTCGCATTTCTCTGCTGTAAGGAGGCAGGCAAACGCGTCGCAGGCAGCACCCTTGGGCGCCTCTTTGAACGCGTGAGAAAAAAAGCAAAAATTACTCTCTGATGCAAAGGAAAGCTGCCAAAAGTGCATAAAATACAATATTGAAGTTATACATATTTCTTTTCAAGCAAAATAAGCCTACCTGCGATAGTTTTTTGCTCCTACGAATAGATTGAACCAGATTGCTGTCGGATGATGCTAGCAGTGATACTTTCACGACTTTCAGAGCCAAATTAAGGATATAGTTTTTTATTGGACAATAGCATGCGCATTATCGCCGATGTGACAATCTTCGCATTTTCACCACAATCAAAAAAAATTTTTTAAGTGGTAGACAGTCCCTTTAGACGGCAGCACATGATGGAGAGTTCTCGAGTGTGGGTCACCGGTGGGTCACGCTGCACACAGCATGAAAAAAGTTTTCATTCGGTGTGTTGTGGGTCACGGCATAACACCAGAAAAGTATTCTTCTGGTGACCTCTTGCAACAACAGTCTTACCTCTGCAT
Organism: Rhipicephalus sanguineus; assembly: GCF_013339695.2. NCBI lineage: Eukaryota > Metazoa > Arthropoda > Arachnida > Ixodida > Ixodidae > Rhipicephalus > Rhipicephalus sanguineus. The sequence continues at coordinate 179,480,429 of NC_051179.1, forward strand.
TCAAGTGTGATCAAGTTATCGCATTGGCAAGCAGATGCATGCTCATACCATCGTGGTCGCGTAGGAGGAACACAGGCCGCTACCACACCGCAGTCAACGTGTTAGGGTGCACTTGTGCCTCGAGGGTTATTTGCGTTTTCAGGCCCAAAGACTGCGAGCGCAGTCAGCAGCCATCACAATCTAAAGTATGGCTCAAACATGTCAGATGATCATACATAAGTAGTCGTGCATTCTGGCAAAATCGCTGATGCTCATATATGTTCCACAATATACAGGACTATTCTTATCATGCAGGTAGTCCAATCACAAACAAGATTATTTCACTATAATCGGTGGTGAATTTAAGAAACTTCAATCAACTAAGGCACATGTTGCATTGAATCAGAGTTTCATACAATAACCTAGAGAGGAAACTGGCGCTGCGAACACCATGGGAATGATGGGAAGTACAGGCTTCAGATTGGATTTCGTTAGCTAGCGAACCGTCTACGGATTTTTTTCTACAGTTTCAGTTTCGTTCTTTGCGAGGCCTGGGCAGTGGGGTGCATTGCAAAGCACTCAAGCACTGCCTTTGTTGTTCAAAGAGGCTGAAGACCACTAGATATCTTGGTTTGCTGCCACGTTGCAGCTTTACAGGTTGTATTTGGCAGTTTTAGCAAAGCGTCGTGCACTCATTGCTGCACATAGATGTAGCGTCCCATGCCTGTGCAGGAAATTGCATGGAGTTGACGTTTTGTGATAAGCGTGTCAAAACTCTTTCAAATTGACTGCAAAACGACGGCGAAACTAAGTAGACACACCATCATGCTCCTCTGATTTCACTTCACAACAAAACGAGAGATGCGTTGGGGGCAGGCCACTTGGACAGACGCATCTGGCATGATACGTTAAATGTTTCTCACTCAATACGGTACTGTTATTTCCATAAATAGATAATGCGTACTTTCCAGGGAAAGACAGGCGTGTTTGTTTTAAATGTTGTAAAGAAGATAATTCATTATATTGTGACGCCAAATCTGGAACACCATTGCAGAGCAATGCATACCCTGGTGGTTGAATTTGTCCAGGTTTCAGTCCCATCTCACGGTCACGCAAACTTTTTGCAATAAGTTTTACGTACAAAATAATGAAGCAAGTTTTAATTGGAAATAACTTTATATCGCTTTGTTTTAGACTCTGCAAACAAGCGTCGCGAATCTCAAGAACCTAATCCATCCGAAGCAAATCTGAAGCCTGTACTTCCCATCATTCCCATGGTGGTTGAAGCGCCGCTCAAGGAGCCCGCATAGACACTAGCGCCAGATTCCCCTCTAGGTATTACAGTAGACTCTCAATAAACGAAACTCTCTTAAATGAAATTGCTGCTTAAATGGAACAACTGCCTCTAACATCATTGGTATTTTTCTTGAATTCTGCACCCCTTTTCATCTCTCAGTAAACGAAACTCCTGTTAAATGAAACATATTTTCCTGGTCCCTTCAGTTTTCGTTTAACAGGAGTCTACTGTATTGTGAGAAGCTCTATGCATTGAATGATAACATTGTGACAGATTTTACCATTAAAGAATATTCACTGGGAAAATGTAAAGAAGTATGGATGCAGTCCTGTATCTTTTGTTTGTGAGCGTGATGTGGCTAGTCCAAAATATAATTTCAAAAAAACATGTGGCTCTATAGGTTTCACTTGAAATTATGAGAATCTTGATGAACCTGGATCATTTGTCAGCTTGCTTTCTAAGTAAGCATTAGTAGTTGAGCTATTCTGGTGTAGGATTACTGCAGTGTAATGAAGAAACCTGCTAAATGCTTGATCCTTATTATGGGCTGTGTATAACATTGTTTGTTTCGCCAGTGTGGGCGATTATTCTGATCGCTGCTGTCGTTGCAGTTCCCAGCAGCCACAGCATCGGCCTAAGCGGAGGGCCAAGTCCAAGCAGCGACCGCGCCATGAGACCAGCATGTAAAGCGGCCTCCATGGGGTGCTGTGGGCATTCACGAGAGCAGACCTTCCTCTCAACCCAGAAAGCATTATTAGTATTCTCCCCCTGCATTATAATCCATGCAGCCATTGGTGAGCTACCATAAAGATTGTTAGCATGCAGATTACACTGGTTGTAACTGGCACAGGAGCTAATAAAGTTGTGGTCTTTTTTTTGCATGGTGTTCTCTGTGTGTTCCCACTGGAAGATGTAGTGTCAGATAAGGAGTGTAGACACCAACATCTGTCGTGATATGTCGGTTATTTTGTGTGAGGCCGTTTACCCTGATAATGGCTGGCATATGCACAATATCGTCCCCAGTAATTGATTTTTACATACTTTCTAGTGAACATTTTGACGATTTCAAAAATTTCCACCAAGTGTTGGAAAACCTCCCAAGTCACGACACGAACACGAGTGACGTGATAGCAACATGACATGGAGTACCAAGCAGCAACGGTTGTGGTGGTCTGGGGAAAGGGACCTTTCCACTGGAGAGAGTGAGCACCTTTTTTCTGCTCTGTCACAGGGGAGTACAAATACAAATGCACTGCCTCGGCAGTGCATTTTGGGGAATCGCACATGTTCACACATGGTATGTCGAGTGCATGTGTGTGTGTGAGACCTGGCGACTGAACATAATGACAAGCAAAATAGAGCACGATGCATACCCAGTAATTCGGGACATCGCTTTTAGTTCATACTTCTTCACACCACGTGGTGTATCGACCTTCAACGTTTAAAATTGGGGGACGCTTAAGCTTCGCCTTCAAGAGTTGAACGCGATAGCAATATCCGGCCCCATCCTCATCGTGCTCTGTTTCGCTTGTCATTATGTTCAGTCGCCCGGTCTCACACGCACACACACACACACACTCAACATACCTATAGTAAAGGTAAAAGTTTCCGCCCTCTTCAACAGCACTTTTATGACAACAGTTGTGGGAATCGAGCGCGCCCTTCCCTTTGGCGCCTCGTTCCCCAGCTAGCGCGCGTGTTGGCCCCGCGCGGCTCGAGCGCCGGGAACCGCCGTTAATCGGCGGTATGGCGACCGCGGCGGCAGCGCCAGGCCTCTGTCTGGTGCAAGCCATGCGTCAGCCTCCCGGCGCGCGGGCACGCGTCCGGGCATGCCTCGACATGCTCACGCCACCAAGCTAGCTTACGTCACTGTGCAACGCCGTTCCTCATTGGCCGCCAGTGACAACCCCCTTCCCCCTTGAGCTCGCTTCTGTCTGGCGCGGGCTTGCCCGCGTCAGATGCTCTCAGGCTAGCACGGGAGGTTGACGCGCTGCTCTAGCAGGCGGCTTCTCGTTCGTGTGCTCGACCGCTGCCCTTTGTGTGGTAGTCTTAGCGCCGCTGGCAAGCGTACTCGTTCGGTCTTGCGGAGTTCCCCTTACGGCCTGCAAGCCTGTGAGTGTCGTACTGTGCTGCATCTTGGGTTAATAAACCCGTTGTTGCTGTTACCCTGCCTCGTGCGTGGTTTCTGCGCCGTGTCGGAGAAAACGACGAACCCGGCCGCAGCGTCGTCGCACGCAGCGGCAGTGGAGAACGTCGCGTCCCTGCACGGTCGCGCTCGTAGGTAAGCCTAGTGCAAACCTATCTCCACACAGTGTACCCACTACGTGTGTGTAAGAGAATGCGCGCACTAATGTGTATGCCCTTTGTAATGGGTGGCATGATTTAAACCAGCAGCAATTACGCGCATGATACTTTTCGAAGTTCCCATGCACCCACTACGTGTTCGTGAGGGAATACGCGCAGTAATGTGTGTGCCTTGTGTAATGGGTGGCCGGCTTTAATCCACCAACTCGTTACGCAGTTCACATAGTGTGACGCCCGATGGCAACACACGCTTGTACCCCGGTTTACTGAGATATTAAATCTCGTACTGTGACACCTGTACACAGGACGCGTACGTTTGTGAAGAATTAAAGTTGATTTCAGTGCAGTTCCAAGCAATGGAGTGGCTCTGTGGTAGAACACTTGCTTGCCACGCAGACGGCCTGGGTTCGAGTCTCATTCGAACCTAAGATTTTTTATTATTTGTTTTATAAAAGACTGATTTTTCACTCACAACCAACGACACCGACACCGGAATTTCTGCGGAACAAGCTCTTTAACGCTATCGCGTTAAAATTGGCGCGATGACGAATGCCGCGCGGCAGACAAACAACAATACAAAGAAATAAAAATGATAGTATGATATCGACTATCCCGTCCGAGCGCGAACCGCAATCACCGAGTGATAAGCGCAACTTGTACATCGAGCGGTCAGTCGGCTGGTCGATTGTGAGTAAGTAGTTATTTTACAACCCTAGCAAAAATGCCAATAGGATTTCCTATTAGTCCAATAGGAAATCGCTATTGGTTCTATAGGACACCTATTGGAGCTGTATTGGTTGTATAAGACTTTTATGGGTACCAATAGACACCAATAGCCACCACCTATTGGTGTCTTATTGGACCAATAGAGGTTGTATTGGTCAAATAGGGGCTGCCTTTTGGTGTCTTATTGGACCAATAGGAGTTGTATTGGTCAAATCGGTGCTGCCTATCGGTGACTTATTGGGCCAATAGGAGTTGTATTGGTCAAATAAGTACTCCTATTGGTTTCTTAATGTACTAAGAGAAGATGTATAAGGCCAACAGGAGTTTTATTGTTCAAACATCTACCGCCTATTGGTAGCTGTTTATAACATCTTATGACTGATTGAGCGCGTCGGACCCGATCCCGATCAAATTTCTTGATCATGATTGGCTATATTATACGCAAGCTGCAGACGGGATCAATTCACTTTTGATAAGTCTGATCCCGATTGAGCTTAATCGTACACCGTGAGACACCGTGCGCAGTTAGCAACTCACGCGACTAAAAGAGTTATATAAAAAGGCTGCGTGTCGACCACGGCGGTACGGTGTTTCCGTACATGCCGTGCGGTACACTTGCGAAGGAATCGACAACACAGACACCACAGAATAATAATAAAGAAACCGCCATGAGATCACAACCGGCATAGAACCAGCCAGGTGACAAACAAAAAAAAAATTGAGACGGTGCGCGGCGTGGCGACGCTACATGTGTGAACATTTTTTTTTACACGTTCCTTGGTTAAGCAGGCTAAGCCATGTGCTAAGCTTTAAGATAAGCTTTGGATAATATGTAAAGTTTATAACTATTTATGCTAAGCAATATAAGTAGCGCTGTAAAGATACAGGAGAAAGAATTGTGGATCTGCAAACGCGACTAGCCACTGTAACGCGACCGACCGTGCGTTTGGCGCGCCATCCGCGCTCGGCCGATACGAAGACAAGCCAAGCCCAGCCTGCGGCCAAGCTAAGCCAAAACGTTGTGTCTGTCGCCCTAGCGCGCGCTTTGTGTGATCTCGATGCTTCACGTAAGCCTGCTTACACGATTTAGTGTGCTTCCGCGACGATAACGTGAAGACTGTGTTCAGCGTGCACCAGATGGAGACGTTCTGAGCCATAAATGTCTTGGATTTCGACCGATTTCGACTCTACAAAGTGGCACCAAGAATAATGGCAAGACGAGCAACAAGGCCCATGTGCTCCGATTGTTTGGTGAGTTGAGTGGGCATGGTAGTTACTCCTATTTAGTATTTATTTGATATCACCTTTTTTTTGTATTCAAACTTGGGACGAAGCTGAAAGGTCGGGAAAACAAGTCCCTCGTCCTTTGTCTCCGGTATTTGATGACAGCGAGACCAGCGACGCCTCGATTGCAAGTCCACACGCTCTCAGAAGTTGAATGATTGAGCGCATATATTATTGCAGTTTGTTTTTGTGTTTGTCAGTATGCACAAAAAACGTAGCATAGATTAGAGGTAAAGGACAGGTACCCTGCTCGTGAGTGTAGTTGGAGTCTCGCAAGCCCTTTGTAAGTATTTACAACGTGCGTGTTAAGCCGAAAACGCGTTTATCGCCTCATAGTAAAACGCTCTAGATGCGGTTTGTGTGTTGTAGTGCGCGCCAATCGGCTTATCATACTTGTTCGACATAATGTCACAAGAACCACAGGCCACATGATAATTCATTATACAAAATGTGCATAGCATATGTACTGCACTGGTGCGATTTTTTAATTCATATTTTTTTATTTTTACATACTGCAGCTCAATTAGGGCTATCGCAGGAGTGGGTTTATTAATGTTGTTGGCTTAATTGCATAAGCACGTAACATTCAGCACGTGTGTTATATCCAACTCATTGCAGCCTGACTGCTGTGTTGGGCTTGCAACGATATGGAATCTAGGCTGCCTTTACTACTGTCTTACATATTACCGTTGCCTCATCGTGAATCTACCCTAGCTTAATTTATTTCATGCCATCTTTAAGTTGAGATTCAGTGGCATGCTCTAGGTATGATAGTCGCACCACCATCGTGAAAAAGAGCACGTCACAGATAGCACGTCACAGTTCATTCTTGGGTACAGCTCAAAAAACACAGGACGCAAGCGTGTAAACGGGATAAGGTGCTGCTTAATTTTTTAAAAAAATTTTGCCCCTTTCTTTTCCTTCCTTTCTTGCCGCAAAATTTTGTCGATATACTGTTTTCTTCCACGCAATAAGCCACAGTTGGGTGTGTAATATTTCACTCAGTTTTTTGCTATAGTTCAGCTCCTGCAACATTGTGAACATGTGCAATGAATTAAGGTCTAGATAATTTCTCACTGTGCCGCCTACTTTCTATACGTTGCTTCGAAGGTAAACTTTAATTAAACATGTGTTACTGTTTTCTGATTTCATGGCTCTGTTTATTTACAGAATCTTTCAGGCACTTCCTCGAGTGCGGATGAGGCAGTCCAGAAGAAATTAACACAAGACATAGTTGCCTTGGCAATATAGTCGCCCGCAAGATCGCCAACATCATCAAGGGCCAGAAGAAGCACTTGTAGTTTTGATTTTGAGAATATATTTTAACATATGCCTCATTCATCCACTGTGATTATCATTGCAGGGGCGCTGCCACAGTGTGGGCCTTCTGCCGACAAGACACCCATAAAACACTTGCGCAAGACTAATTCTAATGGGGCTGAGAAGTGGGCAAATACAAAACTAATACAATGCCAGCAGGCAAATACAGAACCAATAGGCCAATATAATTCCAATTGGCTAATAGAGAACCAATACACCAATATAGGTCCAGTAGGCTGATATAGAACCAATAGACCAATAGCCAAATACAGTTCCAATAGACCTATAGAACCAATAGACCAATAGGTGTCAATAACCCAATAGGCTATTGGTTTTTTATTGGGAATTTTTGCTGAATGCATGTGCACAGGTCGCTTGGCTGTACTTGAAAAAAGGCTAAATGTCGAAAGGGCGTCCTGCCCTTTCTCTCATCCTCTTCAATATATTTCGTCCCGATCGCATTGTCGTCAGCCGCCACAAGTTTCTTTAAAAAAAAAGCAGAGATGTCCTTTCATTGCTGCTGTTTTCGTAATGTAAAAGAACTAATTTTTATATAATAATACAAACTCGTGAGGTGGTAATGACGGTCGTGAGTTTCAGAGTATACAGACCCAGACTCGATGCCTCTGATTTTTGTTGGCGTCAGTTTACGAATGAGCTTTTTTTTTTTTTTCGCAGCTCAATGGGCAGCAGAAATAAAGGCAGAAATTGTGTGCAAGCGCTTACTTGTTTAATGAGCATCTTCACTGAAGGATTGTAAGAAAGACGTGCGAATCAGTTTAAGCGACTCTTTTTTTCGTTTCTCAATGTCCTTGTAGAACACGTCTGAAATAGTTAATTTAATTACGCACATGGTATGCTATACGCAGTGCCCACGAACTATAAGTGGCGCGCTGTACGATTAAAGATGGCGCTTGGAGGAGGTTGAACCTAGAGTTACTGTATATGCTACCTTTTAAAGGTAGGTGAACCCGTTTGTTATCCTAGGAACAGATAGGACGTGCGGACATACAGCCCGTGCAACTTTCACCGGACGAAGTCATGAGCTGCACTGAAATGTGTATGAGACCAAAATACTTTCCCAAACAACGGAAGCTCGCCACCTAATTATTTGCCGCGGTGTGAAAGGTTATATTTCAGCTTCGTTACCGTGCCTGAACGGTGCTTTGGGAAATCCTATGCGTGCTACAGAAAAATGCATGAAATAGAATTGACGAATGAACTGGACGGCATTCCAAGGTAGCATGTACCGAGCCTGCCTGGCGGATTTGCCGCAATAAGAGGCCGCTAGCGAGTAGCGTTATCGCTGCTGCGCAGGACCGAATGTTTAACGTGGTGGTGGTTTGCAAACATGATATGCCGTCGTCATTACTTGCGCAGACAGGAACAGGGAGCCATTTCTTCAATGGAACACAAGCATTTATATCCATTGAGTAGCGCTTGTGTCACAGCCATGCTCAGACTCTAGCCGTGCGCAATTCACTGCACTCGGGTGTTGCAGGTTCGATCAGAACGGTCGAAACATGAATATCGAAAAGAATACATACGTATGCTTTTCGCAACGTCGAATTGCGAAAATTCGTCGAACAGCAATGCCGTTCGGAAGCTACCGGTGAAGTACAGGAGAAGTTAGCCGAGAGGCGTGGATTGTGGCTGTGACTGCATGTTTCATCGCTCTAACCATTTCGCTTCGCTGTTCGAGCTCGAACGTGTTCGCGGCTTGCCGCGGTTCATGATGTCCATAATAATTGCGCTACATGGAATGCACAAGAAAAACTGTGCGTTTATTTTGATCTCCCTGGAGGATCAATCAAATTGACTTACGAGCGTGAAAAAACATTGACGCACGAGGGGACATGAAGGGCAACTCGTTCCTCGTGAGTTAGCAGCTGATCGTTCCTCGTCGCTGTCACTCTCGGTGCTTTCACAGCCTTCTGTGTCCGGTGAGAAATCCTCGTCGTCAAGATGGTTTCTTTCAACATCACTCATGAAAACAATCTGAAAAATTTCCTCCGCCGAAGGACTTCGACCACTCCGCGTCACCATGTGTACATTTAGAGAGACGTCTGGGTGGTCTAGGCGCGGAGAACATTTTGCGATTTTGCTCTCAAACCGGTCAACAAGCAAATCGCTTGCAGTGTGCTGCCAACTATCAACAAACGTACAAAGCAAGCGGCGCAGCGCTGGCCAGTTTATGATTGCTCGCGAGGCCGTGCGACTTCCCACATACAATGTTATGGGATTGATGCACTGCAAAAGCACTGACGAATACTCTATGCAAGTAAAACGAGGCGAGTTTCAACTGAAAGGTTCAGACGATAACATTTAACTAAGCTACGTACATTTACTACTAATATCATCCCATATACTTTCCTTGGCATCATTGTCTGTTAGTTCTCATGAATTTTGCGTCTACCAATTCTAGTGAGGGGCACAGTAAATTATAAATCATCGAATTGTTCGGTGTCCCCAACTGCCGTTATCCCTCATTACTATTATCCAAGTCACACAATACTGTCAATCGCCTCGCATCAGTGAGACGGCACTACGTAACTTGCGTGATTTAAAAAATACAACGTCCTGCGGTGAGAACGCAGATGGTGCCAGAAGTCAGATGGAAAGACCAGGTGGAGATGGAATGCAACACCGGCCGAAGTGCAAAATGCTTCACGCATGAATGTGCAACGAACCATGCAACCTAATAATGTCCTGCCGGAGCATAGGCTTCCGCCTGTGGTCTGCTTAGTATAAGCTGAAAGAATTGCCACTTTTCACATGCGGCGTTTCTGGACACCAGCGGTTTAATTCCCTTGAACAGCACCAAGTCAGATATCGACATTAAAGAATTCAAAAGTTCCACCACGACGTATGCAGTAATGCTGCACTAAAAAAATTGGGCGACCCTAGAGCTTCGCCTTTAAGAGTTGAATGCGATAGCAATATCCTTTCCCTAGTGCGTACTTATAGTGCATACTCTTTTAATGTGTGATGTTACTCAAGAAGTTTAAATTGTGGATTATTACAATATAATCGATAAAGCTGTAAGTGGCTTGTGTCAGTGAAGCTTTCGCATGTGGCTGCATTCTGTGTAATGGGTAGTATGGTTTAAACAACGAGGAATTATGCGCGTGAAATCTTTTAGAACTTAATTGCTATGCACCCACTACGTGGTCTAAGGAAATACGCAGTGACGTTTGTGCCTTTTGTAATGGGTGGCCAGCTTTAAACCACGACGTCGTTATAATAATCACATGTTCTGACGCCCGATGGCAATGTAGGCTTGTACCACGCAATATTACTGCGATATTACATGTTGTAATGTGAAGCTTGTGTACAGGACGCCTGTGTTTGTAAAGCATAAAGGTTATTCTCACTGCATTTCCAAGCAGAGGAAGTTATTTTAAAGGGGTCATGAACCACTTTTCCCAGTAATGATCTAATGACCTTAGTATCGGAGTTTATTGCCTCCCGAATCGATTGCCGCAAAAATTTCTCGAATCCGTCAAGAATGAGCGGAGTTACGGGGGTTTGGCGCACGCTCTCAGCGCTTTCTCTCTTTTCTCGTGCCGACGAGCGCACTGGAAGCTTGACAGGGAGGGATGGCACGGGGGTAAGAAGTTACGTCAGCGCGCGTCATGAAACGCGATCGCTCTCCCGCTGTGATTCGCACGCGCGAGTGCGGCTACCGTGTAAAGTTAACAGACTGAAGAGTGCGGCGAGGACAAGTGGCGGCACCCCGTGGCAAGAAGCGCATCTCATCCGGCTATCGGCCAATAAGCATGCTATGTCTCCGCGACGTCAACGTGCAGACGCCCCGCCCACCGACGAGAGTTAGAACCGGCCTCTGTTTGAAACGAGGGCACCTGAGGAAACGACAACTTCGCGCTCCGCTTGTGGCCTTTACGTGGCGCGCACGACCGTAATGTTTTGCAGAGCAGTTCATAGCCGTGTCAGCTTTCCGCAGGTTGTGTTTTTTCAACAAGCCCAAGGGGTGCTTCATGACCCCTTTAACTGTATTTCCAAGCAGACGCGTGGCTGTGCGGTGGAATACCTGCTTGCCACGCAAACGGCCTGGGTTCGGTCCTCACTCGGACCCGGGAATTTTTATTATTTACTTTATTTGCATCTTTCTCGATTTTTCGGTCACGCACAAGGTGATAATTTTTCGCTCACAACCAACGACGCCTACACCGACACCGACGACGGAATTTCTCTGAAATGAGCTCTTTAGCGCTATCGCGTTAATAAAAGATAATTAAAATGAAGCAGTACGCGCACTCTGAGACTGTCGCTTCACCTCAATACGCAGAAAGGACAGCGCTGTGTGTCACCCAGGCCCGTAGCCAGGAATTTTTTTCGGGGGGGGGGGGGGTGCACTTGCGGAAAACCTTGACTATTTGAGAAAAATACCTATTTTCATTATTTATTTTTGGTAAAAACGCGTACTTCACCAAAATTTCGGGGGGGGGGGTGTCACCGTTATCTCGAAGGCGACGAGCTGCTTGCTTGACTGGCAAAAAATTGACAATTTTTCTAAACATACTGCGCAAGGCAGCTCACACCCTTCCGCGTGAGATGCCGGGCCGCGAAAACTGCGCCCGCAATGTTTTCATTGGATCATTTGTTTATTGTGTTTACTTCTTAGATCCTGCACTGCGGTAGATGTGACTCATTGCGTCAACGTGTTCCTTCTTGAGTTTCTTGTAAAGTCAGTGTGAACCATTATGTTTGGGTACGAACAATGTAATGTAATAATATCTGGGGTTTTACGACCCAAAACCACGATATGATTATGAGGGCCGCCTTCGTGGAGGGCTGCGGAAATTTTGACCATCTGGTGTTCTTTAACGTGCACTGACATCGCACAGTACACGGGCCTCTACCATTTCGCCTCCATCGAAATGCGACCGCCGCGGCCGGGATGAAACCCGCGACCTTCGGGTCAGCGGCCGAGCACCGTAACCACTGTTAAACCGAGGCGAACTCGGGTACGAAGAAGACATTTCTGATACATTTGTTTCCAAATTTCGTTCGATAAATCGCTAAAGTGATTGCTTCTTCATTACCTCAAAGTAAAAGTAAATCATTAGAGGAAGGTATAAATGTCTGGAAAAAAACTGAAGTAGTACTAAATAAATTTTTACTTAGTTTTATCGAAGTGTGGCTGCCACAAACAACACGGCGCCATCGACGTTAAACAAGCACAACAGGGTGTGGAAGAATGATACAGTAGTTGAAAGGTAATCATGAACACCGACAAACGTGAAAGTGGTTTGTTTTTTACTAGTTAGTGAGTAACGATCTTAAGAGTGCATGACATAGGAATTAGAGCTGTGCACGGGTCGTATTTCCGAGCCCGAGCCCGGCCCGGGCCCGCTGACTTTGTCGAAGGCCCGTCCGAGCCCGACGGCAAAGGGCTGCGAGCCCGCCCGGCCCGACGTACGAAAACACAGTCCCGGGCCCGGCCCGGCCAGGGCCCGGCTTTTTGAAGGTTCGCTGTGAAAACAAAACATCGTTTTCCGGTAATCTGGGATTTTATTGAGCATATAAAGTATGATCAAACGACACACGACGAACAGTCTCTATTGCGCAGATTACAAATTGTCGTGCAAAAACAGCAAGCGGTCCACCGATTCCGGCTTCAACGATGTGCGGCGCTTTTGCATTATGTAGCCCGCCGAACTGAAGTTACGTGCGCTGCTTGCACTCGTCGCCGGAATTGCTAATATCTTTTTTGCCAGCCTGGCAAGCTTGGCATATCTCTGCTGCTTGTTTTTTCCAGAAGACTAAAACTTCAGTTGGACAGGAGGGCGATTCCATAGAGAGATAATCGGAGAGCTCATCTTTTGTAACTGCTACGTTCTCACCACTGTCGCTCCACTCGCTGAACAACTGCAGTGGAAAGGAAAAGCTGAAAAGGCGCTGTATGCGTGCTGGAAAACAATTCCCGCTCATTCTCTATGTTTCGGGCTTGAGTCGGGCTTTGCGCCGGGCCCGAGCCCGGCCCGATAAAACTCCAAGTAGCCCGAGCCCGGCCCTGGCCCGAGGTGAAAATACGTCGGCCCGCCCGAGCCCGGCCCGCGGGCCGGGTTGGGCTCAGGCTTTCGGGCAACCCGGAGCCCGTGCACACCTCTAATAGGAATGACCTCTTCACGTTTCGTCTGTCCCGTTCTCTGAATCCGTTAAAAAGGTCACCTGCCAGTGCTAACGCTTCACTTTTTTTTCTTTGCCGCAAATTACTCACTCGTATGCTGGAGGTATTTGTCTGAAATCCTGGTTTCGCAGATACACCGCGGCCTTATTCTAATAGGTAGGAACTTCTGGCTCGGTGCTTCATTATATTTGGCGCGCTCCTTTCATACGCAGAAGGTGCAATCCTTTTCGTTTTGCTATGCCAGCTGCACAAAGCGTTTCACTTAAGAGAATTTTGCTGCTGTTGCGCAACAGCTCTGACTGTTAGTGCAACATAGTATTATAACTATTTCTACAATCTTTCAAAACCACTTTATTTTTTTTTCTAATGTAGCGGCATACAAAGTGTATTTGGCCTGCTAAACAACGAGTTACAAGTCACACCCGTCATATGGGAGCGGGGCTCCTTCTGACAATATCGTCGACCGACAATCGTGATCGCCGCTGTCGTACTGTGAGCGTTTCCTTTTTGCTGTATTTTGCTCGCCCAGTAAAAATTCATGTTTTACCATTTTCACTGTTGTCTTCTCCATAGTCACAATTAAAAAATAATATTACAGTATGAGCTCCTTAATTCAATCTTTGTTAATGCGAAAAATCTGTTAATTCGGACGCGTTTCCTGTTCCCGGCAAGCATATGCATTGTTTAATGGCATCCAATTCGCGTTAACGCGGCCAGATTTGGCTGCAACCCGGTTCATTTGGACGATCCGCGGAGCGCCGCAAAAGTATGCAAAAGTACCGAGCCAAAAAGCGAAAGCAGCATCCATACCCTAGCAAAAATACCAATAGGATTTTCTATTGGTCCAATAGAAAATCGCTATTGGTTCTATAGGACATCTATTGGAGCTGTATTGGTTGTATAAGACTTCTATTGGTACCAATAGATACCAACAGCCATCACCTCTTGGTGTCTTATTGGACCAATAGAAGTTGTATTGGTCATATAGGTGCTGCCTATTGGTGTCTTATTGGACCAATAGATGTTGTATTGGTCAAATAGGGGCTGCCTTTTGGTGCCTTATTGGACCAATAGAAGTTATTGGTCAAATAGGCGCTGCCTATTGGTGTCTTATTGGACCAATAGAAGTTGTATTGGTCAAATAAGTACTTCTATTGCTTTCTTAATGTACTAACAGACGATGTATAAGGCCAACAGGAGTTTTATTGTTCAAACAGCTAGCGCCTATTGGTAGCTGTTCATAATATCTTATGACTGATTGAGCGCGTCGGACCCGATCCCGATCAAATTTCTTGATCATGATTGGCTATTATACGCAAGCTGCAGACGGGATCAATTCACTTTTGATAAGCCTGATCCCGATTGAGCTTAATCGTACACCGTGAGACACCGTGTGCAGTTAGCAAGGCTGCGTGTCGACCACGGCCGGCGGTACGGTGTCTCCGTACCTGCCGTGCGTACGACCTCCTCTATAAGAGGAGGTCGTGAGTAAAACACGCTAAAGAAGAACTTGCGAAGGAATCGACAACACAGACACCACAGAATAATAATAAAGAAACCGCCATGAGATCACAACCGGCATAGAACCAGCCAGGTGACAAAAAAAAAAAAAAAGTGAGACGGTGCGCGGCGTGGCGACGCTGCATGTGTGAACATTTTTTTTTACACGTTCCTTGGTTAAGCAGGCTAAGCCATGTGCTAAGCTTTAAGAGAAGCTTTGGATAATATGTAAAGTTTATAACTATTTATGCTAAGCAATATAAGTAGTGCTGTAAAGATACAGGAGAAAGAATTGTGGATCTGCAAACGCGACCGACCGTGCGTTTGGCGCGCCATCCGCGCTCGGCCGATACGAAGACAAGCCCAGCCTGCGGCCAAGCTAAGCCAAAACGTTCTGTGGCTGTTGCCTGCCTTAGCGCGCGTTTTGTGTGATCTCGATGCTTTACGTAAGCCTGCTTACACGGTGTTTGCTTTAGTGTGCTTCCGCGACGATAACGTGAAGACTGTGTTCAGCGTGCACCAGATGGAGACGTTCTGAGCCATAAATGTCTTGGATTTCGACTGATTTCGACTCTACAAAGTGGCACCAAGAATAATGGCAAGACGAGCGGCAGGGTTATACTTCAAGGCCCATGTGCTCCGATTGTTTGGTGAGTTGAGTGGGCATGGTATTTACTCCTATTTAGTATTTATTTGATATCACCTTTCTTTTTGTATCCAAACTTGGGACGAAGCCGAAAGGTCGGGATAACAAGTCCCTCGTCCTTTGTGTCCGGTATTTGATGACAGCGAGACCAGCGATGCCTCGATTGCGAGTGCACACGCTCTAATAGAAGTTGAATGATTGAGCGCATATATTATTGCAGTTTGTTTTTGTGTTTGTCAGTATGCACAAAAAACGTAGCATAGATTAGAGGTAAAGGACAGGCGCTCGTGAGTGTAGTTGGAGTCTCGCAAGCCCTTTGTAAGTATTTACAACGTGCATGTTGAGCCGAAAACGCGTTTATCGCCTCATAGTAAAACGCTCTAGTCGATGCGGTTTGTGTGTTGTAGTGCGCGCCAATCGGCTTATCATACTTGTTCGACATAATGTCACAAGAACCACATGAAGGCCACATGATAATTCATTATACAAAATGTCCATAGCATATGTACTACACTGGTGCGATTTATTAATGTTGTTGGCTTAATTGCATAAGCACGTAACATGCAGCACGTGTGTTATATCCAACTCATTGTAGCCTTACTGCTGTGTTGGGCTTGCAATGATATGGAATCTAGGCTGCCTTTACTACAGTCTTACATATTACTGTTGCCTCATCGTGAATCTACCCTAGCTTAATTTATTTCATGCCATCTTTAAGTTGAGATTTAGTGGCATGCTCTAGGTATGATAGTCGCACCACCATCGTGAAAAAGAGCACGTCACAGATAGTAAGTGATTATTGAGTTTGCTGTAATTTAAGGACGAGTTTGCAGTTCATTCTTGGGTACAGCTCAAAAACACAGGACGCAAGCGTGTAAACGGGATAAGGCGCTGCTTAATTAAAAAAAAAAAATTTGCCCCTTTCTTTTCCTTCCTTTTTTGCCGCAAAATTTTGCCGATATAGTGTTTTCTTTCACGCAATAAGCCACAGTTGGGTGTGTAATATTTCACTCAGTTTTTTGCTATAGTTCAGCTCCTGCAACATTGTGAACATGTGCAGCGAATGAAGGTCTAGATAATTTCTCACTGTGCCGCCTACTTTCTATACATTGCTTCAAAGGTATAAACTCTAATTAAATATGTGTTACTGTTTTCTGATTTCATGGCTCTGTTTATTTACAGAATCTTTCAGGCACTTCCTCGAGTGCGGATGAGGCAGTCCAGAAGAAATTGACACAAGACATAGTTGCCTTGGCAAAATAGTCGCCCGCAAGATCGCCAACATCATCAAGGGCCAGAAGAAGCACTTGTAGTTTTGATTATGAGAATATATTTGAACATATGCCTCATTCATCCACTGTGATTATCATTGCAGGGGCGCTGCCACATTGTGGGCCTTCTGCATGAAAACTGACACCAACGACGCATTTATGCAAGACCATTTGTGATGGGCTAATGAATGGCAAATAGACAGATACAAAACTAATACATTACCAATAGGCTAATATAGTTCAAATATGCAAATACAAAACAAATAGACCTATACAGAACCAATAGACCTATAAGAACCAATAGACCAATAAGAACCAGTAGACCAATAGGTGTTTCATAAACCAATAGGCTATTGGTTTTTCTATTGGGAATTTTTGCTAGGGTAAACAACTTAAACGAGGCGGTGCTGTCCGGAACGCTATGTCCACAAGATAGCCGAATCTTCGATGGAGGCGAAAATGCTTGATACCCGTGTACTTACATTTAGGTGCAGTAAAGAACCCGAGGTGGTCAAAATTTCCCGAGCCCTCCACTACGGCGTCCCTCATAATCACACCGCTGTCTTGCGACGATAAACCCCAACAATTACTTTATATATCAGTCAGTGAGCACGCTTTTGTCCACATGTGGATCCGGCACTCAGCAGTTTCGTTCTAGCTTGATGCATTCCGCGCGCAATGTCACAAAACACAAACATGGCGTAAGAAGGAAAGAAGTGTTAATTTTAAGGGCTCGTTTTTCTTTGTTATACACAATATTAATGAGCCCTAACAGACAATAATGCTAAGGAAAATAGGGGATGTTGTTAGTAGTAAATGTAAGGTAAATGTGAAGAAAGAAAAGTGGACGGAAAGATAACTTACCGTGGGCAGGGACCGATCCTGCGACCTTCGAATAACGCGTGCGATGCTCTACCAATTGAGCTACCGCGGCGGCCATCTCCCCGTCCACTTTATAGGGTATATATGTACATTTAAACGTGGGAGCGTCAGTCAGCGCCCCCAGTAGCCATGACAGCGAGTGTGGAACACTCTTTTTCTGCCTGTTGGCGTCACGTAGCACGTGAACTTATTACGAGCTGGCAGCTGACCAATAATCCCTCGCATACTACCTGACAGCATCAAGTCTGCCAGAACGAGACCCTCGCTATGAATGAAGGAAAGAAGTGTTAATTTTAAGGGCTCGTTTTTCTTTGTTATGCACAATATTAATGAGCCCTAACAGACAATAATGCCAAGGAAAGTATAGGGGATGTCGTAAGTAGTAAATGTAAGGTAAATGTGAAGAAAGAAAACATGGCGTAGGCTGTTGAAGATGAAGGCCTTTCAGCCGCGATCAGCATGTGGGCAGAAATTGTGTTTGTTACATCGTGACGGACGAGCAATCGGTTGCCGGCCATTTCACTTGTGAATGGACTATCATCACGGGCGCGCGGTGGTGTTTGCGGTATGTGATCAAGGAGGGGTACAGAGCACGTTCCGGGCAAACTTAACGCGGAAGCCTGCCGTCGTGTTCGCATTGAGAATGAAGTCGCACAAACCAAAAAATTGCGGCTTTTACACTTTTCCTACGCAGAACAAGTACAGGATTTGCGTATTCACCAAGAACATGAAACTGTGTTGATGTAACAGACATGTGATTATTTTTCTCGTGATATTTTGGATAATTCAGCGTTAGGTTAACTAGGGCGTTTCTTCACTCCCGTTAAAACCGAATTAACGAGCTGTTACTGTACTTGGAAGAGTAGCCGTGTGAGTTAAATGGTTTCCAATTTCCGTTCAAGTGGTGTAACGCGAAGCAGTACAAGTCTTCATTGTCGATGCGTGCCTTGTCCCACTTCACGCTACACCACCTTAGACAATATTGCACTCTCATGAATCCCACTTGAAGAAAGTTGTTGTTGTCGCTATACTAAATGGGAGTTTCCTATTGCTTGATGAGGCGTTCTTTCATCTCATACATGCAAATTTTTATTTCGAAATCTCATGCTATACTGATTTTCTAGGTTTCAAAAAGATGTATAACAGTGCATAGCGAAACATCTGAAGTAGCGGGACCTTAATACTAATTGTTGAGTTGACAGGAAAGTGCGCATATCTTGTTTTCACGTCTGTATTTCGTATGTCACCAAATAAACGAAATGGTGTTCCGCAGAAGTATTGACTTTCTTTCCAATTTTATTTTTCTATGTGGTGCATATAACAAATGTCAGTAGCTACTACATGTTTCTATTTTGTCTGTGCATGGTGCTACGCGCTCTTCCTAATGTGGCGAAGCAAATGGTACTGTTTAACGGTAGCGCTCTCCAGCGGCTCCTAGTGGGTCGTCCTCTTCTAAACGCCGCTCGCGCTCGGAGCCCGTGCTTTTGCCTCGATTGTCGCCATAGCGCGTTGTCGCCGAGTGCCGTCCAATAAACAGCTTAACACTAAGCATATATGTAAACACCTTTGACAAAGATCTGCCTGGCTGGGTGAAAGAATTCAGTTCAGCATCTAGCAATCTTGAAGAAAGGTCCAAACAGGTTTCAAAACGTCAGGTCTGCCACAACTGAAGCTGATGCAAATTCATTCCTAAGCTACATCGTTTTTGCGATCTACATATATTTCGGATGTTCTTGCGTTTATTTTTTTAATCGGCTGTAGAATGTTGTGTTCGAAAGGTTTTTCCTAAAACCGCACACCATCCACCACACAGCTCGCGTTGCGGACAACTGCAAATCCCGACAAAATGTTCAACAATTTCAAATCTTCATATGTAGAAGTCTAATTGTACGAAATGTAATCCAGCAGTTTTGTTCGCGTGCAGCTTGCCTAGAACAACATAAAGTGATATAAGCTAAAGACTAAGTGCAGTTATTCACAATATGCGCTTTCTAAAGTTCCGAGCTAATGTTTTTTGTTCACATTATAGGGTGGTTGTCGTTATTTGACAAACAACGAACAATATTGCTGCAATAAAGGGAAGGGGTAGACCAAGAATGCTCCGATAAATGACCGGGCTGTTGCTGACAAAATTGTTCAGCTGTAATCTTTCTAG
The DNA here is from genome assembly GCF_013339695.2 of Rhipicephalus sanguineus. Classification (NCBI taxonomy): domain Eukaryota; kingdom Metazoa; phylum Arthropoda; class Arachnida; order Ixodida; family Ixodidae; genus Rhipicephalus; species Rhipicephalus sanguineus. The sequence continues at coordinate 179,499,947 of NC_051179.1, forward strand.
TTGTTCTGTTGAGTACTTACTAAACAAATATTTCGGAAATTTATTGCGCGGCTCTAATTTTAATTCAACACATTTTGTTGCAGTAGTATTAGCAGTAGGGTTGATTTAAATTTGTATTTCTCATTGCCGAAAGATAAATGTAATTGCAATAATAATGCTATCTAATTCAGTGCCATGTAATATATTACATGGCATTGAATATAAGGTGCGCTGTTGCCGTATAAGGCAACAGCGCACCTTATTCGCTGAAAAATTCTTCCCCTTTGTATTTGTCAAAACAGAGGCTTAAGTACTACTACCTGCACGAATAATTATCAACTAAGTATCAACGAGAGAACTGCGTGTCCGTCCATTCATCACATAATTAGGCGAATGTAAAAAAGTTGCAGCTATTTCACTCTCTGAAGGTGGATGACCGGCGGAGCTGACGGGCATATCCCCGCCTCTGCTGCCGTCGGCGTTCCTCATAACTGCTGCTACTCGGGCGTGCTCACAATGAACGGTGGACTCATACCACGCAAGACCGTGCCAACCACTGACGCGGCGAAACGCGCGCGAATACGCGTACCGCTCTACTTAAACTTTCCGTACAGCTTCCGCGAAGTGGCCACCTGTTACATCGGTCCCACTGTCTCCAGGATCGGCCAACCGTTGACCAATCGACGATGTCAGTTAGTGACATCATGTGGCATCATGTATTGACGTCGTCGTGTGACGCCGCAAAATTTTGCGATCTGTGACGTCGTGATGACATCAAGTGAAGACGTCATTACTTGACGTCATTGATCGCTTGGCGGAGGTCAAGTGTCTTTCTTTTTCTGTTAGTGGACGGACGCGAACGGACTTCAAAAATAAAGCAGGTATGCCATTTACAGCTCGCCTGTAATAGAAGTCTGACATAAAAGTCTTTAACGCATGACAGACATCTCTTAATTTTTATTTCTCATTTATGTTCATCATACAGTCACGTCACGCAATACCAACTTTGCTATATATCGATCTTGTGAAACGGCCGCGAGCGCACCATGAGCGAAGCATGTCATGCCGTAAGTGGCATACATGTCATGATTTTTATGTTGTCACTTGTCCAATTATGTTCGTCATAGAGTCGTGTCGCGCCATACCATTTTTGGCACCTATTAAGCAAGCGAAACGGCCTAGAGCGCACCATGAGCATGGCATCTTAATCATGCTGTACATGACATACATCTCATGATTTTTATGTTATTACTTGTCATTTATGTTCGCCATACAGTCACGCTGCGCGATACTAATTTTGGTGTGTACTGGCAAAATGGCCGAGAACGCACCATGATTTTGCATGTACGTCATGTCGTAAATGACATGCATATCATAATTAGGATGTTAGGACCGGTCATCTATGTTCGTTATACATTTCTGTCACGCCATATCAATTTTGGTATATAGCCAGTGAATGAAAAGGCCGCGAGCACAGCATGTAAATTATGCTAAGCATGACATGCATGCCATTATTTTCATGTTACCACCTGTCATATATGTTCGTCATACAGTCACATCGCGCAACACCCATTTTGGTGTATATCAAGCGAGCGAAGCGACCGCGAGCTCAGCATGAGCATGACGTGTAAATCACGCTATGCATGGCATGCGGGCCATTATATTCTTATTCCCACCTGTCATAAATGTTCGTTATATAGTCCCATCGCGCAACAACAATTTTGGTGTATATCCAGCGAGCGAAATGGCCATAAGCTCCTCATGAGCGTAGCACGTAAGTCATGGCGCACATGACATGCAAGTCATTATTTTCTTATTCTCACCTGCAATAAATATTCGTCATAGAGTCACGTCACACAGCACCACTTTTGGTGTATATCAAGCGAGCGAAATGGCCACGAGCTCCCCATGAGCGTAGCACGTAAGTCATGGCGCACATGATATGCATGTCATTTGTTTCATGTTGCCATCTGGCATATACGTTCGTCATAGAGTCACATCGTGCGACACCAGTTTTGGTGTATATCAAGCGCGCGAAACGACCGCGAGCTCACCATGAGCGTGGCACGTAAGTCATCGCGCACGTGACATGCATGTCATGATTTTCATGTTACCACCTGTCATTTATGTTTGCGATACAGTCACCTCACGGAATACCACTTTTGTTTCATATCCATCAAGTTAAACGGCCGCGAGCGTCCCGAGACCATGACATTACATATCATGCCTTACATGACATGCCTGTCATGATTTGCACCTTAAGACTTGTCAGTTATATTTGACATACACTGTTGTCATGGTACACACATTTTAGTTTATATCAAGTTAAGAAACGGCTGCAAGAGCGCCAATACCGTGGCAAAATAAATCATGCCGTTTATGACATGCATGTCATGATTTTCATCACATGGGCTGTCATTTATGTTTGTCATACAGTCATGTTATGCCATGGCAATTTTGGTATACGTCTCATTAGGCAAACGGCCACGAGAGCAGAAAGTCGTAGGCGGCTAGACAGACAGACAGACAGACAGACAGACAGACAGACAGACAGACAGACAGACAGACAGACAGACAGACAGACAGACAGACAGACAGACAGACAGACAGACAGATAGATAGATAGATAGATAGATAGATAGATAGATAGATAGATAGATAGATAGACAGACAGACAGACAGACAGACAGACAGACAGACAGACAGACAGACAGACAGACAGACAGACAGATAGATAGATAGATAGATAGATAGATAGATAGATAGATAGATAGATAGATAGATAGATAGATAGATAGATAGATAGATAGATAGATAGATAGATAGATACGCTCAAAGTCGCTGAGGTTCGCTAAGAATTGCCTTGCACTTAAAAGCTATATTGACATCTCGCATACTTTTCGTTAGACACCACTGAACACTATATTGCATACAATCAAATAATGATAATTAACCTGCATTGCTAATTAATCATAACAATAAACAGTATAAGTCTATTATATGAACCCTATAAATTGAAATACCATCTATACTATACATGTGCTTCTACACTGACATCTGGCCCCATAAGTTTAACAGAAATTGTTCGATTCGTTATTATTAAATGCGAAGCATTTCTTAGCGAACCTTTGGCACTTTGAGTGTTTCTATCTACGTATCTATTTATCTATCTAGCCGCCTACGTCTGGGTGCTCTCATGATCGCCTCCTTAACTTGGTGTAGACCTAAATTGGCATGGGAGGGTAAGGGGATGTGACGAATATGACTGTCGGTTTATGATATGAATAACGTGAAAATCCTGTCGCGTACGTCGTCCAACCCATTCCTCAAGATACGTGTGACAAATACCCGTTTACAACCGGCCGCGGTGTGCGGGTATGCGCCACAGGTAATTGACAGTTTATATCTACCAAGGAACGGGGAGAACAGACATTGGGAACTTAAATGTGAGAGCGTTAAGAAAAAAGTCACAGTTTCGCCGCAACGGCGAAGCAATGAATGCGACAGCAACAAATTGGAATGTAACGCGAAGAACGGAAAGCAGCTCGAAATTGCCAGCGCATCGCTCGAGCCCAAAGGACGCACGAAAAGAACGCACACAGGACGAGCGCGAACTATCATGCGTCACAGCTCGATACTTGAAGAACACAGCTGAAACATAAAGCAGTACGCACGAAACGAACGAACAGGTACACACAGGACGAGCGCGAACTAAATGACGCAGTTGTTACTTATTTCTGTTTGAACAGCGCACTCCTTACGCAAACGTGGCCGCTGCAGCGAGCGAAGTGACCTTCGTACGCTCTGTGACTTAGCGCGTACATCGCGGGGAAAGCACAAGACATACAACCATCCGCTCCACCCCCCTTCTTTCCTTGAGCTAAGCGCAGGAATGCGACCACGCCCTGTAGGGCAAAGAGCATCGGCGTTCGTAGGAGCGGGGCGACGACCTTTAAAGACCAGCGCGCACATCGCGCCATCTCGCTGGTGAGTAAGAAAGCATGCTGAAGTAATTGGTGTATATAAAGAGCAGACAGCGGAAAGGCAAGGTTCTCCGTGCGCAAATATTAGAAGAAGCGAGCGAGCTGGCCGACGACTTTTGAATGTGCCCGTTGCGCTCCTCGCGCCATCTCGCTGGTAATTAAGAAACGCTTATAAGCGCCTGCCGTCTCTGAGTCCGTCCAGCGGAAAAGGGTGTGTATATAACGCTCGCCGTTAGCTATCTGGATGATCTGCGTTTCGTAGCGTAGTGGTTAGCGCCACGCGCTGCGGAGCGGGAGGTCCCTGGTTCGATTCCGCGCTTCGGAAGCACTTTCCTTAATTATTTTTCTTTAGGGCTTATATATATATACGGCGCATTACGGCGGCGACGGGGACGGACAAAAACCAGCCGAGACTGTCCATATAATTGCTATCGCAATAAAACCGACATCGGCAGCGTTGAACCGACGAATGGAAAGAAAGAATATTAGGATCTCAGCAGGAATCGAACGCGCAAGCATTCTGAGTGGCAATCAGGTATTCTGCCACAGAGCCACGCCAGGTCTATAAACTGGTTTGGAAAATCAGCCTATGCAGGCGTAACGCAGGTGCAACGACAGTTGTGGTTATGGTGCTGGCTATCTAATTTTGCAAGAAAGCAATAAACACTACACATGTACTCCTGCGATACAGGCGTCATATCAGATGAACGCCTGTGGTTCCAGTGTTGGCTCCGCTTTTATAGCAGTCGAATAAACATTACATTTGTATTTCTATGATTCAGAAAGCTGTATTGATGCATTGATCGACCCCGGAGGAACGCATTTACGAAAGTCACGTATGATATTCACATGATTGCACCATAAAGGGCACATAGTTTCGACAATGCTGACGTATGTACTCTAACGTGAGGGCTAACGTTACGTTGCACCATAAGTTACACTTTAAACGCCAGTGTTGTCGACGTGCCTGGTAAGGCCTCGATGTGCACACAGCTTCTACACTTACAAAAACACGTCGATCCACCTCGTAACGCTTGGCTAAAAGCCATAAAGTACAGCATAGAAGTACTCGCTGACTGCTTCGCATGAAACCGATTACCACAATGCGTGGGATCTGCCTAATTCTTATTTATTACTATTACTAATTTTCTGTACATCAGAGCGACAATTTGCATCACATCTGCTCACTTTTCCCGACTTTTAATGCGATCAACACGCACTTTGCCGTCATTTTAGCGACAGGCGATTTTTTACCCCTGTAGGGCTGCTTTCCCACAGTATAGAATGAGAAAAACTCTTGGGAAAAAAATCCACCGGCGTAATCACACCAAATTGCAAACACTTAGAAAGGTTGTCCTAGTGTATATGCCACTGGAGTGAAAATTGCGAATAATTGATCGTTGCGCTACAGTTTACTTTTAAAAAATCACCACATGCATTTTCAATTGAGGCACAAAAATGTCCCAGGAAAAAAATCCTGCCGGCGGATCGAACCTAATCGCGATGTACAGCATATGAACTTTGTTGGTGTTAAATACCTTGAGTTCAAATTGCGAAAAGTGAGGCATTGCTTAGTAATCATTTTAAATGCGAAGCATTTCTTGGCGAACCTTTGGCACTTGGAGCGTTTCTATCTACGTATCTATCTATCTATCTATCTATCTATCTATCTATCTATCTAGCCGCCTACGTCTGGGTCCTCTCATGATCGCCTCCTCAACTTCGCGTAGACCAAAATTGGCATGAGAGGGTAAGGAGATTTGATGAATATGACTGTCGGGTCATGACATGAATAACGTGAAAATCCTGTCGCGTACGTCGTCAAACCCGTTCCGCCAGACACGTGTGGCACATACCCGTTTACCACGGACCGCGGTGTACGGGTATGCGTCACAGGTGATTGACAGCTTATATCTATCCAGGAATGGCGAGAACAGAAGATGGTAACTTAACTGCGAGGGCGTTAAGAAAAACCGACATCGGCAGCTTTGACCCGACGAATGGAAAGAATGAAAATTAGGATCGTAGCAGGAATCGAACCCAAGCATTCTGCGTGGCAATCAGATATTCTACCACGGAGCCACGCCAGGTTTATAAACTGGTATGGAAAAACAGCCTATGCAGGTGTATTGTCGGTGCAACGTCAGTTGTAGTTATGGTGCTGGCGATTTTATTTTGCAAGAAAGCAATAAACACTACATGATACTCCTACGATGTGTACTCCTACGATACAGGCGTCATATCAGATTAACGTCTGTGGTTCCAGTGTTGGCTCCGCTTTTATAGCAGTCTAATAAACATTACATTTGTATTCCTATGATTCAGCAAGCTATATTGAAGCACTGCTCGACCCCAGAGCAATACATTAACGAAAGTTACATATGATATATTCACATCATCGCACCGTAAGGTGCACTTAGTCCGCCAGAACGACGCAGTGTCCTCTTCATTTCTTACGAGGCTGGGCGATGGCCTCAGGCTGACCGAGGATGATGCCAGATTGATTGACAGCCGCTTTGTAGACTAGGCTACGTAGGCCACATACGCCCATGTAGTCTACGAATACGACAAGCGCAATCTATTTAGTTTCTTTATTTCTTTCTACCTTTCACTTATCCCCCCCCCCCCCCCCGCACAGCGGCGAACGTGCCCGTCAGCACTGAAGGCATTATAAAAGCTTCGGAGAAAATAGAAAAAAAAAAACACGCCAGAGACGTGAGATGGGAGTTTTTTGTTCGTGAACTCCATTTGACGAATGGCGTCAGATAGTGAATTTACCTATTTTCTCCCACATAATTTTGTAACGAAGTAAAATTGAGGACGCAGAACCTTATTACATCCACCTCATTACACCCTAAGGGAGTACTGTCTAGATGCAGGTAGTATTAAGGAGGATTGTGGCCCTTAAAACGCCCAATTTGTCTAGTTTTGACTTGCAGTTTGGGAAAAGTGTACGTGGCGTGGAGAAGCAGCGCGCGCATCGCAACGTGCGGGGCGATGATCTTTAAAGGGTGCCCCTCGCGCCCTTCGCGCCATCTCGCTGGTGACCAAGAAAGCGCGCTGAATTGTAAATGGTGTATATAAATAGCTCGCCGTTAGCAGGCTGGAAGACTTACGCCTCGTGGCATAGCCACCTAACGCCACGCGCTACGGAGCGAGAGAGCGCTCGTTCGCTTCCGCGCTGTCGAAACCCAAATTCTGTAGTATGTTTCTTTGGACATTTTCTATGTCCAAAGCTGTGTGTGAATGTGTGTACACACACACACACACACACACACACACACACACACACACACACACACACACACACACACACACACACACACACACACACACACACACACACACACACACACACACACACACACACACACACACACACATATATATATATATATATATATATATATATATTGTGAGCACAATATTCACAACATGCTTCCTTCATTCTCTTCACCTGTATGTAATCATCATCACTGTGAGCGTCATCTTCGTTCTGAGCGTTGGTCAGGCGGCTCTGCTGAATAAAAGGCGTCGAGACCACGACTGTGCTGCGGTCTTTCAGAGTGGTGGAGGCTGCTTTAGATCCCCAAGTCCTCTACGGCGTCGAGTTCCCCTGGAGCTTCGTTCGGGTCGCCGCTTGCTCCGCCTATCCGCTGTCATGGCCCAAGACACGCTGCCCGGTCCATCCGGCATCCCCGCCCAGCCACCCGCCCCCGCATATACCGTCACCGCCCGGCAGCGGGACCCACCTATCTTCTCCGGTCTCCCATGCGACGATGTCGAAGTATGGCTGAAGGAGTACGTCATGACAAGTGTGTATAACTGGGACAATCCTCAAAAACTTCGCCACGTCGCATTCTATCTGTCCGACGTAGCGAAAACGTGTTTTTTTAACCACGAGGACATCTTCGCTGATTGGCCTACCTTCCCTCAACAAATCCGGAGAATTTTTGGGACACCCAACATTCATTCTGAAGTCTCGAAGAGAAAGCTCGACGGCCGCGTACAACACCCAGGGGAGACGTACACTCCGTACATCGAAGACGTCTTTGCCCTTTGCCGCCGCGTGGACTCGGCTATGACGGAGGCTGATCGTGTTCGACACATCCTCAAAGGGACAGGCCACGTCGCGTTCAACGCTCTGGCCGTCAAAAACCCCAACACCGTCGAGGATGTCATCACGACTTGCCAGCATCTTGACGAACTACAAGCCATCCGTTTGCACCCAGACGCCTGTGACAGCCGACCTTCTTCGGATGCGGATTTGCGTACGCTGATTCGCACTCTGATTCGCGAAGAGCTTCAAGCGCAAGGACTGTCCTGTCCGCCCGCCCCTCAGCCTCACTCCTCGGCTTTTAGTCTGCGCGACATCATCAAAGAGAAGCTGTCCTCCATGGCTTGCGCTATCACGCCTGACACTCCGACGCCACCAACTCCGCCCGCGACGTATGCGCAAATCGTGGCCATGCAACCTGCCTTGGTTCAGCGCGTGCATCCTGTGCCTGCTCAGACCAACTTAGCAGCATTTGCACCCCGTTCACCTGTCCCACCTGCTCCTGCATCTTACACCCCCTGGCGCTCATCTCGCCCAATATGTTATTATTGTGGCATTCGAGGCCACATCTCACGGTTTTGTCGCAAGCGCCAGCAGGACGAACGCCGCGGCTACGATGTTTACGAAAGGGATTCGACGTCCTCTCCTAACCAGTACGAGCGCCGCGCTCCAACACGTTCCTTCTCCCCGTCCTCTCCTCCCGACGCACCTCGAACACACCGTCCAGGACGACGCCGTTCCCCTTCTCCTTTGCGCCGCTCAACATCGCCTCTACAGCCGGTCACCCATGCCTCTGAATACCGCTCGGAAAACTAAGTGGTGCAGTTTTTGGAGGGAAAGCTGCATCGCTCGGACAAACACCAAAACCTCCAGAGGGCCCGGCCAATTTGTTATTAGTGTATGCTGAAGGGGTGCCTATTCAAGCATTGGTGGACACGGGAGCTGCTATTTCTGTTATTCATGCGGATTTGTGTCGTCGTCTACGTCAGGTTACTACACCTTATACTGGCACTTCCTTGCGTAGCGCAAATGACTTTACGATACGGCCGTCAGCACAGTGCACCGTTCGTGTTATTATTGATGGGATCCGGCACCATATTCAATTCGCCGTATTGACTTCCTGTGCTTATATGCTAATTTTGGGATGGGACTTTCTTTCTGGTGCTTCCGCCTTCATCTCTTGTCGACAACGCCTCGTACACATGCGAGAGACTGATGATACCGACGAGGAATCTTGGTCACGCCACCGTTTACGAACCGTCCACGATTCCCTGGTGCCACCTGGCCACGAACAAGTATTCACGGTTGCATCAGATATAATTGACCACGGTGATGTTCTAGTTGCTCCATCAGCCCGTTGTCTCTCCAAGGGAATTGCACTAGCGTCGAGTCTTCTTCGCTTCACCAACGGCACCGCCTGTCTCGCTGTACTCAACGTCACAAATGAGCCGATTCTGCTTCCTGAAGGCTCTGTTGTCGTTTGCGGCGTGGACACGCAACCTCTCTCTGTGGTGGCTACGAATACTGATGGTTAATTACAGCCTTTAAGAATTTGCAAGTGGAAGTCGCATCGATTAAGAAAAAACAAGATGACTGGTCTGAACAGATAGAGAAAAAGCAAAATCACGTCGAAGCACCGGTCCCGAAGCCGGTCAGTCAGGAAGACGCGCCGGGAGAGTTAGACAATTCCCCCCCGGCAAAAAAGAGGGCGACTAGTGACATTAATCAAACGATGTTTGAGGCCATACAACAAGTGCAGTTACAAATGCAACAAATGCAAGAGCAAATGCAACAGTTCCAGCAAGCCTTCCAAGAGCAAACGAAAAATAGTTTCAAGGTAGAAAAACTGTGGAAGTGGTGCAGTAACGCCGAGAAAAGATTAAAGAAAATAGAAGGAGCATACGAGGAAGACAAAGACATTTTAATTTCGGACTCGGAAGAGTCGAGAACGGGGCACGAATCCTCTAGAGGAGCAGTGCTAAAGAGAACGCTAACCGGAGTCAGTAAGGCCAACCCGTTGGATAATCATGGCCAACACACAAAGGTTCGAAGTGTGGCAATGGAATTGTCGCAGCATCCTCAATAAAAAGGATACGCTACAACAATTGTTAAGGACGATCGGGGACAAACCAAAAGTCATTATGCTGCAGGAAACCCTAACGAAGAAAATAAACTTTACCGGGTACAAAACGGTGGGTAAAATAGAAGACAATGGCGGCAGGGGAGTCGTAACCCTCGTAGACAAAAAGCTACCGTTCGTAGAACACGATTTAAAATTGGGAACAAGTAAGATTGAGTACGTTTTGACCGAGATCGTACTCAAGAGACAGAGTGGTAAGGCGCATAGCATTTTCTGCCTTAACGTTTACAGCAGTCCAAAAGACAAAAAACAGAGCTGTAGAGCGATTTTCAATAAAACGCTAAAACTAGCGAGCACTTCCCCACTCGTCATCTGTGGGGACTTTAACGCGGCACACCACACGTGGGGATATACGTGGTATATGAAGAAGGGCGAAGACCTGTGGAACCTAGCGGTAGACTTGGGGTTATGCCTGATTACAGATCCGGCATACCCCACGCGCTGCGGAACGTCCTCTTGCCGAGACACCACGCCCGACCTGACCTTCGTACACAATGCCACAGAGGCTACGTGGGAAAACTCGGGCATGGACCTGGGTAGCGACCATTACATCGTACGGATAGGAATAGGTGCCCCGAGGGAGAAGACGAGAGTCTTCAAGTACACCGATTGGGACCTTCTCAGAAAGATCAGAGCGGAAAGGACGGATCACGACGAGATGGACGCGAGATCTTATAAGAGTTGGATTGACCAACTCGGACAAGATCTCAAGAAAGCTACGAAGGAGATCACAGCGAACGAAGAAATAGAAAGCATGGACAGTAAACTAGCACACATGATAGAAGCCAAGCAATCCATCCTCAAAAAATGGAAAACGCAGAGGCTTAACAGAAGGCTAAGAAAGAAGATAGCGGAACTAAACATACAAATCGAAGAACACTCTAAAGCACTAGCAAGACAGCAGTGGGACGAGGTATGTAACATTGCAGAAGGTAAGATCAAACGCGGAGGTAGCTGGAATCTGTTGAGGCATCTGTTAAAAGATGGCGATACCAAATCCGGCAAACGCACGATGATCAGTAAATTGGTACACCAAGAAAGCAAAGATAAACCGCAGGATGAAATCATGAAACGATTGGCAGAGAAGTATTTGCCACTGGCACAAGACGGTGAAAGAGATGACGAAATAAAATACAAGGGGGAACTGTGCGAGGAAATGGACAAAGAATTTACGAAGGGAGACGTGAGGTCGGCTTTGCACGACCTCTACAGTAAGTCAGCAGCAGGGCCAGACGGCATCACAAATAAACTTCTCAAGAACTTGGACGAGGAATCCCTTAATTTCCTGACAGATCATTTCAACGAACTGTGGAAGGAAGGGAAATACGCGGACGAGTGGAGGAAGGCCTCCACGGTTCTCATACCCAAACTGGGTAAACCGCTGGGGCTCGACAACCTCCGTCCCATCTCCCTTACCTCGTGTCTAGGCAAAACGATGGAACACATGATTCTCAACAGACTCACGAGGCACTTGGAACAAAGCGACAAGTTGCCTTACAATATGATAGGATTCCGTCCTGGGTTGTCAACCGAGGATGCCATGCTTTTAATCAAGCATCAGGTCCTGCAGGTCAGCCCAAAGCACACGAGAGTGATCTTGGGGCTGGACGTCGAGAAAGCCTTTGATAGGGTGACGCACAAAGCCATACTCGAAGCCTTGTCAGATATGGGACTCGGAGAAAGGCTCTTTAATGTGGTCAAATCCTTCCTGGGAGACAGAAAAGCCAGCCTCAAGCTGGGAGAACTGAGGTCGAAAGACGAACACGAACTGGGGAACAGAGGCACTCCGCAAGGAGCAGTGCTGTCTCCAGTGCTTTTCAATCTGGCCATGACCAGAGTTGCTAAGGAACTAGAAAGGATTGAGGGGGTGGGTTTCGCGATATACGCGGACGACGTAACCATCTGGAGTGCTCAAGGGAGCATGGGAGAAACCGAGACGAGAATGCAGGAATGCGTTCGAGTGGTCGAGGACAGCCTAAGCGGAATGGGCCTGAGGTGTTGGGCTGCAAAGTCGGAGTTACTAATCTTAAAGCGAGGTAGGGGTAGAAGACCCAAAGGGTACGACCCCGATAACGAACCCAAGATAACACTAACATGCCAAGACGGATCTGCAATAAGGCAAGTCGAGGAGCTCAAAATACTGGGCTATTACATTGACGACAAGGGTTGTAACTCTACTACCATACAGAAAATCTCGGAGAAAACGGCACAGGTCGTGAGACTTTTAAAGCGAATAACCAACAGACACAGTGGCATAGGAGAGGACAGCGCGCTACGGCTGGTCCATGCCTTCGCCCTTTGCCACTTTAGATATGTGGGAGGTCTAGTAAACTGGGCGGTCACGGACCGCAACAAGTTAAACGCTTTACTCAGAAAGCTAACGAAGTTCGCTCTCGGGTTGCCCATTAGCACGCCGAACAAGCAACTAGCAGATCTAGGAGTCCATAACACCATGGAGGAGATTGCGGAGGCACAACAGGTAACGCAACTCGCTAGATTAAACAAGACGCGCGCGGGTAAAAAAATACTCGCTGCAATAGGACTAGACCCGAATAGAATGCGTGAGCCGGAGGAGGTCGAGGTGGAGCTTAATTGCGAGCAGAGAGATGCGATCAGAACCACCCCTCTCCCAAGGAACATGCATCCAGTACATAACGTAAACAGGAGAAAGGCGAGGGCGCAAGCCCTTCTTAAAGAAATTGAGAGCGTGGGAACACAGGCGGCGATTGTTGACGCGGCATGGGTCAGAGGTAGAAAAGCATACACGGCAGTAGTCGTAGACATTAAAGGAGAGGTGCAGGACGCGATAACCGTACTCAGTAAGGAATCGTTTGTCGCAGAACAGGCCGCGATAGCCCTGGCGGTCAGGAGTAACAAATGGACGCACGTATATAGCGACTCAAAAACGGCGGGGAAAAGCTTTGAGAAAGGCCTAGTAGCCAAATGCGTAAGAAAGATCTTAGGAGAAGGAGAAATCCCAGAAACAGCCATCAGATGGTTTCCTGCGCATATGGGACAAGTGGACGAAACCCGAGTGAACCTCAACGAGGTCGCCAACGACCGGGCACGAGGACTGACATGCTGTGCCGGTCAAACTCGAGGTGACGTCTATGACCATTCGGGGGACACAAAAGATTCACTGCTGTCGTACAACGAAATTACAAAACACTACTACATGGAGCGTAGGCATTTTCCGTTGCCACACCTAAAATTAAATAGACCACAGGCGGTCAGTCTGCGGTTACTGCAGACGGGTACCTACCCGACACCGTACAACGTAAATAAAATTTATCCGGAGCTGGAATTAAGGACAGTGTGCGATGCATGTAATGGCGTCATGGCAATCAGACACGTGATGGCGGGATGCCCCGCCTCTCTCGCCGATCCCGACCGGGAATGGGAGAAGTGGATGCGGCTCATCAAGAGCGACGAACTGGACGATCAATTAAGGGCTGTCCAGAAGGCCCGCGACGCCGCCACCCGTCTCGGACTGGTGGTGCCGACGTGGACGCGGCCCGCCTCGGCCTAAAAAACCGAGCTTCAGGACTGTTTATAATAAAGTTATTCAATCAATACATTCCCCTATTCTAGGACAGACTTCGGTGACAGCTCATCGCATACACACTGATGGAACTTCAATTGTCCGCCACCGACCATACAGTGTATCTACTAGCGAACGCGAGATCATCGACAAGCACGTTACCGATATGCTCAAGCAAAATATTATCCGCCCCTCCGCAAGCCCTTGGTCCTCACCTGTCGTTCTTGTGCGCAAGAAAGACGGCTCGGTGCGATTCTGCGTTGATTACCATGCCTTGAACAAAATAACCAGAAAAGACGTATATCCCTTGCCTCGCATTGATGATGCCTTAGATTCGTTGCAAGGAGCGGAATATTATTCAAGCCTTGACCTGCGCTCCGGTTACTGGCAAATTCCAATGCACGAGGATGATAAGGATGATATATATATATATATATATATATATATATATATATATATATATATATATATATATATATATATATATATATATATATATATACAACGTTCGTTCGTTTGTCCCTGTATATTTTCACTAACGTTTCATTTCGTCTGGTGGACCAGACATTGTCGAAATGCCGACATGAAAGCAGTGCGCTTTTTCCTAGGCAAGAAAATTTAATTCACAGATGAAATCTCCCACTGCACTAATGGCATTCGGGCAGGCCTACTCCGGCGTCGAAGCAGCCATGGAAAATTAGAACGGTCGAACTCATTGCGGGGCTAAGCTTGAATGTCAAATGACAGCGTGTCTGCACGCTCGTCCTACCTGCTAGTACGAATCAGCACTCCGACAAACTTGCGCCGCTTCCGCACTTTTCGACCACACTTGATTCCCTCTCGCTCGACCTAGACGAGTGCATGTCAACATTTTCACAAATTACGAGCAAAAAGAAAAACTAAATAATCGGCGAAGCCTACAGTGTGAGGCTTGAAAAAGCGAAACTGGACTATTCTGAAGACTAATGTGGTTGTTTCAAGCCTGTTTGTAGGCCTTATCTAGGTGACGAAGGTTGTTTCTATGTCGCTTCTACGTCGTTGCTAGGTCGTTTCTACGTGTTGATTCTCAGCGCAGAGAGGTTCGAGTTAAACCCTGGACAGTCACAGACACTACACGGTTGTCCAAACTCCAGAAAAAGAAACTCGCGCTGAAACAAGCTTTCGCACCAGTCATGGATCTACGGGCACGTCGTCGTTGGCGTAGGCCTTTCATCGCTTCGGGGTCTTCCCGCAGCCGCCGTTGCCTTTCCCGTTACCTAGTATTCCCTCGTCGTACGTACTCGGGTTCTACGGCTCGCCGCAGTCCTTTGGTAGCTACTTGTTGTTTGGCTAACTGTTGGCTTCATTTTTATTGTACCAATGGTGAGTAGCGGGATTTACCCTATTTATGTGGCACATACCCGTTTATGGTAGTTTGTTGGTTCATCGGACAAGGAATGAGTTACTGAACAGCTTCGACGTTAAATTACAGGGCGAATGTGCCTGGCACTGAGGCATTCGGACACTATCGCATATAACATCCTCCTCTTCTGGGGAGACCGCTCTTAGTCGGCTCTGAGCATACAGTGATGAATTGCAAAATGCGCATGGGCAATTATCCATTTGCCTAAGATGACTCGAAGGTGAAAGCCATCTTCTTCCGCGTCAATAGCATGGAATCCCTCCCCCTCCACCCGACGACGAAAGCTCTCTACTCATAGCGCTGTCTCGCAGTGCCTTAGTGATCAGCCCACGTTTCACCACGCGATGCTGTCGCGTGGTGACGTCATCATGCGATGTCACGTGATGCTAATTTACGCGACAGGTGACGTCATGACATCGTGGGGTGAGGCCTTCACATGATGTTAATTTTTCCCATCACTCGTGTTGACGCCGCCGATGCCGCGGCGTTCACTTTGCGCATTTGATTAGGTTAATAAGTTCAAAGGCTGCAGCCACATGTACAGGTCAAGTATTTCCTCGAGCACCAATACGTTGGAATAACACTGAACAGCCATCTACTTACGCAGCTACTTTGATTGTCGGCCGTTCTTTGGAAACAAACGATGCCATAGCGAAGACAACACAATATTGTTGACCGTTTTCCAGCGAAAGCTGTTATGAGATCATTTCAACGGCCGTTTTTGGCGCCGTAGTTGTCCGCCGCCGCCGGTGTCCGTAACCACTATCGCACGAAATAAGAAAAAAAGGAAAAAGAAAAAATTTCCAGAATGGAACGAGGTTCGGACCTGGGCCCTCTGCGTGGGAGCCCAGTGTTCTACCTCGGGGCCATGCCGGTGCTTGAAACTGCGTTGCAAAAAGACCCTATACAGGCGTCATGTCGGGAAGGAACCACATTAACATATGTAATGTAGTGTGGTAAAAGAGTAAAATAACAACCAGGCGTCACACAAACGCGAATTTTGTAACCGGGCGTCACACAATGCAAATTGCGCAACGAGTGGGTTGTTGAGTGCTTCCAACCCATTACAGAGGCCTCTGCGATAATTCTTCATAGTCATCAGCCACAGCATCAACAAAGTGCACATAATGCCTTACAGGTGTTTAGCGAGTACCACGGTTCTCCGCAGAATGACGAAAAATTGCATAGTGGCTGCTTCCCTACTTCACAAAAATTGATGATTTATAGCGTAGTGGGTTCCTGGCAAGCGCACTTCTATTGGTTGCCAAGGAAGCCCATAAGGCTCCCATGATCCACTTCATCAGGCTCTCAATAAAGTTAATTCCTTCTCTCTCTCGCTCTCCGTTTCTCCGGTTAACGTATGTTATAAAGCGTGGTGGGACAGTTAAATAACGACCGGGCGTCACACAATATGAATTACGTAACTAGTGGGTCGTTTAACGCTTCCAACTCATTACAAAGGGCTCAGCCATAATTCTTCATCGTCATCAACCACCGGAATAACAAATTGCACATAATGCCTCACAGATGGTACCTCGCTTCTCCGCAGAATAACGAATAATATCGTGGTGGGTGCTTCCGAACTTCCCAAAAATTATGATTTGTGGCGTAGTGGGTACGTTGTTAATGTACTTGTATTAGTAGCCACAAGAGAGTTTATAACGGGCTCTAGAAATGCCGCTCTTCCAGCTTTCGCTGTAACTGTGCTGCGCTTTCCGCTCAGGCCTGGCGTTTTTTTATTCAACATTGAGCCTTGGGAAGTCGCCTAGAAGACGATGAAGTTGACCAGGACTTCACAGCCTATTGCTGAAAGCTGCGATGCATTTAAACCTGAAAGCACTGCGGTGCCGGTTGATCATTACCTCGGCCTTAAAAAAAATAGAAAGTTAACGTGCAGTCTCCATCACGTTCAGGAACGCTGTATAATGTGCTTCCTGTTCTCCGAAGAAGCGTGATAATACATACAAACCACCCACGAGCAATATTGTGCCATAATGCGCATGCGCAGGGAATGTCCTATCCGTACGTTGTATCCAAGGAGAAGCACGCGAGTGGGAAACCACCACCGCAGCCTTTATTTATTGCGATCAATTTCAGCGGGTGTATCTTTAGCCGCACCGATCTCCACTAGGTTTGCTGGATGGCGCTTCGAGCTCTCCAGCGCACGGTAACCGGAAGTTAGAGCACTTGTCCCGGAAGTTCGGCAAAAAGCCGCTGTGCATGCGTAGCTGCTGCAATGTTTGGACCGGTATCGTTCGCATTAAAATGCCTGCTTGTTGTGCCGTAAACGGTACAGCATTTGCTAAAATTGTCGATAAAAGCTGTAACCACTTGTCGAATCAAAGTAGAAAATGTCGGTTTCCAATAAGCACCAATGTGCATATTGGGTTATTGTCCCTCAAAACTAGCAATGTATGTGTTCATCAAGCCATAAGTTTTTCCTCTAGAGCAGAACTAGAGTGTACTAGAATAAATATTCTAGTACACTCTAGCAGAACTGTCCCCGTGGTGGCTCTGTGGCTACGGTGCTGGGCTGCCGATCCGAAATACGTGGGTTCGATCAAAGCCTCGGCAGTCGCATTCGATGGAGGCGAAATGCTAGAGGTCCGTGTGCAGTGCGATATCAGTGCATGTGAGAGAATGCCAGGTGGTCGACATTATTCGGAGCCCTTCTCTAAGCGTGAATCATTATTATATCGTAATTTAGGCTCCTAGCACCCCAGAAATTATTAATCATCCAGCAAGACTTGCCCTAGGTAACACTTTCACCACGCCCTGGTAACGAATATATTTGCATACTTTTTCTTACAGTACTGCGAAGGGTTCCAATGTATTCGTTTTTAAAAAAGTTATAACAGGAGCAAGCAGCGCACTCACTGCAGGTTATTTTTATTTTCAGCATGCAGCGGTCCCATAACGGAAACTTCTGTGCCGGTCAGCGTCTTTCGCGTTGATATCGAACTCGCTTTTCTTTTCTTGAGCGCTGGTTGATTTTCGGCTAAGTGATTTTACGACTGTTAATTTATTGTAAGACACCCATGTGTCCGCTCGCCAGCGTGAATCCAATTCGAGCTGCGCCTTGTCCGCTAAAGCCAAGACACAAGAGACCTTTTCCTTCCTTTTCTCTGCTAAATTCTGATAAATATTCGCGTCGCATATTTCTGTAGCATATAGTATTTGTGGTCTGGAAGAAAATTACGTCTTCAAAAATGCAATGAGGTGTGAACACAAGCCAAAATGAACGCTAATTGGCAGCTGAGAAGCGCAGCAGAAGACCCACTTCCGGGACGCGCTTTTAAACTTCCGGTGGTTGTGCGCGCGCCCGGCCGTTGCAGCAGCAAAGCGCCATTCACTAAACCTAGTGGAGATCAGTGGTTAGCCACCTCCCAGCCACTCAGCGATGGAAATTTTTCTATATATTTAACAACAAAGCTCGTGCAACAACTTCACGGCGGCTCCAGTGAACAGTCCTCTCTAGGAACCGTCTCCACAATTGACGGGATGTAGAAAATACTCTTGATCTCGCGCAGTCGATGGAATGGGTCCTGCCTGTCATCCCGGCACGGGCGGTCTTTTCTGGGGACATCTAGGTGAGTGTTCAGCACCAGAACCGACATGAAGTACCGCAGTGGGCTTCTGCCTCCTTGAATAGGTCTGATCTGCGCGCGCGACGAGAGACAGAAAGTTACGCAGCCCACCGGACTAAAATACGCTACAGTTACGATTAAAATACGCTACGCAACCCGTAGCTACAAATACGATTAAAATACGCTACGCAACCCAACCGACAAGATTGGCAACTCGCTTGCTCTTGAAGTCCCTTAGAGCATTACGCAGCCTGCCCGATAAAGCAGACAACTCGCTTGCTTTTCACGTCGCTTAGAGCTTCAGGCAGCCGTCCTGATTAAGATACACTAGACTGTCACCTTCTAAATCCTTCAGAGCGTTACGCAGCCGACCCCAAAAGATTACCCAGCCCACCCGAGTAAGATCCACAGCTCGGTTGCCTTGTCAGTCCTTTAGAGCGTTACGCAGCACCTCCTACCCTCCCGATTAATACACAAAACGCGCTTGCCGTTAAGGGGGGACGCGGAGAGCGTTTTAACTTTTTAGTTTCGTGGCCTAGGTTGATGAAATTTCGCACACACGCTACAAATCATCTTCAAAAGACAAATGTAAATTTCGATAAAGATATCGTTACTGTTTTTTTTTAATGAATGTTCACAAGGTCCTTGCTCACGGAAAGCCTGGCACAGTGATGAAACATGCTAGGAGGCTGGAACTAGATTGTATCTTTGCTCACAAATCGTTTGCACTTAAAAACTGTCAGGTTTTTTTACAGCCCTAATAATTTTATGCTGAACATTACATGCAGATGCCTGTGTCTTAGCTAATCATGTCATTCATTAATTATGAAATAAGAAAATATTGAAACCCCGAACGAAAACTCCAAGGTTTTGCTGAAGGACCGCAGAGTCAATGGAAACAGAAAAAGGAGAAGGCAGGGAGGTTAACCAGAAACACTTCCGGTTGGCTACCCTACACTGGGCGGTCGGGGAAGGGGAATAGAAAGACGAGAAATAGAGAGGAGGAATGAATTACAATAAAAGAAACAGCATAAATATCGGTCTAGCCATGGTTGTGCTATGCTTTCCACAAGCGAAGTGGCAGGCACAAAACACTTTTGAGAAAATGGACAAAAAAGTTTTCGTTGCAGTTGACCCTATGCTAAAGTGTGCCAGGACAATACTAATTGGTGTCCTTGCAAGGAGGCAATCTTTAGGACCTTTTATTACCCTCTACTATTTACCGCAGACGCTTTTGTGCAGGCCCCTGGAACGCAAGTGCACCAGGCTGCATGTAAACGTTGGGCATGTTGGACTGTATCGCTACTTTTGCGGCTGCGGAACGTGTCTCAGGCAGCCTAAACAGTGGTGTATTAGTTTGATGAAGCTTTTTTACGATCACCCCTGTCGAATACTAACGCCTAAATATCGATTTCCTTGCACAACGAACCGCACCCGCGCCGCAGAGCCGACGCCTTCTCGACTGTCCCCACTAGCGGAAGAGCGTTCTCGTTTCACTCAAACGGGACCAGGAACGCGCGCGCGCAAAGCTCGGTTCTCAGAGGAGCGGCGCGAGAGGAAGGGCCGGCAGTTCGTCATCGAAGTAAAGCCGGTAAAGCGGCACGTGCTCGCGCGTCATCTGATAAGTAGTAAGCGTTTTGATGATAAAGCGCTATGGCTTGATGTACTACATCGCTGTCGCTTTATTACGCTCCCGGCAAGGAATGACACGACGTGCCGACACCCAGTCTGTACGCCCGAATACTGGCTCGCCCGATCCATGCGATACCGTCCCCCGTTTTCCTCCGTACGAAACCTTGCCTCCCTTACGCGCGTCACCTTTCGAAGCGGCGATTGACGTGCTTAAGGCCGCGCAGTGATCAAGCAGCGGGCTCTCCGCCCGTAAACACAGCGGCCGTCGCCTTGGCAACACACTAATAGAAAAGGGCGCCTCAACGATGACGCGCGCTCCGCCAATAGGAGCGCCGCGTACATTTCAAGGTTCGTTTGAACGACCACAGATTTTTTCGCGCTCTTTCTCTGCGGTGAGCGTAAGCGAGAAGGGCTGGAACGGAAAGACGCACGCTTGAGCTTTGACAAGATGGCGGCGCTAGATGGCAGGAAAGACGAGATACGACGCCGTGAATTGCACCGTTTTAGCGCGATTTTTGGCTTCTTTTTCACGGACCTCACTCACAAAATTATTTTTTCCGGAACGTAGAGTGTGTTTTCAGTGTAATCGTTTAGATACTGAGGAAAAAGAGGCCACAGATGCCAAAACGAGTGTTTCCGGAAAATCGATTTCTTTTTGCGGATTTTCGCTATTTGATCTCCGCGGCCCCCTTAGGTCACAGAGACTGTTACGCAACCCACCTTTAACGATACACAGTTCACTCGCCTTTAAGTCATGTAGAGCGTTACGCAGCTGAGTCGATTAGATACACCACTCGCTTCCCTTTCAAGTCATTTGATAACAAATTCTCAGGCTTGGTATGACCGCCTTCCCATTGGTGGGATGCCCTAATCTGTACGATTTCAAGCTAATACAGGGGCAGACAGGCAATGCTCATCCCACAAAACACAACTCCCTGCAATTCAACAGTGCAATCGACTACAGAGAGTATAGCATAACATTTGTAAATACGCATATACTGGCTTGAAGTAACTTACTAACTCCAGAGAAATACAGTAACGGCAGTCGATGTGTTTATTACTGTGCCACACATCTACTGCACCGGGCCCCATCGCGAGTCAAACAACGCAAGGTGTAAACGCGAGGTGTTTGTCTAGTTATGGCTGTGGACGTAATTTTCAAGAGGGCTTGAGAATGCACGCAGAGACTTTTAAACGGACAATTTTTAAGGCCAACTTAAAAACGATGTCTGAACATGCTCCGCCTTGTTTCCAAGATGACACGGGCTATTCAGTTCCCAAGATGACACGGGCTATGAGAGATGCCTTAGTGGACGGATCCACTAATTTCGACCGCGTGGGGTTCTACAACGGGGACAGACATTCCACAGTACAAGGGCAACTATCATACGTCGTGCATCGAAATGCGAGTGCCGCGGAACGGATCGAACCCGCGTCTTTCGGGTCAGCAGACAAGCACCGTAACAACTGTACCACTGAGGTGGACAGGCCACTATAGGCACCGGTCATGGACCAGGGGGCCCGACGTAGCTCTTATATTAAGAACTTTAGACATTCGAGGAACACATGGACGTGCTGAAGCATCTCTCTCTCTATGCGCCTTCTCAGTGAAGGCGGCTTGGGTGCAGCCACTTTAGCTCTCCGGGATGTTGTAATACATGGCCACATGAAAAATGCACTGCCGGGCTCAGTTTAGCTGCTTCTCGCAAAAAGTGTGCCTGGCGCTGCTGTCGTATATCCTAAACTCGCTGACACAAAGTGGCACTCACCTTCAATCTGAGGGTTTCACGGTCCTCAGCCAGCAGGACGTCGTTGTTCTTTGGGTTATAGGCGACACGAAGCACATCTGTGGACAATTTGGTGCGGCAAGGCTAAAAAATCAAGAAAACTCCAATTGTACTCCGTAAACCAGATACCACAGAGCGAGAAACAAGAAAGAGCAATGAAAAAGACGATGTGCGACGTTTATATTCCACTTAAAAACCTTTAACGGCGCCCACCCCTAGTGTTCGATGAACGTTCGGTTGACTTGGGTAGGCTTTCAAGTGAATGAAGACTGTTCTGTAGCGATTATCAGCCATCCTAATGGCACAAACGAGCGATGTGAGGGTGAGAAGGTAAAGGAGGAGCGAGAGTATAGTGGAAACGAGTCGAGGAGGGAGGCGAGTTGCAAACTGGAGACACAAACCGGTCATCAAGCGGGCTGAATTACAAGGAGCCTGGTCAAGAAAATGTTCTCTCTGCCTCTGTAGACATCAAAACAACTGATTACGTAGATAGCCACTTTCATTCCTTATCTAATCAAATCAAATCAAATGGCATAAGCGCAATGCGAACTGGTTTTCTGACCGGTAAGCAGCCGGTTTAAATTACTCGGCTTATAGGGGAGGAAAGCGAAGCATCCACTTACTTGACGGTCGAAGCTGGTGAGTGACAACCGGTTGCAAGGTGCGTTAATGATGCCCTTCAAATCAGTGGCGTGTTTCCTTAACGTGTAATTAAGTACGGCCAGCTCGAAGGAGAAGCCCATCTTAATGCCGTCGTCCTTGTACTTGTAGCGCCTCTCCATCATTTTGACAACCATTTTCTGCACAAAGAATTTACAAAGACTAAAAGAACGTGTATACCGACGTTAGTTGCGAAGCAATCAATGAGTTAGCTACAAAGTGGAATGCAACGCGAAGAACGGAAAGCTCCTCGAAATTTACAGCGCGTCGCTCAAGCGCAGAGCATGCACGAAGAGAACATACACAGGACGAGTGCGAACTATCAATTTTCACAGCTCAACAGTTAAAGCGCGCTGCTCAAACGCAAAGTAAGACGCGCGAACTGAAAGCACTGGTATACAGAGGACGAACGCGACGAACAGGTGTCGCAGTTGTTACTTCTTTCTGTTTGAACAGCGCGCTATTTTCACAAACGCGGCCGCTGCAGCGATCGAAGTGACCTTCGTAGGCTCTGTAATTTTAGCGCGGACGTCGCGGTGAAAGCACAAGAAACACATACCTCCCGCCTCACCAGATACGCGTGTAAAGGCAACCAGGTTCTGTAGAGCAAAGTGCGCTTCCCGTGGCAGGAAGCGTGCGCGTATCGCAACGAGCGGGGCGACGACCTTTAAAGCGCGCCCCTCGCGCCATCTCACTGGTGACCAAGAAAGCACGCTGATGTGATTGGTGTATATAAATAGCTCGCCGTTAGCATGCTGAACGACGTACTCTTCGTGGCCTAGCCGTCTAACGCCGCCCGCTGCGGAACGACAGGTCGTCCATTTGATTCCGCGCATCGGAAGGTATTTGTCTGAATTATTTTTTGTGGCTATTACATACATACACACACATACATATACATATACGGGACATGGCGGTGGCGCCGACGCCAACGGCAAAAACCAGCCGAGAGGGTCGATATTAGTGCTATCGCAATAAAATAACAAGATGGTTTACCCATCCGTCATAGGAATTGATATAACGCTAATGTGAAAATTGTCTTCACAGAAGTAGTTGATTTATTGTACAATGATATATGAGAGCTTCCACAGGGTCTATAAGCGTTTTGCATCTGCAGAAGCGCTTGATGTGGATGCACCACCATGGTTGCCTGGTGGTACACCATCCTGACGACTAACGCCCATGGTCATGATTAGACGTTTGTGGTAGCTAAGGACCTTCGAAAAGTCCAAGTGTGTAATAGTGCGACTAACGCGCACGCACAAAGTGGAACACAGGACATGGGATACGATGCGGGCTTCAGAGTTTGCACGCACATAAATACCCCATAGGTCGACGGGAGGACGACCGCCACCATTGTCACAATACTCCTAAAACAGTCCCCGATAACTTCCTTGGCATCATTACCTGTTGGTTTTCTATATTAACAGAAAGTAGCATATGTGAAACAGCAAGACTTGTATAATAGAAATTGAACTCATTTCTGCCCTCGGAAATGTGCATCCAAACTGTGGTTAGCACTGTTGGACAAATAATTCGAATATCTGTGCTTCCCTTGATACATCGCGATCTTTTCGCTTTGTTCACAATCATTACGTGGCTGTGACGCGTGAGGCCGTGTACATAAGTGCACCCGCCTTTCGGAAAATAAACCATTGTTGGAAGTTAGCGGTTTGTGTGTCCATTCGTGTGCCTGCATGTGCCCTAACTTTTATTTGTGCTACAAGGAAGCCTCATGAAGTCCAGGCACATCGCTGTATCGTTGTGGCTAACAGCGCGACCAACGCGGATGAAGATAAGTAATAATAATAATTGTTGGGGTTTCATGTCCAAAAACCACGATTTGACTATGAGTGACGCCGTAGTGGAGGGCTCCGAAAATTTCGACCATCTGGGTTCCTTCAACGTGCACCTATATGTGAGCACCCGGCCTTCAAGTATTTTCGTGTCTATCAAAAATGCGACCTTCGGATCATCAGTCAAGCTCCATAACAGCTAGACCACCTTGGCTGGTGTCGAAGAAAACAAGGGGCCACAAGACACGATGCAAAGATACCATCTTGCCTACCGTTCCATAAAAGGTAAGAAAGTTTGTCAAAAGGGTGACCCATCGGCTGAACGAGTAAAGTTTATGCGACCTTATCGCGTTGGCCTTATGTAACCATAACCTTGCGCGGATAAACGTTTCTTTTTTTTTTAAGGCATACGGCTCAACAGGCGTAAGGCGCCACAGACTGTTTGGTAGATCTATCCTAATCAAAAGCGCCTCACCTCTGGCACGACAGTCTGAACAGGCAAGTAGAACACATCACGTGACATTGCTGCCAGTTATACCACCTACGACCAGGTGCTGTCAAAACGTGCGGTAGCCTGTCTAAAGGACCTCAGCTTTGCTTGTGAAACCTTTATTTGACAGTGCAACTGCGTGTGTTGCATCGCAGTTGCAGTTTGCTTCGTAATTCTTTTTAATTCCTCAAAGACACATTGGTGCTATTTTTTATTGAGCTCACGACCGCATTTTTCAATGATGCATGGTACTCACGAAATCTGCGGCATGGCCACCGTTGTGTAATGAGGGTCTGTCATAGTAGACCGGCGGTTGGGCTAAGCAGTCCCGTTCACTCTCGATCCATCCCACCGAGGTGTAGGCGACGACAGTGTCCGCCACCCTCTGACTGCGGTTGAGTGACACATCATAGGAATCTTTCACGAATCATGGATAAGATAGAGCTTGGTGAACAAGATCTGTCACGCGCACGCGCAGCCAAAAACGTTAACGAGGTGACTCTTATTAGGGCTGAGCACCCGTTTCAGGAGCACACTGTGTCGTGCAAGAAAACATTCACGCATTCACAGCTGACAGAAAACTGACGCCTTGCAAGAAACCGTTCTTCGCCGATGATTACAATATCACTCTTCGAGATACGACTGCTCCTTTCAAAATAAAAATAAAGTCTTGTCGCTTCAGGTAAACTGAGAAATAAGAGCATTTAATTGAGCAAAAATCGGCACGCGACCATAATTATCTACTTATACTCCGTCTCAGAAGCTTGTTTAAGCGCTGTGGAGGCTACGGAGCCCCTTAGGTGAAAATGATTCACGATGTATTTATCCGCGTCGCGTCGTCTCCACTTCGTTCCCCTGATCACCTGGTGTAAGCGCGCTCGCGTTGGGCGCGAAAAAGCTGTTTCACATGCTGCGACTGCAATTTTTCGGCTAACGTTAGAAAAATAGAAAAGAAGAATTGGCAGTTTAAAGAGAGTTTTCACACTCACTTAACGGCGTCGGCAAACATTTCTCGGAGGGTAGCATATGCGTTTCTTCCTGCATAATCGTACAATCCGATGGCTATTACCGTCTTTCTGGTGTTGTCGTTGTCTTGAAAGGTCTTCAATGTCTGGAAGAATGCATTACAAAAACAAAATTAAAAGGGCGGGATCAGCTTCTTAAAAATCACTAGAAGACGAAAAACTAGAGCGGCAAAATTACATCCACAATAATGCACACCTTTCTTTCGGTTAAACCTAGCTTATTAGGCAGACACGTCTAGGCCTTTCATCTGACCTTAAATCTCAGCGAAGGTCATGCCAGCGTCTCTTAGGCGTGAAGGTGCCGCAGAATAACGTTTGCGGATTGCCCGCGCGATGGCGCCAAGTTCTCGCAGGTGAGTTGGCGCCGACGTTTTTGGCGCGTTCTATGCGCGCTTCGCTTCACGGGCCTCGCGTGCGCATAGCGGGGCTGCAATTCTGTACACTGTGAAATTCCGCCATCTTGTCCAATTTCGTAACGGGGGCATTTTGAGCCAATCAGAGGTCGCAGCAGCCCCGTGGGCCAGTCACAGTAGACCGACGGCGCCATTTGACAACGTGGCGAAATACGACGAGAAGACTTGCACCCGCAGCAGCGTCTTGGTGCTGTCTTGCGGTGCAGTCGTAGATTCGGTAGTTTCTACAACAAAAGCGGTTTTTCTGGCATCCGCTTCTTTGAAAGAGGTGCACCGGGGTCGTAAAGCGAATTCGGTCACCCAGCCAATACAATACGATAACCTGGAGCGTCTCGTCCTTTCTTAAGCCAATAAAGGCGGCAATATGGCTCGAGAAACTTGCTTCAGCCACGCGCAACCACGACCGTTTTTAAGGCGAAAGTGTTAGCACCTTTATGAGACGTGAAAACTGACCGTCGTCGGCGTCAACACGAGTGATGCGAGAAATCATCATGCGACGACTTCGGCCTGGGACGTCGTCAACACGGTTCAGTTTGCGACGTAATCGTGGCGTAATTATGATGTCACTATGACGTCACACAAGCTGACGGCACATTACATTAATGCTTGGTCAAAGGTGGGCCCATCCCGGAGACACTGCAGCAGCACGTCAGATGCAGAAATCTTTCAATGCCTCCGATTCTGATCGAAGTTGCCTCGAATTGGTATGCTCCAATTCTGTCCAACATTGAATACACTCGACGCTGCAGATGCGTATCATTTCTAATCGTGGTTTTGGGACGTAAAACACCAGATATTCTTACTATTTCTTAGCGAAGCAAGCTGTTGACCATTTCTATCTATCTATCTATCTATCTATCTATCTATCTATCTATCTATCTATCTATCTATCTATCTATCTATCTATCTATCTATCTATCTATCTATCTATCTATCTATCTATCTATCTATCTATCTATCTATCTATCTATCTATCTATCTATCTATCTATCTATCTATCTATCTATCTATCTATCTATCTATCTATCTATCTATCTATCTATCTATCTATCTATCTGTCTATCTATCTATCTATCTATCTATCTATCTTGTCCGCCTAATGAGTTTCCGTGGTCGCCTACACAGAGAAGAGACACGAACAGACAGCGCTGAATAAGGGGAAAGGGGCAGACAATACTTGAGGGCCGTCAAACTTAGCGTCGAGACACCAAAATTTTGCTACTCCACCATTATCACGAACGGAGAATTCGAACCAAACTGTCAAAATTGTACTCAAAATGTACTAGCTACTCAAGATCACATCTTGTGGGGATGCGGGGGTTTCCCCCCTCCAAAATCGCTCCTACCAGCTCCCTCAAAATTAACATGGGATGAACTTATCAGAACTCCCGACCGGGAGAAACATCGTTTCCTGGGCCGAAAGAGTCGCTTCCCGCGTGGAGCCACCCTGAGGCGTCAGTTGACTCTTAGTCAAATAAAGTTGATACCACCATCCACCATGAAGTGATGCATATTGAGCGCTTAGGCGAAACAGGAAAAAAGAAGCACGTCAACGGGGAATGAAAAAGTCAGTTTCGCCGCAACGGCGAAGCAATGAATGCGATAGCAACAAATTAGAATGTCACACGAAGAACGGCAAGCAGCTCGATACTTCCCCGCTCGAGCGCAAAGGACTGGCGAAAAGAACACACACAGTACAACCGAGAACTAACAAAAGTCACAGCTGAAAATTTGTGGCGCACTGCTCCAAACACAAGGAAGAACACTAGAAAAGCCCTCTCAGGTACAGACAGGACGAGCGCGAACTAACTGTTACGGTTGTTACTTCTTCGTGTTTGAGCAGCGCGCTAGAACCCAACGCTCCTACATTTCCTCGCGCGTAGAGTGACCCCTCCGAGTCTCCTGCCGCGCGGTGGCGTTCCACGCATCGTTTACTCGCCGTTCCACATCGTCAGTGGGTACAGAAATGGGCCACTCTTTAGTGCGCGTCTGAAGGAAAATGTACGAGTGTCGCTTTGAAGCGTGCCCTTCGGCCAATCTAGCGGGTTATGCTGCACATACTGAAACACCTCCGAGCTCTGCGTGCCGTCAGCGTTAAATGGTGTAATAAATAGCTCGCCGGGTTTGTGCAATACAGCCGGTGGCTTGTGGCCGAGTTGTTTAAAGCAGTGCGCTGCGGTGGCGCTCTTCGCAAACTTTTTTCTTCTGATTTATTTTTGTATACATGTCCTGGACGTTACGCTGAAGGCAACGGCGACATCGACGGCAAAGTCCAGCCGAGAGTTTCCATACAATTGCTATCGTAATAAAATGGGCAGTAAGAACAACCTGTTACTGTCCCTTTTTCTTTCGGTGTTTGCATGTCTTTTTTTAGGGGCGAAGCTCCTTATAGCGGCACCCGTTCGTCTCTCGTAGCGTAGTATGTAACCAGTCTTACGCTTTGACCTGCAAGGTGGTGCCGGTGGGAGATTTTTCCTGTGCGTTGTTGAAGAATAAAAAATTCGCAGCGTTAGCTAAAAGCCGACTTCTTCTGTCTCTCATTCCCATTAGCAGCCATTCTTTACCTCCAAGGTAGTGCCTGGTGAGATTTCTCCTGTGCGTGATTAAACAATAAAAATTTTGTTCAAAACGCCGTTGATTGATGAAATAAACCAACAAAAGACGCCAGATGTTTTGTAAAAGCAAAACGAAAGAACGCCAGATGTTTCTAAAGCAAAACGAAAAGACGCCAGCTGCTTAACGAAAGACGCCAGATGTTTTCTAAGCAATGGTTTTCTAAACAATGAAAATTCACAGCGTACATGTAAAATTAAAGTGCGCTGCAAGTCGTCATAACTCATCGAACCTTTAGTATAAACGCGCCCGATCTCACGTCGGTGATGATGTACTGGGCAGAATTCACGGAAGATTCACGGTTTACCGATGAACCTCCGCAGCTTCGCCCACTCATCATCATTCACTCCGTGGATATGCTGTGATTTTTTTCCCACTTCGCCTAGAGCTGAATATGCATTCAAGTAGCATTTCAAATTTCCCAGCAAGCTGCTGCAACCAACTAGCCCAAGTTTCAGTTTTTTTACGCCTCACAGCACTTAGCCTATACGAGAATTGGCATAGGAGGGCATGTGTGCATGACCTAAGTGCACTCAGGTCATGACTGAAATAACGTCATGTTCCCACCACGCATGTCATGAAACCCTTACCTTGAGTCACGTTCGACGCGTATCCGTATACCACGTGCACTGGTATGAGGATATGCGCCACGGGTGATTGACAGTCACGAACCTAGGAACGGCGATAACAGACACTGGAAATTTTAAGGCGACAGCGCCAAGGAGACCGTGTTCTGGAAAATTCAGCGACAATGACGGCGGCGTTTTCAGTGAGTGAACAGTCCCGGTAGATGCAACTCTAGCCCGAATTAAAACCAGGTACTATGCGTGAAGTCCCTACCGCAGAGACGTCAGATCTTCAAACTGCTTTGGAAAAACGCCCTGCGTGCGCGTCATGTCGGGCCACGTCAATTGCGCTTTAAGCTTAATAAAGGATGTTGTTGGGCTAGCTGTTTACGCAGCGCAAGGCGAATAAGCAAGAGGTACAGAAAACAACGAGAATGTGACGCTCCTTCCTGTATCTCTTGTTTCTTGGCATTCTGTTGCGTTATTACCTTTCGCACAGTGGGCTTGCAGTGTGAGCTATCCGCTGTATTATCATAATAAACATTACATATGTACGCGCATGGTTCGGAAAGCTATGGTCAGGTTCATCGAACCCAGAGGGATAGGCCGAAGAACGCTATGTCTTAATGCCAATTAAGCACGTATAAGAAGTCACCCATCCATACGTCAGGGACGTCGACCATAGCAGTGAGATCCCAGTATTCCGCTACTCGAACACCGCAGCCTCAGATGATATCGTAATGGAGGATACAAGAGGAACTGAATCGGAGACTTGGAGGAATATTTGAGATAGTAAGAGGAAACCAGAACTATGAAACGCACTTAGTCGAATGAAAGTGGCTTAACGGAAGCTAGCTGTGATCTTGCTGGATGGGATGCGTTTTTGAACTTTCTTGTGTACCACCTATTCTGTTAGATTGCAGTAGCTGTCGTGCTTAGCAATGTACAAGGGCAGCTGCCCAAAGAACGCTGCCCATTCGTGCAATGCATCCACGGAAACGCCGCGTCATGTGTTCTAGTTGATATGCTGGCGAGATTAATGCTGCACTTACTCTGAGAAGGCCTTTCGCTTTTGAGAAGACTCCCTTGACCTTCGTAACCGTGTCGAGCACGTTGAGAACGCCGTAGTGCTTCACCTTTCTCGAAGCCAGGTCCTTCAGTGAATTATCTGCTAGTGTTGCGTCCAGGTCACCGACATTCACGTTCCTGAGCATTAATAGACAAGGTCGCGAGGATTTCTGACATAACAGCCTCTTCGCACGTCTCCATCAACAGCTAGATAATCTGCGCTAGGTGTAATGCGCTATGTGTAAATACCTGAATAAAAAGTGCTTATATTAAAAAAGGCATATTTGACGATAAAAATATTTACCGAACACTGAAGTTTGAAAACTTTAAAACAAAAAACTAACTTATTTGAGAACATCATTTTGATTCGCAATGAGGCAAAATTAACAACACGTGGTGCTTGAATTAAAAAAAATCATCCTTGTACCTAAATTGAAAGCTTACAAGTAGTTCTTAGATGGAAGCTTTATGACTGCATTTTTGGTTGTAAGCAAGAACGCTTTTGATGTTCTCGGGAAACAGCGAGGGTATACCTTAACGCCTTACAGATGACTGTTAATCACTAACCGGACATCAAATCCGATGCCACCCTCAGTCATCGTGAACGTCGCAAAGGCATTCTTGGAAACTTCCCAGCTTCGACTGTTCTCGACGGCATGCAGATTCCCTTTTTTAACTACTACACTGGTGTAGTAGACGTAGTGGCACATCTTGTCCAGTGCTATCGTTTCCTTGGTCACGGTTGCGCCGACGGTGCAGATCAGCTCGGTGACCCGGACTGCAAACAAGGAGAGCGTCGGGTGGGTTAGGGCCGAACTAAACAGCGTAAACTGCGATAATAGCCTTTCAGATGCAGCACTACATCTCGATAAAACTTGCTGTTGGGCGAGTTGGTACATACTTGGAAGAGAAAATATTGATGCGCAAACACACAAAAAACACGGACTCAGGAGACTCGGACGAGCGCAAACTTTCAACTAACTTTATTTTTCGTCGTGTCAAAAAATATAGGCCATACGTCGTGTCAAAAATATACGCCGAAGCCAAGTTAGCGCCGCACGGAAACTTTTGGAAGCCTTTTTTTTATCTCAGCTAGAGGAACCGCGTGTGTTAGCCAGTCTTCTGTTTTCTATTGCGTGGTGAAAAGAGATTCTTGCGTGTCTTGTTGTGATTTGACAGTGGAAACGCGATAAGCGTTGTGACCACGTGATTGATGGCGTATATATTTTTTGAAACGACGAAAAATTAAGTTAGTTGAAAGTTTGCGCTCGTCCGAGTCTCCTGAGTCCGTGTTTTTTGTGTGTTTGCTCATCAATATCTTCTTTTCCAACTACATCTCGAGTGGCATTTGCAGGAAAATTTGTCTACCGAAAATAAGCACACGGTGAAATGTATCGGGTCTCGGGGCCCTGGGCAGCTAATCTGGAACTCCACCTGTCCAATCGGGTGTGACGTCATCAGAGCGCATTCAGTTACATCAACAAGCGGCAAGCCATGACGTAATCGCGGTGGTGACTCTCGGAGGGGGGGGGGGCGATAAACCTAATTCGAGGGCTAACGAAAGCACATAATCTGAGGTAATACACGGCCTCCGAGATTCTCGCTGCCAGGAGTGCATTCTACAAGGCTGCATTCGCCGCAATGAAACGCAATCCTATCCTTTCATTTGTGCCGACAGTTGTGAAAGCTCCGTGACATCGTAATGACATTTCTTAAGAAGAACCGAAAACAGGGGCCGCGCTGCTCGTCAAGGGCCGGCCAATCAACGGCGGCTGAAGTGGACAGTCTGGTAGATCGACAGTCCGAGAATAGCCACCCTGTACTGCAGCACCTTCAGTGGCAGAGGCGGAGGCTTCCTTACTGAAGAGTTGTCCGCTGAAGATACGCCAGTCGACAGGCGAGAGGATTAGTTGTGGCCGTTAAGATATTCGTCGGGGCGAGCGTGCGAACAGCGTTCGAACCTACAGCCTTCCGAAGAGCGTGCCACGAAAGTGCTTTAAGCAGAGTGTCGTTTTAAGGCCAGCAAATAAAACGTCCTTGCGCAGTGAGAATAAGCCTGCCCCGTCGCTGCGCCAACCACAGTCAACAGCCTATTGTGCGCACGCGCTTTACTGTGTACCTATAAAAACAAGCAGCTTTGGACATGTACTGGCGCATTGTAATGGCTGACTGCTACAGTCGTGTTCGCCCGAATATTACGGAGTAATATTTAAATGGAAATGTTCCTCACACATATACGGCGAAATGTTCGCGGAGCAAAATCGGAGGGCGGGGGGAGGGGTTCAAGCACCACTTCTCCAGCGACTTTCTCTTTCAATTTATAGGTCTATGTATACAAGCATATATGCAAA
This sequence comes from Rhipicephalus sanguineus, assembly GCF_013339695.2. Classification (NCBI taxonomy): domain Eukaryota; kingdom Metazoa; phylum Arthropoda; class Arachnida; order Ixodida; family Ixodidae; genus Rhipicephalus; species Rhipicephalus sanguineus. The sequence continues at coordinate 179,533,037 of NC_051179.1, forward strand.
TACCAACACCACTAACATACGTGAAGGTTGGAGTTATGCACCCTAGGACTGACACGAGAAACTGAAATTCGCAGACTACGTCCGTGTAAGACTGAACGAGTTGAAAAAGCCGCATAGCAAATCAGAAAGCAACATAAGGCAGATAACTACGCAGCTACTAACTAGAGCGCGCGCCTCAACAACGCTGTGTGTATGTGTTTTCAGAGAACGGGCGCCATATTGAAAACGGTACTTGAAATCTTTAAGCATACCACTTCAGCAAACAATTTATGAAAGTTGCACTAGTCACCAATTTATCAGCTGATTGCGGGAGCAGCTTCCTTGGAAAATACGATAAAATTCAAGTATAGTGTGCAGGTTCGAACGCAAACGGATCGTCCTCTTTAAGGCGAGAGCTTGAGGTATGTTATGCTGGAGGTATCCTCGGAGATCTACTGACCTCGCACAACCGGGACGAAAAAGCGCCTCTGCAAATTCGCGCGGAAGTAGGTCGGAGCGCGTTAAAAAAACTAACGGGGCCCTTCATGCACTCCCCTAAGACTACTCGAAGGCGAAAGCCATCTTTTTCTTCTCAGTCATTGTATTGGTCCTAGTCCTCCCCACTGCGAAAGCTTTCTGCGCCTTACGTGGTTTCGCGCCACCTCCGCGATAGGCCCACCTTTGACCAAGCTACGGTGTTATGTGTTGACGTCATATTCGTCATCACAGTACATTCCGTCGTAATGATGTCGTCCTGACGTCACAACGACGCCATGATGAATACACACAGGAGGGAATCAAGAGTATACAGTCGTTTGAGAAGATGGCTTTCGCCTTCGAGTCGCCTTAGGCAGATGCATATCGGACCGGGCGACATTTTCATTCAAAGTAAAACTATCTCCTGTCGGTTCATATTTCGCCAACATGTTTCTACAGCTTGTGCTACGGCGCTATTCGCGCGGCTCTTGACTTTATCGCATCGGCGTTAATATAATCATACAGCGCCGCGATGATTCCATACCGGAGGAACGTATTTCACCATAGATAAAATTCCCGCTTTCATGTGATGGCGACGGCGAAGATTTTCTGTGCTTCATCAAGTGAATGCCGTATTGAAAGCGGATCACCTTCCTAATATCTAGCACTGAAGCTCTGCGTAACCGTTGTTAGCTTCGTCTGGCTAATAATATTATTGCGATAGCAATTATATGGACAGTCTCGGCTGGATTTTGCCGTCGCCGTCGCCGCCGTCATGCACCGTATATGTATAAGTATGTATATATATATAAAGGCCCCAAAGAAAAATAACTCAGAAAAATGCTTCCGAAGCGCGGAATCGAACCAGGGACCTCTTGCTCTGCAGCGAGCGGCGCTATCCACTACGCCACGAAACGCAGATCCTCCACGTAGCTAACGGCGAGCGTTATATACACACCATTTAGCGCTGGACGGACTCAGAGACAGAAGGCGATAATAAGCGTTTCTTCATTACCAGCGAGGTGGCGCTAGGAGCCCGACGGGCACATTTAAAAGTCGTCGGCGAGCTCGCTCGCTTCTTATATTTGCGCATGGGAGAAGCTTGCCCTTACGCTGTCTGCTCGCGCGGTTTTCTCGTGGCGCGGGTAGAGGAATGTTTCACGCTTTCACCATGATGTCCGCGCTCATGTTACGGCGCGTACGAATGTCACTCGAGCTCAGGGACGCCGCTAAACGAACAAACAGAAGATGAGCGCGAACTATCAAGTGTCACAGCTCGACACTTGAAGCACGCTAGTTTCCTTCGCTGCTTCGGCCGCCTTTGCAACAGAAGCGCTGTTCAAACTGAGAGTATCCATTGGCGAGCCTCACTTCGTATAGCATTAGTTCCTTGCTATCGCATTCATTGCTTCGCCCTTGCGGCGAAACTGTGACTTTTTTTGTTGGGTGTCCACAGCGGTTCTGCGGACGCACCCTGGAAGCCATTTGCGTTGGAAGCATGCCCAACAAAAGCGATCTGATAATGGCGCTACAGATCTGGTTTATTAGCTACCGAACTTTACAAACACCTTTGGCCTGATAGCTGCTGCTCAATGGTTCAGAGCAAAAAAGTCACAGTTTCGCCGCAAGGCCGAAGCAATGAATGCGATAGCAAGAAATTAATGCTATATGAAGTGAGGCTCGCCAATGGATACTCTCAGTTTGAACAGCGCTCCTGTTGCAAAGGCGGCCGAAGCAGCGAAGGAAACTAGCGTGCTTCATGTGTCGAGCTGTGACACTTGATAGTTCGCGCTCATCTTCTCTTTGTTCGTTTAGCGGCGTCCCTTGAGCTCGAGTGGCTTTCGTACGCTCCGTAACATGAGCGCGGACATCACGGTGAAAGCGTGGAACATCCCTCTTCCCCTCAGCACAAGAAAACCGCGCGAGCAGACAGCGGAAGGGCAAGGTTCTCCCTGCGCAAGTATAAGAAGAAGCGAGCGAGCTCGCCGACGACTTTTAAATGCGCCTGTCGCGCTCCTAACGCCATCTCGCTGGTAATGAAGAAACGCTTATAAGCGCAGCCGTCTCTGAGTCCGTCCGGCGGTAAAGGGTGTGTATATAACGCTCGCCGTTACCTACGTGGAGGATCTGCGTTTCGTGGCGTAGTGGCTAGCGCCACTCGCTCCGGAGGAAGAGGTCCCTGGTTCGATTCCGCACTTCGGAAGCATTTTTCTGAATTATTTTTCTTTGGGGCTTTTGTATATATATACATACTTATACATATACGGTGCATGACGGCGGCGACGGCGACGGCGACGGCAAAATCCAGCCGAGACTGTCCATATAATTGCTATCGCAATAATAGCGAATAAAATAGCGCATGTATACTAAGGAAATAGGAACGCGATTTTTTATTACATATTCCGGCATGCCTCAGTTGGGGACCTCGAACTATTTTTTTTACCACATGAAGCTTTTTAGGGAGCACATAAATCTCAGGAAAACGGTGTTTTCGAATTACATCGTCATCGATTTTCGGTTGCTGCTGCCGCAAATCCAACCCACATTCTCTGCCCTAGCAGTAGCACGACATCCGAGACGTATTATAAATGCAAATTCAGCTATTTGGTGCGACTTTATTTCAGGCATGACCAATTAGCGGAAAAAATACACACGTCAAGGTGAAGAAGTATGATGGGACGCAGCGCTAACTTCATTTCAGGATTTGCTCATACAAAAAGAAATAGAATTCACAGCATGCGAAAAAAGCAATGCAGCACGAAAAAGATTTCGCTCAATAAACGCCAGCTCTAATCACCGCTGCCCTTTTAAACCCTTCAACCTACGCATGCCACATCGCGTCTCTGTGCCTAGTCTTGTCTGTGTACGCCACCTTCTCATTTGTGCTCTTTGCGCTAATTGGTAACGCTCAAGTCAATCTTAGCCGTCAAGCAACCGCGGCAGCTAGCATCATCATAGCTTAAAGTGCCTATAGGAGCATCGTAGATAGTGCTAACAGTGCAAAGCGTAATCTCTGACTTACAACAATCTGGGGTTGCTATCGTTGGCATTGATTGAGTTGTTGTCGTAGGTCGCTTTGTAGTAGTAGTAGTCGTAGTAGTAGTCGTAGTAGTAGTCGTAGTAGTAGTCGTAGTAGTAGTAGTTGTAGTAGTCGTAGTTGTAGTCGTAGTACTAGTCGTAGTAGTCGTAGTTGTAGTCGTAGTAGTAGTCGTAGTAGTCGTAGTAGTAGTAGTTGTGGTCCGCTTTGTTGTAGTTGTCGGCCGCCTTGTAGTAGTAGTAGTCGGCCGCTTCGTGGTAGTTGTCGGCCGCTTTGTAGTAGTGGTCTTGCGCCTTGTAGTAGTGGGCCGCTTCGTGGTAGTTGTCGGCCGCTTTGTAGTAGTTGTCTTGCGCCTTGTAGTAGTGGGCCGCTTTGTGGTAGTTGTCGGTCGCCTTGTAGTAGTAGTAGTCGGCCGTTTTGTGGTAGTTGTGGTCCGCTTTGTGGTAGTTGTCGGCCGCCTGGTAGTAGGTGTAGGCCTCCTTGTAGTGGGTGTAGGCCGCGTCGTAGTAGGCGTAGGACGCCTTGTAGTAAGCGTAGGCGGCGTGGTAGTAGGCGTAGGCCGCGTTGTAGGAGGCGTCGGGCGCGTTTTAAGAGGCACAGGCCGCCTCGTCGACGGACTTGGCGTAATTGTTCCCGTTGGAGGCTGCGGCACAGGAGGTAGGGGAAGGATAGGCTGAACTGTCGTTGGCGGTGTTCCTGTAAGAGTAAGAAGACTTATTCGGACAAAAAATTCGGCAGATCTCACGTGGCGTGGTTATCGATGTTATGCGCAGCATGCCGCGGGAAGGTGACTGTGGCGTAATTTAACGAAATGGCGCTAAAGACATCTACAAATGTTTTGCGCACACACATGTGAATAGTCGCATATATGTTATATAAACAGTTTACAGTTGCGTAACGATGCCAACAGCAACAACAATATGGCTGTTACCAACACCAGTAGCGGTAAACTGATATGTAGTGTTTACAGTTGTCCGTTATGAACGCACCCACGTTTCACGAAGCCGTGTGCTTGAGTGGAAGGAGTTCTTGGCAGTTCTTGAACAAGGTCATCATCACCGTAATCAGTGAGCACCAGCAGCTGGACAAGACTTGTTATCGGATCCGTTTGGGATTACGGTGACGAGGAGTCTATGTCTCGTGAAGTATGAGGCTGTTGAAAACGTGGAAAACGTACAGCTGCTGAAAAGGTGAATGCCTCTTAGGAAGAAATGGTCATTGATGCCTCCTGTCTTGGGCGAAGGAACGAAGTCTTGGGATGCCCCACCACATCGAAAACGTATTTGATGTAGTGATTGAGCCAGGCATTGTTGGGTTTTGAAAAATGAATGTTGAAATCACCAGCAATGATGAGAGGCATGGCCCTCTTGGCAGAGTTACTCAAGGGAGCACTGACCCCGCTCTTGTGTAATCAATAAGCTACATTCATAAGAACCGCTGGACGATCTGATCTTGCGCTTCTGGGCTCAAGTAGATGGCGAGCACAATGTGCTTGTTATTGTATTGATGTGTGCAACACAGACGTCGCCGATTCGGCGGCTTTTCTGTGTGGGTAGTGTGATGCGGCCTACGCATCGCCATGTGCTTATGTATATGGCCCCGCCACCACATCAGCAATGAAGCCGCTTGCTGTGGACGACATATTGGAATCCCGTGATGCACACACACAAAAGCGGTGAGGAATCATGATATGGATTCTAGGAATGTATGGGATATGCCGGAATTTTCGATGGGTGTTTGCTGTTACTGTGGTGACTGAGACTGTGAATCACCTGTGGCGCATACCCGCATAACACAGACTGTGGTATGCGGATATGTGCCACACGTGACTGATGCAAAGGGTATTATGACGTAGGCGACAGGAATTTTGCGTTCTTTCTGTCATGACAACCGAACCATGTTCTTCATGCACTGATCCCCTGCCGTGCTGACATTAAAAGTTACGGAGACGACCAGGAGGACGCCCAGAGGTAGGCGGCTAGGTAGATCGATAGGTAGATAGATACTTATTTAGATAGAAACTGCTGAAATGGCTTCGTTTGGCTAAGCAAGGCTTCGTATTAAATGCGAAGCATTTCTTAGCGAACCTCTGGCACTTTGAGCGTTTCTATCTACGTATCTATCTATCTATCTATCTATCTATCTATCTAGCCGCCTACGTCTGGGTGCTCTCATGATCGCCTCCTTAATTTGGTGTAGACCAAAATTTGCATGGGAGGGTAAGAGAATTTGACGAATATGACTGCCGGGTCATGACATGAATAACGTTAAAATCTTGTCGCGTACGTCGTCAAACCCTTTCCATTAGACACGTGTGGTACATACCCGTTTACCACGGGCCGCGGTGTACGGGTATGTGCCACAGGTGATAGTTTATATCTACCCAGGAGCGGCGAGAACAGACATTGTTAACTTAAATGCTAGAGCGTTAAGGAAAACCAACACAGGCAGCGTTGACTCAACGAATGCAAAGAATGAAAATTAGGATTCCAGCAGGAATCGAACCCAAGCATTCTGCGTTGCAATCAGGTATTCTACCACTGAGCCACGCCAGGTCTATAAATTGCTTTGGAAAAACAGCCTATGCAGGCGTAATATCGGTGCAACGTCATTTGTGGTTGTGCTGCTGGCTATCTAATTTTACAAGAAAGCATTAAACACTACATGATACTCCTACGATGTCTACTCCTACGATACAGGCATCATATCAGATTAACGTCTGTAGTTCGAGTGTTGGCTCCGCTTTTATAGCAGTTTAATAAGCATTATGTTTGTATTCCTATGATTCAGCAAGCTATATTGAAGCGTTGCTCGACCCCGGATGAATACATTATCGAAAGTTACATATAATATCCACATCACTGCACCGTAAAGTGCACTTAGTCAGCCAGAATGACGCAGTGTCCTCTTCATTTCTTTCGAGGCTGGGCGATGGCCTCGTGCTGATCGATGATGATGCCAGATTGATTGACAGCCGCTTTGTAGACTAGGCTACGTAGGCCACATACGCCCAGGTAGTCTACAAATACGATAAACACCATCCACTGATGTTGGTCTACCTAGCACTATCCAGGCCTACCAGCCTCGACGGAGTATACCTCACCAACGCGAAGGGTGGCTTCAGGTTCCGACATGTCGCCGGCTCTGTCGACAGACAATTTGTCGACGAAATGACCGAGGCATTCACGAATTCCAGCAGCTCTATACTATACCACACAACGTTACTCCTCGTCACCACAATCACGACCGGATCCTATAACGTGTCATGACCAGCTGCTGGTGCTCACTGATCACGGTGATGACGCCCTTGTTCAAGAACTGTCAAGAACTTCTTGCACACATGCACGCTGGTTCGTGAAACGTGCGTGCGTACTCGGGACACGTATAAGCACTACACATCACCTTACCGCTTCTGGTGTTGGTAATACCCAATCGCCATTGGCAGCGTGACCCAACCGTAAACAACTGGTTATATAACACATATGCGGCTCCTCAACACATATAAGTGTGCGTATAAAATTTATACAAATCTTTAGCGTCATTTTGTAACGTGTCGCTCAGTAAAAAAAGTTACGCCACAGTCACCTACCCGCCGCATGCTTCGCATAACATCGACTCCCACGGTACGTGGGATCTGCCGAATTTTTTTTTAGAAATAGACGCCTATGAAAACTTAAAGCACGCTATTCTCGTTACAGCACATCCTCCTTTGTGTAACGTATGTAGCATTCATGGTCTAAATAAAGAGTGAAAAGTGGAACTCGGCCGATTTTTCCAAGCATTTTCAGTTAAATGGCAACAGAAACCAAATGCTTGCAAATCCATCGCGCCATCTTTTGATACAAAATTGCACAGGAAATATAAAAGTCCTACGCAGCTTTACTAAGGCATGTATCTGAACTAATTATGTTCGTTTTCTCTGTTTTTGTTGTTGCACGCGAAGGCCACTAGTAGGCAGTTGGGAATGAACGCGTAAGCAGTGGGCACAACAAGAGCTGTGGCGTCCTCCTCTTAATGGCGAACTGCCTGCCAATTTTCAAAACGACAAATACTCACCAGGTGGGCTTGAGGGACCGCCACGACGGCTTGGATATTTCCCTGCTTTAAGGACGTCCTCCTCTTCATCCACTTCCTCAACTGCACACGAAAAGGAAACGTCAAGATAACGTGCGGCGTATTGCGGTCGTACTGTCGTACCTCCGCTGTAATGTCCGCCTTTGGCTGGACTTTTCGTCTCTTCGAAGCTCTATCTTCTCCAGAAGTGCTGGCTCTATAGAGCCAGAAGTTCGGGAGAATATATTTGGAGCTGCAGAGACGACTTACCAAAATACAAACATTACACCACCGTCGTATGCCTCGTATGCCTATGTGCACCAAAAGGGATCGTGTGTATGAGTTTTAACACTTATCGACTCACGGTCATCTGATCCCGCCAACAGGAACACGACAAGCCCGACGAGCAAAAGCAGGCAGCAGATGGCGCAGACGGCAAGGATGGTCTTTTTCGCGTCGGAATCGTCCCTGAAAAATACGAACAGTAAAATTTGTGTTTACACCGCAAACTACACAAGATAACGCTAACACGGACAGTGTAGTCGTCAATTAGCCGATCACCAAAAACCGAGCCTCTTACGTCCAGAGCTATAAGAGAACACCGTTTCCAGCGACACCATGGTACGACCGCTTTTCATCTATCGACATCATCCGATGCCTCCATGTGTCCATAAACGGCCACACCAATTGATATTCTATCTTTCACCACATATGGTCTACCGTGCGCGAATTCCGAAATGACCGTGCGCGAAAATTCGAGGTAGATGCAAATAAATCAGTAGTAAAAAATCTTCCTTTCGAGTGCGACCGCGGCTACGACCCCTTGCTCCATGGCGCGATGCCTTTTAACCAGTGCGCCAACACGCATACACGCCCTAGCATACTAACAGCGAGCGAATTATATACCCCATTTAGCGTTGGCTGTTAGGACATCTCGGAGGGTCTTCAGTGGCTTGGCACACCACCCGCGAGATGGCGCAAAGGGCCCACGAGCGCGTTGAAACGGCATCGCTGCGCCGTGTTCGCGTGTTCCGTTTCAGTCTATGCATTGATATTGGACCCACAAGGCGTTGACTTTCCTTGCGGCGCGGTTTAGATATTTACCGAGAAGCGAAGCGAGGCTAGTGATTGGGAAGGCGATACGAACACGGTCTGATTACTCTATCACACTCAACTCTCGAAAGCGAAGCTCAGACGTCCTCCGTGTTTTTTGCTGCTTAATTAAATACACACATGGCACACGTATATCATGGATACACACTCTACTACTATATGTCGCTTCCCTTGCCCTGAAAGAACACCTCAACCGATATCGGAGTAGATTTAGCATGCGTTCGGTAGAAAGCGCAAAAAGAAATAAAGATACTCCATATTTGAAAAGCTATTGAAGTTATCACTGTACTAGATTCGTGTGCGCCCTGCATGTAGAATTTTTTCACTTCAATGATATTTGAAGGCTCCTGCATCAACTTCACAATTTCACAAATTTCGTTCTACGTAACTGCAGCGAGAGCACTCACTGCTAAGGTTCACCATCGAATCTGTTTCGGGATTTGTGCTGGTGCAGTCAGAATCTATGACGTATTTCTCAACGTTGATGATAATGTATATTTGATATCGCTATTTCATTCACAAAGCTAACTAAGAATATACCAGGCATGCATAGCAATGCTTGAATAGCATGCATACTGACTTACGTTTGATCCGCTGGAAAGCACGAGAATGTAATTACTACGCATTTTATGCATTCTCACAAGTAGCGGTATCAATAAGGTCTTGAATGTTAACATTACATCCCTATGCTATGCATTGAAACCACGCCTTTGTGTTGGTAGGATTCTCGTCAACCATTGTCGCGGAAAAAAAGCCACCCTCACTTAAAATCATTAGCCATGTCTAAATATTGCACCTAAGTTTAGGCCCTTAGTGTTCGACCACAACAAATCATTTTCGACGTTCATGATTGCCCGTTTTCTTCTGAACTTCGAGCAAAGTGCGCTTGATAGAAACACCGGCAACTACTTACTGGATGTGCCACTGACGACTGAAAGCGAAAAAGCAGGCAGAAAGTGAACTTAGAATTGCGTTTCTAAACGTGCCACGAATGCATCGTGCATCTATCTGCCTTTCGATCAGCAGACGGACGGTGACCGTATTGTTCTACACTGGGTCAACGGGCATCGTGGCCAGCGAAACGACAGATATACTGAAACATTGTGGCGTCGGTTACCTCCATGCTCTTAATGCATGATGTCCCCGATAAACAGCACAATAGGGCAGCAGCACCATACGCGTCCTGTTGAACGGCAACCTCCCGAACGACGTATATGCGATAGCCTGAGAGGCTAGAATGTTGACATGCCAGCGGTACTCGGGCGTATTATTAGATCTGCGAATCTATTTCAATAAAAAATAATTACGCCAATGACAGGAAATATACAACTCAATGACACGCAAATAAGAATATTCACGAAGATTTTCTTTTCTCAGGCACAATTTCAACAGTCGTCAGAATAAAACAAACGTAATCTTAACGTGAATCGCATTTTTTGACAGCGCGATATTTCAATAAATTACAACAGTCTACCATACCAGTCTAAAACGTCGCTGCAGTAAGCTCCAGCGCGTCATGCGCGCCGATTCTACATCATAGCTCACCAAAGGAACAACGTTTCTTATTAGGTAGCGTAGACCACAAAATCCTGCTATTATATTCTGATCGTGGCCATGAATGCTGGCAGGTGCCTAACAAAGCGACGTTTTAATTGCGTGCACCGAGCAGGTAAGGACATCTGTGATTCCGATATTGGAGTGGCATAGGAAACAATTAGGCAGAATGAATAGGAGTTGGCTGCACAGTATTACGCTCGGCAATTCAACCGATCTCGTTGATTTGCCAATCCGGCGTGCGTTTCAGAAAAGTGTGCAGCTTGCGCGAATGTTAAGGCATCGAGCTCTATTCTATTCCTCCAGCACCGGCGAGATCTGTGCACTGCCTTAGCAATTTCAACAAGTCCTAAAATTTAGGCCACGTACAACCATATGTACTGCTGCGCTCAGAATTCGCGCCGAGAAAAAAAAAAGAGCTTGCTCTTAAAGCATTTCTTACCTGACGTCTGAAATGTAGACAAACCGTCTGTAAAACCTAAAAGGAAGGCGCAAAAACGATTTCAGAGAAAAAGTTCTGCACCAAGCGCATTGTGTTCGTTAATTAATCAATTTTCGCCAGAGGGTGAAGGTGAGGTATGGGAGAGCGAACCTCAGGGATGAAGTGAGGCTATTAGTGCGCCCAGACATTGTAGGGCGGAGGGAAACACGCGGAAAGCAGAAGGTTTGTTGAGGTTCCAGGGCGAAACGCGTTACTTTAAGGAGAAGCCAGGCCGTCGATTAATAAATATAAGCAAGTTTTTACCTATATTTATCACAAAAATGAAGGTGCCCAAATAGCCTTGTCGAATTTTACATTAGGGATTTTTTACACTCTAAGTGATTTTCTTCGTTTTTTACGCCCTTCATTTTTATCGCGTGGATGACACCATGGTAGGTGTTTAATGATTACGCGCATGTTCACCGAAATGTCTACGGCCATTACCAGCGTAGAAACGTACTTTGAACAATGTTTGCACGTTTTTATGTCTATCAGCGCTCGTCATCGGCCGAAGCTAGCTAATTAACCAACGACTGTTTCAGTGTCCGTGCAAGCTTTGATTATTAGTATGCGCGCTAAATAAACGAACTAGCGTGGTTAGGAAACAGGGGCGTAGCCAGAAATTTTTTTCGGGGGGGGGGGGGTTCAACCATACATTATGTAGGTTTGTGCGTGTGTTTGTATGTGTGCGTGTATATATACGCAAGCAAAACTGAAAAATTTCGGGGGGGGGGGGGGGTTTCAACCCCCCCTTGGCTACGCCCCTGTTAGGAAACATTGGCACTGCGTTGTGTCAAACAACATGCCGACACCCTAAGTGAAATGTGCAGATTAACAAGAATAAATGACAAACGTCGTGCGTTCTAAGAGCAAACCTACCAGACTCCATGGCTGACGCCTCAGAAAAGTCGCCTGCAATAAATAACATAACGGGTCGTTAGATGCGTTAAATCGTCTTCCGCAAACACCGAATTTTCCGAAATGACACGACCAGCTCGAACATACCCATGGCCGGGCAGTACTGCTTGATCGAAGCCTGTGAACAGTCAAGGAGTACCGACCAAGGAGGCGTGCACGCTGTGCGCGCCATGAGTGAAAGAAAAAGAGCAAACACATTGAGCTTTCGGCGATATACTTCAGGACGTAACTTATTACGTGCCTAGTATCAGTACTCAACATAAAAGCCAATAAGTTTTTTATCATGCAAAGTACCTCATACGTACCCACCTGCATACATACATACATACATACATACATACATACATACATACATACATACATACATACATACATACATACATACATACATACATACATACATACATACATACATACATACTAACAAAGCCAGGGTATCCAAGGATTGTAAGCCAAGCTGTGGAACAGTTAATTTTTTTTTTGCTGGTGAACTATCGATATACAATATTTCTGTTGCTGGGGCAATATGATGCAGGATGGGAAACCGCGCAGGAATTATTTTAGATGCTAAGCATCTCTTCCTCGGGGGTATGTCCCGCGGCGTGCTAGTCCGCACTCACACTGTGCATGCGCAACTCTCCTGCGCTTCCGCGGCGTAGTGGTCCGCACTCACACTACGCATGCGCAACTCACCACCTTCCCTCTCTCCAACAGCTGCGCGTTACTCTCTCCACTTCTCTACCAGCACCTTCTTGCGCTTCTCCTGCGTTCTCGCTTCTGCTTTCGCGGCGCATGCGCTACTCTCTTCCTCTGAGCGGGTAGCGCGCGTTCAGTGCAGCGCTTGCTTTGGTTGACTCCGCTTGACTCCGTTGGTGCTTCTGATGAAGTGTGATGGAAGCAACAGTCCCGTCAGTGAGCGGGCTGACGCAAGCACGCGTCACCATCAGCCCAATTACGTCCACTCAAGACAAAGGTGCGAAGCGAAGGGCATGCGACGCTGAACGCAAACGCTTGAAGCAAGCGGCAGACCCTGAACTTCGTCAGCGCGAAGCAGCTTGGCAGGGTCAACGTCGAGCCGCGGATTCTGAGCTTCGAGCACGTAGAGCAGCGTTGGAACTTGAACGTCGAGCAGCAGAACCTGAGGTTCGGGACCGTGACGTTCAACATAAACGTACAAAGCGAGCGGCGGAACCCGACCTTCGAGAACGGGAAGCCGCGTGTAAACGTCAACAACGAGAGGCTGCTCCCGATGCTGCACGCTACCGCGAGCGCGCCGCGAAAGCGGCGGCGCGAGCCAAGCAGCACGCGCAGCCCGAATAACAGCGTTAACAACGATCCGAGGTCGGTAGCATGCCCAACGAACGCCAACGGAACGCGATCGTGCAAGTGCTCCGGCTTCGCATCGCCTCATGGTCCCGTTTATCGGGAGATGGTGTAATATTTTTTTACTTCAATATTCGCTACGACTCGTTAATCTCAGCCGTGTCAGCTTGTATAAACATATGTGCACCTTGCGGACCAAACTAAATTAGTACATCGTAGTACGGCTACAGATGACTCAATAGAGAGTTTTAGTGCCGGGGACCGCAATCCAGCTGCGTACGTAAGCCCTTGCGCTCTTGTATTCTCCGTGGATGCGGCTGGGAGTACAAAGGAACGCAAGAACGTGCGTACGCAGGTGGCTTGGGGTCCCCAGCACTAAAACTTTCTAGTAGCTCAGTAAGACAGATAACTGGGCAAGTTGGTATGTGCGCGCTTTTGTGCGTGCTAAAAAAGTTTAAATTCTAGTAGCTGCCACAACAGCGCACGCCCGTGAGGAGTGAGGTTGGCACGAGATGCGGAATTTCGACAATTGCCTAGACGGTCAAGGGGTCTTGCCAGAACTAAATGCAATGTTTCGATCGAAGCCTTTCTTTTGCGCCGCGCCCTCGGAAGGCTTGGACGTTACACGCAGGTACTGCATGAATGTCGCGAGCTCATACGGTGCTGGTGCAAGAGAACGCAAGCCCCACAGTGGCTTTCCCCGCGCGGCGTAATTGAAGCGGCCTAACAGCCACGCCCAGTGGGATCGAGGTAACCGACGTCAAAGGAGGGGAAAAAACGACTTTAAAGGTCACGAAGCTTACAGTGATAGGCAAGATGCTTGCTGAGGAGAGAAGCGACCATGTGGTAGCAGGGGTCCACTCTGGTGTTCAGAGAGCTGAAACAGCCAGGTCCAAGGTGATGGGCAGTGGACGGTTGCACGAGAATCACGCGGGTTGGTTGGTTGGTTGGTTGGTTCCTCAGTACTTTGGCTCAACCCACTGCGGGGGATAGGCCATGAAGCGGACGGTGCTTTGCTTAGGAAACTAATTCACTTCGTGAAGGAAAAAGCTGAAATGAAATGTTTAGCCTTTACATATAAACTCGCAAGATTTAAAGAAGAGAAAAAAGAAGAAAAAAAAAACGCCTATATAGAAACAACAACAAGAACAATAAAAAATATATATATATATACAGTTGCATATAAGACAACTGAGGCTACACTCAACATTCAATTCTTTTGGATTCTCGTAAAAAATTAGAGACAGCGTTGAAAACGCTCCTGTGGCTAAAACCAAATATGGTTGCCCCAAATGAAAGAATCACCGGAAGTGACAAATTCAAGCCCAACTTCCGCAGGGGTTCTTCTAGTAGTCTTTTTCTTTGTGTTTTAAATCTTCGGCACGTCAAAAAGAAGTGCTCCAGAGATTCCCTCTCATTACAGTGGAGGCATAACGGTGACTGAGCGAGACCCGACCTGTGAAGGTAAAAGTTCAGTGGTGGGACTCGACAGCGTAGCCTTGTAATTTGTATTTCTTCCTTCCTAGATGAACACCATCTGCTCTTCCAAGGAAACTTTAGCTGTGGGAAATCTGATGAAAACAAAGGAGATTTATCGAAGTTATTGGCCGTGGTACGCTTTTCAAATCTCGCTGCTGTGACATACGCTGACGTGGGCAATACAGACAAAATAGGGCCATCATGGGATGATATTGCCAGTGCATCCGCATATTCATTGAGTGCTAGCCCTCTATGGCCTGGTACCCACACTAATCGAACCAGCCGTACATGCCTGGGAATCATCGAATAGAACGTCTGTATGGTACTCGATAAATTAGGTGCACTTAACGCAGAACAGACAGAGAGGCAGTCTGTTAGTACAACCACTGCTGATAGACACTGGGGCAATTTACTCAATGCTAGGACTATTGCCAGCAATTCAGCCTGGTAAATAGGGGTGAAGTCCGGTAACCGAATCGAGAATGACCAGTCTAGAGAGAATGATACAATTCCCACACCTGCCTTCTCTTCACAAACGGACGCATCAGTCGCTATCACAGTGTTAGTTTCTAAAGTGGCCAGATGATCTTCCAAAATGCAATTTAGATATTTATATGGTAAATTTTTTGCGTTCTTGGGATATATATCATCAAATTCAATCCTAATTGTTTCTACAGTGCTGAGTATCTGTACTTCCCAGAGGTGAACTTTTAATGGGTCCAAAAGTCTCTGTGTAAAAATGACCTGGGGGCAACGTAATCTAGACCATTGGTGGTTAAAAAATGAGGCTTGCTGGTTAATGAAGACATACTGTGACCTCCTCTGTGGAGAAGCATAGATTTTTAGGAATGTACGTACTGTTAAAATATGAAATCTTTTGATAAGAGACGGCAGGCGTGATTCTTCGTATAGAATATTGTTTGCAACAAATTTTGGTAGCCCCAGACATAATCGTAATGATTCACGTTCTAACAAAACCAATGGTCGAACTTTATAAGCCGGAGAGCCAGAAAACAAAACGCAGCCGAATTCTAGAATTGGTCGAATGTACATGCAATAAATCATGACGAGCACGTCTCTGCGCAAACCGGCACGTTTATTGCTGAGCCTACGCAGCATCCCTACTGCGCGTGCTCCCTTAGTAGCCATGTTTTCTATATGGGGTCTCCAGTCAAGTTTGTCGGTATAGGTTACTCCTAAATACATAATTGACTCGACCTGAGGTATCACGGCTTGTCGGTAAAGTAATGAAATTTGCACTGGTAAATTTTGTGCGAAAACAACAATTGCACTTTTATTAATATTTAGCGATAAATTAATACCCTCTAGCCACGTTTCCAGGCTATTCATATATTTCTGCAGGGTTTGGTAAAGAGTGTGAATGTCTGCTGACGTAGCGAAAAATGCGATATCATCGGCATACACATACACCTGCACGTTCTGCTGTATGGGAATAGAACATAGTAGAATATTAAATAATAAGGGTGATAACACTGAACCCTGCGGGAGGCCTCTCGTTTGCTTATATTTTGAAGAACTGACACCAGATTGCGAGCAATAAAATTCTCTATCCCTCAAGAAAGCATAGACCCATGCCACAAAGTATTCTGGCAGTCCTAAGTTCTGAAGCGAATTTATCAGTTTCACATGCTCCACACTGTCATAGGCTTTGGTGATATCTAAGGTTACTAAAGCTGAATATTGTTTCTGATATCGAGCAAGCTGTATTCTACTTTCTAGATCAACATGTGCACACCAAATGGAACCACCACGCCTGAAACCAATTTGACATGGGCTTAGTGTCATTTTTTCCGACATCCAGCGATCTACCCGGCTATGTAAAATTCTCTCGACGAGTTTTACTAGATTTGATGTGAGTGCTATAGGCCTGATATTATCTAAGGTAAACCCCGCGCCTTGCTTTTTTAATAACGGAATAACTTTTGCAACTCTCCAATCAGCTGGGATCCAAGAATTTCTAATTGAGTGATTCACAATTTCGAGTAGGCCAAGGGGGTATATCTTATGTACTGCTTTTATTACCGACGTCGTGATACCATCAGGACCTGGAGCGGAATTAGGCAGCGTTCTTACCACATTTACTAGCTCAGCAACTGTGACCTGCTCAAAATCCTCACCCCTCTTAGGGGTCTGGGGTTGGTATAAGAGAACAGTCGTAAAGCGACTCTCTAGGCCCTGAGCGATGTCTTCGAGAAAGGACTTCAGTTCACTTGGTGTTGATACTACAGATTCTACGGTTTTCAGTACTGGAAGAACTTTCTTGGTTCTCAGAAAGCGAAATAGTGCTTTTCTGTTTGCTGTCTTTGAGAGAAACTCAGAACGTTCACTGTCAAATTTGTCCTTCGCAATGGCAACGGTTCTTTTAAAACTCGCGGCGGCATACTTATAGTCACTCCAGTTCCGAGGGCACTGGTTGAAAAGTAATTTTTTCCATGCAGCTTTTCTTAATCTATACGCCCGCGAACAGTCCGCATGCCACCAAGGGTTGGTCGAAGCGCTTTTGGAGCTGTGTATAGTGAATTTGGACTTATTCAACGATTCTTTTAGGATGTCACTTAATCTGATAGCGTCTGGTTCCCTATCATCTGCTCGGTTAGATATAGCCGCTCGTAGTAATTTTCCAAATGCACTGAAATTTACATGTGTAACCGATGGTCGAATCATGGAAGTTACTGGGCATACCATCTCAAAAAATATAGGCATATGGTCGCTACTTGTGCCAGAATTAATAGCAGACCATGTTGAGATGGACAAATTAACACTAGAAAAAGTCAGGTCAAGCACAGAATAAGACTGATTATACACAAACGTGGGAGTTCTGGTGTTGATACACATCAAGTTATTCTTATTAGCCCAATCCGACAGACGCTTCCCATTCAAGTCAGTTTTAAAACCCCACGAAATATGGTGAGAATTGAAGTCCCCCACTAATATAATATCTTTGCGGCAATTTGAAACTACGGTATCTAGAACGGCAGAATTTTGAACACCCGCTGGAAAATATGAATTAATTAACGAAAATGGGAGGTATCCCGGAATAGTAATGTCTAATGCTAGAACCTCGCTATCTGAAGTCATTAACTGATATATAATTTTCGCTCTATGAGCAATTTTGGAGGATATAAAAATTGCCAAACCGCCACCGCGAGAGGGCCGGTCTAATCTAAATGTGCGGTAATTTTTAATTTTAAAGCACTTTTCCTCTGAAAGCCAAGTTTCTTGTAAAACAATAACATCGGGGGAATAATGATCACAAAGATGGAATAAGTCGGTAGTTGCTGAAAAATAGAATGGCAATTCCACTGTAATACTTTTAGACTGCCTATTTTGGTAAAATACCAGCAGCACTCACTGCTTTCTCCAAAATGCTATCCTTCAAGAAATCCTTTTTTGATGAGGTTTCCTTCTGGTACTTCTTACTCTTTGCTTTGGAGTTCTGTGAAGACCCCTGTGCTTCAGGGGAAGCACGTCTTTTCATTTTTCTTGAATCAAGGTCCATTTTTTCCGACATCGAATCATGGGATCCGGAGTCAGAGCTCCAATCTACCTCGTGTTCAGTAGGTACAATTAGTTTACGGCCTGTGTTCGAGATGCTTGGCTTTGGTTTCGAAGGGCCTGGTTCAGATGAAACCTCAGTAATCTCACCTGGAGAAGGTAGTAAAGGATTGTCAGCATATCGATTACCGCCCTGCAAGATTTGTGTCAATTGAGTATTCACTACTTGTGCCAATGATTCGGTTAGGCTCACAAATAAAGTTTCCATCAACTTCGTCATCGATCTTTCCACCGTTGATGTAGTAGTAGTAGTAGCCTCTACTGCATGGCTCATACCCACTCAGGGGGATTGGCCAAGAAGTTGTCTTACAAAAAAATTTTTTTTTTTAAATAATATTTTGAGTATTGAATGCTGATGCCAATAAAAAGAATAAATAAATAAATAATAGCAATGCATATACAAAAAAAAAAACACGTACGCATCAATGAAAGAGTGCAATAATAGTTTTTTAAACATACAGATCAGACACTTTAATCATTGTTCCGAATAGGAATTAGAATAAAAATAATAAGAAGAAGAAGCACAATAATAATGAAAATAATATCAAAACTTTTTTTTTTGTTATAATAATACTTATACAAGCGGAAATTTAAAGCCGTATTCGTTTTGTTTCTTGAAGGTAGCTACACACGGCATCAAACGCATTTCTGTGGCTGAAGCCCAGAGTTGAAGCACCGAAGGTAAGAACATTGTCAATTGTGAATTGCAGCCCCAGGTTAGCGAATGGGCTATCAAGAAGTCTTTTTCTGAGTAATCTGTATCTGCGACATGATAAAAAGTAGTGCTCTATTGATTCTATTTCTAAACAAAAGTGACATAGGGGCGATACCGCCAGACCAGCCCTGTGTGAATATAGATTTAACGGGGGCACACGACATCGTAGTCTAGTTACTAATACTTCCAATTGTCTAGTAGGACACCATTGGATCTTCCACGGAAATTTTAAATGACTAAATTCTGTCCTAGCTGTTATTGATTCTATGGCGTCTGCACGAAGTGAAAATTTTCTATATCTAATCGCAGTTATACTGGCCACTACAGGAAGGACAGGAACAACTGGGCCATTCAATGCAGCTCGCGCTAGTGAGTCGGCCATTTCATTTAATTCTAATCCAGAGTGGCCAGGCACCCATAATAATTTTAAGAGCTTCAGCTGTGGAGGAATTAGCGTCAGGAACGTCTTTAGGGCAGTTGATTTTGATGAAGCTGTAAGGGACGTGCATACTGACATGGAGTCTGTTATTATTATTGCGCTATGGGCGTTCAAATCTAATTTACGCAGGGCTAGAATAATTGCCAAGAGTTCAGCTTCAAAAATGGGGGTGAAGTCCGGTAGTCTTAATGAAAATGACCAACCAAGCGAAGGGGAGTAAATGCCTACTCCTGCCTTTTCGTCTATTACTGAAGCGTCTGTGGCTACTACATTATTTGTTTCCACGTGTGCAAGGTAATCTTGTAGCCGGCTATTTAATACCCTGTATGGTTGAAATTTAGGTTTAGGGGGGAAAATATCATCATATTCTATCTTTAGATTCTGATTGGACACATTTGCTGCAGGCACATCTCGAATTTTCACGTTTATCCGGTCTAGCTGCTTCTGAACAAAAATAATCTGTGGTGTATGAAAACGTGGCCAATGAGCAAGAAAAAAGGAGTCTTGGTTTTTTATAAAAGCATATTCAGATCGTCTTAATGGATAGCTATAAAATTTTAAAAATGCCTGCACCGTTAGGATGCGGAATCGACAAGGCAATGTTGGCAATCTAGCTTCCTGGTACATAACATTGTTAGCTACAAACCTAGGGAGCCCTAGACATAATCGCAAGGCTTCTCGCTCCAGCAGAATCAAAGGCTTAATTTTGTAAGCAGGGCCACCTGAGAACAATACACACCCAAATTCTAATATTGGACGCATGTACATTTTATATATCATCACCATTGTGTCCCTACGTAATCCATATCGTCTGCTGCTCAGTCTGCGCAGTATGCCTAAGGCACTTTGTGCCTTAGATGCAATACTTTCTATGTGAGGAGTCCAGTTTAGCTTGCCATTATAAATTATCCCCAAATATTTAAGCGACTCAACCTGTGGAATGGGCTCTTGTTTATAACATATTGTAATTGAAATGGGGTCTGTTAATGGAAATATTAACAGTGCGCTTTTATTTACATTTAAGGTCATGCAAATTGCCTCTAGCCATATCTCTAGCATATTTATATATGTCTGCAATTTTTGATATAAAGAATGAATGTCACTATCTGCCGCGAAGAATGCAATATCGTCTGCATAAATATATGTTTGCATGTCCTGGCAAGTGGGGATTGAGCTCATTAATATGTTAAATAATACAGGAGACAAGACTGCTCCTTGGGGGACTCCGCGAGTCTGTTTAAACTTTGACGATGCGCTTCCATCCTTAAAACAATAAAATTCTCTAGCCTTCAAAAATTCCCTCAGCCATGCAATCATATATTGTGGTAGATTGTGGCTCTGTAAGATGTCTAATAATACTGAATGTTCCACACTGTCATATGCTTTGGCTATATCTAGTGTCACTAGAGCAGCGTGTTGCCTTCTTTTTCGAGCAAGTTGAATGCGGCTTTCTAAATCTGCGTGTGCGCACCATATTGAGCACTCTGCTCGAAAACCAATTTGATTTGGATTTAGTACTACGTTTTCTGCCAGCCAGACTGTAATTCTTTTATGTAACACCCTTTCTATGAGTTTTACCATATTCGATGTAAGAGAAATAGGTCGTATATTTTCTATGTTATAGCCTAATCCTGGTCGTTTTTCTATCGGAATTATTTTAGCTAGTTTCCAATCGTACGGAATCCAGGTGTAATTTAACGAATAATTCACAGTGTTTAGTAGGTCACATGGTGACAATTTGAATAGTATTTTTATCATATTAACTGTAATTCCGTCCGGACCTGGAGCTGACGAGGGCAAATCTTGAATCACCTGAGCCAATTCTTCCAATGTAACTTTGGCAAAATCTGTCATTAACGCTGGTATTTGCAAACTGTACGGCTTAGTTGATGTAAATCGACACTCCAGTCCTCTACCTATAACTTCCAAAGATTTCTTCATTTCCTCTGACGACATAATTTCATAATCTATGTTAGTTGGAGATGGCAGAATTTTACGTAATCTCATAAATCTAAACAGCGCATTTTTATTCTTAGGTTTTGACAGGTAATCATAGTGTTTCCTATCATATTCCTCTTTAGCTAAAGAAACTGTGCGTTTAAAATTTGCAGCGTAAAACTTGTAATCAGACCAATTTTGGGGGCACTGGTTATACAGAAGTTTTTTCCAAGCTGCCTGTCGTCGTCGGAAATCACGTGCACAGTCTGAATTCCACCAAGGACTATGGGCGGTACTCTTTACAGTTTCGACAACAAATTCTGCCTTTTTGTACGCTCTTTTTATCAATGCACTTAGTCTCATAGCTTTTGTGTCTTCTCGTTCTTCAGTATGGGTGGTCAAAGCAGTTTCTAGATCTTTTTTAAATTTGCTATAATTAATAAATACTCGAGTCTGAGAACATGACGGTGTTATTGTGCAAACAATCTCAAACATCACTGGCAAGTGATCGCTGTTGGTAGCACACTCCAAGGCTGTCCATGATACACTAGTGAGTGACGAACTCACAAAGCTTACATCCAAGGCTGAGCGAGATCGATGACTAATAAATGTAGGCGTTCGCGAATTCAGGCAACGCAGATTGTTATCTGCTGTCCACTCCCACAATCGTTTACCACACCGATCAGTGCGAAAACCCCAGCACGTATGGTGCGAGTTAAAATCGCCCACCACAATTTTATCCTTACAAATAGATGTTACTGCGGCGTCCAAGCATCGAGTTTCTTGCACACCTGTAGGGAAGTACGCATTGACTAACAAGAGGGGCTGGCATCCTGGCAACGTTATTTCCAGAGCAAAAATTTCGCTTTCAGGTGACATATGCTTATATGCAATTTTCGCCTTGAGACTTATTCTATTATTGATAAAAAATGCCAGACCTCCGCCTTTCGAAGGGCGATCTAGCCGGAAAGATCTGAATCTATTTAATCGAAAAGACTGATTCATTGAAAGCCAGGTTTCTTGTAGAGCAATGATATCTGGAGTGAATTTCGATGCCAAATATATCAAATCAGTTACAGCTGAGTGAATGGATCGGCAATTCCAGTGAAGAATTTTAAGTGACCCTATGGTTTCGCTAAGATGGACTCGGCTACTGCCTTGCTTAAGATACTTTCTTTTAGAAAATCGGCTTTAGACAGGGTATCTTTCTGGTACTTTTTAGTCTTTGAGTTGATTGGTGTAGTACCTTTTTTAGCTAAAGGGGATCGAGGGCGCTTTAGCGATCGGGGATCCGTCTCCATCTCATCTGAGTCCTGCCCGTCATCTCCGATAATCTCCCTTTGATACGGTCTGGCTTCAGCAGATGCACCTACAGACTGAACACCTTGAGAGGAGACATCAGAGACTGCCTCCTTTGAAGGTCCTGAACGCTCACTATTTTGAGGTGTGAGGCTCAAATTATCCGCTGAGCCTAATATTTGGGCCATCTGGTTCGTTAGTATTTGGGCTAATGACTCACAAAGGTTCCCAGCGAGACGTTCCATTGCCTTTTCCATTGCCTTTTCCATTGCCTTCTCGATAGCTTCCGCCATTGAAACGGAGAGAGACGCTTCCATTGATGGAATATGGCGGGCTGTAACACCAGCATAACCTTGTGTGCGTGCCTGTATTTCAGCTATTGCTTCCTTACGAGAACAGCGTCTTCGTTCAGTTATCTCGAGAACTTGCAGCTCACGTGCCTTTGCAGAACAGCTTGAACAATCTGCAGCATGACGTTCGTTACATAGGCAACACCTTTCTTCCTTGCTTTGACACTCACTAGCATTATGATCCTCCCCACATACTCTACACCTGACAGCGGACCTGCAACCTTTTATGGTGTGCCCATAACGCCAGCACTTTACGCATTGGAGAGGGCGAGGGGAAAGAGGTTCGACTCTGTAAATTAGAGGCCATGCCTTAATTTCTGATGGCCGCACTGACCCTGCAAATGTCACTATGACGGACTCCGTTGGTATTTTGTTCTTGTCAACCACACGTCCGCATCGGTACACTGAAATAACACCTGCTGGAGAAAACAATTCTAGTACTTCAGATGGTGTCATGTTGGCATCAACGCCACGGACTAGACCTCTGGTGCATGCTAAGTGTGGCGGTATGAACGCGCTCACCGGGTTGGATGCAAACATCGTGCACTTTAGAAGATCTTGCACACAGGACTGGTCTGGGGAAAAGCAGAGTATACCCCCTCTGCCGAACTGGCGGACCTCTGTTATGCACTGGAAATGGGCCGTTGCCGACCGCAGTTCCGTCTGAATGGCTTTCGGGTTCTTCATCCGAATGAAGCCGTCATTGGTAGGGACTAGAGCCACTGGAACGGATGAGATGCCGTTGCGCAAGAAAAGTTCTACTGGTAACTCCTGCGGAGGAATAGAAGCAGACCAGAGGAAAGTCCCTGGCCCAGGCGAAGAAAAAGGCATCCTGTCTGGTCTGATCTGCACAAAAAACACTTATAAAACAACTATTGCACTATGAGAAATAATGAAAGGACAAGAAAAAAAACCAAAAACAGCTACTTAATCCTTGGCCTAAACCCCAAGAGCAGGCGAGCGAGAACCGTTCGATCCTTCTTCTGTGACGGTTTTGTACCGTGTGCTCTGTAGTCGGACATGTCTGCGCAGGCTTGAAGAAGTGCGTCCGCTTCGCGTCGATGCACTCCCATCACGCGCGCAAGGCGGAATGTACGGCGCTGCCATATCGGGGGCGTCCATTGTTGTAGGGCTCCGCAATAAGGTCAGGTTTATGGGCCCCACTAGTTGTGGTTTTGTCTCAGAGAGGGGAGTAGAATGCATGGGCAATTCTACGGTGTTTTTAGTCGCGTTGGTCGCATTAGATTCCTGGATCTCAACCAGCACACGGTGACCGTCCGCGCATTCGGGCAGTGACTGCTCTTGAATTTGCGGTAGCTGTCCCGGTCGGCCTGAGGGCATGTTGATGGTTGTGGTGGGCTTGTCCGGTTTCTTGACTTGGAGCGTGTCAGGCACTGGGAGATCTGGAACGTGCATGTTTTCACGCGCTGGCGAGCGTGGAGGCCGCATCGCCAACTGCTGGGCCTTGTGATGCCGCTCATGGATCTTCTTCTTCTGATCACGATGATGATGAAGGTCATGTCTCTTCAATTTGGCTCATACCCACTTTGAGTGATCGGCCAGGAACTGGGCATCTGAAAATTTATATACGTCATTCAAGTATGCATAATGATAAAAGAACAAATTAGAAAAAAATATATAGAAAGGATATACAGCAAGTATTGTGCGAATGCGCGGTCAGACGAGACAGCTGTATTGATAATCTGACCATAAAAATCTATGATAATGATACGACGGATTCACTCATTTTTGAAATATAATTTTACATTTATTTTTTATTTTTATTTTCAATTATATTTTATTTGTTTCTGACTATACCTTGAAGCAACGGATGTTCTTCATTTTTCATCTACCGTGGCTCATGGCCAATGTATGTTAAGTGGCGAAAAAGTGAGTGGCTTTTTCCAGTGGGTTGGGAAGGTTTTAAAATTTGTGTGGATCGTTACAGAAACCGTGGCACGCGCCACACGCACACCATGAGTTTGTTTAGTTCTTCGTTCCCCTTAGTACGTGGAAGATAGCTACGATACTGACAGTGTTTGCGTCAACTGAATTGAGGTGTTTGAAATAAACGAAGCTTCTTTCACGGATTGTGTCTAAACGTATAAGGCTGAACGGTGTTCTCACTTGGAGGTGTGCGCCGCCGCGCCGCGCCGCCGCCGCCGCCTGTTTTTGCTCACGCCGCTCGCGCCGCCGCCGAAATCCCGAGAGGGAGCACGCCGCCGCCGCGCTATAATTGCGGCGCGCCGCCGTTTGTCTTCTTTTTTTTTAATATGAACGGGAAATCTCGACATAAAATACAACACATCCCTGAGGGAGCGCAAGAAGTGGTGATCATGTAATGGACTGTTCATTTGAGCCGCCGTTGATTGGCGGGAGCTCGGCGAGCAGCGCGCCCTCTGTTTCCAGTTCTTCTAATTTTTGACGTCACGAAACTTTCACAACTCCCGGCACAAGTGAGGGGAACAGAATGATCTTCAACCTTGCGCCTACACCTTGGGAAAAAAAAATTGGAGGGAGCGCGCCTAGCGTCCACACGCCTACGTCCTATATGAAGCCGCTACTGCCTCGGGTTCGTGTCACAATTTCCATCATGCTCCTGTTTAGTTTCCTATTTGTGGTGGGTACATGGGAAAAAAGATGACGAGCACGCGCGCCTCGCGTCCACAAGCCAACCTCCTCCGACGCCGCTCCCCCCTCGTGCTCCAGGCTCTTCTCACAATTCGCAGCATGCCAGTGAACACTTCTATCTGAGGAGTTATTCTCGGTGTGGCCCCCTAGTGGTCTCTCCATTTTGGCTGCCACTGATTGACTGGAGTTCGGCGAGGAGCGCAACCCGGTACCCAGTTATTCTTTCGATCGTAACGTCATTTTGACGTCACGAAGCTTTCACAACTCTTCACGCAAATGAGAGGGACGGAATGTCCGCCGTGGTGGAGCAGTGGTTATAGTGCTCGGCTGCTGACCCGAAGATCGCGGGTTCAATTCCGGCCACGGCGTTCGCATTTCGATGCAAGCGAAATGCTAGAGGCCCGGGTGCTGTGCGATGTCAGGAGATGGTAAAGGAACGCCAGATGATCAAAATTTCCGGAGCTCTCCTCTACGGCGTCTCTCATAATCATATCGTAATTTTGGAACTTAAAACTCAAGATAGTATTATTATTATTATTAGAATACAAATTATCTATAATGTTAATTTTCTTGATCTTGACGTTTTTCATAGTTCACAGTCATTGTGTTTATCCGAGCTTTGCACTGTCTTGACATAGTATGGCACAATGTACAAAGTCTTCTCTTCTCCGCGTTTCCGCATAGTTGTATATATGCTATCTAATTTTTCATTCCCTTTCGATATTTATCCTGTTGTCTTATTTTACTCCTCCCCTTTTGTGTTCATTTCTCATTGTCTACGCGTTTTTGCTCTTTTTATTTATGAAGACTGTATTGTATTGTTTATTTTTATTGTTTTATTTTTGCGTGCGCCTCCACAGAGACCTTACGGTTGCTCCTGGGCACGTTAAACAAATGATTGACTGATTGAATGATTGATTATTGTTATTATTGAGGGACGTAATATGCTTCAACGCCACGAACGGAACCCCCAGAGATCCGCTTTTGGGTGCACATCTCGGAGACCGTGCATAAACTCTAGGTTTATTAGAAGAACCAAGGAAAAGAAAAAGAAAACATACAGAAGGTGACTCAAATGATCTGTGCAATCGCCGCCACGTGCGGAGCATGCTAACATGCGCAAAGGCAACAAAAAGCAGAAGAACCAAGGAACAACGATAGGTAAACAGACTTCCGTCTTAATACCAGATAGTCAGCAACAAAAAAGCCAACAAAAACAAAATAAAAAACAAAAAAATTCACAAAAGCCAAGAGCATCTATCTACCACGCTTCCAAAAAACTAATTTCGGTTCGCGACAGCGCCACTGAAGGAGAGCTGATGCAACTCTCCCCAGCATTCTTAATGAAAAATTCTTCCATAACCTCACGCGCCGCATCATCCCTGTGCCTACATATAACAGTAGTTTTATGAAAAAGAGGCGTGCATTTGCAACCTTTACAGTGGGCAGCTAAATGTGAGCCATAATTGGTACTTAGATTATTTTTATGCTCTCTTAGACGGGTGTTTAGGCAGCGTCTCGTCTGTCCAATGTAACAAAGCCCGCAAGTCACTGGGATGTTGTAGACAACACCTGAAGCACACGGCACAAACTGATTCTGATGTTACGACGAATAAGTTTACTTACCGCCAGTAATGAACAACAATTCCAAAACTGTGTCTAATGCCACCCATTGCTGCAAAGGCATCTCTCGCTCTCTTCAAAGCACAAGTATAGGTTTGCTGCCACTTTAAGCACTGTGTAAAGCCTGCCTTCCACCTACAACCTGTTTGGACGGACGTAACTCTGCTTATTGTTACCGTACACAGTTCAAGGTATCATAGATCCTACGTTGACGAAAACTGATGGGGCACAGTTGTTTCAGTGGAATACAAGGCAAAGAAACAGCGCTATGAACATGCAGAAACATGTTCAGTCGGACTTTATTTCTGCATGCTATTTTGCAATGCGCATTTCTACTAACTCTGGGCAAGTTTTTGCTAGTATGGTACTGGTAGCGAACCATGAAGATGAGCTCGCTAATGCTCTGTTTGTATACCTTAACACTAATTTTGTCTGCATGCGAACTCATGCCACGTGCGTAGCGGTACACATGACAACGTGCCGTTGTTACGCTATAGCGTTCCTTTCATAAATTTGCTATATAAGAAAATGTCCACCACATGAAGTTGATGTAGATGCGCAGGTTCAAGTCTCGGCCACGGCGGCCGTACTTCCATGGAGGCTAAATGAAAGGATACATGTGTACTGTTGCGACTGGGGGACCTGGTGGGAGTACATTTATGCCACGACGAAGTATTGGGAGTCTGGGCCTGACATTCAGGACGACGGAGTTAACAAGAAGAACGACAGTATTTACAAAATGCACAAGTGAGGATGTTTAAAGAGACATCTTCCAAAGGTGACTGACGACTCCGAGCCAACAAAGCTGGCCTCCTGATTGTAGGAGGCCAAGGAGCGCGTACGGTTTAGCCCAATCGGCGTCGGGGCAGCTCGGGGGACGTCCCGCTGACCACATGCCGGCTTCGTTGACCTTGCTCGCCCTGTTTTTCCCTCAATGAGCGCTGCATTCCAAGGTAGCCCCGAGGTGGGGTGACCACCTGCCGGCCTCGTCGACCTTGCTCGCCCTGTTTTGCCCAACGAGCGCTGCATTCCACTGTAGTCGCGAGGAGCGGCCACATGGCGACCGCACAGGAACGCCATGGAAAAGTTCGCTCGGCGGGGCTGACATGCAGGCGCAGCCGCCGCGGATGGCACCTGCACTCCTGTCCTCGTCGTGCCTTTTTCCCCCCTTTCGGGGAACGCAGTCCGATCACAACAGTGCTCAGATTTAGGTATAAATGCCGCATTACATTCAGGTGCACATTAAAGCATCTCAAGTGGTCAAAATTAATCTGGATCACTCGCTATGGCGTTCGTCATAATGTTATCATTGGTTTGGTACGCAAAACTCAATCAATTAATATAATTATTTGACGTTCATGTATGACAAGCATAACATGACATGTCATGAATTCTCATGACATGCACGACACAAATGACATGATTCACGCCTCGTTCAGATTCTATACAAAATAATGAATACAGTAGAAGCTCGTAATTCGGATAATTCGGACGTTTCCTCTGGTCCCGGCAAGTATATGTATTGTTTAAAGGGAAGCTGAAGCACTTAAAAATGATGTTTGGAGCGTGTAAGACAGTTTCATACCTGCTGAATACGAAAAAGTGTTGTGATAGTTCTGAAAAGTGGACGCAAATAGCACTTTCTGGCAAAAAACAGAGGCTGTGGCCTCAGGGCTGCCTGAGGTGCTGAGCGAACGCGGTGACGTCATCCTCGGTATACCGCGTTATCTGCAATAGTAGGGCTGCTGAAGCGTGGCCTCCTCAATTAGCTCCGGCAGCGGCACGTCACGTGTTCATCACGGAGGCCACATTTGAAGATACGAGGGATGTTTGTACACGTATAGCGATTGGCTGTTTGTCGTTATTCCAGATATATTAATCCAGCTGCCGAACTTTAGGCTTCACTAACTTGAGCCTTCGCCACATAAACACCGCTCTCGCTGTACGGATCAGTGAGCGGCATCTGTCGAACCTACCGTCGGAGTGCAGCACGGCTCCGCCAAAGTAACCACAGATGACGTATGTCTCCACGTCCACATTTATCGGCACGCTCGCGTGGGCGGAGCAAGAAATCCTTTTCGTTCGTGTATTGTAAAGCTACTGCTGCAACAACCGCGGAAAAATAGTCACAGTTTCGCCGCAACGGCGAAGCAATGAATGAGATAGCAACAAATTGGAATGTAACGCGAAGAACGGAAAGCAGCTGGAAATTTCCAGCGCGTCGCTCAAGCGCAAAGGACGCACCAAAACCACACACACAGGACGAGCGCGAACTATCAAGTGTCACAGTTGTCACTTCTTTCTGTTTGAACAGCGTGCTCATTTCGCAAATGCAGCCGCTGCAGCGAGCGAAGTCACCTTCGCGCGCTCTGTATTTCAGCGCGGACATCGCGGTGAAAGCACAAGAAATACAAACCCCCGCCTCCTTCCCCAACATAAGCGCTCACGCAGGCGACCACGCCCTGTAGGGCGAAGTGCACGGATGCGCGCGCGCAACGCTACGAGCGGGGCCATAACCATTAAAGCGCGCATTTCGCGCCATCTCGCTGGTGAGCAAGCAAGCATGTTGAAGCAAATGGTGTATATATATAGCTCGCCGTTAGCATGTTGACAGACGATACTCTTCGTGGCCGAGCCGTCTAACGCCGCGCGCTGCGGAGCGAGAGATCGCGCGTTCGATTCCGCGCGTCGGAAAGTCTTTTAAGAAATACTTTTCTTTGTGGCCTTTATATATATATTGTAAAGAGAGAAACAGGAGACAACGCCCGTTCGTGGGCCGGCTGTTCTATTCTCTGGCTTCGTCCTCCTCTTCCTCGCGCTACCCGAGCATGCGCCCAAGCCCGTTGCCACTCTTCGTCATCACACTCGGCCACGCTGCGAAAGGTGCACCTCTGAAAGAAAAGCAGATTTCGGCACTTCAGACGTCTCTACGGACACAATTCTTAATACGCGACACATGCACGGCAAAATTGTTGCGCCTCCTTTTGTCTGCGCGCGAGTCAGAATCCGAGGACCGCACTCGCCAAGTGTTCTCGCCCAGTTGTTGCGTAATAATAAAGGGCCCTTCAAACTTCGCGCATAGTTTCTTCGCAGGGGACGGTGTACCTCGTTGCACCCACACCTCATCGCCGATACGGTATGGCGGTGCCCGACGGTGGCGGCGGTCGTAATGTCGCTTTTGCTCCTGTTGGGCATGCATTATCTTCTTGCGCGCCTCGGTTCGTATTTTGCGGCAAAGTGTCCCTCGTGCAGCCGAACGTCCAGGTTGTACAGGCGTGTCCAAGGAGAGTGTAGCGCCAAGTTTTGGTAGTTGACCGTAGACAATTTCGTAGGGAGAGGTTCCGGCTGAACTTTGCAACGCCGTGTTAACTGCGTATGCAGCTGCTTTGAGATGCTCGTCCCAGTCGGCCTCACCGGGCTTGTTGCTCGTACAATACGGTGCCAGTCGAGCTTGTAGCGTCTGGTTCGACCTCTCTGTCAGGCCGTTCGCTTGTGGATGGTAGGCTGCCGCGAAATGATGCTCAACCCCCGCTTGCCGGAGGTAGGTACGGAGCTCACGACTGCGGAAAGTGGTCGACCTGTCGGAGATGAGTTTCTTAGGGAGGCCGTGTCTCCATTCGAAGTGGTCCCGCAGAAAGTTTATGACGCAACTGGCGGCAAGGGAAGGCACGGCAGCGACCTCTATAAACCTTGACAAGTAGTCCACCGCGACTATAATATATCTGTTGCCTGCTGCCGACGTTGGAAAAGGCCCGATGTGGTCTATTCCCACAGTGTGAAAAATTGTCTCCGGAGGCGTAATCGGTGTTAGTAATCCAGGTTGACAGCCCGGACGCCGTTTGTGTTGTTGGCACACTTTACAGCTTGCAACGTACGAACGCACGCTCCTGTCCATTCTCGGCCACCAAAAGCGCTCTTGTGCTTTGCGCAATGTTGCTCGGTAGCCTATGTGGCCTCCTTCGGGTGTGTCGTGGATGGCACGCAGAATACCCGAACGTAAGGAGGTAGGAATGACCAAAAGGTGGCGTTCGTCTTGCTTCTCGACCCAACGACGACGATACAGCGTGCCGTCGCGTAAAGCAAATTTGGCGTTGCAGCCCGTGTCTGATAGGGAATTCATAATGGTGTCTAAATCTTTGTCGGCGCGTTGGGCATTCGAAACTTCTTCCTGGGAGAACATGATTCAGTCTTCGCGGTTTTGCAGGGAGCGTTCCTCGGTTGGGTTTCGCGATAAGGCATCCGCAACCTGGTTTTGTGCTCCTGCGCGGTGACGGATGTTGTAAGTGCAATCTTGCAGCCGAACTATCCACCGCGCAAACTTGTGTTTGAGGTGCTGTTTAGCGAACATCCACGCCACAGCGGAATTATCCGTTACAATAGTGAATTGTCGGCCAAACAGGTAGTGCCGGAACTTCTCGTCAACGCTCCAGACGACAGCCAGGCACTCGAGTTCATTGGAGTGGTAATGGCGCTCCGCGTCAGACAGTTTGCGGCTGGCGTAGGCGACGACGTGCTCACGTCCGTGCGGGTCACGCTGTATAAGAACGGCCCCTATACCAGTTTGACTTGCATCGGTGTGTACCTCTGTAGTCCATTCTTCATTGAAGTGGCAGAGAACAGGGCTATGGGTCAATTGATGTTTAAGGGTCCGGAAGGCGTCGTCCTGCGATGGTCCCCACTGAAATTGTGTTCCCTTCCTTAACAGGTCCGTGAGCGGTGCAGCTGTTGACGCAAAGTTGGGGACAAACTTGCGCAAGTACGACGCGATTCCCAGGAATACCTGCAGCTGTTTAATACAGGTTGGCACGGGATAGTTGGTCACAGCTTGAATTCTTTCAGGAAGGGGCTGCACGCCGTCCTGAGATATGGTATACCCGAGATAGGATATTGTCGTCATGCCAAACTGACATTTCTCCCGGTTAAGGCGGAATCCAGCGTCATGCAGCCTCTTCAGAACTTCGTCGAGATTTCGTAGGTGCTCTTCTTCAGTTACACCGATAACAAGGATGTCGTCGAGGTACACAACGCAGGCTTGGTCTTTCAGCGAACCCAGTACTGTATTCATGGCCCGCTGGAACGTGCTTGGGGCGGTTCGCAACCCGAAAGGCATACGGTTAAACTCGTACAAGCCAGAAGGCGTACGGAAAGCCGTCTTGCACTTATCCTCTTCGGCGACGTTGATTTGCCAATACCCCGCTTTCAAATCCAGAGATGAAAAGAATCTTGAATTTCGTATGGTGTCAATAGCGTCGTCAATACGCGGCAGCGGGTATGAGTCGGGTATGGTGTGCTTATTTAGCTCCCTATAGTCCACGCAGAATCGTAGGCTACCGTTCTTTTTGCGGACTAAAACGACAGGCGCAGCCCATGGACTAGAAGACGGCCTGATTACATTAGCGGCTAGCATTTCTTCTATTTGTTCGGCAATGACGGCCCGCTCTCTTTCTGCATATCGCCGTAACGGCACAGACACCGGCGGATGATTGTCAGTCGGTATACGATGTTCTAATAAGCTAGTGCCAGGGATCTGCGCAGTACTATCAGCAAAAAGTGATGTGTGCCTTTCGAGCATGGCTGAGATTGAGTGCAGCGTTGCTGGCTCACCTTGGGAGCTATTATCCGGAGAAGTACTCGGGGTCAATCCACGGATGTGGACGCCGTCGCCATCTATGGTGAGCTGCACTTGACCTGACATGATGTAGTCCGCTCCCAGAACCATGTCAGCGGGTAGGTCATCGAAGACGGGAACGGCGCAAAGTTACTTGCTCCCGTCTTCGGTGTGTAGCTGCACGTCCACCGCACCTACAGGGAGTACGCTGCCGCCGAGGCCCCGTAGGGGCGGCTCGGTCCAAGGCTGGAGGGTGACTGGGGCGTGTCGGCGAAGCAGCGCCGTTCGTTGGGCTCCAGTATCCACGAGTGCCATGAGTTCACCGATGCCATCGACGCGGACCCGAACAGTGGGAAGTGGCCGCGCTTGGAACTGGATGGCTTGGCGTGGCGTTTGTGGGCAGTCCTTGTATCCATGCCCCAAGCGCCCGCAGGAAAAGCATCCGCGCCGCGTGGTAGCGGGTTCCTGTGGGGAGACTGCAGGAGCGCGGCGTCTTGCAGTTTCCTGCAACTCTGCTGCCTGTCGGATAAAAGCATCGATGCTTTGATGGACTGTCTGCACAGACAGTATGGCCGCATGCGTCGAATCGTACATGCCATCGATGACATACTGTCTGGCGGCCGGAGAGGGCCAGGCAATATCGCAAGCTTGCAGGAGGCATAATTTGTCGCAGATGTATGCGGCAATGTCTTCAGTTCGGGCTTGCCGGCGCGACCGCATCTCCATGAAGCGAGTGTCATAGGCGCCCGGAAGCGGTGCAAATGTGGACGTGAGGGCCGCACACCAAGTAGTCCATGAGGCGTACTTGCTTCCCTGAAGACGATGCCAGGCTTGTGCAGCTCCTCGAAGGCGCCCTTCCGCGACGGATTTCTTCGTAGACTCTGGCCAAGAGTATTTCGTGGCGACAGAGTCGACGGTCGAGACCCAGGTGGTCGGATCGTGCTGAAACCCGTGAAATTCTGGAATAGCAGTCTCGGGTAGCGGCCCAGGTGCGGCGCATCCAATGGCGGTAGTGGAACTGCTTGCGATGTTGGTGAGGCGTTGCGTCAACGCGTCCAAGAAACGGGTCATTTCGGAGTCGCCACCCTGTGGTTGAGCCGCCGTGGAGGCCTGGACGCCTTCCCCGGAATGTAGTGGCTGCGAGTCCGAAAGCACTCGCCCGCTTCGAAGGGTGATAGAGGCAGGCGGATTAACGTCTTCTGATGGCTCTGTGTTTCGCGACTGCGCCATTGTAAAGAGAGAAACAGGAGACAACGCCCGTTCGTGGGCCGGCTGTTCTATTCTCTGGCTTCGTCCTCCTCTTCCTCGCGCTACCCGAGCATGCGCCCAAGCCCGTTGCCACTCTTCGTCATCACAATATATATATATACGGGACGTGACGTGACGCCGACGGAAAAAAACCAGCCATGAGTGTCCATGTATTTGCTATCGCAATAAAATTGCGACATCGTCGAGAAAAATGTCGGTCCTTGCAAACTACGAAGTTTTATCGAATTCTAATGCCTCTTCAGCTTCCCTTTAACTACAAGAAACTGTCGTTAATTCGGTCATATTTGGCCGCAACCCGGTTAATCCAGACGATACTCGTAGCGCGGAGCAAGAAGCGCCGCAAATGTGCGACGTAAAAGAGCGAAAACGCCGTTCGCGACCAACTGAAACCACCACGGACCTTGAGAAAGTCGTGGTCGCCATCCCCAATCTTATCACAACCGCGTTGCTGGTGAGAAAGGCTTCAGCTGCTGTGGCAAACTTGTTTCGTTTCCGATTTCGCTCGACATACACCAACTGCAAAGGGTTATCTGTAATCGATTTGATAGCGACTTCAGTCGAAGCTGCGCCCAGTAGTAGCTTCGTTTTCGCCGCGTGCCTTTAGAACTGCGTATTCGCCGTCATGATTACGCATTAGCGACGCAGGTTTATTCAGCAGCAGATGCCGCGCTCAGCAGTTTCGTTTCGACTCCAGGTGTAAGCCGCGCGCCGGCCGTAAGAACTGCGTGGACGCTATGATCGTGTCTTTACCGACTACGGTTTCGTCCACAGCAGATACGACACTCAGTAGCTTTGCTCTGTCTTCGGGCAATGCGCTCACAATGTCGCACATGTCACGCACAAAACTCAAGCATGATGGAAGCTGTTGAAGATGAAGAGCTTGAGCCGTGGTCAGCATGCTGGCTTGTTACAGTGATGGACGAACGATTAGTTGCTGGTAGCTTTTTCGGCAATAAAATTATTTTCAGGCACGCGTGATAGTGTTGGTGGTGGTGGGACGTAATAAGGGATGAGTTCACCGCACGTTTGAGCTTAAGAGTCGGGGGTCACATTGTGAACGAAATCTCGAATGGCCAAGCTAGCATCTTTTACACTGCCCTTATGCAAAATAAGTACTGCATATACGTATTCATCAAATCAATGAAAATGCATTGATGTATTTCACACTTGGTGTAGTGTCTCTACGACTCGTTAGCTCTAGTCGTGAAACATCCAAACGTGAAACAGAGCCGGTGATTAAAACAAAACGAACTTTTTTATTGATGCACCAAAATGGGAAACGTCCACGCAGCTCAAATGATTCGCTGGCGACTGCTGCCTCCCGACTCCGCTGGGCTCTCCTCCTTGCGCCCCAAACACACACACACAAAAACAATCACTGACACTGGTGCACTTGTCCCCCCGTTTTACGGCCCACTTCGGAGGGGAGAACAGTAGCCCATTCAGTCAGGCGCGCTTTCAGTGTTCCAAGGCCACGGACCCGGGGGCCGTATGCTAGACGCGTGGCTCTTCCCAGCACTCGGAACACCAAAAGGAACTGTCAGCGACACACTCCCCGCCGCAACGACAAGGTAATTTTCTTCGTTAAGTCGTTAGTTCCAACGGGTAAAGCAGCGCAATCGGCCTACGATGAGTCGATCCGCCGGGCATACGCACTTCAAAGGCCCTCACTCTGCCGTCTCTGCCAGTGAGTCCCCTTTCTGTTGTCCCATTTTCCACCGCTGTCTTGGCTGGGCGGTCTCTTTCAGTAGCACCACGTCGCCGATGCTTATTTGTTTGAAGAGTTGGTTCCGCTTCGTGCGGATCGCCTGTAGCTCGTGCAAGTACTCTCTTGCCCAGCGGCGCCAGAAACCCGCCAGGAACCTGTCTCTTCTCGAAGTCATTTGTTTGAAGTTCATACAGGAAAAGTCTCCGATTTCTCGTGGCAGCAATGCGGGCAGTGCAGTCAATCGCCTTCCCGTGAGAAACGACGCTGGACAGAGTGGTTCGGGCTCATTGGGCTCTGTGTGAACATGAGAGAGGGGGCGAAAGTTCATGACAGCCTCAACCTCTGTCAACGAAGTGGCCATTTCCACAAAACTAACGAAGCTAGTTTCAAGGGTCTTCTTCAATGCTTGCTTCGTCAATCCTACGAGGCGCTCGTAAAACCCGCCCCACCATGGTGCACTCTCAACAATGAACTTCCATTTAACACGGGAATTCGCGATGTAGTCGCGCACGTCCTCGCTTCGGACTGCCGATAAAATAGAGGCCAAATCCTTGTTGGCCTTCGTAAAGGTTGGTGCATTGTCGCTGTAAATTGTGCTCAGAATGCCACGTGTTGCTATGAATCTCCTGAAGGGAAGAAGAAATGAGGTTGTTGACATGTCGTTTACTAGCTCTGAATGAACCGCTCGGGTTACTCCGCAAGTGAACAACGCGATTTAGCATTTCACACGAGATGCCCCCTTAATGAGAAGAGGTCTGGCGAAATCCAGACCAGAGACTTCGAAACGCTGAGCCTCCGTTATTCGGTCCTTCGGCAGAGGAGCGAGTACCTCGTTGGCAGGTAGTGCATGAAAGCGCTGACACGTTACGCATTCTCTCAGGGACTTGACGATCTGTCTAGCTCCAACCACCCAGTACATCTTTCTAAGTTGCGTCAGAGTGTCGCGAATTCCTCCATGAAGTACCTGGTGATGACAATGTCTAATTAGGAGTTTTGCTACGCTGCTTTCCTTGGGTAGCACGCTAGGGTGTTTGGCCTTATAGCTCATGTTGGTATGTTGCAGTCTTCCACTGATTCTCAGTACATCCATCTCTTCAATCATGAGTGACGTGTTTCTCAGTGGGAAATCTGCTGGAAGCTGCTGTTCTTCTTAAACACTCTTGAACTCCCTTAGTAGCCCCTTTTTCTGTTCGTGACGGACCCAAAACAGCTCAGCTCGATATGTTGCCGAGGGGGCTCCGCATTCAAAGCCTTTCCGTCTCGCCATTGCGACAGTGCCCTCAAAGAATTCTAGCACGGGACTTGCTTGATTCCCCTTAATGACGCCAGTTGATTCTATCGCCCAGCACTTGTTGAGCAGGTCGCTCGTCTTCTCGATAAACGAAGTGCGCAGCATCACGGTCTGGGTGCAGTGACTCTCGTTATTGCTTCCCTCAACGGGACCTTGCACCGTCCATCCTGCTGCCGTTTCCACTGCTCTCAGCCGTTTCCCCAATTTGACCATTCTGCCACTGGTGAATTCCCATAGGTAATCGGCTCCAATCAGCAAGCCAATGCCTTTCGGACCATCGCCGTTGCTAGAATCAGCACATTCATAGCCCAAAGCTTCCAATTTCTCCAATGTTTGGTTTCGTGGTTTGGGAATCGTTTGGTCGCATATCACATCCGTTTCGAGCACTTCTAGTTTCCGCTTGTCACTCCTTTTCGTTTCCAGGAACACCGTTACTTTTCGAAATGGCCGTTCTTCTTGGTGTCCTCCACAGAAGCCAACACTCAGTCTTTCCTGTCCTACAAGCTCACACCGAAGCTTCTGCGCAGTGTGTGTGGTGATATAGAAGCACTGACTACCCCCATCAAACATAACTCGCACGTGAGCGTCTGAGGACTCTCCGCTACACTGAACCGTTGCTGTTTGTAGCAAAACGGTTTCTTTAGGAGCGGTCCCATCTTTGGTGACAGCTTCGAGTCTTCTTTGAGTGCTAGTGACGGCATCGTTAGCATCTGGAGGTCTGGTTGGGTACGATGGGTCACACATGGTTGTTGCATGCTTACACTGGCATTTAGCGCATCGCACAATCACACGGCATGTACTCGATAAGTGCCCTCGCCTCGTGCACCTGAAACATCGTCCGGACGATCGCAGAAACTGTCTTTTCTCTTCAAGTGCTTTTGCGGCATCGCAGTTTGTCGTTGCATGCTCGCTCGTTCCACAAAAGAAGCAGTGCTGCGGTGTCACGTTCTGATGCGACATTGCCGACGATTGGGCCGTTGTGCCATGCATTCTTGAGTTCGATTTTTGCCTTGCACTAGGAATCTCCCTCAAAGGCTGCTTTATGTGCAAACTCAGAAGTGCAGCAAGGTTTTCGCGGCTCTCGACTTCGACGTTTAGGAAAGACAGGAGTTTGTTGAAAGTGTTCTCTGTACCTCTGTCTCCCTCCGGTGTTATTGGCTCCAGTTGCTCGGTGGATGAACTCCGCTGATCGTCGAATGTAGAGTTGGCGTCCGTGGCGCATTTCCTTCCAAGGTCGAGAAGAATGTCCCGAGGCATGGCCCTCTTAACCACAGGTAGCAGCATTGCACCGTAGGTGTGAAGTTTCGTTCTCAGAGACTCAAGTCCGCAGATGTGTGCTGCCAGGGTGTCGTAGAGGCGGCGAAGGCTCCGTACGTCATCCGAAGAGCGCACCGGTTTGAAGTCTAGCACACTTCTCATGCGCTCTTGCATCAGGAGCTCGTTGTTGCCGAAACGCCCTT
Source organism: Rhipicephalus sanguineus (assembly GCF_013339695.2). NCBI lineage: Eukaryota > Metazoa > Arthropoda > Arachnida > Ixodida > Ixodidae > Rhipicephalus > Rhipicephalus sanguineus. Next base: position 179,571,358 of record NC_051179.1, read on the forward strand.
TGAGAAGCTCTACGGCATCGCGATAGCATCGGAACGTACGTGCTACACCCGCAAGAGCAGCAGCCGCATGGCCGGTGACTGACGACCTCAGGTAGCGGAATTTGTCAATAAGTGACAGTTCTTCGTTCTTGTCAACCACCTGCTCAACACTTTCCAAAATGGTTGCCAGTCCGAGCGCCACCCGCTGAACTTGACAAGCTCAAATTTCGGGGCTTCACCCTTGTCCTGAGTTCCGCCGTCGTCTGTGAACGCTGTCATTGCCCGCTGATTCGGCGTTCGTTGGGCGACTCGTATCAGTCATTCGCCGCTGCAGGCGAGCGAGGCAGGCTACGAGGCGGTCTTTGTACTCGCACGTCTGTTGGGACTCGTTTTCCGCGTCTTCATCTGTCACCAGGCGCTCGATTTCGTCGTTGACAGTGTTCACTTCGTTATGCCAACTGGCAAGTCTGGCGTGCAGGATAGCCGCGTCATTCTCATCTAGTGGCTGTGGCCGATTCTCGTAGTCGTTGATGAGTCGCGTAATTTGAGCACGTGTAACTTTTCTCTTCTTTCCGTGACGTTCCATCGTTAAAGTAAGTTCTTTGAATAGTTCGCTCACCGAAGTAGATTCACGTCCGTCGTTGCCGAGTCGTTCAAGGCGTCGTGGAGTCGTTGGAGGTTGAATAAACAACACAAAGTCCACGGCGAGAAAGTCCCGGGTTTCGGCACCAAGAGTGTAGTGTCTCTACGACTCGTTAGCTCTAGTTGTGAAACATCCAAAGGTGAAACAGAGCCGGTGTTTCAAAACAAAACGAACTTATTTATTGATGCACCGAAATGGGAAACGTTTACTCAGCTGAAATGGTTCGCTGTCGACTGATGCCCTCCCGACTCCGCTGGGCTCTCCTACTTGCACCACACACACACACACACACACACACACACACACACACACACACACACACACACACACACACACACACACACACACACACACACACACACACACACACACACACACACACACACACACACAAAAAAAAAAAAAAAAAACAACCACTGACACTGGTGCACATGTCCCCCGTTTTATGGCCCACTTCGGAGGGGAGAACAGTAGCCCATTCAGTCAGGCGCGCTTTCAGTGTTCCAAGGCCACGGACCCGGGGGCCGTATGCTAGACGCGTGGCTCTTCCCAGCACTCGGAACACAAAAAACTGTCCGCGACACTTGGTTATTGTATTCTCGATACTTTCGACAATTCGACATTCGGTTCATTCCGACATTTTTACGACGCCGCGAAATCCGAATGAACTCTGTTCACAACAAAAGCCTGCGTTCTCTAACAACAGGGCGGCGACCCTATGGCAGAAGTTATTTGCATCTAGCTGGTGGACGAATAAGCACCAGTATATCTTAAACGGCCCCGTTTACGAACGCTCTACTGATGAATAGCCAGTATTTGACAAAATTTTACAACAACATATTTAATCCGTGTAAGCAATTCTCTATCACACGCTTTTGCAGTGTATTCAAAATTTATGCACAAGAAATGCTGCATAAAGCGGGATTTCCGAGTGGGACCCCATTTAAAGCTAACTTTGAAGTTCTAGATGCGCTTATCTAACGGCGATTCAAATGATTAACACATGAAAAATTCAGACTTGAACGAGAAAGTTTTCTACATACAAGCATGGGCTTCCGCATAAGGATTGGGAAGCAATCAGTTCCTCAGACAAGAATCAGAGTTTGTATCAATTGTATATCCAGTGCCGTAACACTTGCACTTGGGTTAACAGAGCGGGTGTTCAAGCTGTGATGAAATTTAGAAACAGCCTAGAAATTATTAAATTATCTCAACGGAGGACACGTTTCAAATTTATTTCATGCTGGTGTGACAGGGCAGGACAAATCATTGCAACAGCATAAAATGTTTTATGTAGAAGAATGAAATCAATGAACAAAAGTATATACCATATTTTATGCACTCTATATTTCAAGACTTCGAGCGAATTTTTGGTGCTTTATCCGCTGTGAGAGATTTTTCTTATTCTTGAAAGAAGATATCATCCTCGTAGATACCAAAGTCTCCGGGCAATCGTGCATTACTACCATAACGACCTGCCCCGCCATAGGGCTGCACGCCCGGCATATTCCCAAAGCTTCCAGCGTTTCCATAGCCTGGACTCATTCCACTATACGCGCCACCTGCTGGGCCCCATGGTCCACTGCCAGTGCTACCAAAGCCATTTGCCCCAGTACCGTAAGCACCACCGAAACTGACTGGTATATTGCTCCCTGAAATAGGACCTGCCCTGTATCCTGGAGTAAGTCCAAAGCCAGTGCCATAGCTTGTACCCGTACCTATGGCACTACCTGCAGATCCGGCTCTTGCGATGCTGCTAAGGCTATGGCCGCTTTCATTTGGCTGTCCTGTGCTGGTGATTCCAGTCGTACCTCGAGATGAGGTACCTCCGGCTCCTTCATTGCCTGTATGCCCTGTACCACTTATACCTGCACTCATTCCGCCGCCTCCGGTAGTTACCGCGGTGTTAACAGTAGTGGAAGCTGTCGAAGCACCAGATGGCCCCCCTCCAGTAACTGAAATTCCGGTGGCTTCAGGAGTTGTTCCGACTCCTGCACCACCGCTGCTAAGCGAATGACCAATTCTTTCGCCACTTGGATGTGCTGTACTAACCCTACCCTCAGGACCAGCCCCACTTACAACGCCAACATTGGTACCGACACCAGTAGCAGCTCTTTCGCCACCTGAAGACCCACCCCCACCAGAGACGCTAGCGGTTACGGCAGATATCCCGCTGCTACTGCTTGCATTTGTGCCCGTTCCGGTAATGCCTGGATTTCCACCAGTTCCTGTGGTATGTGTACTGCTTGTAACTTCTACGGTGGGTGCATTAGTAGTATTGATGCTCGTACCGCTTCCAGGAGAACCTGTTACAACTCCACGTACAGAGGTGGATGTAGCAGTGCTTAAACGACCGCCATTATCTGGACCACTTGCAACGCCAACATTGGTACTGACACCATTAGCAGCTCCTTCGCCACTTGAAGACCCACCCCCACCAGAGACGCTAACGGTTACGCCAGGCATCCCGCTGCTACTGCTTGCACTTGCGCCCGTTCCGGTAATGCCTAGATTTCCACCAGTTCCTGTGGTATTTGTACTGCTTGTAACATCAACGGCGGGTGCATTAGTAGTATTGATTTTCGCACCGCTTCCAAGAGAACTAGTTCCGACTACACTAACAGAGCTGGATGTAGCCGGGCTTAAACCACCGGAATTTTCTGGCCCACCTGCCACTGTGCTCGTAGGAGAGCCAGCACTTGGTTGCCTGGGTAGTCCGCCAGTGCCTGCTCCTAGCGCACCATTACCGACCGTTTGATTGCCGACAGGAATGCTATTGTCACTGCCACTTCCACGAGAAGTCATGGTACTGGCACCAGCAGAATTTTCGACTTTGGGTTTAAGATGGCCATTGGAGCCGTTTATTAATGGACCGCTGGCATTGATATCACTGCCGTTCTTCCTTAGGGACTCTGTGCCAACTCCTTCGCTTAAGCCACCGCCAACACTACCAATATCCGGGCTGTGTGTGCCTTGTTGGCTTGAACTAGCCCTGGTATTGTTAGATGATGGAGCGGTAACACCCGATATTCCAGTATTTTGGAGAAGCTTTCCATTAATATCTCCAGGAAGCCTACCGGCGCCGTTGCCGCTGTTGGTGCTGAGAGCTCCTCCTACAGCAGATGTCCTGTTTATACTGCCTGAAGTTGTCATGATTTGGGAAGGCGCTCTGCTCGACCCCGTGCTGCTTACCGCCGCATTCGTAGGGCGGGTACCACCTTCCGAGCCTATTGTAGCACCGCTGCTAGTACCACTGCTACCACTTTCAGTGCCAGAGACCCTGAGACCACCCGCTGATATATCACCACCACCAGCGGCGTGCGTCTGGGCACTGACAACAGGGCCGTTTCTGCTACTACCATTTTGACCATTGCCTCCTAATGACGCGCCGATGGTCATAACGCCTGCATTAGTCCATGAAATAGCCGATGTCCCCCCTTTGATACTGGTACTAGCAGAGTCAACATTCTTAGAACCGGTATTTTCACTTGTGGTACTGCCTCCACCGCTCCCGCCACCAGCGTTAATAACACTGGCACCGTTATGAGCACCTGCGGCAGGAGGTGGTCCGGAGGGTTGACTACTCGTCAATCCTGTGCCGCCACTTCCAATTGAACCTGAGCCATTTACTCCAACAAAACTCGATCCAGAATTGGGACCAACTGCACTTATCCTGCTCGTTGTGGTACCTGTTTGATTGCTGCTAATCTTGTCACCTCTATTGCCCCCTGGCGAAGCGCCGATAGCAGCTTCAAAAAGGCTGGCCCACTTCGGGTCGTGCTTGTATCTGTTAATAAGGAAAATACATATAACTCGGCAACCTACTTTACGGCGCCGTCCTCTTCTACCGCTCCGTCCTATGCTTAAGGCGCTTCGTGGATAACTCATGTCAATGAATAATCCCCTCATGCTAGCGCAATCACAACTAGCCCACATCTGTCTCCTCCTCTGCTCGATTCGCTGTCTTCGTGACATCTTTGGCTTTTCCGAGCCACGCGTGCTGCTCAATTGTTTCTGAGCAGCAGAACTATTTTGTTGACTGGAAGATACAGGGGTGCTGACATCCCTCTTCATCCGCTTCTTTATGCCATAATCCTGCGTTTCTTGGCAGAACCCTGCTCGGCATTTCCCAACCTAGAATTGGAAATATGACATCCAATTAAGGTCAGATTTGGTGTAATTATATCACGCAATTTCATTAACAATAATGTATCGGTTTACCACTCTGAGTCATTGTACTGTTAATGCAAGAAAGATTTATCCCCGCAATACTGGAATTCAAAACACTATTCGAGGACATTTTGTGCGCTCGTTGACGAAAATTTATAATATCATTATAATAGTTCTTTATGTAACTATGCTAAGTTTTACATTTAGTATCTAAGTCGCCGCTGAAATTTTTAAAGCGGTCTTGCTCAATTTCATTTTATTCACGTCATCTGATTTTATTCACGTTATCATTTTATTCGCGTTATCTTAGAATGCCGATGATCCGACATCTCGATATCAGCAGTCCATTAGGTTTTTCTTGCAGCAGCATCGATCGTTCCAATCTCATTGCTTTCTATTGCCAGGCGAGAGAACTAGGAAATGTGTTATTAGTTGCGCTCTAGTAGTAGACTGGCCTGCGAACGCAGTGTAGCTTCATTTATAGAGAAAGTGTAGCGTCATGACGCGAAAGGGGGCGCATATTTTATGAATCCTGGCAGAAATGAGACAGTACTGAGAATTACTGCGCAAGAATTAAGAAAAAAATTCACTCAGTAGCGGTCTTGAAATTTCTAGTAAAAGTGCTTAAATTATGTATATTTAGGCTGGAAAGTCTACTCTTTTTGGGCATGAAAACATTCGGGAGATTAACAGCGCCTGCATTTTTTACAGGTGAATTGGTATTTTTTTTACAAACGGATATCATGCAGGCTTTCCTTTTCTGTCTGCATGAATAAATGTCAGTTTAGCTTTGCCAAAAATTTGCGAGAGAAGCATAGTTGCGAAACCGTACGAGCATGTGAACTACTGGTGTTTCTTTACGGCTTCCAATTATTTTATTTCTAAGCCGCCAGGTTTAACCTGATGGTCCCCGAGTGTGCCTAGCCAGGTGACGTTGAGTTTACGCGCCTATTGTGGACCGAATAAAGTTGTTTCACTCACTCACTCACTCACTCACTCACTCACTCACTCACTCACTCACTCACTCACTCACTCACTCACTCACTCACTCACTCACTCACTCACTCACTCACTCACTCACTCACTCACTCACTCACTCACTCACTCACTCACTCACTCACTCACTCACTCACTCACTCACTCACTCACTCACTCACTCACTCACTCACTCACTCACTCACTCACTCACTCACTCACTCACTCTAAGCTAAATATTCTTGTTTTTGTATCAAAGTAATCAAAAACACTTTTGCGCACTGCTGGTTCGCAAACGCTGCATGAGGTGTCACAATTCATTGAGGAACCAGTGCGTTACAAAACGGGGAGACTGACGAGTCTACAGCTTAGGAGTCTTTTAATTGAGACAGTATTATAACTTGGTCTGAGGGCTTACAGAATTCTTTTTTTTTTGCTTCACGGCTTTCACCATTTCGAAAAATGAAGTTTGACTCTTAATTCGTACTTGTGATTTAGCGACAAGGAGAGCGCCAAACGGTTTCACCGTGCTGTGATTCTGAATAAGTGCAAGTTCTGCGATATCAAACTGAGCGTATTTGAACGCCATTTCACAGAAGGGTGTACAAATACAAAGCGTAGCTTAGCGGTTACTACCTGCGGAGTTTGCAGAAACCCGTTATAGACCTGAAATTGGAAGAATACAAATGTCTTAGTTGTGCAACATGCCGCTATGTCGTCTTAACTAACAGGTACTAGTAGTTCTTGCTTTTTAAAAGCACTATTTTCGGAAAAGACTTCGTCCATGCAAAAACAAAGATATAGATATGAGAACCATCTTATTAATGAACTGTTATACAACTCAAATTCTATTGTCGTGCATCTATATCTCTGTACTTATGCACATTTGCATTTAATGATCATCAGAATTCCACCGTTGAGGACAAGCGCTTTCCCGCCTTCATTCCATTGTCTTCTCTCAAGGATTACCTCTTTACAGCGATTATGTTACTGCGGTATATGACTTTAAGCTAGCGGTGTCGTAGTGAAGAAAAGTCAGGTTTCTAGGATATACTCGCGAACAAATTTCTACAGCATATAATAGAAATGGGCCGTGGAGGAGCTCACAAGCTATTGCAAGCTTTATGGCGAAGTTTAACTGATGACGTGGCAGCATATCACAAAATATACTTTCTTGGTATAGAAAAATATACGGAACAGCACGTAGCTAAGTTTGTTGCAGTATCACATAATCTCGTCTTCACTTTTATGGTTTATATCGAACTTGGGTTACATGGATTTGAAGCAGCAGGAAAAGAAAGCAAACAAATGATATTTTACGTTTGATGCATACCTTGCAAACAGTTCCATCTGGCTCCGAGATGATCAGTATTTTGGGGGGTTGATCGTTGGGCAATAAAAGACACGGATACGTACACAAGCCCAAAGCTGACGTCTGCAAGACAAAAAGCTCATTACAAACCTCCTGATGCATTCAAGCAAACCATTCCGACTAGATAACTTGCTGTTTAGGTACGAATGTATAACATTATTTGAAATAACATACAAGATGGTCAAGGATAGTAGAGGGAATGTTCTTTGTAGTAAATATGATACAAATATGAAGAAGGTAACGCGGACGATAAGATAACTTGCCACCGGCAGGGACCAAACTTGCGACCTTTTAATAACACGTCCGATGCTCTACCACTGAACTACGGCGGCGGTCATCCTCCCGTCCACTTTATGGAGTATATATGTGCATTTAAACCTAGGTGTGTTAGTCAGCGCCGCTAGTAGCCATGACGGCTACTAGCAGCGATGGCATTTTCTGTCTGCTGGCGTCACGAAGCACGTGATCTTTTTATTAGCTGGCAGCTCACCAATAATCCCTCGCTGTCTACCTGAAGGCATCCAGTCTGCCAGAACGAGACTGTCTATGACGCTATGAATGAACGAAGGAAGGAAAATATTAAGGGCATGCTTTTTTTTCGTTGCTAGACTATAATTAGAACTAACAGACAAAAAAGCCAAGGAAGGTATAGGAGATGTACTAATGTTATAGCAGTTTTGACTGGAAGGATAAACGCTACACTTGAAAAAAGAAATTTTCAGATGGAGTACGTCTTGGTTTGATAACTAACACAGTGCAGCTGTTGTTCTATAAGCTTAATAGAGCTTATTGAGACCTTCCTAATTTCTTTCATTTCTGTAGGCATATCAACTAATGAATTGCACGTTCTCATCATTAAACGAAAGCTACAAAGAAAACATATTACTTAACAGCATCCTGCGCATGTAATGCGCGAAACCTTATAAGGAGAAGAAAGGTGAAGGGCAGAATTCTTCGATAGTTTACATTAGTACTTAGTCCAATGTTCGACGAAAACTCGTCAGGTAGTACAGTAACAGTACAGTACAGAACAGTAACCACATCATCGACTGGGATTCTGCGAGCATAATTGCGACAGAGAAGCGCCTATCGACACGGCTACTTTTAGAATCACTGCACATTCAAACGACCAAAAACGCGATTAACCGGACACGGGGTAATCTCCCCGAGATACACATGCGCACTCTGCGCCACCCATTCAATAAATAGTTACGCCCTCTTGCATGCTCTTCATTGTGAACAAGGGACCCGTAGCGGCCCCGAAACGTCAATACATGTTTGTTTTTTCCTTGAACAAGGCGAGTGCGTGTTTTATTTCTTCCAATTTACATTAGTACTGAATGAGCGTTTTTTAAGTTCTCCTTATTACTTATTGATTTATTTATTCAGTCGATTTCATGAGGCACATGACTTGGAAAACTAGTGACAGGACGTGCCCTCGCAAACTCTTTATATGAATATCGCATATGCAATATTGCCACGTCCGCTTCTTCCAGGTAGAAGTACACGTGGCGCAGCTTGTCGTCGGCGTTCCAGTTGTTAAACGTTGTGACCCTTTCGAACGTCTCCAGCCAGGTTTCGGGGTCTTCACATGGCGAACCACGAAATGTCGGCGGCTCCCTGGGCGGCTGCATCACTATCGCGGCAGGGTTCGCTGCGGCCGTCATCGTGCCTGTTGTTCTTGTCGCCGTGGCTTTTGTCAGTCCTTTCTGCCGGCGGCTGGTTCGAGGATCTGGGTTGTCCTTAGAGTCGTCTTCTTCGCGGCTTGAGCTAGGGTCAGCGCTCCGCGGTGGCGTCCGGATCAATACCCAGCACCTCCACCAGATGTCACGTGGTCGTGACGTCGACGAAGACAGCAGTCGGCCTTTGCAGGGTGAAACTGTTTATTTGGCCGAACTTGTGGCCGGAAAATGAGAACTAGAACTACAGCAATACACGCTGTACAATGATAGCGGCGAACAGGGCGTCGTCCTTCGATCAACTGACAAGCGGTCAAGCGCGTTGGCTTTTATACAGGCGCTATGGAACTTTCCAGCAATATCGCTGGTGGCGGCGTTATCTCTCGACAAAGCTGGAACAATCGCGTGCGGCGCGCAATCTTAACAAAACGATCTACTAAAATCGTGAAGCTTCTCGAACACTGCTTCGCGGCCAGCGTCGAGCGTTGATAACCGTCCTTGCTGGTCAAACTCGAACACATCAAAATAAAAGAAGAAGCGGGCGTGGCAATATTTGAAGGAGAAAATAAACAAAAAGCACTGCGATATTTAGTCTTGAGTTTTGACAGTGTTTCTTCTTTTAACGCGGTAGCGTTAGAGAGCTCGTGTCGCAGAAATTCCGCTGTCGGCGTCGGCACCGTTGGTTGTGAGCGAAAAATCATCCGTGAGCGAAAAATCGAGAAAGTAGCAAATAAAATAAACGATAAAATCTCCGGTCCCAATGAGGATCGAACCCGGGCCGTTCGCGTGGCAAGCAGGTGTCTTACCACAAAGCCACGATGTTACTTGCAGCTGCTCTGGAAAAAAACACTACATAAATGTCATGTAGTGAAAGGAGTCTCGATGCATTTTGTTCCGCAGGAGTCACGACGAAAACGAGCCCATTCGGCGATTTGTAGGCGCATTCGCGAGGCCATCAAACTACGTCGAAAAACGCTGGGATAGTGCAGCCATCGCCGTATTCGCCGTACTTTCAAACAGCTCTAAAAATGGACAACTATGTCCATCTAGCGGAAAACATATCAAGCCAACGCAGCAAACGCTAGATAATGTGCTGCCATCTGTGTGGCATTGTGAGAAGGTGGCGCTGCGAGCGCCTGCCTAGTGGTGTGTGTGTGCGTGTGTGTGTGTGTGAGTGCGTGTTGGAGCGCACAACATTTTGTCCTGTGGCGCTGCGAGCGCCTGCCCTGTGCCAAAAGGGATTAGGAACACCTACTTACTTACTTACTTACTTACTTACTTACTTACTTACTTACTTACTTACTTACTTACTTACTTACTTACTATATGTCTCGACTTTTCATGGCATCCGAGAGGGCCGGCGCGCGGCGTATATCTTGGAGGCCATGCGACTCTTGCTTTAGATCGAAAGTGTAAAATTCGCGCGCGTGCGTGCGTGTGTGTGTGTAACAATACACATTAATAAGTATGCACTTAGTGGTTGAAGTGCGCACTGGGGGCCGGATTTCGCTATCGCGTTCAACTCTTAAAGGCGAAGCTTAAGGGTCCCCCAATTTTAAATGCGAAGCATTTCTTAGCGAACTTCTGCGACTTTGACCGTATCTATCTATCTATCTATCTATCTAGCCGCCTACGACTTTGTGCTCTCCTGGTCGCTTGGTTAATCGAATGTGCACCAAAATTGGTATGGCGTAACATGACTGTATGACGAACATAAATGACAAGTCATAACATGAAAATCATGACACGAATGTCATGTACAGCATGATTTACATGCTACGCTCATGGTGCGCTGGCGGCCGTTTCGCTAGGTTGATATACACCAAAATTGGAATCTTGTGACGTGACTGTGTGACGAACATAAATAACACGAGTTAACATGAAAATCATGACACGCATGTCATGTACAGCATGACTTACGTGCCACGCTCATGGTGCGCTGGCGGCCGTTTCGCTAGCTTTATATACACCAAAATTAGTATCTTGCGACGTGACCGTGTGACGAACATAAATACCACGAGTTATCATGAAAGTCATGACACGCATGTCATGTACAGCATGACTTACGTGCCACGCTCATGGGGCGCTGGCGGCCGTTTCGCTAGATTGATATGCACCGAAATTGGTATCTTGCGACGTCACCGTGTGAAGAACATAAATAACACGAGTTATCATGAAAATCATGACACGCATGTCATGCACAGCATGACTTACGTGCCACGCTCATGGGGCGCTGGCGGCCGTTTCGCTAGATTGATACACACCAAAATTGGTATCTTGCGACGTGACCGTGTGACGAACATAAATAACACGAGTTATCATGAAAATCATGACACGCATGTCATGTACAGCATGACTTACGTGCCACGCTCATGGGGCGCTGGCGGCTGTTTCGCTAGCTTGATATACACCAATATTGGTCTCTTACGACGTGACCGTGTGACGAACATAAATAAGACGAGTTATCATGAAAATGATGACACGCATGTCATGCACAGCATGACTTACGTGCCACGCTCATGGGGCGCTGGCGGCCGTTTCGCTAGATTGATACACACCAAAATTGGTATCTTGCGACGTGACCGTGTGACGAACATAAATAACACGAGTTATCATGAAAATCATGAAACGCATGTCATGTACAGCATGACTTACGTGCCACGCTCATGGTGCGCTGGCGGCCGTTTCGCTAGCTTGATATACACCAATATTGGTCTCTTACGACGTGACCGTGTGACGAACATAAATAACACGAGTTATGAAAATCATGACACGCATGTCATGTACAGCATGACTTACGTGCCACGCTCATGGTGCGCTGGCGGCCGTTTCGCTAGCTTGATATACACCAATATTGGTCTCTTACGACGTGACCGTGTGACGAACATAAATAACGCGAGTTATCATGAAAATCATGACACGCATGTCATGCACAGCATGACTTACGTGCCACGCTCATGGGGTGCTGGCGGCCGTTTCGCTAGATTGATACACACCAAAATTCGTATCTTGTGACGTGACCCTGTGACGAACATAAATAACACGAGTTATCATGAAAATCATAACACGCATGTCATGTACAGCATGACTTACGTGCCACGCTCACGGGGCGCTGGCGGCCGTTTCGCTAGCTTGATATACACCAATATTGGTCTCTTACGACGTGACCGTGTGACGAACATAAATAACACGAGTTATCATGAAAATCATGACACGCATGTCATGCACAGCATGACTTACGTGCCACGCTCATGGGGCGCTGGCGGCCGTTTCGCTAGATTGATACACACCAAAATTGGTATCTTGCGACGTGACCGTGTGACGAACATAAATAACACGAGTTATCATGAAAATCATGAAACGCATGTCATGTACAGCATGACTTACGTGCCACGCTCATGGTGCGCTGGCGGCCGTTTCGCTAGCTTGATATACACCAATATTGGTCTCTTACAACGTGACCGTGTGACGAACATAAATAACACGAGTTATCATGAAAATCATGACACGCATGTCATGTACAGCATGACTTACGTGCCACGCTCATGGTGCGCTGGCGGCCGTTTCGCTAGCTTGATATACACCAATATTGGTCTCTTACGACGTGACCGTGTGACGAACATAAATAACGCGAGTTATCATGAAAATCATGACACGCATGTCATGCACAGCATGACTTACGTGCCACGCTCATGGGGTGCTGGCGGCCGTTTCGCTAGATTGATACACACCAAAATTGGTATCTTGCGACGTGACCCTGTGACGAACATAAATAACACGAGTTATCATGAAAATCATGACACGCATGTCATGTACAGCATGACTTACGTGCCACGCTCACGGGGCGCTGGCGGCCGTTTCGCTAGCTTGATATACACCAATATTGGTCTCTTACGACGTGACCGTGTGACGAACATAAATAACACGAGTTATCATGAAAATCATGACACGCATGTCATGTACAGCATGACTTACGTGCCACGCTCATGGCGCGCTGGTGGCTGTTTCGCTAGCTTGATCTACCCCGGAATTGGTCTTGCGCGATGTGACTGTGCGACGAACATAAATAATAGGAGTTAACATGAAAACCATGACACGCATTTTCCTCAATGACATACAAGACGATGTATGCAGCTCTTTGCTGGCTGCTTCGTATAACATCGATTCCCACAATGCGTGGGATCTGCCGGCTTTTTTTTTATTTCACTTTCTGTCGTGCAATAATAATGCTGGCAATTTTTACGAGTATGAACAAACTTCATAATACGCAGAGACAATCCCATCAAAATGGCAGCACCAGGCAGGCTGTTGCCTTGCATACAACGTCGTTCGACAATGCCAACGCGGTCCTCTATGAATATTTACTTACAATCATAGGTGGAACAAACCGACGACAGTGTGTTTCACTTCGGTAAAATAATTCATTTTGGGAAAATGTGCCTGCAAGCAAAACAAAAAAGAGTGATTTTGCTTTACCAACTGCACAGCAACGTTCTAAAACTGCTGAGTGCTTCAGAACTCTCTGCAATGCAATGACCCTCATACGTTGATGATAGCAACGACAAAACGGCATGGTATAAAGTTGAAATTTGCGATTGGCCTATACAATGAGATGAATTGTGACTGGGGTCACCAGAATAATGACAAAGCTTTAAATTTTATCCCTTCCTAAGACGATTACTCTTCAAACGTAGCAGGACACAGCTTTCTACTTAGGAGCAGATATGGGTTTTTATTAAGTAGTTGGTGCGTCGGCCAGCATAAAACATGATTAAAAATTGCTAGAAGGCATATGGTGGCTTGTCTTGCAGTTTGTTTAGAAGAAGTAGCTAGTACTTAAGAGAGCATGTGTTGCGACAAAGCATTTCATATCGCGAGGTTGAGAGTTTTATACCAGAGCTACCAACATGCGATTTCATCTTTCCTTTATTTATTTAAGCAATCGAGGGCGAGCCAGCAACATTATTATAATGTAAGTGATATCCTCGAAAAGAGTCTTCAAGAGACTAGCCTATGAAATTATTCCCTATACCTGGAACAACTCTATAAAAGGTGTCAAGCGATCGCCTGGTTTACTAAGGATATATATATATATATATATATATATATATATATATATATATATATATATATATATATATATAATATATATATGCGATTTTCGTAAGTGTGCTCATTCATTTCTTCAACATATATATATATATATATATATATATATATATATATATATATATATATATATATATATATATATATATATATATATATATATGTTGAAGAAATGAATGAGCACACTTACGAAAATCGCATATTTTTACTCATTTACATTTCGGCCGTAGCACGGCCTTCGTCAGAATGCACTATTCTGACGGTGCGTCAGAATGGTGCCTTCTGACGAAGGCCGTGCCACAGCCGAAACGTAAATGAGTAAAAATATGCAATTTTCGTAAGTGTGCTCCTTCATTTCTTCAACTACATGTGCACCGGACCATCAGAACTTTCTTTTGCATTATATATATATATATATATATACATATATATATATATATATATATATATATATATATATATATATATATATATATATATATATATATATATATATATATATATTATTAATCACTGGATCCACTGAAACCACTTGCCTGATATATATATATATATATATATATATATATATATATATATATATATATATATATATATATATATATATATATATATATATGTGTGTGGCCTACAGAATCCGCTAGGTAAGAAATGTTGATTTGGTTGATAACAACTTTATTGACAGCCTTCCAGAGCTTTCGCCGACCGGGCCTTAGGTCTTCCACGTAAGGTAAGTCGAGGCCTTGCCTCACCGCCGCTTCGGCCTGCTGGACAGCCCAAAGCTGGTCGCCGAGGCTAGGACTGCGCAAGGCAGCGGCCCACCGCGGCGCAAGGGTTCCTGGAGTTAGCACCTTGCGAGTTTTTGTAACAGTCCCAGAGCATGTGCGTTAATATGACTACCTCAGTGTGGCAGACCTTGCATATATTTCTCGGGTATGTATCCGGGTAGAGTTCGTTACACTGTGCGGGGTTTTGGTACGTGCGCGTCTGCACTTGTCTCAGGGCCACCGCCTGCGTCCTGTTCAGCTTGTCGCTGGGTGGAGGAGAGGTTCGGCAAGTCAAGTAGAGGGCATTGGTTTTTCGTTAGAGCTCGTCAAGCGGTCTTTGGTGTTGTCCCATAGACGATGGTCGCCGGCGCGGCTTGTCAGATCGCGCGCCTTGGCGTGTGCCATCTAGTTTAGGTTGCGTTGGATCTCTGATACCTGCCCCATGTGAGCCGGGAACCACAGGAGTCTTTTTTGAAATCCTGCCACCCGTAGAATTTCAAACCCGCGGGCCGCCTGCACAGGAGTGGTCTGAGCCCTACTGCGCAGGACTCGGAGCGCTCGTCGCGAGATCCTTCTTTTGGCGAAGTTTCTGACCGCTTGTCTCGAGTCGCAAAAGGCTGTCCTGCACGTCGGATCTATGAGTGCGAGCGCCCCCGCTACTACCTCCGCTTCTTGTGCGTGCTCGAACGGTATAAGCACCGTGCATACGTTAGCAGCCACCACAGTCGCGCGCTGCCTCCCGCGCCAAAGCGGCCACGGCAGCAGATCTGGCGGGATAAGGGAGCAGACAACGCAGGCGGCGGCAAGCCACTGCGCCGTGCTTTGGTGCTTCGCTTGAAGCGTTTCCTTTCCCGTTTGCTTCCAAAAGACGTCAAATTGTTAGCAGCTGTCCGAGAACGTAGCGTTAGCGCGGGTGCTTCTTTTCGCCAGACCTCGTGTATCCTCAGGTGAACGCGGCAACATTAAATGCATGAGCTGGCGGAAGACAACGGAGGTGACGAGGCCGTTGAGCGAAACTGCGCACGTATAACGCGGGCCGCCTCGCTCACTAAACAATCATAACTTATCACCCTCGGGCTAACGCGGCAGCGAACTCAGCGGCAGCTTGAAACTGGCGATACCAGCAATTGCACTGTCACGGCCACTGAATGAAAAAAACGCTTTCCATCGAACGGCCATGGCGCTGCATTCACTGCGCCGACTTAATCAGTGCAGCCGAGTTCGTCGTCGTGGCTCGTGTTTTGCTGCCATGACACTGCAAAGCGTGCCAATTATTATTACGTTTGGATTCAGAGAGCTACGGGATATAGTTTCCTCCGAGGAGCTAATCTGAAGAAGGGCAGGGACCTCCTCGAAGCGGGGCACGTTCACGGCGTCGTGCAAGAGGCATTGCTCGGCAGATCAGCAATCACGGGCAAATGCAACCCCAGAAAAAAAAAAAAACCCATCTATTTACAAAACTCACTTTTGTCGTCGAACGAGTGCGATCCACCGTTCATGCCGATTCCGTTCATATTCTCTAAATGGAAACCGGTAAAAACGCGTGCCCAGAGAATTCCTGTAGGGGTTATTGCACCCAACAACGCAGCAATTATTCCTGGAGTTCGGCATTCCTACGAACAGCGGAACCGGCACAAAACGAACTGCCCGCGAAAATACCTCGCGCCGTCACAGTGGGAGCGTGGAGCGAGCAGGGGTGCAATCGCGGAGCGATGTTGTCTGCTATATTATTCTTATCGTCCACCACCTGCGGCTGACTGACCGCGTTGATAACGCGGACGTACCGTCGCTCTGGTCACTGGCCAAGCGCGAAAAGCACGAAAAGTGTAGTCATCGTAAAAGGCATAGTTCCTCGACTTCACCCCGTTGCGAGCGCGTTAGAGCATCCCGCCAAATCTGCGCTTCTTGCCGCTAGGGACGCCGAGCGGAGTTACGTCCGCACGGAGCTTATACCTCACCAACACGAAGGGTGACTTCAAGTTCTGACGTGTCGCCGGCTCTATTGACATACAATTTGTCGACGCAGTGACCGAGGCATCCACGATTTCCAACCACTGTACTATACCTCATACTTCACTACATATGGACCCCTAGTCACCGCGCGATCGCGACCGGATCCAATAACAAGTCATGACCAGCTGCTGGTGCTCACTGACCACGGTGATGATGATCATGTTCGAGAACTGTCAAGAATCTCTTCGACACATCCACACGGGTTAGTGAAACGTGCGTGCGTTCTCCATCATTAGGGACGAGTATAAGCACTACATATCAGCTTATCGCTTCTGGTGGTGGTATACCCACGTTGCCCTTGGCAGCGTTACCCAACTGTAAACAACTGGTTAAATAACACACATGCGGCTCTTCAGCATATATGTGTGCGTATAAAATTTATAGATCTTTAGCGTCATTATGTAAAGTTTCGCTCAGTAACGAAAATTACGTCACAGCCACCTTCGATCGCATGCTTCGCATTACATCGATTCCCATGGTAAGTGGGATCTGCCGAATTTTTTAAAGATCGCTCCCTGTAGAGTTACGCCGAGCGCTTCCCCTTGGGGTCGACTTTGCCGCAGTAGTCGATGTCCCAGATTGCAGGACATGGCAGCAACACAAAAGCGCCTCTTACGCGTTGTTGTAGATCACGTGTTGAAAGAATGTCACGACCGGCACTGTTGCTTTCGCGCACGTCTAGTTCAGTACGTACCACATAACGGAAGTGTTAGAACTATCTAATATTACAGTCTTTTAGCAAGTTGCGGAAACACGGTACGCAAATAGAGTAAGGCCGTACGGTAGCGCTCCTCCTTTCCCGCTCGTTGTGTTTTCGCCGGTGAAGGCACCCCAACGCCACAAAAGCTTTTTCAAAAATTCGAGTGGCGTTGTCACACCTCACTGTTGCCTGTCAGCCTACGCATTGTTAACGAGCAACCTGCCGTTCGGGGGGCGCCCATGTCACTGGAACTGGGACCGTATTTCCGTAGCTTGCTAAAAGACTCTACTAGCGCCACATTTTTCGCGAAGAGAGAGAGAGAAAGAATGTTGTAGCGGACGCACTTGTATCCGTAGACGTCGAGACAGCGGGATATGTGGTACGGGTTCTCCTGGCACGCGTAGACGCTCTAGTCGTTCTCTGTTATCAGGTCCTCATTGTGAAAGATGAAGCAGTTGTAGTCGTGCATCGTCTTGGACACCTCGTAGCCGACGTTGAGCAGTTTGGCTCGATTGAAGTTACCGTTGCCGCTCTGCACAAATCAGCAGACGCTGTAAACCTTTTTTTTTTTTCAAAGGGACCCTGGAACATTTTTTCAGCATGGTCAGAAAAGGCTGCCGATCGGTAGTCGAGGCTCCTGAGAGCACGTGACTCAAACTCACTCAGCACGCAGCCTGGAATTTTTAATTAATTTTCAAAGTCAGCAAGAAATCACTCCCTCTTCTCTCTACAAATGATGCCATATACCCAAAGTACTGCGCCATATAAAACCTACGTAAGACGCACGTTCGAAGAAAAAATGAAAAGAACGCGCGCTGTACGAAGGGACGCATCTTCTAGCCTCCTTGTCATCGTCTGGAGGAAAGGGTTTGACGACGTACCAGACAGAATTTTCACGTTGTTGATGTCATGACCCGAGAGTCACATTCGTCAAATCCTCTTACCCTCCCATGCCAATTTTGGTCTACACTAAGTTAAGGAGACCATCATGAGAGCACCCAGACGTAGGCGGCTAGATAGATAGATAGATAGATAGATAGATAGATAGATAGATAGATAGATAGATAGATAGATAGATAGATAGATAGATAGATAGATAGATAGATAGATAGATAGATAGATAGATAGATAGACAGATAGATAGATAGATAGATAGATAGATAGATAGATACGTTGATAGAAACGCTCAAAATGGCAAAGGTTCGCTAAGAAATGCTTCGCATTTAAAAACGCGAATAACACCGGTGCTAAAGCGCCTTTGTACGCGATTACAACATACGCAAGCCAATTTTTGATTCGATCACTTCTGGAAGTACAGTTCAAACAGAGACAGAACTATGGAGAGGTCAATAGAAAACCGGGCGCATTAACCACACGGGGGTACTAGGCTTTCTACACTACACTGAGAGGAAGAGGGCAAGGAGAGGAAGGGAAAGTGACTAGGTGAACAAGAACATGAGAAGACCCACCGTGGTGGTCTAGTGGTTATGGTGCTCGACTGCTGATACGAAGGTCGCAGGATCGAATCCCAGCCGCGGCGGCCGCATTTTCGATGCAGGCGAGAATGCCTGATGCCCCTCCACTTACATTGAGGTGCGGGTTAAAGAACCCCAGTTTGTCTAAATTTCCGGAGCCCTCCTCTACGGCGTTCCTGATAATCATATCGTGGTTTTGGGACGTAAAACCACATTTTCATTATTAGGAGCATGCGAAGAATGTGCACCATCAAGACGACGCCAAACACGTTAAAGCGCAATGTGCATTTCGGCTCTTTGAAGTGATTCACGGGAAGAGGTGTACATTACCTGAACGTAAAGAATTGTCATCGCGTTCCGCGTCTGCACAGTCTGTCTGTCTATATTTTGTGGTGTAGCGTGGTGCCCCGCATACACTATAATAAATCCCTCTATTACTATTAGAGCTGTACAATGTAAGTGTAGTGTCTGAAGAGCGACCTTGAACAGTCCGAAACATGGACTCGAATCCCCTTTATTATTCAGGACACAGACATATATACAGGACAGGGACACATACACAACGCCCCCTCTCGGGTACAAAGAACAGAACGAAACTGGAACTAAAATCACATTACAACATATTCCCTTCCTTATTTAAGGAGGTTAGTGGTGTTAGTAGGGGTTAGTGCAAATAGAGAACAGTTATATATAGGCACTACTCCGACACATAGTCCTTCGACCATGCAGGAGGTCGTCGTTCTCGCTGTGGCCGCCCTGTTGCTTGTGTGGCAGCAGTCTGCGCCGGCACAGGCTGAGACTGCACAGAATCAGACGATGTTGGGTGTACACCAGTAGGTTGTGGCACTGGCACCGCAACAGCTGGCTCAGCAGAAGGCTGCGGTGTAGGCAACCCGGCAGGAGAAGCTGGCAGAGCAGAAGACTGATGTGTTTGCACCGTTGTAGAAGTAGGCACAGAATGATAGCACGGCACAGCACACTCGCCAGGAAGTGGCAGCAGCTCACTGGAACACTCACAAGGTTGAAACTGGCTCCTCTGAGAAACTTTAGAAAGTTTTGAGGCGTTCCAGGTCCTACCATCTTGTAGCCGGAAGGAGGAAGGCCCTTGTTTCTTCACAACTTTTGTTGGTGGTGAAAAGACACTATCTCCCTTGAAACGAATAGACGGCTTCCTGACACGAACGAAATCACCTACTGCGATTGCAGTCTCTTTGGCAGCTCTTCTTCGGTCCGCATATTGTTTGCTGCGTTGCTGCTGTTTCTTGATCCTCTGGCGTAATCGTGAGAGCTCTTTAGCTGGATCTTCTTCAAAAGCTGGTGCTGAAAAGCCGACTACGTGCAGCCTTGTTCGGGGCATCCTGCCATGCAACAACACTGCTGGCGCAACGCCGGTTGTGGCATGTGGTGTGCATCTATATACACCCAGGTACTCAGTAACAGCTTGGCGGAGCGGTTGTCGCTCCAGAAGACACACCTGTACATAGTTCTTAAGTGTTCGATTAAAACGCTCAACTTGCCCATTGGCCTGAGGATAGTACACTGAGGAATGAGACAAGCGAATGGCTCGATCGTGAAGAAATTCTTTGAATTCACGAGAAATAAATTGTGGACCATTGTCAGTGACTATTTCTTCGGGATAACCCTCTCGCGAAAATACGCCGGTTAGAAACTCCTTGACTGTGCTTGTGGACACGCTACTACAGAAATAAGCTTCGGGCCATTTGGAGTGATAATCCACGAGCGTGATTATGAACCTGTTGTTCTGAGGCACATGTTCAAGGGGGCCCACGATATCAATGCAAAGTTTTTGCCATGGTCGCTGAGGCCATTCTACAGGCTGCATGGGTGCTGGTGACGTTTTGGCTGACTTATCTGCCTCCAAGCACACACTGCAGTTCTTTACAGCTGTTTCGACTTCCTTGTCCATCCCAGGCCACCAGAACTGTTCGCGAAGTCTTGCTTTCGTGCGCGTGATGCCCTGATGCGTCTCATGCGCGGTGGCGATGATCTGGGCAGAAAGCGATGAAGGAACGACCAGCCGCTCTGCACGCAACAATAAGTCATCGACCACTGAAAGTTCTTCGCGAATGTTGAAAAATGGCTTGATCTGCTCACGAATGCATTTGTGTGGTGGCCAAGAAGTCATTACAAAAGATTTGACCTGTTGTAAGCAGATGTCACCGAGAACAGCTTGCTTAAATTCGTCTTTAGAGATACAAGCAGGCTCGACAAGTGAGACAATTTCATCATCTGTGGCAAGTTCAGCTTCTGGAGTAGGAATTGGTAGACGAGAAAGAGCGTCTGCTACAGTGTTTGTCGACCCTTTTTTGTACTCGACAAGAAAATTGTAGCGGAGGAGCCTAGCACCCCAGCGTGCAATACGAAGTGGACGTCGTCCTGATCCGTGTGATGCCAGCAAAGAAACCAATGCTTGATGGTCAGTTTGAAGTGTGAACTGGCGCCCCCAAAGGTAGGTATGCCACTTTTCACATGCCCAGATGCACGCAAGCGCTTCGCGTTCACCAACCGAATACTTTCGTTCCGTAGGTGATAGTGTGCGGGATGCGAAAGCTATCGTGCGCATTTCACGCCCATCTTGCTGCTGCAATACGGCTCCAAGCCCACAATCAGATGCATCAGTAGACACAATCACCGGCAGTGCTGGGTCAAACATGTGCAGTATTGTGCTAGATGAAAGGAGTTCTTTGACTCTCTTGAAACTTCTGTCTGCTTCTGCTGACCAAATAAAAGGTTCATTTCGACGTAGTAAGCGCCTCATAGGTTCCACCACCTGAGCCAACCGAGGGACAAACTTGGAGTAGTACTCCACCAAACCAAGAAACGAACGTAATGTAGCTATATTTGTTGGCACTGGCGTTTTCACGATAGAATCTACCTTCTCTGGAAGCGGTGCGATACCATTGGCAGTCACCTTATGCCCAAGGAAAGTCAGCTCCGGAACATCGAAAATACATTTGTTATTTAACTTCAGGCCTGCTGTCTTAATCTTCTGCAGAACAGCTTTCAGATTCAGAAGGTGTTCATGAGCTGTCTTTCCAAATACAATTACATCATCGATGTAGAAAAGGACTCCTGAACAGCCATCAAGAATCGTTGCCATCAACTTTTGGAAGGCTGCAGGGGCAGAAGCCAATCCAAAACACACTCTTTTGAAGCGGAATAGACCTTCATGGGTAATGAAAGCAGTGAGATCCCTGCTATCAGGGTGCAAGACAACCTGATGGTATGCAGAAGCCAAGTCTAGTTTAGAAAAATGGGTAGCACCTACAAGGGCGTGAAGAAGTTCCTCTGTGTGTGGTAGTGGAAAACTATCAGGAACAATGGCCTTATTTGGCTCACGAAGGTCAACACACAATCTTATACTGTCATCCTTCTTGGCAACAACGACAATAGGAGAAACCCATTCTGAAGCGTCAATTCGTTCTATGATATCTAAGTCCAGGAGCCTGTGAAGCTCGGCAGAAACTTGTGCCCGAAGGGAAAAGGGAAGACGGCGAAGCTTCGAAGACACTGGCTCCACATCTGGACGTGTCTTAACTTTGTGGACGAATCCCTTAGCAAGGCCAAGTTCAGAAGTGAAAAGCGCAGAAAAGTCACGCTCTAGAGCTGGTGGAAGGCTTCCATAATGGCACCGTGTGTTCTTTGGACCAACTTCAGAGTGTGCCGTATTCTCAACTACACTTCCCGAAGGAGCAATGGATGTCTGGAGGCACTGCAATGTCGCACCTTCAATACATATCTTAAGTGCCTTTATTCCATCAAGGCCAATCAAAGAAGTGCCTCGATGGACAACATAGAACAGGAGCTGCGCAATCCGACCCTTGAAAAAAAGCCGGCAGATCCCACGCATTGTGGGAATCGATGTAATACGAAGCAGCCAGCAAAGAGCTGCATACATCGTCTTGTATGTCATTGAGGAAAATGCGTGTCATGGTTTTCATGTTAACTCCTATTATTTATGTTCGTCGCACAGTCACATCGCGCAAGACCAATTCCGGGGTAGATCAAGCTAGCGAAACAGCCACCAGCGCGCCATGAGCGTGGCACGTAAGTCATGCTGTACATGACATGCGTGTCATGATTTTCATGATAACTCGTGTTATTTATGTTCGTCACACGGTCACGTCGTAAGAGACCAATATTGGTGTATATCAAGCTAGCGAAACGGCCGCCAGCGCCCCGTGAGCGTGGCACGTAAGTCATGCTGTACATGACATGCGTGTCATGATTTTCATGATAACTCGTGTTATTTATGTTCGTCACAGGGTCACGTCGCAAGATACCAATTTTGGTGTGTATCAATCTAGCGAAACGGCCGCCAGCACCCCATGAGCGTGGCACGTAAGTCATGCTGTGCATGACATGCGTGTCATGATTTTCATGATAACTCGCGTTATTTATGTTCGTCACACGGTCACGTCGTAAGAGACCAATATTGGTGTATATCAAGCTAGCGAAACGGCCGCCAGCGCACCATGAGCGTGGCACGTAAGTCATGCTGTACATGACATGCGTGTCATGATTTTCATGATAACTCGTGTTATTTATGTTCGTCACACGGTCACGTTGTAAGAGACCAATATTGGTGTATATCAAGCTAGCGAAACGGCCGCCAGCGCACCATGAGCGTGGCACGTAAGTCATGCTGTACATGACATGCGTTTCATGATTTTCATGATAACTCGTGTTATTTATGTTCGTCACACGGTCACGTCGCAAGATACCAATTTTGGTGTGTATCAATCTAGCGAAACGGCCGCCAGCGCCCCATGAGCGTGGCACGTAAGTCATGCTGTGCATGACATGCGTGTCATGATTTTCATGATAACTCGTGTTATTTATGTTCCTCACACGGTCACGTCGTAAGAGACCAATATTGGTGTATATCAAGCTAGCGAAACGGCCGCCAGCGCCCCGTGAGCGTGGCACGTAAGTCATGCTGTACATGACATGCGTGTTATGATTTTCATGATAACTCGTGTTATTTATGTTCGTCACAGGGTCACGTCACAAGATACGAATTTTGGTGTGTATCAATCTAGCGAAACGGCCGCCAGCACCCCATGAGCGTGGCACGTAAGTCATGCTGTGCATGACATGCGTGTCATGATTTTCATGATAACTCGCAGTTATTTATGTTCGTCACACGGTCACGTCGTAAGAGACCAATATTGGTGTATATCAAGCTAGCGAAACGGCCGCCAGCGCACCATGAGCGTGGCACGTAAGTCATGCTGTACATGACATGCGTGTCATGATTTTCATAACTCGTGTTATTTATGTTCGTCACACGGTCACGTCGTAAGAGACCAATATTGGTGTATATCAAGCTAGCGAAACGGCCGCCAGCGCACCATGAGCGTGGCACGTAAGTCATGCTGTACATGACATGCGTGTCATGATTTTCATGATAACTCGTGTTATTTATGTTCGTCACACGGTCACGTCGCAAGATACCAATTTTGGTGTGTATCAATCTAGCGAAACGGCCGCCAGCGCCCCATGAGCGTGGCACGTAAGTCATGCTGTGCATGACATGCGTGTCATCATTTTCATGATAACTCGTCTTATTTATGTTCGTCACACGGTCACGTCGTAAGAGACCAATATTGGTGTATATCAAGCTAGCGAAACAGCCGCCAGCGCCCCATGAGCGTGGCACGTAAGTCATGCTGTACATGACATGCGTGTCATGATTTTCATGATAACTCGTGTTATTTATGTTCGTCACACGGTCACGTCGCAAGATACCAATTTTGGTGTGTATCAATCTAGCGAAACGGCCGCCAGCGCCCCATGAGCGTGGCACGTAAGTCATGCTGTGCATGACATGCGTGTCATGATTTTCATGATAACTCGTGTTATTTATGTTCTTCACACGGTGACGTCGCAAGATACCAATTTCGGTGCATATCAATCTAGCGAAACGGCCGCCAGCGCCCCATGAGCGTGGCACGTAAGTCATGCTGTACATGACATGCGTGTCATGACTTTCATGATAACTCGTGGTATTTATGTTCGTCACACGGTCACGTCGCAAGATACTAATTTTGGTGTATATAAAGCTAGCGAAACGGCCGCCAGCGCACCATGAGCGTGGCACGTAAGTCATGCTGTACATGACATGCGTGTCATGATTTTCATGTTAACTCGTGTTATTTATGTTCGTCACACAGTCACGTCACAAGATTCCAATTTTGGTGTATATCAACCTAGCGAAACGGCCGCCAGCGCACCATGAGCGTAGCATGTAAATCATGCTGTACATGACATTCGTGTCATGATTTTCATGTTATGACTTGTCATTTATGTTCGTCATACAGTCATGTTACGCCATACCAATTTTGGTGCACATTCGATTAACCAAGCGACCAGGAGAGCACAAAGTCGTAGGCGGCTAGATAGATAGATAGATAGATAGATACGGTCAAAGTCGCAGAAGTTCGCTAAGAAATGCTTCGCATTTAATAACGTCGGCCCAGAAGCAGCCACGCACAGAGATTGCCCGTTTTGAATAATCAAGCAAGGAAACGCGCGGAGCAGGTAAGAGTGACACGTTAGGGAAACTGTCAGTGAACACTTCGTCGGAGAGAATAGAGACGGATGAACCCGAATCAACTAAAAGTGTCAACCTGACATGAGCAATTTGCACATTTATGTGTACCGCATCACGTGCCGAATGAAAGACGGCCAGAACCTGCTCGGTACCATCGTGTGTCGAAGGAGCGTCGTCGAACTCAAGCTCATGGACGTCTGCTTGCGCAAACCGTTTCTGGTTACAAACGCGTTGAAAGTGACCTTTACGACGGCAGAATAAGCAACGCTGGCCTAGAGCTGGGCATCGAGACCACGAAGCGTTGTGGTTCCTGGAGCCACAACGAAAACAATGTGGTGAATGAGAAGGACCACTCTGCGACGCATGTGAGACGCTATCATGCATTGACGGACTATCCTCTGCTTTCGGACATGCACTTTCTTTCTTCAATGAGTGCTTAGCATGCGTATGTGGATGCTTCAAAACAGGCTGTACATGCGCAGAAAACTCATTCAATTCTTCGCTCGCCCGCTCAAACTGAAGTGCGACCTCAACTGCCCTAGTGAATGAAAGCGCAGAACCTTCCAGCAGGAGACGCTCGCGTACACGATTTGATGAAACGCCGGCCACAAACTGGTCTCGAAGAGCATCGTCCTCGGAAACAAAAGAACAAACGGATGCGAGCTCCCGTAACGCGGCGACAAAGTCAGCAATAGACTCGCCTGTACACAGTGATTCTTATAAAGATAGGAAGAGAAAAGTGCAAGGCTGTAACTGTCTCTACGAGTGAGGACACCTCAACGGCCCTGCACGGGCTGGGGGGGTGGGGGGTGAAGGAGAGAGGTAGAAGGGAGAAGGGAGAAAGAAAAAAATAAAAAAAAAAGAGCACTGTGATCCCGCGAGCTGCCGGCAGCAGAAACCGAGAGGCGGGCCGCCGCAGAGAGGAGCAGTCAAGCAGGTCGGCAAGGGCGAGAAGGATGTCAACATCACGTGACGGGCGCCCGGCTGTGCGAGGAGGGAGCGCCGCAGAAATGTAAACAAACCGTCCCGAGACGGCTTGAAACGGGCCTCAAAGGCGCGTAAATAGGTCGGCGTCGCCGAAAAAATCCAACAGCGCGTAGAACGCCTGCAGGACTTTAGAATGTTGTGCGCTGGGGAACAGGAGTTCGTCCAGGCACAGGTGTGGTAGGCCCAGTCTGCTGAAGGCTCCGAACAGACGACGGCGATGATCATCGTATCCCGGGCACTGCAGCAGGATGTGGTCGATGGTCTCGTCCGCTGGGCACTGCACACACTTTGGGTTTCCGCTGCCAGAAAGCCGGAAGAGGCGATCGGCGGTGCGGCTGCATCCGATGCGCAGCCGGAGAAGAAACGCTCGCGCACGTCTGTTGAGGCCAGTCCTCGGAAGTACGCGCGGAGGTGTTCCCGATGCGACTCGCGCATCCGGATGCAGAGAGCGCACATGACGCGCGATGATGAGGCGAGCCTCGTCGCTGACACGCACGAAAGTGGTGAACGGCGTGCGGGGATCGTGGCCCTCCTTGGCGAGGGCGTCGGCCGCCTCGTTGCCCTGTACGCCAACGTGGGATGGCACCCACTGGAAGACGAGGTCGCAGCCGCTGTTCTGGATCACCGTGAACTTGCGGTATAGACGTTGCGCGATCAGGGCACCTCGCTCCCCTCGCGCAAGTGCAAGAAGTGCGGCGCGCGAGTCGCACAGGACCGCTGCCGCCGGTGGGAGAAACTTTGCCAGTATTTCTGCCGCCAGGTCAAGTGCCGCGAGCTCGGCAGTCGTCGAGGAGGCGGCGATTGGGAGCCGACATTTTCCGGCGACCTCAAGGGTGGGAGCAATGCAGGCAGCGGCTGCTGATCCCTCCGTTGTCACCGATCCATCGGTGTATATGAGGACGCGACCGGAAAGTTGCCCGTCAATCACAGCAGCAGTCTCCTGTTGTAGCGCACACTGTGGAGTCCTCCTCTTACATCTCACTCCGGGAACGGTGGTTGATATCTCCAGGCCGCGGTCCCGATGTGGAGGGATGGGTAGCCAGCCGCAGTGTGGCATCTCAGGCACGAGTGCGGCGTACTCGAGAGCGTGCCGACCCATGCCTGAGTTGGGGCGAGAGAGCAGTCGGATGGCCAGCTGCTGACCCTGCTGCGTCTGATGCATTCGGTGAACGTGCCGCAAAGCGCCGGCCTTGGCACGCAGGGAGAGTGGGAGTTGATTTGTCTCCGCCAAGGTGGGACCAACCGGCGAGGTACGAGGCAGCGCAAAGATGCGTCGCACGGCTCCACGGTGGACGACGTCGAGTGATTCCCACTGTATGGGGTTGAGCCCGACGAGCTGAACACTGTACAGCGTCCTGGCCGTAGCGACCGCATTGTACAGGCGCAGCGCAAGAACAGGAGAGCAGCCCTTGCCACCGGCGAGCACGCAGGAGGCCACGCGGGCGATGTTCCGTGAACCCTTGCGGATTTCTGCTATGGCAGGCTTCCAGCTGAGCCGATGATCGATGGTAAGGCCGAGGTACCTCACCCTGCGCTGCCAAGGGAGCTGACAGCCTCGGAGAGAAAGCCTTGCCACCTGGTAGCGTGCCAGCGGATTCGGGTGGACGAGCAGAGCCTCGGTTTTTTCGGCGGAAAGTTCCAGCCCGATGCCGCTGACGAAGTAGTCCACCGCGTTGATGTACGACTGTACACTGGCGCGCACTTCACGGCCACGCGAGGTGGGCCCACTCGCAAACAGCGCGATATCGTCCGCGTACATGGCAACGCGCACCTCGACGGCCGTGGCGCGCGGCAGGTAGTCGGTGATGCGCGCAAGGGCGAGGTTGAACAGGAAGGGGCTCAACACGCCGCCCTGCGGCACCCCGGCATTCACGGAACGAGGCGCGCTGATCTCCCCGCCAATGCGAACGCGAAAAGTGCGGTCACTCAGGAATGCCTGAACATACCTGAGGAGGTTATCACTCACTCCCATGGCACAGAGCGCGTCCGTGATGGTTGAGTGTGGGAGCGAGTCAAAGGCACTTTTCACGTCGAGAAGAACCAGGTAGCCAGCCTCGCCACGGTGTTTCGCCTCCTCGAGAAGGCCGACAGCGTCGGCGATGCAATCAGCCGTGGCTCGATGGCTGCGAAAGCCGCTCTGCTCGGCCGCCAGGAAATCGAGCGCAGCAGCAATCCACTGAAGCCGCCGAAGTGCCATGGCCTCGAACACCTTCCCAGCTGCCGACGTGAGGGAGACCGGCCTGTAGGACTTCGGGTCGGACGAGGGTTTTCCTTTTTTGTGCAAAGGAATAACCAGGGCTTCCCTCCACGAGGCCGGCAGCTCCCCTGTGCGCCAGACGGTGTTGTAGGCGGCGAGAAGCTGCGGGAGGAGGCTGCTGTCGATGTTTCGCAGCATCTGGTATGTGATGCCATCACTACCTGGTGCCGACCGGCGCTTGCGAGAGTCGAGCACGCTGCGGAGCTCCCGCATGGTGAAGTCCGCTGTACACAATTCCGCAATTTCCGCCACTATCGCCGGTGTGGGAAAATAGCGGAGTGGGGCGAAAAGTTCGGGCCTGCTGTGAGGTGGCAGCGCAGGGGCGGTAACACCGGCGGGCGCAGCTGCCGAGACGCAAAAGGTGTCAGCAAGAAGCTCGGCCAGCTGAGATGTTGAGATGCCCAGAGTGACTGCTATTGACAGCGCCGGTGAGCGCGGAATCCTCGGTCTGAGGAGTGCCCGAAGGATGCGCCACGAACGCTTTTGGTAGCGCCGATCGTCGAGGGTTTGGCAGAGGCTGGACCAGCTCCCGTCGCGGCGATGGTGGGCGTGGCGGCGACAGACCGCGTCGATACGGTTGTATACAGTCCAGTCTTCTGCCTTCTCCGAGCGTTCGGCTTTGCGCTGAACGAGGCGACGAGCAGCCCGCAGGTTGAGGAGCTTCATGTCGGGGGCTGGAGTGCCGGCCGGAACACGACACACGACCGTAGCTGCAGACGCGCACGCAGCAATGTGGCCAAAGAAGTCACCCGCGACTGGCACTGAAGCACACAGTTCGCGGAATTGGGGCCATTTAACCACATCGTACACTCTGGTGTGTCGTGCCCCGGCGTGAAGCGGCTCCAGGTAGATCGGATAGTGATCCGAGCCCTCGGTGTCGGGACTGCGGCGCCACGAGTAGTGGCAGTCGTCCGACACGAGGGAGAGATCGATGGCACTCCGAACTGCACCTCGGCGCACGAAAGTGTGGCTGCCGTCGTTGAGGATGTGTAGCCCCGCAGTGAGAACAGCATCCAAAAGGTCCCTGCCACTCGGATGGACGCTTACACACCCCCAGGCCGTGTGATGAGAGTTAAAATCGCCACACACCACAACAGAGGTGTCACCGAGCCGCCCGACAAGCCGCACAATAAACTCGGGGTCCCATTCCCTCGGACGAGGCACATATACACTGGCAACACACGTGTCCACTGCACCTACGCGCACCTTCACCGCCACACATTCGACGCCCGGGCTGAGAATGTCCGACACGTCGATCGCAGCTTGCGATAGTTGCGCGCGCACGTAGAGGGATGCGCGTGAACGTCCCTTGACGTGAGAGGCACTGTTGCAGTGGTGGCTGTGACAGGCGTTGAGTGTGCACGCCGTTGCGGCGTGGTATGACACGTAACCTTGCAGGTTAAGCTCTCCCTCGCGAACACGCGTTTCCTGGAAGGCCAGGACATCGTATTCGCGCTGGAGGAGCACGAGAGAGAGCTCGGGGTGACGGCAGCGGAGGGAACGCACATTCCATTGAAGTATCCGCGGCCTTGGCTTCTTCGGCGCACTAGCCATGTTGTCCTAAGGATTGGTGGGCGGCCAGGGCCGCGGCGCACATCTCGCGAGCCGGGGAATCACACACCACCGAGTTTAGCAGTGCACGGAGAGCCGCAGCGAGCGCCGCCATCACCGTGTCCCTCGGATCGTCGGCAGATGTTGGAGCACTGCTGGGTGTGCTTGCAGATGCCGAAGTGCCTGCCGGACCTGTTCTTGACGTCGGGGCGGCATTGGCGCGGCCTTTGAGGGCATCACGGAAGGAGTGCCCTGGGCGGGTTGTGGTAGCTGCAAGAACGCCGCTCTGTTTGCCCTTGGCCGCGGTTTGCGCCCTCTCTAACGCCTGGCGGCGCGTGAGTTTGCCGCGCGAGGCGGCGAGGAGAAACGCAGCCTGGCGTTGTATTTGCCAGGAAGAACAGCGCGGCTCATTAGCTGCGTGCGTGCCCTGGCAGTTGAGACACCGGGGGCGCTCTGAGGGGCACGGGCCCTCGGCATGGCTCTTGCCGCATCGCAGGCAGCGCCGATCGCGCGCGCAGGTCGCGGTGGCATGGCCGTATATTCCGCAGCGGGCACATTGAAGGGGGCGTGGTAGGCGCGCCCGAACCGGCCTCCTCTGCTTGTAGAGATGCACCTCTGCGGGCACCACAGTACCGGAGAACGTGATGTGGACGGCGTTGCCGCGACGTACACACGACTCGAGGGGCACTGAGGAATCGATAATTGCCGCGAGTTCTTCGGCGGCGATGTCAGCGTCCACACCGTAAATGGTGCCCACACAGGTGTCAGTCTCCAAGATTTTGGCCTTCACAGGGATGTCCGCGATCTTTTTAACACCCAGGAGTGCCGAAATGTCGCCGGATGCGACCGTGTCGACCGCGACGAGGTTGCGTCTGTGGTTCACTCGCACGGATTTCGTCGCCGTGAATCCGGAGAGATACGCGGCGATCGTGTCTCTCGTCGCTGTCAGGAAATGGGATTTTTTTCCTACAGGTCTGAATATGATGGTGTGCCCCTCTTGAGGGGTTGGGGGGACCAATTCCGAGCTCGTGCGCTCTTGCCTGCTGTCCGCCTGAGTCTCCTCGATTGGTAAGGGCCCTTTGGGGTCTACCGACGTGCTGAGGGGGGAGGCGAGCCCGTCGGAGGCGGCAAGGTTTTGACCACCGGTAGCTCCACAGGCGGTGACGGCTGATGCTACCTTCGAGCGCACTGGTATGTTGCAGATACCTGTGACCGCCAGAAGGGGCTCGAGGGTTGCTCCTGCAATCACGTCGACCGCGACAACATTGCGTTTATAGTTGACGCGGACTCGGCGAGCGCCCTCAATGAGCATCAGTTCAGAGGAGATGTTGTCCTGTGCTGTCGACCGGAAGCTCGCGTTTTTGCCCGCCGGTCTGTACAGAACGGTCTTTTGCACGGAAGAGGACCCTGGGCTTGCAGGAGGCCGTGTGGGGGGGGCGCTTCTCATGGCAGGAGGCCGAGGTTTCTGCCCTCCAGCAGGGATTGGAACCTGCGGTTCACAAAGCTTGGTGCCGCTTGGAGCTCCTGTGGATGGCAGCGCCGGAAACTGTTCAGCTATCGGCCCCAGCACACAGCTGTTCCGAGGAGCGGGGCGCGGTTGTCCATTCGATGTTTTGCTTTCGCTTTGCCTCTGCCGCGTGTTTGAAGCAGACGACGCGCCAGCGTTCGCCTCCGTCAGGGGGGGAGGAGGAAGTTGCGAACGTAAACAAACACCCGGCTCCTCGCTCACAGGCGAGCCTGTTGCCTCGTCCGGAGAATGTGGAGAGGGTGCATGAGGGGTGTGCGCTGGTAGAAGGAAGCCAGCGTGGGCGCCCTCCTTTCCCGTGACGTCAGCGTGACGTGCGGCGCAGCAGACGTGCGCAGTGTGTACAGGAGGATGGGAGCGGCTGTCAGGAGGCGCAGAATGCGCTCGCGCCGTTCGCTTGCCATTGCAGAACGTAGCAGACGACGCCTGCTGCGAGAGGAGTTGCCGGCCGGGCCGGTCCGTGCAAGTTCCTGTTTCCCTCGTCTGGCGGCAGGGGGAGGGCGAGAGAGATGGGGAGGAGGGTGGGGTGGTATGCTCCCACGAGGATGACGATGCGGGCGAGGAGGAACTGCTGCCTGTGTCATCGCTTGCGGCTTGCGCTGCCAGCGTTGCTCCCTTCCCGATTTCCGAACCGGTCTCCGGTTGCTGGGGCGCCTCGAACCGAAGTGTAGGAGGCCGGAGTATCGGGGTAATGGCGGCGGCTGCCTCGGCGGTTGTGACATTCGATGTTTTTGCCAGTGGTACCGTTGTGGCGGCTTTAGAAGTTGCGGCCATTTTGCGGGATGCTTGTGAGCGTGGCCGTGAGTTTGGTGTGCTGCCGGCAGGGCTCTTGCGGATGCGGCTCGCGGCGGCAGCCCTCAGTTTGCGCGCCCGCGTTTGTATCACACCCGATGACTTGCGGGCTGCAGTGGGGCGGCTCTTTTTGGGAGCCCTTGGTGTGGTGCTGCCAGTGCTTGATTCGGGACCGGAAACGTGAGAGAGGTCCTCAGGGTTAGCGTCGGCCATGGCTGACGAAGGTTGGACCATTATGGCCGGTCAAAAAAAAAAGAAAAACCGGAGAAAAGAGAAAAGAAACAGGAGGGGAACTACATTTTCTTTTAATTTTGGTTAGCCCTGCTTTGGTAGCGACGATGGAACCGGTGGCGTTCTACGACGACGTTGCTGGTTGACGCGAAGTGTTGCCTCAGCGCCGCGACGGCTACGTCGTAGACATTCGGTGCAGTTGGCGTCCCAGTTGCGTCGGGCTTGTCGGCAGACGCGGTTGGCGTTGTAGCTGCGTCGGCTGGTAGCGTGTTGAAAATGCGCTGTCCCTCCGTTCCAAGGCAGTGAATGAGGATGGCCCTGCGTCGCTCCGGCGAAAATTCGGTAGCTCCAGAAGCAAGCAGGTACGTCTCGAACATGCGATGCCACTGCTCCCATGGCACGGCTGGACGGCCGGGGCTGAGCAGGAATGACGGTGGCGGGGCCAACCCAGAACAGCTCATGGTAGATATGGACCCTGGTCACTCTGGCGAAAAAATAGATCTTCGGAGCGGAGCACGGAAACGGTTGCGAAGCAGCATAACTTGCAGTTTACCTCGTCGCCATTGTAGTGTCTGAAGAGCGACCTTGAACAGTCCGAAACATGGACTCGAATCCCCTTTATTATTCAGGACACAGACATATATACAGGACAGGGACACATACACAACGCCCCCTCTCGGGTACAAAGAACAGAACGAAACTGGAACTAAAATCACATTACAACAGTAAGCGAAACGGCTGTGTCCGCTGATGACGAACCGCCGGGCCACCACGCAAAGTCGGGCATTTCGACACCTCAATTCGTCCATATTACCTGTGCACAAATAAAAACTTGCTTACACACATTTAGATGCGAGAGAGAGTGAGGCAAAGAATACGTGTACACAACTTTCAAAAGATGAACCACGAATTATGTCAGGCCCCGACCGGCGCTGGAATGTATATAGCACTGTTTTAGCGCGGACTTGGTATGGCGCACAAAATGACCTTAACAATCTCAACGAATGCGCGACACACGAACTCACCTCGCCCATTTCAGACGCGTCATCGTCCTGACCTTTCGAATTACTATCGAAGCTATACACTGAAAGCAATCGCTGGACGCTGTCCGAAGCTTCGGTACGCAGTGGGCACGAGGCCGCTTGGTGATGCAATAAATGTTGACGATGATGATAAAGATTATACGACGGCCTTCGAGACCTTTGCGCATACCCTCTAGTAGACCCTTCTCGAAAGGCGATGCCTGTAAGGCCACGTGCGGCGCCTACAAGTGTCCAAAAGCATGTGTCCCTTGAAATTAAATTTATTTACTCTAATGAAGCTAAGCTTGTCCCATCGTGGGAGGAGCCCACTGCGCGCTAGTCGCGTCTCTCAGGACTAACAATAAAGTCTTACCAACCAAGCAACTCTAATGAAGCCACATCTGGAGGCGATGGGGGCAGCACCGACATGGCAACGCCGTGAGCCGGTTTATTCACGAAAATTAAACGTGTTCTTGAAGGTCATTCTTTGATCACATAGCAGGTGCCTGACGTCATGATAACATTCATGAGAATTAATCAGTATTCCTACGGCGCGAGCAAAGCGATATATGACTTCATACCACGACTATAATAAAAATAAGCAAGATAGATAGATAGATAGATAGATAGATAGATAGATAGATAGATAGATAGATAGATAGATAGATAGATAGATAGATAGATAGATAGATAGATAGATAGATAGATAGTCTGATTGTGCGTGGATTAGCCTGGGAATGGTAGTCGCATTTGTTAACTTCTGGTATAGATCTCCTTAACTGCCCTTTCACGTAGTTTCACCGCCCGCTCCTTTGGAAGTCTTCCATTGTGGGTGCATGCATGGAATCATCATCACCACTGAGTGCACGCGTGTCACTTCACGTGAGCATCTGCAAAACGCGGCGCTCGAGCGACAGTGCGAGCTGTTAACCAGCGTCGTCTCGTCATTTTGTGCTCGTCGTTCGAATTCGAGCTTCTGAAGGCGTCCCCGTTTCGTGTCGGTCACGAAGTCCTTGCACGAGGTAAGTTATCTGCCTTACAAGGATTGGGCAGTCGACATCCAATAGCAGCACTTGTGCATGACCGGCATTTGCAGTTATCCCAGCTTTCCGTCATATTTATTTAGTCTTATAGCATCTTAGATTATCCTTAGATAATCTGGCCTCAGGATGGCTTGCATCACAAAGCGAGTTCAGATATGGGCGGCTTTCACACCGGTGCTTGAGAGAGGACCCTCTAGGACTACGACTGGCGATTAAGACGCTATTCACGGCTTCCAGAGTTTACACCGGCAAGCGTGTTCAGCTTGTTGCCGCAACGAAACGTCTCGCGACTGATGCCATTCACGTCAGTTAACGCATCCATCGCCACGTAAAAGAACGGAGTTTCTTTAGGCAACCCTATGGTGAGCACAGGCGAAAGCGCATGAAACACTAATGGAAGAACTCTAGCACGGATTAGTGGGAGGACTCGCCGACTCGGACCAGGGTGTTCCTGGATTAAGCCCGGCGGGCAGCCAAGGCCAGTGGAGCACTGGATGCAGGGCTCCACTCAGATAGGCTTCAACATCACCCTTTCCCTTGAATAAAGTTCCACTCTGTGACTGTCCATCTCATCACACCACTTTGACATTGTCAGTCCATTGCACTGCAGCCGCTTTAAGGCAGAGGTACGGGTAGTGTAGGTGACTCGGCTGAGCTCGAAGGCTTGTACCATCCGTACGGCCTCTTTCATGACAGAGTGTCTGTTGGCAATCTGAAAATTAGTCGCGTCGTCTGCTGGGCGCATGCTTCGTTTTTTTAATGATGTCGCTGTTGCGCCCGTGCGCTTGCATGAGGAGCCCGAGTACCCGGATGGTGTTCACAACCAGGACCCGATGACATGCGGGGTAATAGCCGGCGTAGGCAGTCACCTCAGCAGTCTTAAATGGGCCGGTCCACATGTCGCCAATTTACCCGACGGTTCATGACGAGTCGGTCACCGCTGTGTTAATAGCGTGTTCCTGATGCGCAGCCAACAGCACGCACATGTCACTCCCGAGTCTGGGAAACCTGACCACGCCTTTCGTGTTGTTTGTCTACTTCGCCTAGCGCGATGACGTTGTCACTGTTCTCAAATGCAGCGCTTGGTAATCTATTAATTTGCTAGAACACTATACGCCCGCTAGCTGAACTTTATACTGCTATTTGACACCCGCCACCAAAACTCTGTGCTAACTAGGCTGCATATAACTTTTCCAACGCTCATTATTTTCCAGGATTTCATTCATAAACTGTCATCTGGCTTCTACACGTGCAGAAGGCCAAGACGTGACGATCAACAGCTCAGGACATAATCAGGGCAGGTAAACGACGATGGCCGCCAACCAAACTAGAAAGACCGGCAATGTAAACCAAGGACCACCAAATCGTGCCGCCACGCCAGCTCGCATCGGTGCGCAGAACCCTGAGCTATTACAAGTTCAGGCGTCGCCGAGCGCTGCAGAGGCAAAGCGCCGTTCCATACGCGGTTCCCTTTTCCCCATTGCCGGTGCGCCGCCGTATGCAGAAGCACGTGGACCCAATGCTTCCCCGGCGGTCGTCGCGCCGCCGCAGACAAAGGAACCTGCACCACCTGGAGCTGCGAGGATGGCTGCTAGAGGGCGTTTGCTCGAACAACCGGATCCTGCTACAGCGCGCAAGAGGAAGCGTAGTAGTCATCCTCCAGCTATCGTCGCAATACCGATTGCAGAGCTGAGCCCGCCGGGCACGCTGGTTCCGGAGATCATCGCAACGCCGTCGGTGACGCACGGACCACTAGTGATTCGGACAAAGAAAGACGAGGCCAAGCGAGAGCGGCCGTCCGTCGGCCATCGGCGATGTCCCAGCGAAGTAGTCGCGCCTCTTATACCGGCATTCCACCGGTCTGCGCGAATGGGTGCGCCGGACGACCTACGCGCCATGAGGCAGCAGTCTCCGCCACGGTTGTCGTCGATATGCTTGCTGCCTATGAACATTGGTCCCGGCGGGACGCCCGAGCTCGTAGCCTTCCCGTCCAGCTGGCGCCGTCGGCAGTCGCGCCTCATACCTAGAGCGGAGTTCGCAGGCGACGCCGCGCGAGTCGCCCCCAATGACGGACGTCGAGCGTCGTTGCCGAAGGAAGTTTACCCGGTTATGGATGCAGCGGAGGACGAAACCCCGGGAGGTTGTCCCAGTACGCCCCAAGTAACGCCGCCCGAGAAAGAGGACCAACAGTGCGGCTTGTTGTGGTTCCGACCGGCTTTCCTGCGCGGCTTCCGTACTCCTGGCTGGGTTCTCCTTAGCCTCTGCTCGATCGAGTTCACCCAGGGTTTCGTCAACAGCGGCGTGTACAGCGCGGTGCTGCCCACCATAGAGCGGCGCTTCAATCTGAGCAGCTTCGAGACCGGCTTACTGCTGAGCGCGTTCAGTGTGGCCAACTGCCTGTTCATCGTGCCCGTGGCATTCTTGGGGAGCACGCGAAACAAGCCGGTCATTATAGCCTCCGGCATAGCCATCATGTCGGCCGGATCGTTTTTGTTCTTCCTGACCTACCTGATCGAGCCGTCCTACGCGTGAGTTCTGTATTTTATGTGGTATGCGCTAAACGTCACATGTTACCCTCGCTTCCGTAAGATGCAGGATAGGACTTTATGAGAGCTCAATTGGTTTAACACAATTAATCGCTTCTGGTTCGTGCGTGCGTGCGACAAGGGAAAGGTGGCGAAACCAAGAAAGCCAGGGAAATTTTGCCGTCTACGCATAAAGGTTTCTGAAGCGGAAATACTTGCCCAACAGTACAATGTTTTGTGCCGAGTGCGGCGCGAGTCGAGTTATATACCACTGCTTTTTCGAAATGATCACTGCATCAACTAAGTTATCGCCAGGTGTCTCGAGAAGTGATTAACTGACGACTGAAAGCGCGGGAGGCTTGCAATGAGGAAGCATGTTAATGAACGCGAACATCTTTATATGGGGCTTTACATCATGTTGTCGGGCTACTGCAACGTTTGACATGGAACGGAGATGTTGTACCTGCTGTTTAGACTTGTCTGAAAACCTATGACAGAAAATGATCATGTCAAACCATTATATTGAAGACGCATCCCGTGTTGCTTAAGGTATCCCCTTCTTTTCGCACACACAAAAAAATTATTCCCTTTATTACATCGGTAAATCGCATCGGTAAATTTATGCCCCACATTGGCAAATTTCCGTAATATTTACGGGCTGCAGAGAACAAAAAGCTGTTGCTGTATACGTTGTGGGCCGGTGTATATTGCTCACTTGGTTAGGTGCACCGAAGTGAACACCTTAGGCAGTATTTTAATTTGGCCTGGTCAGGTGTGTAAACCTGAAGAGTATATATATATATATATATATATATATATATATATATATATATATATATATATATAGAAAACGAGCCCTTAAAATTGACACTTCTTTCCTTTATATATATATATATATATATATATATCCTTCTGAGTCCCGGGTTGAAGTTAGGTGCACGAATTTTTTCAGAAAGTTCAGTATAGCTCGAATAGACCTCGTAGGCAAAAAGTGTTAAAGCTTAGCTTAGTAAAACTTGGTGTTTGTATGTGGTGGAATGTCCAATATTTTGAACATGGGGACTGGACTTGTTCCTCATGTCTAATATATTGGACATCAGGACCAAATAACACGGCGAAAATAACGTCGGAACGTGCCTCAGGTACTTAAAAATGATACGCAAGCAAAAAAACCTCACAAGTGCAAAAGCCAAATATATTTCAAATAAACGTAGTTTGAGTAGTTCAATAAACGTTGGTGCGGCCGTTGAACACGCCACTGCTGACCGCTGCCATTTTGGACTAGTATTCCAGGCGCGCCGCTGCATTGATTTTGGCCCATTGGACAATTCTCCGTAGCCGGGTCTCAAGAGCGCGCATATATATATATATATATATATATATATATATATATATATATATATATATATATATATATATATATATATATATATATATATATATATATATATATATAATGGGTGTGTGTGTCTGCTTTTTATTGTTCGCTCTACAGGGTGCATGCTCGTATAAGAGCGACATCAGTGAAGCTGAACAGAGCTACGCATTGTCATAATCTAGCTGCTGAAAATAACTTACGCTAGCGTACTTCGTAGTATTAAACCTTTTCAATCACTGGCTTTACTCTACATAAAAACACAACAAAAGATAGACGTTTCGCCACCTATACGGGTTGCATCGTCAATACACACATGACATCAACGGAAATACGAAAATGACATCGATTTAAGATGAATTCCCCTGGCTTTTAGAATATTTTCTCACGTACTTCGTAGTGCACTATGACTCTGGATATACCGAAAAGGGTGCTGGTCTTTGGTTTCCGGTATGTAATTAATGACCGCCATTGTCGCTGTTGCTATATCCGCCCTACAACGCAAACAACTAGAAAGTTACTTAGCGATTATTTTTCTAATTAGCTTCATAGACATTGGGATTGCTCGTGGAGGTTCATTTCCGCCTCTTTCACAAAAAAAATGGGCTTAATAATGAAGCATCATAAAAGTTTGCTTCATTTGGAAAGGTTGTCCCATTACAGTCTTTGACATCGGGACCCTCCTACTGCACATAATTTAGTACATGTATTATTGTCAAAATAAAGGTGGTACCATTGGAACTAAATAAAAAGAGCTAACATTTGGTATGTATACGTACATCCTTACTTAGAGCGTTGGGAATTTGAAACAGTGGGCGTAATTTGCACGTGCATTTGAGCCATATACGTTGTCGGTTCAAGATAACGTTCTCCTTTGTTCTTTCAGTTACGGCACCGAACTGCCGGACCTGTGCTACGAGACGCCGCCTGCCTTGAACCAGACGACAGAAGCGTGCGGCAAGGAGATGATTCGCGGTGCCCGCTTCCTGCTCATCCTCGGCAGCATGATGCAGGGCGCTGGTGTCACGCCGCTTCACACGCTCGGCATGTCCTACCTGGACGAGAACCTGCCCACCAGGCTCACCTCCCTCTTCGTCGGTGGGCGGCGCTCCTTCGTGCACTTATCTTCGTACGCATGATCGCCCGAAGGCTTCACAGGGACCGGAGCACGTACATGACCAGGTTTTGGCGACGTGTGCACGTAGCACCATCTCTCATCGGTGACAGCGGTGGCCTGCCGTAACTGAATGGGAAACAGGCGAAAATAATCATATCAGACGAAAAAAGTTTGTTACCAAAAAGGACTCCCGGTTTCATGCAGCACAGACTACTTTGAACATCCTGGTAAAATTAGTGTCTCACTACAAACCGCGTGTCTTCTGAGACTGTTTAATAGTTTACAATGAGGCTCCTTGTGTTTCTAATGGACGGTGTTCAATTGTACTGGGAAGCCGCACGCTTTGTAGTGAGATACTGTAATTATACCAGATTGTTCCAGTGGGTTTCTGCTGCGTATAACCGGGAGTCGTTACTGGTAACTAGCTTTCTTCGTCAGATATGATTTTTTTTTCACCTATTTTCCATTCAATTACGGCAGGACGCCGATGCTGTCGCCGAGAGATGGCGCCACGTGCACACGTCCTCCAATATTGAACACGAAGATTAAGCGGAGAACAGACACTCACAAAGCCAAGATATTCAGGACAGGCGCCTGTCCCGTATATCTTGGCTGTTCTGAGCTTAATCTTTCCCATTGTCTATGCACCATCTTGTTGAAGTGGAGCACACGTCCCATCTGAAGCGTGCGGCTCCAGATCGGTCGTGCTCCAGTCTAAGTACGCGCGGCCGGTCTGGAGCGCGAGTCCAGCTCTCTCAGACAGGCCGCGATTGGAGCGAGGGAATAGTATACTCTGGCGATCACTTTTGAAGATACCTTGATATTCAGCTCCGAAGGGGCACCTTAAGTGCTAGCGCTCCAGCGTGGCCGTGATTTAGCGTGATCTAGAGGCAGATAAGTGTCAGCGTCGACAGTGTTTTGACAACGTCCGGAGCATGCTGTTTTGATGAGTGAAAGGGTTGCTGACGCCTTTCACTTGACCCATTAACGCATTGAACACGCTAACGCATTGCTAGCCAATTTATAATCGGTCCGTTTAAGACATCCGATTTCTTCATGCTCTTCAGGTTATTTTGCTTACGCTTGGTATCATCACGCGTCCTGATTTCCAATCTTTGGGGGGCGCATACTCAGTCAAGCCTGATAGATGCCGTTTTAGGGGCGAAGCTCCTTAAGCCGTGGGTCTGTCCTTCCTCCGTGACCGGTTTGTAACCACTCGTCAACGTCATCTTCTTCTACTGCATACCAGAACGCGCGCTTCTCACGAGCTAGTGTGCAGTTCTGGTATGCAGTAGCAGAAGACGACGTTTACGAGTGACACACTCGTGCGTGTTCGCCTGTGTGGCGTTCTTTCTTCTTTACTGCGCGCGTTCTGGTATGCAGTAGAAGAAGAAGACGACGTTTACGAGTGACACACTCGTGCGTGTTCGCCTGTGTGGTGTTCTTTCTTCTTTACTACGTCTTGGGTCCGTCCTTCCTCTGTGACCGGTTCGTAACCACCTATTTGTATGACTCACTCAGCAAGTGGCGCTAGTGTGAGTGACGTCATGATGACGTCACTCGCACGTGACTGACGCAATAAAAGGCAATCGCTCTTGACGCGCTTCCTCTTTAGCAGCGAGTCACCGGATGGAGCAGGTGGCTGTAGACAGTAGACGAACAAAATAAAAACAAAATAAAAGTTGATTTGTACATACGCACGCAGTCTCACGTCTTTCTTAATGATGTAATGGGCGAACTTTCACGGGAGGATTACGGTTTTACCGATGATCTCCCCCTCTCGAGCTTCGCCCACTTATCATTCATTCCGTGGATATGGCGCGATTTTATATATTCACAAGGCGTACCCGATGCAAAATTGATTGATTGGTTGGTTGATTGATTGATTGATTGATTTCACGGTGGCCGTTGATTAATATAAGCATGAAAATTGTGCCTAATTTTGTTAGTCTCATTGCTCGCTGATCCTCTCCGACCACCTGTCTTTATTTTCAGGAACGTACAGTACTATGGAAGTGCTGGGACCAGCCTTTGGATTTCTCGTTGCCGGATATTTTCTCTCTGTGTTCGTCGATTTGAAGGACGTCAGTCAGTGAGTAAAATGACACACTTGTCCCTTCTATAAGCCTAAACGTTGTGCAGTACTGGCACGCATTTTTATGTCTTACTACACATGCACACGCCTGCAGAACGTAAAAAGAGCAGGACAAGATATTCGGTGTTAATTTAGTCGTCTCACTATGCCAGACATACGGACATACGACGTCATCGACGTTATAAACGTCAGAATTACGCACAGCCAAAGTTTACTGGCGTATGCCTACAAGGCTGTATCAAAACATGCAGCTTATAAAAGATAAAACACAAGTGCCGTGAG
Source organism: Rhipicephalus sanguineus (assembly GCF_013339695.2). Lineage (NCBI taxonomy): Eukaryota > Metazoa > Arthropoda > Arachnida > Ixodida > Ixodidae > Rhipicephalus > Rhipicephalus sanguineus. Next base: position 179,613,619 of record NC_051179.1, read on the forward strand.
TTTCTTTTCACCTCGTGTGCAGTGTAGGCAAATGCAGTAGAAGTGATTACATCTATGTAAGAGGTAGTCAGTGTCAAGGTTTGCCGTCGTATCGTGAATAGAGCATACGATTGGAAGGCTACCTGCGTCGCACGCCGTTTCTGTTAAGCGATTATAGCTTCCATTTGCTGCTGCGACTGCACTCTAACAAACGTAGCGCAGATTGTTACGCCTTTTCCTTCTACGCAGCCTCGGCCTGACAACTCAAAGTTCGGTGTGGATCGGTGCATGGTGGGTTGGATTCTTGGTCGCGGCCGTGATGGGCGGTATCGTCAGCATACCCATGGCCGCTTTTCCAAAACACCTGCCATGTAAGCACACGTCATGCCATATACGCGGCGCCTTATTACTGTACTCATGAACGACATTGTAGATCTATCGTCGTTGGCCCCGCAAGCTATACAGGAACAAAACCACCTGCAGGTATGTTTGCATGTAGGTTTCGTGGCAATGCGTGTGGCCATTGATGCCTGTGATAGCTGTAGGGCTCCATTGACCCATCATCGTGACCAACAGCGTACGTGCGACGTTTTAAAGTTTCTTTTCATGCGCTCATTCTCCTAAGAATGTGGGGAAGGGGAATGAATCAGGTGGCGTCTTGCAAGAGTTTTTTTTTTTGCAAATATATAAGTACTCCTAGCAGTTTAAGCATGGCCAGCCAATACAACTAACACACTTGACATCTCTTAATGAGGGTCTAAATGGCTGGTAATACCCTATTTTTAAAAATATTTATCTTATGTTAACCTTTTGCACTATTCAGCGTGATATCCAAATCTATGACCCGACAAAAGCAAAAGTAATCAATTGAACTCGCGAAGTGCATGCGAAACGCGTCGCGTTGCAGAAAGGACAATGCTAGATGTTTCTCCGAAGGCTACCAAAACAGTAATCGCCTACGGCAGACGGCACAATCTTTGTCTTTGAGCTAGAATAATCAGAATAGACATTATTTGCTCAAAAAGCCGAGATGAACAATTTCTCATTAAAATTTCAATACTAAATTTGTGACACTAATTTCCATTTACATGCAGCCAAGAGGTTCCCTAGGCGGATATATTTATAGCACGTATTAGGACGATGTCAGTTCTGAAATACTAATTCAGTTCTGAGATGTCAGTTCTGAAATTCTAAAAACTTTGCAAAGTACATTGGTAGTCTATTGTTACTTTTATGCTTCTAACGCATACAATGGCGTTTGATTGATTGATTGATTGATTGATTGATTGATTGATTGATTGAATGAATGAATGAATGAATGAATGAATGAATGAATGAATGCAACAACTGTGCATTTTTCGCAGCCGAGTGTTATGCGAAACATTTTAAGGGAGACAGTGTCATTCACGAAATTTCCCGAGTGGATATGTCTCGCTCTGTCACCGGCTAGACAATGCGCAAATCTCATGTGGCATCGTTCCGTGGCAGAGCAGGTGTACAGGCTCGTTCACACCTGCGACTATCACCGGTCGCGCGACCAAGTTACTCGCAAAGCGACTGGCCGCAAATGGTCGCGATCGGCAGCTTTAGTCGCGCTCAGTCGCTCCCTGCTCGATTTTTCAGTCGCGCGACTGCAGTCGCAAAGCTCTGAACCGATGACGCGCTCAGCAACTTATTTTACGGGCCAATGGCAATGCGAGCAGTCGTTAATTCTGTGTGGCGACGAATACAAGTCGCGCGCAGGTGTGAACACCGGTCACCATTGAGTCGCATTTTTGTCGCCATTTGCAAATGGTCGCGCGACCGGTGCAAGTCGCAGGTGTGAATGAGCCTCGAGCGCGTCCCTTTTCACGACGTACGCAGCGTACTACCAATGTAAGATGGTGCGCCGACTGTACTCGAACAAGAACACAAATCAGAGCGCCTATGGCCAGTACGTGAGTGAGCTGCCGCGCTCCATCCTGGCGATCCTCACGAACGTTCCCTTCGTCTTGATCACCCTGGCATCGGTCACTGAAGGTGAGTTCGCATGAGTCAACATGCGAAAACACGGAAAGAAAAAATCTGGGGGGCAGCAAGAAAAAATGCTAAAGAGACAGGGCGTGCAAACACGGACACAAGAGAGAAGTCAAGACACCAGAAACGCGTGGACGCGAACAACGCCGTGGCGGTACGCCATTCACAGGCAGCGGCACGCCATCCACATTTCGCTTCGTATTGCCCTCGTGGGAGTCACGTGGCAGGAGTTGAGGTCTCGAGGCGCTGTCGGCTCTCGCCGACCGACGGAGAGGGGCACGCGGGAATGAACAAACCGACACTGCGCATATCCGTTGCTATGACGACGAACGTGTGAGGAGGAACAGGAGAAAATTGACGTTGGCTTAGCTTCAAGGTCAAAAGCACACGCAAGATCGTTTCTGGTATTGTAGTGCGAGGCAGGGGCGTAGCCAGGGGGGGGGGGGGGGTTGGGGGGTTCAAATCCCCCCAAATTTTTCTGTTTGCTTGCGTATATATACACGCGCACATACAAACGCACGCACGAACATACATAAAGTATGGTTGAACCCCCCCCCCCCCTCCCCGAAAAAAATTTCTGGCTACGCCCCTGGTGCGAGGAGTAGAGTAATCGATGTTAAAAGACTATGTCTGCAGACCTTGAGCACGTGCGGGCAAGGGAAAGGAGTTAAGTAATCTGGTAGACTAGTCCTCGATTTGTGCTGGTTAGTGAAAGAAGGAAAGTGGGTTTTATGCAGTGTAGTAACTGTCTCTCACCTAAAGACACCGCACAGCGCAAGGGCATGGGGGTAAAACTAAATGGAGAGATCGCTGAGAAGCATCGAAGCCATGGGTCTGGCAAGGAGGGCAGTCCTAGAGGATGCTCGGCAAGGGTGGTGGCTTTGGTAAACTCGAGCAACTCGAGCAACGCTCTGAAGCCGTAGTAGCAGATAAGGCAGACACGCTAGAGGGTAAAGTCACTCTGGTAAAGTAACTCCAGGAGTGCTGACACCGCATATACAGGATGTCTTCACATTCCCGAAGCCCGATAGCGCCACGATGTGACGCCTCGGTGATGACTTCAGGAGCCATATTTACTTTAAGGCGCCAGAAAACAGAAGCCAACGCGTCAAGTAAAAATGACACTCCTTAATGGGTTAACTCGTGCCCGGCAAAATCTAAGCGGCCGTCGGTCTTACGAATTAAAAATCGCACAATCCAGCGTTGTCACTGGTGCTCGCTTAAGTTCCAGAATGTTGGGAACTGTTCGCGTAGTGCGGGCTGTCTAGTTAGAGCGTTCGAAAATAGTAGAAATTTCAATACAGTCAGGCACGGCCTACGCCGAAAGATAACATGTGTAACCGTTTTAGCCGCTGAAACCTGCTCACACTAACATAGGAAAACCAAATACATGTGTCAGTATCGAAGCACCCCGAGCACACAGATGGTACCGGCCCACTGCGACGTCGAAAATTCAGTTGGTATGCATGAAGAAGTTCTGAAAACCACGATGTGATCATGGAGGACGCCGTAGTGGTGGGCTCCGGAAATTTCGACCTGTGGTTTTTTTATCGGGCCCCTAAATCTAAGTACACGAGCCTCTAGCATTTCGCCTCCATAAAAATACGGACGGCGCGCCCGGGATTCGATACCGCGACCTTCGGGTCAGCAGTCGAGCACCATAGCCGTAGACCACCGCGGCGGGTGAAAAAAGAAACTAACGATTAAGCAGCTGATATAGTGGCACTGGCTACCTGAAGGTCGTTATGCTATGCTATTTTCAACAACTCAGAAATGTCGGACTGTTGCTGTTCATGTATACAATCATATTTACAGTTGCGAAAAATTGGTAGTCTAAAATTTAAGCTTCAGTAGGCTGGATTGTTTCTCTCCAGAATCTGATGAAGTACATCGAACGCTTTGTTTTTTTTTTTCTTAGCAATGGTCGGCACTGCCGTTACTGTCTTTTCGGTGAAATTCTTCGAGGCCGAATTCGCTATGACACCTTCCAGGACGGCCGCTGCTCTGGGTAAGACGTTTCAGTGTTTTATATTCTACAAATTTAAAACAGGACGGCTGCCCACTCTGCTAAGCGGCATTAGCTGCGATGTACTACTCCTGTTCATTTGGGGGAAGCGATAACGTTAAACAACTTGGAGGACGCTTGAGCCTCGCCTTCATGTGTAGAACGCGATAGCGCAATCGGGCCCCGTGCGCATCGCCTTCCCAACCGCTAGCCTGGATTTGGTTCTCGGTGTATGCCTCAGCCGTGGCGCAAGGAAACGGACATCTGTGCGCGTAACATTGGCCGTTTCAAGCTATCCTAGAATGCCTACTGCAAGTATTGTTGCAAAGTGCCCACCGCGCCGTAATTTTTTAGCGAATCAGCGTAGGGCCCACTACGGGTCCGCAAGGCAACACGCCAACCCACGCAGCTGCTCACTTTGTTGATGCTTTTGCTGCTGATGATGATCATGATTAAATATGTCTGAGCGCTTTGTAATGGATGGGCATTTAAAACACTTACTCACTCGTTGCGCAGTTTACACGTTTTGACGCCTGGCGCGATTCTGCGCTTCTGCCACGCAATACTACATGCGTTAAGGAGATTGCTACCGCTACATGACATTCATATAGTATTATTTTTCGATGTAGTTTCAAGCAATGGCGTGTCTCTGTGGTAGAACGCCTGCTTGCCACGCAGAAGTCTTGGGTTCGATTCTCACTCGAGCCGAAGGTTTTTATTACTTATTTTATTAGCATCTTTCTCGATTTTTCGCTCATGGACAACTCTGATTTTTCGTTTACAACCAACGACACCGATGCCGACACCCGAATAACTGCGAAACGAGCTGTTTAACGCTTTCGCTTAAAATAGCTATTGCCAGTTCAAAAGGAGTTACTTATACAAACCAATAAATTACTTTTTTTCTTGCTCTTTTCCTTTAGGGGCTCATTTGAGACATCTTTAAAACTGCTTTAAATTCCATGTTTTTATTCTTCAAGTCGCTTACGAGAAAAAGAACACAGCCCTGCTTAAAGGAGTCCTGACTCAAAAATTTTCGCCCCGCGTTTTTTTGCTGCAATGTGTGGCTGGGGGCCTGTTAGTCATAACACGGCACATCGTTTGCTGCAGCGCGCGACAGATAATTAATTACAAGCTCCTCATTACCGACACAGCCTCAGTTTCGGTTTGACAGAGCTCCAAAAACGGCAAGCCGCCGGGTGCAACTATCACCACCTAGCGAGTGAAACGCTCGGTCACGTGAGCACACTGAACAGTGACGCATTTCCGCGCGGTCTGTCGTCGTCGGGTTCATCGTCGTCTGATGGTGACGATTTTCTTGCGGCGGGGATCGAAGGAATTTTCGACGTGGCGAATCACTTCATGTTTGACCCGCTGGCGAGCAGCGATTCGTCGGGAAGCGCGTCAAAACAGAAATGGCGGCTACGACGTCATCGTAACTTGTACCGGCTGCAACGGTTACGTAGGGGAAGTAGGGGGGTCACCTCGGGTCACCTCCGAGGGTGCCAATGCACTAGGCGCGGCCCATAATGCTGGATCGCGCTCGCGAACTTCAAAATTCATATAAAATACCTTCCAAGCTTTATTCGCTGCCGATATTTTGCAGATGGTACACGCACGTACATGGGAACCGATCCAGCAGGCTATCTCGGCCGCGAAATTTTGTGTCAGTACCCCTTTAAGAAGAAAGGTATAGGCTCTTGGGTGCGCGCAAGCGGACTTGAATTCTCTCATCTGGAAGGCTCTCGACGAATCACCAACGTTGAGATAAGTTATAAATAATAATGGCTAATTACAACTGCTGGGGTTTTACGTCCCAAAAGCGCGATACGATTATGAGGGACGCCGTTGTGGAGGGCTCCGGAAATTTCGACCACCTGGTGTCCTTTAACAGGCACCTAAATCTAAGCATTCGGGCCTCAACATTTCGCCTCCATCGAAATACGGATTAGATTTCGCGACCTTCGGGTCAGCAAACGTTGAGAATCGGGCTAGTTGTTGTGTTTAACGCTGTGTGCCTTTTTTTTTCTCGCTGACCTTGTCCTATGCCCTGTCAAACGTCCTTTACTATTGACGGAGTACGCTAATGCTAAGGAAAACTGTCGTTGCAGGCAGCGTACTGATTCCGGCAGGCGTAACCGGTACGTTGATAGGAGGCGCCCTGGTATCCAAGCTGGACTTGACCGTTCGCGCTATGTTGAAGGTGTGCTGTGCCACGAGCGTCATCTCGTGGCTATGCATATGGATATTCATTCTGCACTGTCCGAACCCGCAGTTCTTCCACGGGGCAATTCGGAGCAGCAAGTGAGTGGGCACAGAAGGAACTTATACTATCAACGAAGATTGGTATACTCTAGTGCTGGCTAGCCATCAGAGTAACCAGTCGGTCTAAGAACTGGCTAACCCCCTGTCCTCCGATCTATTCCTTCCTTGTATCCTGCGAGGTAATGAGCAACGGCCCTTTGCTTTTACTGCTAATAATGCGTTCGCTGACTGTCAGGCTTGTAGACGAAATGGTTGCGTTTAACAGCACCTCAGCTCGCCTAGGAGTATACATGGTCGTAGTCACAAAAAACATGGCTGATCCCTCCGTCATAGGAATCGGTATAACACGAAAGTGAAACGTGTCTTCACAGAAGTAGTGCTTATTATGTAGTAATATATGTGAGCTTGTACAATGTCTATTCGTGTTTGGCAGGTATAGCACCGTTTGACGTGGATGCACCCATGTTGACAACATGTCTCTATCGCGACGACTAACGCCCATGATCATGATTAAACAGTTGTGGTAGCTGACGGTGTGAACATATATTTGGACACAGCGAATCGTCAATCCCGCGTAAGGATGATATCAACAAGCTCATAATCAACACTGGTACCCGGTATGCGCTTCTTCAAAGCGTCGTCAATTAAGGAGAGAAACGGCACGGTGTGCGCTTTCTAGTAATGGGTAGCCGACGCCTGTGCTCATGCATATATAACACACACTGCGCTTCAGCAACACGGCAGGTAGAGGTTCGTAGCCTGAGCCGCAAACGCGTGCGTCCCGCTGGCCTCTGTCTCGCAGGCGCTGCTCTCGCTCCACCCAGGCACGACATTCGCCCGTAGAAATCGCGTCCTTTGCAACGCGTATTGCAGCAGTTTTGTTAGTCGGTGCTCTCGCAATTGAAGCAGTCGGCGGTGGAGAAATCCCGTTGGTGCACGTGGAAGCTGCACTACTCCGATGAGCCGACGCACGCTAACACGAAGCCAAAGGCAAAGAACGTAACAGCGTCAAGGGTGCCTCGGCGACGCCAGCTCGGCCAGTTTACCTCTCTGGTATCGAGACGCTTTAACCATGACCTCCGATATCGCGTGCAATCTCGGAGTAAGCGCTAGTAAGTGTCGATCGTGAAGCATTACTTCTTTTCACATCTCACAGACGGCGGCACCGCCCCGCCCCGCTCCGCCCGCGGCGAAACAGAATGTGTGAAAGATATAAGGCGCGTTCGCGCCGTGTCTAGCATCTCCCGAGTTAGCTTAATCGGTAGAGCGTCGGGCGCTTGCCGTCGCGGCCGCAACGTCGTGGGTTCGATTCCCAGCGGGGTATCTTTTTCTTGGTTTTTTTCTTTCTCACCCGTTGGCGTCCATTTTATCAACGTCATATCCGTGACGGATGTACTTGGTGGACCCCGGCATAAAACACTTTCGTGTTAAAACGTCATCCGACAAGCCGGCTGGCCAGTGAAAAAGAGCGCTTGCGAAGCGAAAGTTTCAGAGTACGGGCCCTGGCCCACATTCAAACGAAGCTATTCTGCTATAATTGTTTGCAAGAGCAGAGCTTGGGCAATACTGTTGATCAGTGGCATAGCCAGGGTGTGCCACACCGGGCACGCGTGCCCCTCCCGAAATTTATTTCTGCCGTGGAACAAAGCACAAAATGACACTCGACCACACTTGCCTGCCTGCTCCCCCCCCCCCCCCAACGTGTTCCACCCCCCGAATAAATTCCTGCCCACGGCACTGCTGTTGATAGTCACGTAGACAAGTGTTCCCGCCCGTGGACAAGTTCGCGAGGTGCGAGGGCATCTTGAAACCCTCCCCCACCTTCTTAACTGAAGCCTATCATACAGACAGGTTGCAATATGTAACAGCGTCGTAGCTGTTCCACTGCACCGAGCAATGAAATTACATAGCGCATTTCGTTACTGTGCGCGGCACGCGTTACTGTGTTGGGAGGAAATTTTGAGACAACGAAGTTGCGTTGGCGAGTCTGCGCCTTGTGTCGTGAAAGGGGTTCGAGTGCTACGCTTGAGCTTTATTGTTCGTACGCAGCCGCATCGTGGACTTCACCAGCGAGTGCAACAAGAACTGCCACTGCGAGGCGACAATGCTGGATCCCATATGCTCGGTCGAGAACGTGGTCTACGCGTCGCCTTGCTTCGCCGGCTGCGTCACAAAAGAGATCATGCCACACCCAGATGACCCATCCTGGGTGCGTACACTGCTTTCTGTATACTGCTTGTATACTGGTTGACTTACACTGCTAAATGCCAGTGTAAGTCAAACGTAAATACGAAGGTTCTTGCGTACTTGGATTTCCATGGGAAATAATATAACCCGTGATTACGGTAATGCGGAGTCGCCCGCCACCCTTTTTTCAAACGTCCTCCGCTGTTTCTCTCACTCTTTGTCAGTAATACCGTTGTTACGCGGGCACGCTAACCTCAGTTACGACGAATCGCAGTTGCAGCAAACTGTGGTTACATCCAGTTATTGTTATTTGAGGTGATTTATTATATTAATACAGCTGATCAGATGACTTGCTTTTCAAAGCTGTTTGCTTTAAATCAAGGAAGGATCTGCACATTGTGCAGGCTGGGCGGCCCTATACCGCGACAACACAGCAGTGTTTAAGAACATTTTGGAAATGTTACCGTGAAGTATAAAAAGTACACCCAAATTTAACCTGTTCTTTATCTGAGCAATACATTTGGAAACTTCACAGTCTCAATTTGGCGTTGTAAATACGATGAGTATGAAGAACCTGCTATGACTCTATAGTCGGGTGCAACTTTAGAAGGCAGCGGCATTTTCCTCTCAAAGGCGGATGCACACGATCCTCCACTAATAGGCGCGCACTTCAGGTGACGTCATGGTCCGGACGGCCAGTGACGCCGCCGACGGAGCGACTATTTCTTTAGTCGCGGAGGCAATTGGCTGCTGCGCTTCGGTCATCTAGGCGAGGCCTCTCCTGTCTTCTAAAGTTGTACCGGCCTATAGTACCTTAAATTCTCACTTATTAAACAAAACATGTGGCTGACAAAGCAAGGTAATTCGCAGAAGTCTTCAGCATAAGCCGAGTGCCAATTTCTTTACTGTTAGAGCCCTCTAATATAAAGTCTTTCTAAAGAAGAAGCTCAAGTTCAGTCGATTAATGCTTAAGGAAACCAAATTGAGCTGGTTTTGTATAGTTATAAGAAGATTATAAATGACTACGAATTTATATACTAGGTGTCGTTCCTTGCCCTCCTACTTTTCCCAGATTGGGTGGGGGGTGGACGGAATACTCCGCTCCGGTTTCTCCAAGTACACAGCCTACGTAAACTGTGTAAGCTGAATGTTTGCTTGAAAAAATGTGGGCGATTATAACGTTAAACTACCCCGCATTGTTTCCTTCCGCATAGGTCGTTAGTTGTTAATGATTGGTCGAAATTTTCGGGGTTATGCTCAGAGCACCTGCTCGTAAAACGACGCAACAACATGACGCGTAAGTGATCCACCGCGTAATTACCACTTACGCATGACTACGTAAAAACTAAATAATGAGGAACTATTTTGAATACGGCGTATTGTTCGTCATTGGTTCTTCGCTATTCGTCGAAAATTTTCACTGTGCCATAAAATCGCCTTCAAGTGTTACGCTACGTCACAAGTCTGCTAAAACTCGTGGCGTTATAATGAAGTGTGCACAATAAGCAGCACATTACTGTGCAAACAATAACTCATTTTTTAAGTGTCTCTTTCTGAACGTAATTTAGGAAGGCTGCCCGCCAATCACATTGGCAGCGGCTGCTTATAGCAGCGGGCGAGATGGATTCATATGTGTATGATAGATACTTTCAGTTGTAGTATAACGATGTTGAGCTGTTTTTGCGCGTGTACAACTTACTGTGAACTCATCGTTGCTGAGAAAGAGGTAGAGAGAGAAATAAACAATATTAGGAACAGACAATCCTTTGCAGGTGGGCAGTCTTCTTAGTCTAGAAAACCGTGGACGCTGATCATCTCCCTGGTGAGGTAGATCAAGTAACGGGGCGAACTTGAAAGCGGGGCCTCTCAATGTGCTCGAGTCCGCTGCCTTGTTACAAGCCGCCATGATCGCTGCAGGCTACCATGTGATAAGCCAAGTGAAGCAGGCTAATGGGAGACAGAAATGGCAATCTATTTTAGCTGTCCTGGCTAGGCACAACTAAAATACTGCACACTTCTGCACACTCATCAACTCACAGCAGCTTGAATATGGAGCAGTGGCGATGCTATTCGTTTTCTAAAAAAAAAAAAAAAAAAAAAACGGAATTTCCTGAAAAAGGAGAGCATTTGATCGGGCTATAAAACATTTACTGGTTCCCGTCCATACTTGCGTCGCCGATTGCTTAAATTTCAGGCCAGGCAGAACAAAATAAAATCATGACAGATTGCTGTAATATTATAGCGCCCCTGCTGAGCGATATCCTCCTCTGCAATGCTCGAGCGCAAGACGCACAAACGTGGAATAGGCAGCCCACACCGCAGGTAGCCTACAGTGCGTGGTCATGACACACAGAGGACAGTCGTCACAGCAGAATCGTAGGGCAAATTTTATTCGTAGGGCAAATTTTACGCAAATACGTTATTGCTGCGTTCAAGTAAAACTTTGCGTGACTTGTTAGTTTCCCAGTCTGCAGCCGACAATAACCACTGTCGAAAGTGAGGGGGGGGGGGGCTCCGCCCCCTTAACATATCTAAGTGGGGGGGGGGGCTAGAGCAGCCCCCCTTGCCCCCCCGGTGGATACGCCTATGGTTATGCCACTAACCGTGGTTGCCCCAAACTCAGGTTGACGACCTGATTTAATGAAGCTAACAAAATGGCGGCATCCATGTCGGCGGTTTTAGGCAGCTGGTTTCAATGGAGGCCGATACGTCCTCCCAAAAGCGGGTCAACTGATCTGTCTTAACGCTAAATTGCTGATATATGAAACAGTAATGCAAAACAAATCACGCACCGCACACGGTTATACAGGGTAAACATACCAGGCAACGGATTGTCTTGGCTTTCGCAGAGACTTCGCGCATAGTTGCGAGCACCAGCCTAAACGTCTGGCAAACATTGTCAAAACACGTGATTTAATAAGCTCGGGGACTGCAGGTGTAAACCGAAGTATTTATTTTGAAGAGAATACGTTTTATTTGCCAGTATATCGATGAAACGGAGCTAAATCTTTATATCCTTACTCGTGAAGCTGTGTGTCACGTGACTTGCTTCACAGCCGAAAACCATCGACAGCTTTTCCCGTGGAACAGGTGCCAACAGCAGTTGGCAATAACTGTAGTAGGGCGGCTAGAAGTGGCCCTAACCTGTAATTAACTGCGGTTAAATGGGCCATGACACAGTCGCCCAAAGATTTGTGGTTTTCAGCGAAAACTAGAAGTAGAGGTTCTACTATGCCTATACAGATTTCAAAAGTGGGCCGTAAAAGAATACTTCAGTGCAAAACAATCCCTAGAAGTCGCCGGCTGTATACCCCGCCCACCGCCGGCGACCGTCGTTTTACCATGGCGCGTGTGACGTCATGTGCAGCACCGAACGGAGCCGTAGCCTTCTACCAAAGTTTCAGCCGCTGCAAATCATTCAATTTCAGTGTCAAGCTGAAGAAAGCTAAAATATTTCGATATCACGTGCAGCTGACCACGGAAGAATATCGTTCGCCGCGATGCAGACGGTTGCACAGCTAGCTACGTGTTACGTCACGGCTCGCTAGTGCACCAGTGATGCCTGACTCTCGGGCAGCTTGCGTGCTTATAAAAATATTCGATTATAAATTGAGTGCTCGACCAAATGCGCTAAAATTTTGTCAGCCTATTTGCGAATGCACAAAGATTAATCGACATAACACAGATTATGATAGAAAGTTTGGTGTCATGGCCCCTTTAACTGAAGTTCCTCGTAACTGAGGTTAGCGTGCCCGTGTAACTAGGGTATAAATCATCTGCTCCAAAAACCGACTGCTGACGATCAATGGCTCACGCTATACATTTACACTCCGGTCAGCGGCAAACCAGCTTACTTGACCAGTCTGCATCTCTGCAATGGGGCGAAAAATAAAGCTAGGTCCCTACTGCACTATAGTTTCATCAATCACTATGTGTTTTTAAAGCATTCGCATTGTGAAAGTTCTCTCTCTCTCTCATTATCCCATCGTTCGCAGAATTTGAAGTAAACGCGGTTGAAGAGGGCTGCAGTCAAGGTCCAGAGATTCTGGCTGCCAGTGGGACACTTGCCGGTTTTGTCAAACTTGGTGACTAAAGAAAAGTGGCTGGTTAAAAGTAGACTCAAGAGAGGTTACAGTTGTCGAGCAAGGGTACTATAAAGGTTAACTTATCAGAACGACAGGCCACTGCTTTGAGAAGCATCAACTTTGCGCAGTGCATCACCACGATCAATCACCGTCAGGGAAGACGCCATGATGTGTCACTCTTATGTGGCTCAATGGGCACAATGCACAGCGGGAAAAAGGAAAACGTTGTGGAATTAATACAGCGACCGCCACACTTGAAATGACATCTTTGTTTCGAGCTCGCCACAGATCTTTCTGCATCTTGTGTTCCGTCTCCCAGGATCTCCAAGTGTACAAGAACTGTTCTTGCGTGCCGACCCCGCTTGGAGCTCCAATGGATGAAACCGTCTACGATTTCGATGCGACGCGTGAGAAGTGCTCGACCAACTGCAACCTCCTCGTTTACTACATGGTCGTCATGTTCATCTGCGTCTTTTTCAGTTCCTTCAGCGCAGCTCCTATCATCACCGTCATGATACGGTGAGTCGTGGCTTCTGATATTGACAAAATGCTCCGTACTGGTGAACCACAATGCACATACCGGAAATCTCGGCACCAGATGAGCAGACCATGTTTCACTCGAAACTTTTCTTTAGGTGCCAAGCTGCTCCTTCTACCACTAAATAGTGGGCTGAGCAGCATGCTTCCGGTTCTTCCCCGTCACGTGATAATGCGTACACCGCAGCATCTGTTGCAGTGGCGTAGGCACGCTTGCGGCCTGAATGTCCAACGAGACGGAATGTACAACGAGACTGAATGTCCAATAGTGGACATTCAGTCTCGTTGGACATTTCGTCTCGTTGGACATTCCGTCTCGTTGGACATTCCGTCTCGGTTGGACATTCAGTCTCGTTGGACATACAGTCTCGTTGGACATTGTCTCGGTTGCACATTCCGTCTCGTTGGACAACAGTCTCGTTGGACATTCAGTCTCGGTTGGACATTCCGTCTCGTTGGACATTCCGTCCCGGCCACAAATTTCACTTTTCCGTTTTCGTTCCACACATCCCAATATTTGCTGTGAAAATTTTCCGAATGTGCCCTAACATTTGTGACGTGCGTGAAAATTCGTTTCCGTGATAGGACGTGGTGCTGAGACTGCGTATTACGTACGGCGCGTAATACTGCTCGATACCCAGTCTTGTACAAATGGTAGAAATATATATATATATATATATATATATATATATATATATATATATATATATATATATATATATATATATATATATATATATATATATATATATATATATATATATATATATATATATATATATATATATATATATATATATATATATATAATATAATATAAAAGAGAGAGAGAGAGAGAGAGAAAGCGCAAGGACACGAGGGAATAAAATAAGGACACAAGACGCAAAAAAGAAGTATTTAAAAATAAGAAAAAAATATTTACAAAACTCCCTTTTGCACCCGTTTGCTCGTGTTCATATAACTTGATGCCTTTTCAACAAATCGAGTTGAAAGTCTGCGCTTTTCATGCTTTTGTTATGTGCGTCCTCCCTAAAAATATGTACCTGTAACTTTAGCACAGTTTAACAATTAAGCAAAACCAAATAGCCCGGTACCTCACCTTGTTGAGTAATCGATTAGCTTTCAGCTTTTTCTCCGTAATCCGTTAGTTTTTTTTTTTAAGTAATTGTAATCGCTGACGCTCTTTCACTGTAATGCGTACAAGTCTGTTCCCGACCCAGTTTTTTTTTTCACTTGAGTTTCACAGCACTAATATCGACATCATTGGAAGAGTAATAGAAAACAGTGTGTAAAATTGGGCTAGTTGGTTTAACTTCATTGTTTAAACAGCGCAAAAAGACGAAGACACGAGAAGGAGGACTACACAGGACAGGCGCTGGACTAACAACTGTTGGGTTTATTGAGCAGAAAAGAATAAATACACGTAATCCGACTGCGTGCGCATCATCGCATTACAGATAATTGTCACTCCTTTCAAGCAGGCTAAATTCGCAGTCAAGCAGACAGATGGGGTGGAAATGCAAACATCATTGTTGTACTTAATGTGAAAGGCTTCTATGATTTCACGAGACCTTTGGTCAACGTGCCTGAAGATGATATGCGTGCGATTAAACAACGGTTTACACCCACAAGAACGACAATGAGCAGATAAATGTGAAGTAGGTGTGCCTTTTAAAGTGTTATTGTGCTGGCGTAGTCTCTCGTTAAGGCAGGCACCGGTCTGTCCAATATATTTCTTTCCACAAGTTAGCGGGATGTCATACGCTACACCACATGCACAAGATACATATCGGGTACGATGATTGACAGAGCACAAATTTCTCCGTGACTGGCCATTCTTCTTCCTGTCTATCGCGGCACAAGCTCTTCCAACCTTACCACGCGCAGAAAAAACAACATTTACGTCATAGCCCTTAGCAATCTTCTTGAGCCTATGCGAGAGCCCATGGACATATGGGATCACAGCAACATTCTTTGGCTTATTGGTGGCGTTGGTGCGCTGACCAGTTCGAGATGCGGACAGTTTTAATGATTTTAGCAACTTCAGCGAAATGGACGATAGGGTTGAGACAGGAAAGCCAGCATTCTTTAGCCTAGCTAATTGTTCCTTAAAGCTGACTTCAATTTTATGATAGCACGACTTTGTAAGTGCCGAGTTTAGCGAATTGTAGGCAATGCCGTTTTTAACTATCTTTGAATGCCCAGAACAATAACTAAGGAGCGATTTCTTTGAGCGCGGCGAAAAGCACCAGCATAGATGCTCCGGCTCAGCATACAAACACAGGTCTAAATACTGAATGACACCATTGTTTGGCAATTCACACGTGAAGCGTAAACCAAGGGCATTGTCTTTGAAAATATTCATCACTTCATGAAGTCGGGAAGTTGCAGCGTTGCTCGGGAGGATGATTAGAAAATCATCGACGTAACGAAACACCTTAGTTACTAATCCCTGCACCTCCTTATCTATAGCACGGTCAACAGCAGATAGAAAAATGTTACTGAGGACAGGTGCAACTTTTGATCCAATGCATATGCCTGATTTCTGAACATACACACCACCTTCCCACGTAACAAAAGTTGCTTTTAGATAGAAACTAAGCAGTTCCAAGAAGGCCTCCGCCGACACGCCGCACTTGTTCCTGAACGCAAGTTCATCGTTATGCTCGGTTATGCAATGTTTTACAGCCGTCATGAGCTTGTCCTGAGGCATAGAGTAAAAGAGGTCCTCTACGTCAAAACTTGCCACGGAACAGGAAGCAGGGTTTTGGGAGCTCAGGTAGTTAGTAACATGGTCAGAACTAGGGATAAGGAAGGGATCTTCTATTCTGAGTGAGGAAAGGTGCCTTAGGAGGTAGCTGGAAACAACTTGTTGCCGGGAATGGCGTTCAGTAACAATGGAGCGGAAAGGAATCGCTAACTTGTGCGTCTTGGCGCTAAAGAAAATGCTGAGTATGTCTTCTTTAGCTTTATCAACCAAAGAGGCGAGACGCTCAAGACCCATCTTATGCAACTATGCGGGTGTAAACCGTTGTTTAATCGCACGCATATCATCTTCAGGCACGTTGACCAAAGGTCTCGTGAAATCATAGAAGCCTTTCACATTAAGTACAACAATGATGTTTGCATTTCCACCCCATCTATCTGTCTGCATGACTGCGAATTTAGCCTGCTTGAAAGGAGTGACAATTATCTGTAATGCGATGATGCGCACGCAGTCGGATTACGTGTATTTATTCTTTTCTGCTCAATAAACCCAACAGTTGTTATTCCAGCGCCCGTCCTGTGTAGTCCTCCTTCTCGTGTCTTCGTCTTTTTGCGCTGTTTAAACAATGAAGTAATAGAAAAGCTCGTGTTCAGGCCGGTTCTTGAATGTCCTCAAATGATTTAAAACATCATAAAAATGGTTTTGTTGTGGCGAACGATTACCTGTATGCTATGTGTTGTAATGAAAAATTATTCACGCGAAGCACTTTGCAAAACGCGAGCAAGATTGGCTACTTCGGCAATAAGCTCAGAAAAAATGAGCAGTTCGCAGCAGATGGCCTGATGCTCTCTTGACTGGCCCGGTGCAGCGGAGCTGTAGGCCACGGCTCATTGCACGTCACTCTAATGTGGTGTGACGTCACTAAAACTTTCGTTACGCTTCCTACACAGTGACGTCGGTGTCAGTCGCGCTAGCGATGGGTCTCGATTGTGAGAATGAGCATTTATACAGACTTCGGAAGTGAATTAAAATATATCCTAAACGTTTGCTGCGTGCAATACTTCGTGCTGAGCGTCCCTGCTTACAGAGAAAGCCTACAGCAGGCTTTTTATAGCCTCAAAATTCGGTGACAGCACCTCTTTAACGGCATGGTCTTTCCTAGACCGGCCTGCAGTTCTCTTGTAGCCGAAATGCCATGACATGTTTCCATCAAGGTAGTCAAAACTAAAACTGATATCCCACACTCAGCATGCTTCATAATCATTTCGTGGTTCTGGCGCGTAAAACCCAAGAAGTTAATTTGAAAGGAAAATTTCCTCCCTAGCTTCTTCGACCCGCATTCTTTAAGAGGAAAGAAGAATTGTTCTAGGGGCTCGTAGAAAGCCAACAATCAAGCCAAGGAAAGCATAGGTACGTTATTTGTTGATGTTTTTTTAACTGTAGTGTAAGGAATATGACCTAAATTGAAAGGACTTAAATGGCACGAAAAAGCACACTTTCTTTCGGTGGGATTCGAACCCACAACTTTTGCATTACGCGTCTGATGCTCTAACAATTAAGCTACGACGGAGGGCGCTCCCTCGTCCACTTTGTTGGGCATTTACGTGAGCTTGATCCCTGGGAGTGTTAGCAAGCGCAAATCGTCGCCGTAATTATAAGGTTGCGGGTTCGGATCCCACCGATGGAAAGGGTGTTTTTTCGTCTACTTGGATTCCTTTAAATATGGGTTATAATTATTACATCGCAGTTAAAAAGAAGCAGCAAATAATGTCCCCAATGTTTTATTTCGCTTAATTGGCTGTTGGTTTTCTAACAAATAACTGAGTCTCTCGAACTATTCTTCTTTCGCACTTTCGTAGCAAGGGCTTCGTCCTGCCTCGTGACGCTTTCTGGCAAAAATAGTGTTTCACACTCACCGCCTTAGCTACGAGTGGCGCTGGTAACACTCTCAGGGATTAAACGCAGATAGATACCGCACAGAGTGGACGAGGGAGCGCCCTCTCTCGTAACCTTTTAAGGGGCTGTGATGTCCGATTTATGACAAAGATAAACAGGAACAGCAAAGCATGCAAACAAACAAAATAAAGCAGTAAATTAACATATTCAACATTCATATGAAAACTAAAAATACAAAATAGAAATAAAACTAACAAAACTTGAAATTATGATAAATGCAGTAAAGCGAATGCGGAAACAAAAATACGACGCCCGACGCCACAGACTGTCAATATTTGCAAAACACACACAAAAAAATGCGATCTTCCGTTAGGCTATCTTAACCCAATGAATCAGTTGTCTGAGAAATTTCAAACGAGGGCACGTTTATCTCTTCTAAATTGGACATTCCGTCTCGTTGGACATTCAGACTCGTTGGACATTCCGTCTCGGTTGTACATTCCGTCTCGTTGGACATTCCGTCTCGGTTGGACATTCAGTCTCGGTGGGACATTCAGTCTCGATGGACATTCCGTCTCGGTTGGACATTCCGTCTCGTTGGACATTCAGTCTCGCCGGTCACGTGACCCATTGGACATTCAGTCTCGTTGTGGGGCACACAGGGCCCGTGCCCCACCCCCCAGAAATTTTTTTCTGCCATGTGTTACAGAGCACGAAATGACACTGGACCACACTTACCTGCCCGGGCCCCACGTCAGATCAAGGGCGTGTCTCCACCCCCCTCCCCCCGAAAAAAATTTGTGCCTACGCCACTGATCTGTTGCTATACAGTGGTCTATGGGCATCACGCTGACGCCAGCTACAATCGCGGTTTATTACATGCAAGGGTTAAAATATGAAGTTTGACTCCCGCCCTCTTTTCTTAAGCAGCCCCATTTAAAATAATTATCTCTACCACCTTGAACTTGTGCCCCTGGGTACGCGTACTTTCTGTATTGGAGTACTGCGAGAATCGCGGTAACGTCGGCGAAGTCGACGATCATTTCAAACCTTATTCGATGTAAACTCGTGCAGGAGCCTTCCTAATGCACTTACTCGAGTACAAGTACTCCTTAGCGAGCTACTGTATCCACCCGCATATTACAAGTGCTGAATAATGTGTACTGGTTCCTGGTGTTGGTTGTTGTTGCCTAAATGATGGCTTTAAAGTGCTGGCTAACACATTGGTAATGTCGGCTAATTTTAGCTACTTGCTGTTAGAAGAGCAGCATGGTCTTCATTCACTTTCAATCCAGTGACTGTCTACCACTACAATTTTTTCCCAGTAATGTTGTCGTCTTTATTACTAAAACTTTTAAAGGTTCTTCAGTCGCGCCAGTGTTCTTGTCGAAAGTAAATGATAGTATTTGCAACTTAAGGATCATTCCACTTTCAATGCTTTACACTAACTGTGAAATGGAACGTGCAGGTCACTGTGCCCCTGATTAGGATCTGCATAATCATATGTTGCTACAAGCATTGTTGCTGTCGCATACTTCTCCTGTATATTACGCAAACGTAAAGAAGTTTACGGACAAATTGAAATTAACATTCTTGTACTTTACCTATTTGCATGGCTTTCGAGCGCGTTTGCTTCTAAGCGCGTTGAAAACGCAATAGGCACGCGTGCAATGATTACGATTCAACGCTGTTCACCGTGGCGCGTTTCTTTCCCGTCAGCTGCGTCGAGGAAAAGGAGCGAGCTGTGGCATTCGCTGTCAAGTGGGTCAGCGTCCGCCTCCTTGGTGCGTACGCTTGTATTTGCAAAACATGCTTCTGTACAATCTGCAAGGTGGTGACATAGCCTTACTTCGCTGCCTTTGAACTGCAGCGCAAATAAAATATTTACATTTCGGTCGGGTATGTCAGCCTCACGTGTAAACAATGCCGCACCGATCCATATTTTTTGTCAAAAGGCAGGTGATGGTCTGGAGACTGAAACGCAGGCTGTTTTGCACGTCCATGGACCGTATAGTAAAGCCCGCATTCTCACGTCGACCACGGGCTCTGAGGTTAGCCTTTGTCCTAGAAACTATCTCCGAATACGTACCAGTCGCTATGATAAAGGGCAGCTTTCCCGATTGCCGGCTAATGAGGGAATGTTCTTGGGTAAGAAAAAAAAGTGTAATGCCACTTAAAGCGGAATATTGCCAGCCCTTGCCAACCTGACGAGGCCACTTGGCACTTGCGACTGTCTGGATGTATTGATGGACCTAAATTACACGTCTTATGTCCCAATTTGGAATGGGCCAGTGTAGGTTCTTCGCCCCCGTTCCCTCATTGCAGAATAGCTAGTGTGTTCGCGGGACGTTTCAGATGGGGGACGAAAGGCCGACGCGCTTCCCTCCGGGGAGGCTGAGCCGTTAATAACTTTTTTTTGTCAAAGTTGAGAACGTGAACTTTGACTATTAGCGGGGCGTCTCATGCTTTTCCCGAGGCACAATTTCGATAGGAGTGTGACATCTAAGTGATAGTCACATGTACAGAATGCGGGTTTCGCCCTCTTCCCTGAACATTTGTTACACGTCTTATGTCCCAACTAATGTCGATATCGAGCCTGAAGTTGAATATCATGATCATGGGATAGCCGGTTCTAACGTAGCCTATCACAATGAGGACTAAAACTGTGCTATAAACACAGACAAAGACGAGGAAAACAGGACTCGCGCAGACCAGGAAAACGGACTCGCCGTGGCCGCGACGCAGCTGACGGGAAAGAAACGAACAGGCGCCACGGTGAGTCCGTATTCCTCGTCTATCATGCCAGGTTTTTCATATACAAACTTTTCAGTTTAACGTTGGAGTAACTTGAGCCAACAATACGCAATTGTGGCGCCAGGTGTCACGACACAGCTTGTGCGACGTGACCTGGCGTTGAACTTGAATGTATTTCAGCCATAGGTCGGCAAAGAAATTGAAGCTCACTCAGACTCACTCAAGAAACATATTTTGCTCTGAGCGCTCACTCGTACTCAGACTCGCCAAAATTTTCCTCAACCGGGCTCACTCAGACTCACTAAACCTTTTCTCAACCGGACTCACTCAGACTCGCGGCTTGACCTAAGTCTGAGTGAGTCTGAGTGAGTCGACTCATGAGTCCGCTAGCGAAAAATTAGCTTTTTCGATCCTGGTGCCAATGCTCGTTAACGCCAATAGCTCACATAATCGGCGCTCTACGATACGCCTTTTGATTTTGTACCTTAAGATATGTGTTATCAGCGGTTTCAATCCAGTGAGGACTTTTTATGAAATATGCGGCTCACGTGAGATCAAGAACTTCCCGGAAGAGATTGCAGGGAGAGGTCATGGCGACCCTCCCTCCCCCCTAACTCACGCCTCCGATCAACAAATATTGAGCTGGGCAGGAACGATGAGTGAATAGACTTGAGTGTAAGCCGATATAAGACTGATATCAATGCTGAAGACGAGTAGATAGGTCGGCAATAGAAGGTCACTCACTCATCCAAAAGAAATATATTTTGTGTTTACCTGATCACTCGGGCTCAGACTCACGAATATTTTCCTCAACCGGACTCACTCGGGCTCGAGCTCGCCAAAATATTACTCACCCGGACTCACTCAGACTCACAGCCCGATCTGAGTTTAAGTGAGTCGACTCATGAATGAGTTCGCCGACCTATGATTTCAGCACATTTTCTGTCTTGTTGTCCGATAAAGAAGTTTGTCTTAAATGCGACAGTAGGATAGGTCGCAACATGTGGCTGGTAATGTATTATCTCAGAAAACTAATTAAGTCAGGTGTTAGAGCGCTCCCGTTCGTTCTTTGCGCGTCTTTTACTATCCCTGTGTATTAAAGGCGCAACGGTACACAAATACGCGATGCCAACTCGCCCAAGAAGCAGCCATCTTTTCACCGACCACGCCAATGTGCTCAGAGTCATTCAGTCCACATATGTCCCATTGCAGGCAACATGCCGGCTCCGATGTTGCTAGGCTCCGTGATCGACGGCAGCTGCCTGCTGTGGCAGGAGGTGTGCCAAGGGCGCGGCGCCTGCCTCCTGTACCACAACGAGTACCTGGCGCAAAGTATGCTCGAGTTCCTGGTGCCGGTCAAAACCGGCTCCGTTATACTATTCTTCGCCGCCCTCATTACGATGTCCGATGAAGAATAAATCGAATCGACTTTCTCGTGAACCCGCGTTGGATGCACTCATATATGTAGCCAGCGCGATCTGTGAATGGTGGTGTGCTGGTATATACCGTATTTTCTCGCATACTAGTAGCACTGGTTAATTACCTAAATAACTAAGGTGACTAGAGTAGGTTAATGGTGGCTAAATGCTGTTATTGCCATTGCTATATGTTATTTAATGCTGTGTTGGCTAGCGTTGGTGACTATGCGCTATACTAGCAACATTGTCGTCTAGAGTTCCTGTTCTTGCGTATACAGAGTATTGAGAACATTTCCTTGTTCCACCTTAATTTTTCAGACCATTTCACTCCAAATTCACTTGCTTGTGATTAGCTTAATGTGGATTAGCTTAATCTGGCTTAATCCACACTGTTTTTTGGCCATACTATATCATCCAACTGACTAGACAAACTGCATTTACTCAAAATGGCTGGTTCGGGATTACATTATTCTGGATTAGCTTAATCCGGCTAAATCTGGGCTAGATTAATCCGGCTTAATCTCTATGGTCTTGTTGTGGGCATACTCAGTCATCCAGTTGGCTAGGCAATTTCAACTTAGTGATAAGAGACTTGCTCAAGATTAGCTTAACCCTTTCAGCCCTGGATTTTTTATTTTGGCCGGAGACATTTTTGTGCGTGCTTTCCTAATAGTTAGGATCTCAGAAGACCAAAAACGAAAAATCGAGCCAGCGGTGCAAGTATTTATGGATTAATTAGCATGAAATCAAATTAGGTCATCAGGGCTCAGTGGTTGTGAAATGAGGAAAATGACTTTTTCGTTTCTGCTAATCACTAGAGTACACAAAATCTGAACCACTTCTCATTTTTCAGTGTGATACTCCTTGAAACAGCTTCTGTATGACGTCCTGAAAACGGCGCTTAGCCGCCTCACCTGACCCGCCTCGGCGTCGCGAATGACTTCGGTCAAGCTTTTTCTTCTTCGTGGCTCCCAGCTCCACAAACATGTCGCAACTTTGGTTTCAATCACAGTGGGGATCATTGAAGAAGTATTTCCCCAAGAATGAGCATTTTGGTTCCATTTTTGAGGTGCTAGGGGAACTTTTGTGCGGTGTCGTCAATTGACGACGCCAGGGCCGAAAGGGTTAATTCGGATCAGCTTAATCTGGCTTAATCCGGATGGGCTTAACCTGGCCATGCTCCGGCATCGAACAGGCCAGACAATCTCAACTCCAAATTCACTTGCTCGTGATTAGCTTAATGTGCATTAGCTTAATCCGGCTTAATCCACATTGCCTTATTGTAGCCATACTCTGTCATTCAACTGGCTAGGCAATCTCAACTTAAAATTGGGTGGTTCAAGATTAGGACTACCTTAATCGAGCTTAATCGAATTTAATCGGATCGGCTTAATGTGACCATACGCAGTCACCTAAACGGCTAGTCATTCTCAATTCGCTCAACATTGACTTGTTCAGGATGAGCTTAACCCGAATTTATTTAGTCATGCTTAATCCGAAAGAACATAGCCTAGTCGGGTCTAATCTACCTCATGGCTATGCCATCTCATCTTGGACCGGATTAGCGTGATCCGACATAATCTCCACTAACCTTGCTTAATCCCACTTGATAGGTATCTATCAGTTAGATTGGTATCGACTAGCGTTAAATTCGCTTGTTCAAACTCAATTAGGCTGCGATATACTGGCTTAACTAGGCTTTTTCAAAGCTCACCCTGGTTTAATCCGGCGGCTTAATTGGTATCAATGAGTATCAATCAGTATTGATTTGTATCGATTACTACTGATTGTTTTGACTATGCTTATTTAGCATGAGCTATGATTAACTTGTCTTGATCAAGCTTATCTAAGCTTATCGGAAGGTAGCCGAAGCATCTATTCACTCCGCACGGCTTAACGCAAAGCTTAACATCCTCTTTGTAAAAGCAGCTTCACGCGATGATTATGCGATGCAGCTATAGCGAGACAAGCAAGGATTTCTTTAACAGACTGCTCACTGCCAGCGATAAATGCACGGCCACATGCTGGAAGAGTCAACAACTAACCTCGCATATCTTGGTGCTGTCGGTCGGATGCCAGCGGTCGCGTTTCACTTGTGCTTCCCATTTTTTTTTCTTCGCTCGCTGTTACGAGGGAAGCGAAACGTCCGCTGGCCTTTCGCGTGTGAACTAGTACACAGTGGCACACAGCAACCTGTCACAGCGGCCAAAGAACGGATCTCAATACGTCAAGAACAACGTGTTTACAATACCGTTACCGCACTAGCCTCTGCGCGCCGCCCGACACTTTTGAACCAATATGGCCGCCAGGCGGCGCGGAGTCTTTCAAAAAGGTGTCTCCACCCTGGAAGCGGAGGCGCGCACGCATCGAGGCACCCTAACTCTATGCGGTGCACTAGGCGTATACGTCCGCGCCCGCTAAGACGCGCCGCAGCTGGTAGCTTCTGCATACAGGTCACTTTGGAGTCGCCGCATTGTCGCTGTCGACTTGAAATTTCGGGGCTATTCGTTTGAGCGATACGTTGCAATCGCATGCGATGACCTAAAAAAGACTTGGTAGTTCGCTGCCGAACATGTGGGTGCGGGGGTTAGGCTGTTTGACAAGCAGCCATCTGGTTAGGTTGGTTTACGTCGAACTCGTTTCTCTCTCCGTGATATAAGAACGAGAGCACCAACTAATTATTCACGTACGACCCGCATAGCATCGCAGTGTGGTGCTGTATATTAGGTGCTAGAATATATCGACAGCAGTTGTGCATGCGTTTATACCTGCATTGCTTTTGTGCCCGCAAAACATGGCAGCGGTTCTTCGGCCATTCGTACAAACTTTTGCGCGTTACGAACTCGATAGGGCGCCCGTCCAGCGTGCCATTCGCAAACTATAGAGCAAATGATGAGCCGGTGCATTCCCAGCATGGTGTACAGCGAATGGTTCTTAGTGCGCGTGGTACCGTTTTCTTATCCCCGCCCAGCGTGGCCTGGACCCGCGCGTGCATGCCCGGCGGGGTCCCTCTCCGTATATTGTGTTTCCGAATCGCGCGCGGTGCTGTACCATTTGTAGGGTACTCGATTCGCCGTGGGCGAACTGTGTGGGAGGGAGCCGCGTCCGAGAGCTCGTAGCCGCCCCTTTTCCTCCTACCTCGTATCCCGGGCGATCCGCCGAATACGCTCGCACAAGCTGGCTTCCCCGCACTCCTTCCCTTTGGGCTCGTCGCGTATGCAATGGGAAACCCACGCCGTGGGAGGCGCTGCCGGTAAATGTGGGGAGAAAACTCGTTACTCGACTGTTGACCCTCCGCTGTCCCCTTCAAGCTGCCTTGAAAACGCGTTGCTTTGCTCGCACGCTGCACGCGTTCTGCTCGTGTTTTTGAGAGTTTCGCGTCGCGCGCGGTTCCGCGCTTCTGTCCGCGTTTGAGAAGATCACCGCAAT
Organism: Rhipicephalus sanguineus; assembly: GCF_013339695.2. NCBI lineage: Eukaryota > Metazoa > Arthropoda > Arachnida > Ixodida > Ixodidae > Rhipicephalus > Rhipicephalus sanguineus. The sequence goes on from NC_051179.1 coordinate 179,638,897, forward strand.
TGAAGATTTTTTTTAGAGGCAGCAATTTGATGAAAGGTCAGCGTCTGCTCAGTTCTCTTGCATTGCTGGGTCAGCTTGAGGCAGGGGCGTAGCCAAGGGGGGGGTTGGGGGGGTTCAAACCCCCCCCCCCGAAATTTTTCAGTTTTGCTTGCGTATATAGGCACGCACACATACAAACGCACGCACGAACATACATAAAGTATGGTTGAACCCCCCCCGAAAAAAATTTCTGGCTACGCCCCTGGCTTGAGGAATACCTTGCGGCACAGCCTGCTCCAGGGAATTTTGTGCTGATCTGGCTTCGCTCACAGAACGACGCTTCCACCTAAGCGAAATAAGGTTGTGGCAGGGATTAGATCGCGCCGTTCACTACAACGTTTACACGTTGGAGTTTTTTTCCTCAAATATTGTAAGGTAATCAACATTCAGCATATCTATAGTGCGCAAATAATAATTTTTGTTATCATCTTCAAGTATAAAATTTACATGAAGTGTGAAAGTGACTACGCGTTTAAGGGTGTTCCATGATCCCGTTAGTACCGACATTACATTCACAAAATAAAACAAATATTGCATAGAAATCAAACTCTATAAAAACATATGCGACAGCAAGATGCCTCATTAAAAAAACTAGCAATTGTGACCATCTGTGTGCACAGAAATATTTCATACAAGAACTTCACGGAGATAGCTACGTATGAAAATTTATTGATCAAACATTTTGCGTAGTACGTTGCTTGAATCATCTTTACTTTGAATGAAAAGTATCCAAAGAGTAATGTGCTTGTTACTAACCGCGTTCCAATCTTACCCTTAAAACCTGGCGGTGTGAAAGTGTCATGTTTGATAAATACCCTTCTATTATAGCTTTGCTTGATAATTGAGCGTGTGCGGAACAAATGCTCGCTGAGCGTGAATTCAGGAATCAACTCTCTTAAGAAAATGCTTTAAAATGCATAGTCAGTTATGCGCTACACTGTTTAGCATACCTCTGCGCCGTTTCTGCTTGAGGTGCCCGTTTCTTGTAAGCCGCTGGAAACATTGTCGGCACATACGAAGGGTGCTGACTTCAGTAATTTTTGCAGTTTCCCACAAAAAGTCTGCTGCAAATCATTGTCGAAGCTTTTTGACAACCACACACTTCCATCGGCGCTGCGTAGAAATAAAAAAATATATGACCACACATCACAAATGCCACATGTGTACACAACTTCAAATACTACCTCCCCAACAATATCGTATAATAGTAGCAGCGTAAACATATTTCTTCGCAATTTTTAACAGTGCTCTAAAGACGGAAGTTGAAAGTATTATGGTAATTTGTGCCTTTAAGATGAGGACGTGTATCTCCCAGTAACTCGATATATTAGAGGAGTGGTGACACAGGAATTGACCCCCGTTATGTTAAATGCATCCTGCGCGTGCTCATTTTTATATAAAAATGTTGATTTACTTTTTTCGGCGCGCAGCTTGTAATGCATGCCTGTCGTCCGCTTTTTTCGTACCATCTGTTTGGGAATCGGTAGAATTTCACTGGTGGAGTCGACCCCATCGTGTTTGCATGGCCATTGTGACACTTGACGACGCAGCAGTAGTTCCCTAGCTCCTTTCTGTCGGGGTGACATCGCTGAACGAGGGGTGTTTCACGTGCAGCGCGCGCTTCGCAAATGCGTGGGAACCAAAGGGAGCGGAGGGGTCATAACAGGCTACGGTTGTGTGCTTTTTCCGGCAGTAGAATGGCAAGCGCTGGCGTCGGCGGGCAAACCGAAGAAGCCTGACAGCCCGCCCGCCTGTGAATCATGAACCAGCAGAGAGTCGACAGCCGTCGCTATAATCTTGGACGACGCCACATGGAATACCAATCCGGTAACCGCGTGTGGGCCTGGATGGCGATACGCCGACGGGGACTTAGCGAGAAGCTTCTTCGGCGATACTTCGGGTCATACAAGGTGCTTTAGTGACTCGGCACTCTAGACTACGAGGTTATCCTGGACGGCATTATTAACTCTCAACGGCGCCGTGCACAACCTGAAGTCGTTCATGTCGTGCGCTTTAAGCCGTTTTATGCGCGTTAGGGAACCTGAGGACTGCACTTTTAGGGGCGAAGCTCCTTATGCCGTGGGTCTGTCCATCCTCCGTTTGTTTGTTTGTTTGTAGTAGCCACCTCTAGTTCGTAAGAAGCGCGCGTTCTGGTATGCAGTAGAAGAAGACGACGTTGACGAGTGAGACTCTAGTGCGTGTTCGCCTGTGTGGCGTTCTTTCTTCTTTACTACGTCTCGTGTTTTCAACGACGCCCGAAGACAACATTTCAGAAGTAACGCGCCATGAGGCTCCCTCTTGGCGCGCTTTTTCTTTCGCTGGAAGACAAGGCTACAGAGACCCACCCACGAGATAGCCGTTAACTTTGCAGTGGTCGAACATCTTGGCAAAAGATTGCCGTTCTCTTACGTTTTCTTTACTTGTTGTTGCCTTCTGTAGTTTCCCGCCTACCATGTAAGCCTAGCTGGTTTTATGTCAAGCTTGTAGACGATGTGGAATGGGACCCCATACTTTAGCGCTGGACGTTCTCTCTTACCGAGACGTGGAACGCCAAAAGACGGTATATCAAAGGATACGTTCCAGTCGTGTGCATCGATGATGCAGAGCGTCCTGCAGGTGGTGTGGCCGTATACGTCAAACAAACAGAAAAGGCACAAGATCTGAAACTACTACCAACGACACAGAGCCACAACGGTGAATATGCTGCCATCGATTTTGATGGATGCATCATTATGACAATGTACCTTACACCAATTTGTCGAGTGGGAATATCAAGACATTCATTGACACGGCATTGTGTAATTATGACAAGTACAAAAATAGACCATTTGTGTTAGTTGGTGACCTGAATGTCGATATCGCCGAAAAGAAGAATGAGCGTTTAATACAACATATGGCAGCCAAATATGCTCTCACGTGCACGTCCTTTGATCACATTCATTCATTCATTCATTCATTCATTCATTCATTCATTCATTCATTCATTCATTCATTCATTCATTCATTCATTCATTCATTCATTCTCTTTATTTTCCAGAATAAAACGAGAACATTACATCCTGGATGGTCTCCTGGGCTAAAAGCTGTAATGAAATAGCTTGACTAGGGCCCAGAAGACCAATTACATGGCAACAAATGACAGCTGAAAATATTTGCACCAAATATAAAACTCATATCACACATCGTAGAAAAAAATATTTACAAAAACAAAGCATATAATACCCGTGTAAGCGTGACAGGGAGTGATTTTTTAATAAACTTAATTTCTAACAACAAACAACACTAACAGAATACTCAAATTTAGTTACAGAAAAGAAAGTGTAATGCTACAAGTACAAGAAAAAAAACAGCAATGGTACACCTGTAATTCTGGCAGTAAACTACACGAAACAATAATATCAACACAATATAATAAAAGAAAAGCATGGTAGCTAATCATATACAGCAATATACAGTGAGATGTAGTACAACATTAAGAAATAATTGAAATGTATGCATACATTAGTAATTCAGAAATATTTCACGTAATGCATTTAGCGCAGGTTTATGTAAATGTTTAGGCTTGTTAAGAATACATGGGAGGTTCTATGTCAATGACTAAAGTTTATAGCCAGTGCGAAAGCGCGGTATAAGCCAGCCTCTTACATTACGAGTATTGATAGCACGACTGTTGCGTTGCAGTGCAGCAGTTAACTCGATAAATTGTTTAAATGAAGAAGAACTTATGTGAAATGATCGCAGGATGCGGAACTCGTACACATATTAGATTTTAATTATACTGAAACCATATATTAAACTATATATGAAACCATACTGAAACCATATATGAAACCAACGACCATCCGAGGGACGTGTATAGACCTGGTATTTTCAAAATTCCAATTGCAACCCGTACAGGAACCGCTATCCCTTCATTTCACGGACCACAAAGCCGTGATAACGCAGGGACAACGCAAGCCAAGCATCATTTAATTAAGAAAAATAAAAGTTTGATGTTTGTAATATACACACAGTGTTTCTCACTCTTTATATTTATTTATTTTTATTTATTAGTGAAACCTACATCGCCCAAATGGGCATTATTGTAGGGGGGGTTAGAAAGGAAAAACACAGTTTTACAGTAAAAAAATGGCACACATTCGCGCAGAAATGCCTGCGTATTCACGAGAAGCACACATCTTGTAGTGATGAACAAAAAGCATCGGCTGGAAGATCAACAACACACGCATCCAACTTATTCCATTCACGAGTAGTGAAAGGAAAAAAAAAGAATTAGCGAAGACACCGGTACGACAGCTGATCTCGCAAATTTTTTTGAATGATCATTTCTATGTGACACGTAGTATGGTCTCATCATGTATAAACTCTTGTTGATGCGAATTTCATTACAAAAGATCGAATGGAAAAACTTTAATCGCAAGAATTTTCTGCGCTGCTCAAGAAGTTTCCATCCTAAGTTGCCTTTAATACAGGTAACGCTGGAGTTAAAGTTATAATTGTCGCTGACAAAGCGTGCAGCACGGTTTTGTATGCGTTCAAGTTTATAGATTAGAGTTTGACCATGAGGATCCCATACTGGACAGGCATATTCAAGGATAGGTCGGACATTTGTAACATACAAAGCTTCTTTCAGATTTTTTGGGGCAGACTTGAAATTGCGTTTAATAAAGTTTAACGCACCGTTGGCTTTGCCAGTTACGTAACCTATATGCTTATTCGAAGATAAATCGGCAGAAAAGTATACACCAAGGTATTTAAAATGTTCAACACGGTCCAGTTGTGCTCCTGACAAGCTGTAGGATGAGTGAAAAGGTTTGCGTTTTCTGGTAAAACTAAGAAAACAACACTTTTTTACATTCAAACACATCTTCCGTTTCTCACACCACCTCACCACAGTGTCAAGATCACGTTGTAAAGCACTAATATCGTCCATACTGTGTATTGATGGATAAATAACACAACCATCTGAGGTCGCCACATTAAATCACATGCTCTGGGACTGTGACAAAAATCCGGAAGGTGCTAACTCCGGAACCCTTCCGCCGCGGTGGGCCGCTGCCTTGCGCAGCGTCAGCCTCGGCGACCAACTTTGGGCTGTCCAGCAGGCCCGCGAGGCGGCGGTGAGGCAAGGTCTCGACGTCCCCACGTGGGAGACCTAAAGCCCAGTCGGCGAAAGCTCTGCCGGACCATCAATAAAGTTGTTACCAACCAAAAATCTGCGTACAGCCTGACGTTCGATGTTAGCGTCTCTGATAAATCATTAATATAGACCAGAAAGAGCAAATGACCCAACACCGAACCCTGTGGCACCCCGGAAGTTACGCTGACGTATGAAGAAGACGAACCATTTACTCGGACGGACTGTTTTCTAGAAGATAAATAATCCCTCAACCAACCAAGAACAGATGCAGGCAGACCTAAAAAAGATAATTTATGTAATAAAAGAGCATGTGGAACAGTGTCAAACGCTTTCTGAAAGTCTAAAAATACCGAATCGGCTTGATGACCTTTATCATATGAACTGAAAACATGAGAAAATTCGCACAGTTGTGTAACACATGACAGACCAGACCTAAAACCATGCTGAACTGCACAGAAAAAATTATTCGTTTCCGAGTGCTTTACAATACCGCCATATATAACGTGTTCAAGAGTTCTCCAGCATACGCTGGTCAATGAAATTGGCCTGTAGTTGGCAACATTATTTTTGTTTCCAGACTTTGGTATCGGCACAACATTTGCTAGCTTCCATTCAGATGGCAGTTTCTGATCTTCAAGCGATTTTGAAAATAAGACAGCTAAGAAGGGCGCTAGAGCTCTTGCACACCTCTTCAATACGTGATTAGAAATAGCATCAGGTCCCGGAGCCGAGTTTGGTTTAAGTCGTCCTAGCAGAGCGCACACACCACTAGCGGAGATAACAATATTATCCATAGGTTCCAATCCCTGTGTTGTCGTATATGGCATTTCGCCTTGAAATGGTTCAGAAAACACAGATTGAAAATATCGATTTAAGCAGGCTGCCTTCTGTGCATCTTCCGAAAAGGTTTCACCATCAGTTATGTCCGGAATGCCAACAGAGTCCACCGTATTCGATTTCACATACTTCCATACCTCTTTGGGATTAGTAACCAGCTTTCTTTCCAGGGAAACAAAAAAGCTATCTTTCGCCTCTCTTAATTGTTTCTTTAACATTCGACTTAACTCGGCGAGTTTTTCTTGAACATCAGCAGTTCTTGATGAACGGAAACGCTTGAAAGTGCGATTATTTTTTATTAATTAACTTCCTTAGGCTCGCGGTAATCCAAGGTTTATCCGCTCTTCGTTTCCCGAAAATAACCATGGAAGGTACATGAGTACTAACAAAATTAGCAAGCTCGGTTTTAAAGAGTTCCCAAAGACTGGTGATGTTCATGATCGAAGAACACTCTTGGAACTCAGTGAAAAACGAAGTAAGATTGGATGATACCGCTTCATAGTTACCGTTTTCATAAAAATAAATTGTTCGCGGTGACATTCTCTTTAACTTTAGTTTTGGGCAAACCAAACTACCAACAACTACCTCATGATCACTAATCCCCGTCATCGTTGTAACTGACTTTATGAAGGTGGGATGATTACAAAAAACAAGATCTAGTATATTAGCACATAGCCCACTGTACCTTGTGGGAGAAGCAACAAACTGATGTAATGCGTGTTCTCTAATGAGCTCCTGAAGTGCCAAATACGGGCCCGACCGCGAGCGCAAGCCGGGAACATGACTTATCCAGTCAACATCAGGAAGGTTAAAATCCCCTCCTAGTAAAATATATTCAGTTCTCAGACAGAGCTACGCTTAAGCATATGCTCTGGGAATGCGAGGCTAAAGCCAAACGTATTAATCCCGATGCTCTCTCGGTGAGGTGGGAAGCCGCTCTGCGCAGCTCCAAGCTCGCCGACCAACTCTGGGCAGTCCAGCAGGCCCGTGAAGCGGCGGAGAGGCAAGGCCTTGACGTCCCGACATGGGAGACCTGAGCCCGGGCCGTTAATCTGCCGGACAAACAATAAAGTTCTTCCATCCATTAACGTAGCCAGTGCTTCAGACAAAGCTTCCAATGGTTGCGCATTGTTGGAGTTAGGCGGCCGATAAAAACAGCCCACCGCAACGTGTTGCGCTTGTGACAGCTCAATTTTACACCACACTGCTTCATGCTGAAGGCTGGTAAGTGATACCGACACGCTTTTTAATTTGTTATCAACCAATATGAAAACGCCCCCGCCGCGCGCATCGCCATCTTTGCGATAGACATTCATATGTGAAGGAAAAACTTCTGCGTTGTAAATATTGTCGTCAAGCCACGACTCGGTGCCTAAAATTATATTAGCATTCGTAGTAGCTACAAGGTCTGAAAACGCATCCTTCTTATTTCTTGTGCTCCGACAGTTTACAACGACGAAGACCAGTTCTGGCTGATCGTGCCCTTGGAATCGAACAGAAGGCTTTGATTGTTATTGCAACGGTTCTACGTCATCACTGGAAGAATTGTACATAAATGTTTGGGCCCCCATAATCAGCTTATTAAAGCGAAGCCTGAATGTCTCTTTGCGCTCTTTGGCAAATGCGACCAGTTTTCTTCTTTCTAAACAAACTTTGCTTGAGTACTCCTCGCTTATTGACAGAGTGGTTCATCTTGGCTTGTGTGCCTTCGCAAGTATATTTTGCTTTTCTTTGAAGGAACGAAATTGTGCTACAATGGGCCTATTCTTCAAGGTAGAAAAGCGGCCCACCCTGTGAGCCCGTTCAATGTCCGATGACGTCACCTGGACACCCAGATGGTCCGAGCAGAAAGACAGCACCTGACGTTCAGAGTCTTCCCAACTCTCGCCTGATAAGTCTTTCAATCCATAAAACACCAGGTTATTTCTGCGTGACCTATTTTCAAGGTCATCTTGGCGCCTCTCAACCCAGTCCAACTGGGCTGCAAGTGAAGAGTTCTCAGATTTAAGCTGTTGGAAATCGGCCCTTAGCTCTTTTAGACCACTGACGTCACGTTCAATCGCGGCTAGTCGAGTCGTAAGTTCTGTGAGCTTGTTGTCAGCAACCTTCTGATTAGCTTTATTGTCTTTGAGCGCCTCGATAACCTTATCCTGACCGTCTTGTATTTTTGGTAGTGACCGCAATGCCTTAAGAAGTTCCTGTTCTTGTTCCACCGTGAACGGTCCCGGATTCATCTCGACGTCCCCTGACAGCAACAAACGCCCTCACAGCACAGAAAACACAGCCTGAGATTTCTCGGCAATTGTCTCTGACAGGCAATGAAAATAAGCATACACAATTAAGACATGAAAGTTTGGGTTTCGGTGCCGTCACGCGATACCAGTGATATCGATAAACGGAACCGTGACAGTAAGGCATACTGACCTGAAGAGCAAGAGACTGTAAGTATCCCGTCCTCATGACAGCACCGAAACCCAGCGGCGGCTGGCGAGACGGCACTTAAATAGTTCGTGGTCACATGACGATACACGCAATGCCCAGGCTGGCTGAGTGACGATATGCTTGATATCCGGGAAGGCAGCTGTCAAATCCAGCGCATCGGAACACGGCTGGCAGCCATGAAGCACCGGACACCGTTCGGTGTAGCATGGTTCGTTGATCCAAGAGGGCGTGAATTGCGCATCGCACGAGACGACTAGCGCCTGCAAAAGCTGAAGAGCAAGAGACTGTAAGTATCCCGTCCTCATGACAGCACCGAAAAATTGATGGGGCGTTACAAAGAAGATTCACGGTTTACCGATGATTTCCTCGGGAGCTTCGCGCCCACTCATCATCATTCACCACGTGGATATGCTGTGATTTTTTTTTTGCTCTAATGTTGTACTTTTTTGCTTGTACTTATTGCTTGTTATACTTTCTTGCTTTATTATCGTACTTCCCTTGTGTACGCACTTGTTTTCCCCTTCCATGTTCTGCTACAAGCATCGGGACGATGCCTTTTCAGAGGAGAGCAATGCCACACACGCTCCTTTCTTTCTATGATGTATGTCACCGGCCCATTGCATGTGTAGCTGCTGCCTTGCACAAACCGTGCCAGAATGTCTGGGAGCATTTGAGATTATTTTAGGATCATGTGTTAGGCTTGAGCGCGCAAACGCGAACAGCTGAGTTTATTCTCGAACTAACGCGGCCACCAGCGATAAGGCTCGAATGTTCGATGCCGCATGTATGCTGGCGCGCCTCGCCGCGGTTCAGATTATCGACGCGCGACACTCTGTTCGCCGACATCAGTAGAGTGTACTAGCGTACAGCGTGCATTGCTTGCTGTAATTTGAGTTTCCGTTTCCAGCCCCCAAGTTTGGCCAAATGAAGAGTTTTATCTTGGACACGCCGACTGCTGCCTTCGTCAATGTCACGACCCCGTGACACTTGGTTTGCGGCTTTGCTGGTTGTATTTGAGAGTTAACAAAGCGTTGTTCACGCGCCGCTCCACACTGATGTAGCGTCCAGAGCCAGTGTGGGGGTCTGCATAGATTTCATTTGCTTTTCATAAGCGCGTCTTGCCAAGACAGCATCAACTTGGTTTCAAAACGACGACAAGGTAATGTGGACGCACCGCCATGCTACGGTATATCGGCTTACAGAGGAGCGAGAGATGCGTTGCACGTACCGGGGCTCTCACGAGCGTTCTGCGCATGGGCAGACGAGTCTGGCGTCGCAGCGGAAAATACATTTAGTGCTCCTCGCTAGGTACAGCATTTCTATTTCCATAAATAAATTGTGCGTACATTAAAGAAACAAACACCCATGTTCGTTTTCACTGTTTTAAAAAATAATTCATTATTTGGTAATGCAAAATGCGAAATACAATTGTAGAGCTATGAATAATACCCTGATGTGCGACATTGTATCGGTTTCACTTCAATCTCACGGTCACACAAACTTTCCGCAATGAGTTTCACAAAATGCGGAAGAATGAAGCAAGTTTTATTTAGAAATTAGTTCATAGAAATTTGTTTTACGCTCGGTAAGATAGCGTCGCAAATCTCAAGAACGTAATCTATGCGAAGCAGATCCGAAGCCTTTAATTCCCATTAGTCCCATGGTGGTTGAAGTGCCGCTCAAGGAGCCCGGCATATACACTAGCGCTAGATTCCCCTGTAGATTTTATAGTTTGAAGCTGTGTGCCTTGGAGAGAGCACGGCCGTGGTGCGATCTTTTTGTTAACTCTTTAACATTCCGCGCGATGGCGACCTTAGCCCAAGCTCAGTGTCCAAGCAGTGATACATTGCACTAGAAGAGGGTATCAGTGACACCCTTATGGCTATCACGCCGCTTGCTCGGATTACGCTCGCCCCGTGTGAATGGAACGGCTTGAGCAACGGCGCGTTGCGGGAGCCAATCTCGGAGGCCACGTCATTACGCTAACGAGCGCCGACAGTGAGCGCTTTGATAGTTTCAGCTTTCGGTGCATCGGGTAGAAGAACGCAATCCCGCGTTCACGTCTGAAGCTACGAACTCTGCCTCTCCCGTTCCTGAACCGTTGTGTGGTATGAGCACAGGTGTAGGCTACTGGGGAGCGCACATCTTGGCGTTTCTCTCCTGAAATAACGACGCTTTGAATGAGTGCACATCGAGTACGATTGTGAGGTGCTTGTTGATGACATCTTTGCGCGGGATTGCGCATATGCTGTGCCCGGGTGTATGTTACCTACTTCAGCTTAAATCATGATCTTTGGCGTTAGTCGTCGGGATGGAGATGTGCCACTCGGCGTCAACGTGGGTGCATCCACGTCAAGCAGTGCTATAGACGAATTCCACCGGACATACTTCACGGAAATGCGGTGGCGCTGTCGTCGGGCGTTTAGTTTCGCGCGGTAGGCAAAAGCCGCCGTGCCTACCGCAGTTGCTGCTGTGTTTTCGCTGGTGCGTGCGCTGTTTGTCGTCATGCAAAGAAGAAAAAACGGTCTACCGACGAGCAGCGCCACATTTATTTGCGCAGGAGGGCACGAGAAGGATAGAATACGTTTTTTTTTTTTCATTAGCTGTTTACGAAGACCGTCGCATGAAATTAGCGGCAGCTGTAAAACGCGAGAAATTGTCTCCGGCGCCGGCTCATCGGTTATGTTTTGGGGCGGCTTATCCAGCAGAAAGGACTAGCCTTGTCAAGCGGTTGTCATTGTAATGTGCAGCACCGCATTTCTTGGCATAAGCCTTGTGTGGAGGCATAGCGAGCACGTTTACCTCAAAGCACGTTAACGTTGTGGATAGCATTGTTATATATGCGGAGAATTCTTCACGGTTGCCATTGTTGAAATAACTTTTTCCATTGTTGATATAAGTCTTAGACGCGCCAAAAGGTTTTCATTGTACTCGCGTGAACTAAAGTGTGGCTCGGTCATGGCGCATGTGTTTCTTTCTGCTTGGACACGGTTCATTAACAGAGCCGCAACTTCGACTATGCTTTTCCAAATCATATGCGGCTGCGATGATACACCTGACATAAGTGTATCGTGCAGGGCTGTTCTGGCGGCGGTGCGCTTCACGGTATGTTCATGTCTGTCAGAATTCACAGAAAAACAACTCGGGAAACTTGCCGAGTCTGTTTACGGGCTGCACGCATTTAGCGGTCTCGACTTGAGCGTAAGGAGGGAGCCGCGGACCGCGGTTGACAGACCTGACAGGTACGTAGCCGCCTTGTACACAGCATGCATAGTTGGAGCATTATCGCAAGCGTGTCACGGATGAAAGTGTCGCCGAGATCGCCATTGCATTAGGTAACAAATTAAAACGTACACGTCTGACCTAGACTGTCGCAACGGCGATGACATTTCGCAAATGAGTCACATTCCCGCCGTCAAGATACCTCATGTTTTGGTGAGGTTCTCAGAGCAGCACGTCAACACGATGTTCATATCAGAGTCCCTCTTAAAGCCACTGCAACTTCCTATGTTGTGGCCACCGCTTGTAAACATGCGAGAGGCGCCCCGACGCGCGGTGCTCGGAGGCACCTTTTGCAGCTGCTGCGCCAGTTGTCACGTGATCATAGAGGGCTGTAGCGCGCTTCAAGGTGGGGCGGCTGGGCGGAGCCTACGCGCCGTGACGTCGCTACAAGGGCCCTACATATATCGACGGCGCCTACCGCTGTTTACAAACATGGAGTAGGTCTATAGCTGCCAAACACCAAAAGACATTGCGCAAGCTCTGATACATCAATATACAATAAAGATTCAACTGTATTCGTCTGAAGACATGGTTTACTTTTGCGGCATAACGATTCCTGTGATGGAGGTATCAAGCACGTTCTTTTTTTTTCTTAATTAACACAATCATAGTCGAGCAATCGGATACACACTTCATTGTGAACGACTTGCACCAAACCGTCGACACAAATTGTGTCAGATTATCGGGGATTCTTTCTTTACTTGGCATTTTAAAGTCATGCATAATAAACATTTGCAGAACGTCACAAGTAGCCCGTAACTTTTGAGAAAGCGCGTTCTCTACACTGCGGTTTTAAATGGAAATCAGCTCTTACTTTTTTAAATTCTTTGTTCATTATATATCCCACAGCGCTTGAAGGCGTTACAGCAGGGTGGTTGCAACACTGAATGGAACAGCTCTTCGTTAGAACATATAATAGAACTTCGTTAACACATAAATAGATATTAGTTCACGTTAGAGGAAGTAGTTACAGCATTGAATAAAATACATCTTCGTTCCCACAGTGTAATTGCTTTTTACTTAGCATATTGCACCGTTTAATTGTTCTAACAAAGAATGAGTCGGCATACATGTTCGTCTTAACTGGGTATTCCAGGATTTTTGCAGTTATGATCAAGACGCTTTGAAGTGTGATGAGGCTTGTGTAGATAAATTTCCCTATTTTTTCCAGTTTTATTTTAGTAAATAGAACAAAGAATCTTTAATTTCTGCTTATAGCGGCGGTCAGAAAGACATTCCCATCCTAGGTCAGCCTTCATTGCAGGGCAGCTCTCCCTCCTGGTACACCGTCCCAATGCGAACCTGGCAGCACGACCAAGGACCAAAGGATCAAGTGCACGTCGTTTCTGCTCTTAGGAAGGGCTTCACATTTTCCGTGTTGGTTTTACGTTGGAAACGTTATATTTTACTCTCAAGCAATTGAAATACGACGTTTGCAATCGAAATCTCAAGGAAGGGGCAAGGGGGACACCTGCGAGGAGTGTCCCCCCAGCATGAACACAAGGGTGTCCGGAGCGCCAATGACCCCTCCGTGATTTAGGAGGCCACTGGATTCCAGTACGCTTAATACAGAGCCGATGCGTTTGGGAACATGTCTTTTTTTATTTGTGCTGTGCAACCATTAAGAAAAAACGTCGTGGTAAATGATGGTATTCTTAAACCTTGGCTCAACCGACCGTGGGTGTATGCCATACGCACCGAAGAAAAAGAGGTCGTGATGGGTTCCAGTGAGGACGAGGAGCCCGAGGAGGCTGAGAAATCCAAGGAGTGCTTGGCAGCTCACGGCTACACGGTCGGGAAGACGCTCGGTGCGGGATCCTATTCGACAGTCAAGTAAGCTAGGACACACGTGTTGGCAAATTATAACATGTGACCTGCGCACAAACCAAAGGCAAGTGACAGCAAAAGGCGGACGAACCACCGTTTATGTTCTATGCTGTGGGAGAACGATATGTAGGCTGAGGATCCGTTAAGAAACGAATCGTGGGCTTTTTAAACACAACACACGGTACATCACACGAATCACAGGTAAGATAACTGAAAACTAGGAAAAATGACATTTTCGCCGCACGGAAAAGCAGCGCATGTGACAGCAACAAAATGGAATGTTATACAAAGTAAGATTAGCAGCTCATTCGTTTAGCCTTCGACTTACCTCAGACATAGTGCCACAGGTCTGGGGTGCGTAGCACGAAAGGGACAAGAGAAGGGAAAAGGTGGAAACATTTATTTTTGGAGACTGTGCCAACCTGTGTGGATGTTTCGCGTATCTCCCTTTACATTCTAAAAAGACAGGGCGTGCAAACACGGACACAAGAAAGAAGTCAGGACACCACAAACGCCGCAAACGACATTTGCACGCCCTGTCTTTTTAGAATGAATACTTACCAACTAGCTCAGCTCTCTGTTATTCTAAGGTCCCTTTACATATCACATTTTTTTTTGGTTACATATCATTTATTAATTATCACAAGAGTATGAGCCTGGAAAGGCCTTCTCCTTTATCATGCAGCGCAATCCTGGCTAGATTAACACAGTCATGTCCCCTTTTCCTGATGTGGTACGATTCCACGTTCTCGCGAGTCACTTGATGCTTTTGCCGAAAAATAATATCAGCTTCGTGAGACATGGGACAACATCCGCAAAGGGAAGCTGGGTGAGTACTACTTCATGCCTTTGCAGAGGCGTGACGTTCTGTAAGCCGATCATTTACGCATCTTCCGGATCAACTCCCATTACGCATTCCACGATTCATTGCAGTGTTTTGCGGAATTCGTAACGCGGTGGTTGTATGAATAATCTTTCTTGTGGTAAAGTGTACGTCGGAGGAAAGGGAGGGCAAAACACAGCAAAGCCGTGTCCAGTAGAGCATAGCAAGGGGGTTGGTAAGCGAAGTGAAGGCGAGGAGGAGAGAGGACGTCACTACATCCAGCGCTGGGCAGCATCGAAGATACATGTATCTTAGGCACTATCTTAAATACTGTTTGGGTATCTTGTATCTGTATCGCGATACGTCTCGCAAGACGAGTATCTCTATCTGTATTTCGGATACATTCAGCAATGTATCGTGTATATTAGGATACAACATACTACTATAGAATGTTGGCCAAACTGCGCGGTGGAACGTGACACGAAGAAAGAAATCAAACAAGCACAGGCTAACAACTGAGCTTATTGAAGGCTTAAATCGGCCTTTTTAACAGTCTCACGTGTCCCCCTATGGGTGAACAATGTGAGTCGTTTTTAAATGCGCTCTATGACGTGACGAAGCACACTTGGCCCAGAGCGAATATTAAAAATGTTGCATAATTGCACATAGTTAATCAACCAATTAACCAATAAAAGTACTACAACGAGTGTCGTATGACGTTCAACCATATGCCGTTGGTTTCATTCAGTCACGGTTAACCACTTGTTTTTTAAATATTTAGTTCTACTTACGTGAAATCAATCAAGCAAACGCGGCTGCAGACGAGACGTAGCACTGAAAGTTAAAGCAGATGTCACTGAAACTGATCTGTTACCGTTGCTCAAGGCACGTTCGTGCATGCATACTGCGTGCAGCATGAAACATTCGTAGCAACCATTAAAGCACGATTATAGCTACGCGCACGCGCCTACTGCAGGGGTACTTTTTCAAGATAAAACGCACTTTTTGCAGGCCGACAAAAAACAGTAGCTATTGTGATACAAATTATGGGGGTGCTATCACCCCCTGTAAAGTCGTTTTCACCTCAGCTTACGCGTGCCCGGAGGGTTGGCGTATGTGCCGTCGATCGAGAGATGGCGCTCGGTGGCGCCGCCCTGTCAGCGAGGATGAACGGATGTGCAGGGAACAGCAGCGGGTCTCTTTTGCGGCTTGGTAGCGTGCCTCGACGGACTTCTCTCGCGGTGGGTCAGTGGGGCGATACCGCAGCTCGTTTCCCGCGGGCCCCCCGTGGTGAGTCGAACGTCGGTGACGCCGCCTTCGCGGTACCTTGTATGTGGGTCATGTTTTGTATATGTTGCATTGACATTATGTATTTGGTTACTTAGAGTGTTATTAGTTAGGTATTATATTCGGCTGGGGAGCTCGCCGTTGGAAAAGCGTTTAATAATTGTCCACGTGTTCGTGTTGCCCGACGGCGTGACTGTGTCCGCACGAGAAAAATCACTTAGCGCAATACAAACACGGCACACAAGGAAGGTACACAAGGGACAAGTGCTTTTTTTTCCGTCGTCATGAAACATATATAAGCCTTTGGCCCATGCGCACATGCGTTCAATGTAGAAAAATAAGGAATGAGGATAACAGATTTTCTATCTCATACACGTGTCGAGGAAGCTAAATTCATTCGAGTGCAGAGTGACGGAAGATTCGCTAACGTACCCCGCCCACTCTTCTTAATGGGAAATCCCGCCAGTAACAAGCGGGCTTGTTCATTGCGGCTTTTCCCAACAATCTTTGCCTCGCGAAATTATGCCTCACAACCACAAGAATTCACGCGATCTGCTAAGCGCGCTCGTTCCTTCTCTTTTATGTTCAGGGCATGCTGTTTTTTTTGTCAGTATGCACCAACTAGGCCCCCCAAAAGTCCTATTATTGTGTCCGTGTGTTACGAGTGCGCCTTTCATTTCGAGACCCCAAAATCAGGCGCCGAATGAACAAAACTCCTCCTTCGTAAGTGCGTTTTCCAAACATTGGTCAAACGGCTTGATATGATAAGTCCCTTATCGCGATTGGCTGAAATATTATGTTACGAAAAGTTTTAGCGTAGGACGTTTTTGTGAATGTGGGCCCCGTTATTTTCATACTTTCTGTTAGGTTCTTTAAGTTTTACATTACAGATCTTGAATTTCAGTAAAAGCTCCAAGGTTAGGCAATTAAGTATTGTTGATTATCACTTAAGCTCGTAGCAGAAGCACTCTAGCTGCTGAAGACGAGACTGAACAGTGCAAAGTTGTTTTCATTCTTGAAGCTCACACGTGAATTTCTGAAAGCTTGGCGAGAGTTAGCGAAAACGTCGTGTATGATAATCACTAAGAGCGCTCTGGGGATTCGGAAGTCCGTTACAAGTGCGCGCAAATATGACGCAAATAAAACTTGCTTTAGTTGGTTCGCACGATGTTTAACTTTCACATGTGTCGGCGTGCGTCGGTGAAGTTGGATATGCAAAAGACTATTGCCCCCAGCTTTTACCTTTTATTCGAAACCACTTAGAATAGACTGACAAGTGAGCTAGTTTTAACCATGAATTCCATTCAGACGCGCATAATGGTTACCTATAGTTACCTTGAAGACAAGAAGGCCTTTTCTCATCAACACGGTTTTCGACTAACCCTATCCGCCGTCACACAATTGGTAGAAACAATGACTTTTCAACTGCACTGAATAACAGAAAAGAGATAGGCACTGTATGTTTACATTTATCCATGGCCTTTGACCTGGTCGTGCATACGAAATTAATAAATGAGCTAATGGAAATGAATATAAATTATGAAGTTGTCGCGTGGATTCGCTCATACCTCACAGGTAGGACACAATACGTCGAAATAAACGGTAGCAAATCTAATCTGTTAAAGGTAACCTCAGGCGTACCACAGGGATCCGTCTTAGGACCTTTCTTTTCTTGGTCTATATAAACTACATTGCTCATGACATAGGCGACGACATAACTGCTAGGTTATTCGCAAATGATTGCCTGATATATCGAGAAATTAATAACCATAATGATCAGGCGTCATTCAAGTGAGCTCTTATAGCAGTGGAAGGTTGGGCCGCTAAATGGGAAATGAAAATGAATGAATCTAAATCAGTCATGCTCAGACTTACCAACCGAAAAAAAGCACGTTATTAAAAGTAATTATGAAATGAATTTCACCACTCTTATCGAAGCTGACACGATAAAATACTTAGGCCTAACAATTTCCATATTTGTATAGCTGCAGAAAAAAAGTTATGGTTCCTTCGCCACATACTAAAGCTAGGAACACCATCCGTTAAGCTGCTTGCAAATCTGACCTGCGTAAGACCAACGATAGAATACGCCAGTGCAGTATGGGATCTGTTCCAATCGGGGTTGATACATTGCATTGAAAAAATACAGAGAAAAGCCGCTAGCCTAATTTTATCCCGGTATTCTCGAAATGACTCCGTTTCTGAAATGCTTCGGATGCTTGAATTGCCTATGCTGGCTCAACGCCGGAAACTTGCTACACTTAAATTTCCTTTTTTCTAATCAAAATGACAGTTTAATCTGAAACAAAACCTTATCTTATTCCCAGGCAAGCGAGCAACGTCAGATCAAGCAATCAATTTTTGCTTTCGGTTCCAAAATGCTGTCTTGATGTGTACGCGTATTCTTTTTTTCCCCGAACAATAAAAAAGTGGAACGATTTGCCAGTGCCTGTATTGACTTGAACGAACATTGGACGTTTTGAAGAGCGAATTAAAAATCTATTATAAAATTTATTATTGCTAGTGTCGTACGTACACTGTCATGACGTTCGAAATTGCATTCCGTAGTTTTTCCACAGTGCATACTGTCACGTGGTCGTGACGTCGACGAAGACAGTAGTCGGCGTTTGCAGGATGAAACTGTTTATTTGGCCTAACTTGTGGCCGGAAAACGAGAACTGGAACTACAGCAATATACGCTGTACAATGATAGCGGCGTACAGGGCGTCGTTCGTCGATCAACTGACAAGCAGTCAAGCGCGTCGGCTTTTATACAGGCGCTATCGAACTTTCCAGCGATATCGCTGGTGGCGGCGTAATCTCTGGACAAAGCTGGAACATTCGCGTGCGGGGCGCAATCTTAACAAACCGATCTACTACAATCGCGACGCTTCTAGAACACTACTTCGCCGACAGCGTCGAGCGTTGATAACCGTCCCTGCCGGTCAAACCCGAATACATCAAAACAAGACAAGAAGTGGGCGTGGCATTGCCCCCCTCTGAAAAAGCATCGTCCCGATGCTTGTGAAAGAACATAGAAGAGAAAAAAAAAAACAAGTGCATACACAAATAAATTACAATAACAAAGGAAAAGAATAGAGTCCCCAGGCTCGCTAACGCGCAAAATACGGCTTAAAGGGGTCATGAAGCACCCCTTGGGCTGATTGAAAGCACACATCCTGCGGAAAGCTGACACGGCTATGAACTGCTCTGCCAAATATTACAGTCGTGCGCGCCGCGTAATGGCCACAAGCGGAGCGCGAAGTTGCCGTTTCCCCAGGCACCCTCTTTTCAAACAGAGGCCGGTTCTCACTCTCGTCGGTGGGCGGGGCGTCTGTCCGCTGTACGTCGCAAAGACATAGCATGCTTATTGGCCGATAGCCGATGTAAATCGAGAGCGGCGTTCGGATCAGATGCGCTTCTTGCCGCGGAATGCCGCCACTTGCCGGCGCCGCACTCGCGCAAGCGAATCACAGCGGGAGAGCGATCGCGTTTCATGACGCGCGCTGGCGTAACTTCTTTCCCCCATGCCATCCCTCCCTGTCTAGCTTCCAGTGCGCTCGTCGGCACGAGAAAAGAGAGAAAGCGCTGGGAGCGTGCGCCAAACCCCCGTAACTCCGCTGATTCTTGACGGATTCGAGAAACTTTTGCGGCAATCGATTCGGGAGGCAGTACACTCCGATACTGAGGCCATTAGATCATTACTTGGAAAAGTGGTTCATGACCCCTTTAAGGCGCACGACATGCACGACTTCAGGTCGCGCACGGCGCCGCTGAGAGTTCGTAATGCCGTCAGGGACAACCTCATAGTCGAGTGCGCCGAGGCGTCGAAGTACCCTGTACGGTCCGAAGTATCGTCGAAGAAGCTTCTCACTAAGTCCTCGTCGGCGTATTGGCGTCCATACCCATACACGGTCACCGGGTTGGTATTCCATGTGGCGTCGTCGAAGGTTGTAGCGGCGGGTGTCAGTCGTCTGCTGGTTCTTGATCCGTAGGCGGGCGAGCTGTCGTGCTTCTTCTGCGCGCTGTAGGTAGGTGGTCACGTCGATGTTTTCCTCGTCGGTCACGTTTGGTAGCATGGCGTCGAGCGTCGTTGCCGGGCTCCGTCCGTAGACCAACTTGTACGGCGTCATCTGCGTCGTTTCCTGTACGGCCGTGTTGTACGCGAAGGTCACGTACGGAAGGATGGCGTCCCACGTCTTGTGTTCGACGTCGACGTACATGGCCAGCATGTCGGCGATGGTCTTATTTAGACGCTCGGTGAGGCCGTTGGTCTGTGGGTGGTACGCGGTGGTGCGGCGGTGGCTTGTGTGGCTGTATTCCAGGATAGCCTGAGTTAGGTCAGCCGTAAACGCCGTACCTCTGCCGGTGATGAGAACCTCCGGGGCGCCGTGTCGAAGGACGATGCTCTCAACGAAGAACTTGGCTACCTCAGCGGCACTGCCTTTGGGCAGGGCTTTTGTTTCGGCGTAACGGGTGAGGTAGTCGGTAGCCACGACGATCCATTTATTTCCGCAAGTCGACGTTGGGAACGGCCCCAGGAGGTCCATCCCGATCTGCTGGAATGGTCGCCGAGGAGGCTCGATCGGCTGAAGGAAGCCTGCTGGTCTTGTGGGCGGTGTCTTCCGTCACTGACAGTCTCGGCACGTCCTTACGTAGCGAGTGACGTCGGCTGCAAGGCGCGGCCAGTAGTACTTTTCCTGTACTCGTGCGAGCGTTCGGGAAAGTCCGAGGTGTCCAGCCGTCGGGTCGTCGTGCAAGGCATGCAGAATTTCTGGTCGCAGTCCCGAAGGTACAACGATAAGGTAGCTGGCTCGGGCCGGAGAGAAGTTCTTCTTTACGAGGACGTTGTGTTTCAAGAAAAATGATGCCAATCCTCGCCTGAAGACTTTTGGGACAGCGATGGTCCTGCCCTCCAGGTAATCCACTAGACCCTTCAGTTCCGGGTCGGCTCGCTGTCGTTCGGCGAAGTCTTCGGCACTTATGGCTCCCAAGAAGCTGTCATCATCCTGGTCGTCGGGCGGTGGCGGGTCGACGGGGGCACGAGACAAGCAGTCGGCGTCGGAATGTTTCCTTCCGGACTTGTACACGACAGTAATGTCAAATTCTTGAAGTCTTAAGCTCCACCGTGCGAGGCGACCTGAAGGGTCCTTCAAGTTAGCTAGCCAACACAAGGCGTGATGGTGGCTCACAACTTTGAAGGGCCTGCCGTAGAGGTAGGGGCGAAACTTTGACGTAGCCCAGATGATGGCGAGGCACTCCTTTTCTGTTGTGGAATAGTTGACCTCTGCTTTAGACAGCGACCGGCTAGCATAACTGATAACCCTTTCCAGTCCACCCGTCCGCTGCACAAGGACGGCGCCGAGTCCTATGCTGCTTGCATCGGTGTGAATCTCTGTATCGGCGTATTCGTCGAAATGCGCAAGTATCGGAGACGTCTGCAGGCGTCGTTTCAGTTCATGAAATGCTTCGACTTGCGCTGTTTGCCACCTGAATTCGACGTCGGTCTTCGTGAGCTGCGTTAGTGGTTCGGCGATCCGTGAAAAGTCTTTGACAAAACGTCTGTAATAGGCGCACAAGCCGAGAAATCGGCGCACGGCCTTCTTGTCGGTGGGTAGCGGGAAAGCGGCGATGGCAGCTGTTTTCTGCGGGTCTGGGAGCACTCCAGTCTTGCTGATCACGTGACCCAAAAACAAGAGCTCCTCGTACGCGAAGCGGCACTTTTCTGGCTTCAGGGTGAGCCCGGAGTTCTTTATTGCTTGAAGTACGGATTGAAGTCGCTGGAGGTGTTCGTCGAAGTTCGAGGAATACACAACGACGTCGTCCAAGTAAACAAGGCAAGTCTGCCACTTCAAGCCAGCCAGCACGGTGTCCATGACGCGCTGGAACGTCGCAGGTGCCGAGCAAAGACCGAAAGGAATGACCTTGAACTCAAAGAGGCCGTCGGGTGTTATAAAAGCGGTCTTTTCTCGGTCTCTTTCGTCTACTTCGATCTGCCAATAGCCTGTCTTGAGGTCCATCGACGAAAAGTACGTCGCGTTGTGTAGTCGATCCAGGGTGTCGTCTATCCGTGGGAGGGGGTACACGTCCTTCTTCGTGATTTTGTTCAGGCGCCGATAATCAACGCAGAAGCGCAGTGTCCCGTCCTTCTTCTTCACTAACACCACGGGTGACGCCCACGGACTCTTTGAAGGCTGGATGATGTCGTCGCGTAGCATTTCGTCGACTTGTTTCTTTATGGCCTCACGTTCTCGCGTCGAAACTCTGTAGGGGCTCTGTCGAAGTGGTCGAGAGTTTTGTTCTGTTATAATGCGGTGCTTAGCAAGGGGCGTTTGTCGAACCCGCGATGACGACGAGAAACAGTCCTTGTATTGCAGGAGCAGGGTTTTCAGCTGGTCTTGCTTGACCTTCGGAAGGCTCCGGTTGACGTCGAAATCTGGTTCGGGACCTCGATTCGTTGAAGCAGGTTCTGCAGCATCGAAGAGGGCGAAAGCATTGCTGGCGGCCTCACATTCGTCGATGTAGGCGACCGTCGTACCAATGTTGAGGTGCCTATATTCGTGGCTGAAATTTGTCAGCACTACCTTTGCTTTACCGTCACGCAGTTTGGCTATACCTCTTGCGACGCAAATTTGACGGTTCAAGAGTAGTTGCTGATCGCCCTCGATGACGCCTTCAAGGTTCGCAGGTTTTTCGGTGCCGACGGAAATAATGACGCTGGAGCGCGGTGGAACGCTCACCTGCTCTTCTATCACGTTCAATGTATGGTTCCCTGGCGTCGCGTGGGGCGGAAGCGCTTTGTCTGAGGTTAGCGTTATCGACTCAGACCTCAGGTCGATGACGGCGCCGTGGTCACTTAGGAAGTCCATTCCAAGTATCACATCCCTAGAGCAATTTTGTAGGATTACAAAGCTCGCAGGATAAGTCCGGTTATTGATGGTAACTCTCGCCGTGCAGACACCAATCGGCGTTATCAGGTGGCCTCCAGCTGTCCGGATTTCGGGTCCACTCCAAGCGGTCTTTACTTTCTTCAGCTTGGCGGCGAACGGTCCACTGAAGACAGAATAGTCGGCTCCGGTGTCTACGAGAGTTGTGACGCTGTGGCCGTCGATAAGAACGTCGAGGTCGCTAGTTCGTCGTCTCGCGTTGCAGTTAGGTCGTGGCGTGGGGTCACGGCTGCGTCGGTGTGTTCCGCTGCTTCCATTTTGCGTCGTCGGGTCTTCTTCAGTCCGCGAGATTTCGTCGTCAGGGGTCTGTCTGGTTCGCGTCGTGTTCTGAAGGTTTCGTCGTGGCGTCGTCGTCGGCGGCGGAGGATCTTCGGTAGTTCGTCGTACAGCAACCGCACCTCCATCGGTTGCTGCCCTTAGTTTTCCGGATACGGGCTAGGCGACCGGCCCCGGTTTGGGCCAGTGTACGGTCGGCGGTGCGGTGACATGTAGCGGCCGGGCGACGGCGAGCGGGAAGGTCGTCGTTCTTGCCACTGTGTTCCGGTGAGGTAGTCGTCAATGTCGCGCGGCCGTTCGCCTGGCTGCGGGCGCGGCGCGTTGATGGCGAATCCGCGTAGTCCCATCTGTCGGTACTGGCAGCGGCGGTACGTGTGGCCGGCCTCTCCGCAGTGGTAGCAGAGCGGGCGGTTGTCGGGGGCACGCCAGACATCGGTCTTTCTCGGGGTGTTGCGCTGGCCGACAGGTGGTCGGTAGGGCGTCGGTGGCGGCGGCGGCGTCTGGCGACGGTACTGCGGTGGTGTGGCGTCTTGGCGCGGGCGTGGAGGAGGAGCATGACGGCGGGCTGCAGCAGCATAGCTCATAGCTTGCGGCTGCGGCTCTGCTAGCTGAGGCGCGCCGAGTGAATGCTGGATCTCCTGGCGCACGACGTCGGCGATGGACTCTACTTGAGGTTGCGACGAAGGTAGAATTTTTCGCAACTCTTCTTGCACGATTGCTCGAATCGTCTCACGCAGGTCGGCGGGTCCTAGGGCTTGAACGTCGGCGTAGCTTGTAGCCGAGAAGCTGCGGTTGTATTGCCGCGTTCTCATCTCAAGCGTTTTCTCGATCGTGGAAGCCTCCGATGCAAATTCAGTGACCGTCTTCGGCGGGTTCCTTATCAATCCAGCGAAGAGTTCCTGTTTGACACCCCGCATGAGGAACCTCACTTTCTTCTCTTCGGGCATACTTGGGTCGGCGTGTCGAAACAGGCGATTCATCTCTTCCGTGTAGATGGCAATATTTTCGTTGGGCAGCTGCACACGGGTCTCCAGCATAGCCGCGGCCCGTTCCTTGCGGACCACGCTCGTGAACGTGCTTAGGAACGTCGTCCGAAAGAGATCCCATGTTTGTAGGGCGGATTCTCGGTTCTCGAACCACGTCCTCACGGCGTCTTCTAGGTAGAAGTACACGTGGCGCAGCTGGTCCTCGCAGTTCCAGTTATTAAATGTTGAGACCCTTTCGAAGGTCTCGAGCCAGGTCTCGGGGTCTTCACATGGCGAACCACGGAACGTCGGCGGCTCCCTGGGTGGCTGCATCACGACCGTTGTAGGTGACAGGGGGTCTGTCATCGTCTCGGCGGTCCATGTGACGGTCTTCGGCTGCCTGGCGTTTTCGGGAAGGAGTCCGTACTCTGGTTGTAGTCCCTTCTGCCGGCGGCTGGTTCGAGGATCCGGGTTGTCCTTAGAGTCGTCTTCTTCGCGGCTCGGGCTTGGGTCAGCGCTCCGCGGTGGCGTCCGGATCATGAAGCAGCACCTCCACCAGATGTCACGTGGTCGTGACGTCGACGAAGACAGCAGTCGGCGTTTGCAGGATGAAACTGTTTATTTGGCCTAACTTGTGGCCGGAAAACGAGAACTGGAACTACAGCAATATACGCTGTACAATGATAGCGGCGAACAGGGCGTCGTTCGTCGATCAACTGACAAGCAGTCAAGCGCGTCGGCTTTTATACAGGCGCTATCGAACTTTCCAGCGATATCGCTGGTGGCGGCGTAATCTCTAGACAAAGCTGGAACATTCGCGTGCGGGGCGCAATCTTAACAAACCGATCTACTACAATCGCGACGCTTCTAGAACACTACTTCGCCGACAGCGTCGAGCGTTGATAACCGTCCCTGCCGGTCAAACCCGAATACATCAAAACAAGACAAAAAGTGGGCGTGGCAATACTGTGCCACCGTCACAATGTCTGTCTATGTTTCTTTGGTTTTTGAA
Organism: Rhipicephalus sanguineus; assembly: GCF_013339695.2. Classification (NCBI taxonomy): domain Eukaryota; kingdom Metazoa; phylum Arthropoda; class Arachnida; order Ixodida; family Ixodidae; genus Rhipicephalus; species Rhipicephalus sanguineus. Next base: position 179,663,774 of record NC_051179.1, read on the forward strand.
AAATATAAATTTTTCTACAGTTTTCTTTTCATTATACTATGTTGTACTTTGTTCTGTGTTATCTGTAAATTCACTGTAACCACCCTGTTACGGCCATGATGGCCAACAGTATTTGAAAATAAATAAATAATGCAGTGACACTTGAAACATCAAACGCCGGTTTAATGATTTAGTAGTGGCGTCCTTCATTGTTCGCGCCTCGGTGTAACAATTTCGAAAGGTGTAACACCTTTTGGAATTGTTGAAAGATGGGCAATATTATGTCGCTACGCTAATGGGAGCCTGAATGCATCGCAGGCTCGTATCCAAGGACGGTGGGTCATATGCCTGCAAAATCATCTCCAAGGAAAAGTCTTCGGTTATATATCGAGTGAAGTTTCTGCCTCGCGAGCTCAAAATTCTTGGCTCGACCAGACACCCGCACATCACGCAGATCTACACCATAATCGAGGAGCCGACGAAGGTGTTCATCATCATGGAGATGGCTTGCGGCGGGGACCTTCTAGAAAAGATACTGGTACGTCGACATGCCTTGAGATCGCTAGGTGCTAGGCGACGTAGAATTCTCTCATTGACAGGATATGGTTATTCTAGCCTGTGCCTTTCACTTTCACTGTATCAATCAAACGTTTAATCAATCAAACGTTTATCTAACGTGCCCAGGAACAACCGTAAGGTCTTTGTACTGGAAGAGCTTGGGTGGGGGCTAGTTGGAACATACTGTAGGAAAAATTTTTAGCGCTGCAAAGTTGAGGACGAGATGTTTTTTCGTCCTCAACTTTGCAGCGCTAAAAAATTTTCCTTCTTTGTACTGGCGCACGAGAAAAAACAAACAAACAAAAAAACAAACAAAGGCCAACATTCATAATAAAATATCAGGGATAAAAAACGTTATAAAATTGCACATATACAACTATGCGCAGGGGAAAAAAAATTGGGGGACCCTTAAGCTTCGCCTTTAAGAGTTGAACGCGATAGCGAAATCCGGCCCCTAGTGCGCACTTCAACCACTAAGTGCATACTTGTTAATGTGTATTGTTACACTCACACACGCACGCACGCGCGCGAATTTTACAGGCTTTCGATCTAAAGCAAGAGTCGCATGGCCTCCAAGATATACGCCGCGCGCCGGCCCTCTCGGATGCCATGAAAAGTCGAGACATACTTCTCACAATGCCTCACAGATGGCAGCACATTATCTAGCGTTTGCTGCGTTGGCTTGATATGTTTTCCTCTAGATGGACATAGTTGTCCATTTTTAGAGCTGTTTGAAAGTTCGTGTGTGTATTTAGCGGCGATGGCTGCTCTATCCCGGCGTTTTTCGACGTAGTTTGATGGCCTCGCGAATGCGCCTACCGTATGGGCTCGTTTTCGTCTTGACACCTGCCGAACAAAATGCGTTAAGGAGACTCCTTCTACTACATGGCATTTATGTAGTGTTCTTGTCCGAAGCAGCTGCAAGCAACATCGTGGCATTGTGGTAAGATTCCTGCTTGCCACGCGAACGGCCTGGGTTCGATCCTCATTGGGACCGAAGATTTTATCGTTTATTTTATTTGCTACTTTCTCGATTTTTCGCTCACGGATGATTTTTCGCTCACAACCAACGGTGCCGACGCCGACAGCGGAATTTCTGCGACACGATCTCTCTAACGCTACCGCGTTAAAAAAGTCAACAGTGTACGAGGCTATGTAAGTACAGTGCAAAGCTCGGAGCAGAACAACGACTGGGAGCTGTGAAAAACATCGAGCTCCAAAAAGTAAGCATTGTAAAGACGTTGTATCCTGCTAATGGTCGAATGTTCACAGAGGCAGGCGGTTACATGAAAAGGTCTATTCTCTCTGGTCAGCTTACGTGGAATTCGGAAATTAAGAAAGTTGAGCAGTACAGGGCAGGATATGATACCATGCACAAGCTTGTAAAGAAATAACAGATCAGCGCGATTTCGTCGGCAGCAAAGTGATGGCAATGATAATAATCCAGCAGCGTTAGAACGAGACCCAGAGTCATTTCTAGCGAAACGATGGTTGTAAATGCTTAGGAATATTTTCTGGACTCGCTCAATAGCGTTGCTGCTGGAATTAGGAATGCCATTCCAGATCACAGATGCATACTCAAGTTGAGAAAGACATAGCGCGGTGTACAATTTTCGGAAGGGCATAGGAGAACGGAATTCTCTAGACATTCTGCAAACACAGCCTAGGGTGCGAAGACCCCGCAAAGCAACACGCTTAGCGTGAGCAGAAAAGTATAAGGTGCTATCAAAAAGAACACCTAGATCATTGATCTCACATACCTTACACAACGACACAGAATTGACAGAATATAAAAATGGCACACTAGATGTTTTTCGAGTGAAACTCATTACCTTGGTTTTTGAAATATTTAGGGAGAGGTTATTGCTTCTGCACCATTCAGAAAAAGAACACACATCAGATTGCAGCAAGCGACAATCGATAACTGAATGAATTTCCTTAAATATCTTCAAGTCATCGGCATACAAAAGGAAAGATGAATTCCGAATGACAGAGGAAACATCATTAACATAAATTAAAAAGAGGATTGGGCCCAGTACCGACCCTTGAGGAACCCCTTTTAGTAGCTTTGTACAAAGAGGACGTTTGGCCATTAACGGCAACATAACATGATCTATCAAGAAGATAGCTATGGAGGAGATTCACAATTGAAGAATCAACATCAAAGTGTGCAAGTTTATCCACAAGCTGCGAATGGCTGACAACGTCAAAAGCTTTGCTGAGGTCACAGTAATAGCGTCAACCTGTCGTCTCTGCGAAATAGGCATGGAGACTTGCATCATGAAACTGGCAAGATTGGTGACAGTTGAGCGGCCAGCGAGAAATCCATGCTGATTCACAATCAATGAATTTTTTACATCAAAAGACAATATTTTGTGAAGAGCAAGCTCAAAGATTTTGGATGCGGCACAAAGAAGGGAAATAGGGCGGTAGTTCGAGATGTCACTTTTACAGCCAGACTTAAATACTGGGAAGACACGAGCAGTTTTTCACATGCTAGGAAAAGTTGAAGCATACAGACACTTATTAAATATGGTAGTCAATACTGGTACAAGTATACTGCCGTAGGCTTTTAGTATGGCAGAGGGGATGCCATCTGGGCCAGCTGAAAAGGATGGTTTCAGGCGCTTAATGCATTCTGAAATGGAATCTTCAGTCTAGCGACACAGCATCAGCTGTGCCAACTGCCTTCACCTGTCGACCGTTACTAGCTACAGAGGCTGGAGACTTATAAACAGATTAGAAATGCATGGCAAAACAGTCAGCAACGGCTTGAACTTCTACCCCATTTGGGTCCAGTGTCCTGAAGGATTCGCCACTTTTGCTCGACCGTTTGCGCACATACTTCCAAAACTCAGCCGGCCTGTCAGACGCGCTTTTTTCTAAAAATGAAATATATAGATTGTGATCCCGTTTATAAAGGCGTTTACAAAGAGTACAAAAACGACAGAATTCTTCCTTCAAATGAGTTGATGGATAATAATAATAATAATAATAATAATAATAATAATAATAATAATAATAATATAATAATAATAATAATAATAATAATAATAATAATAATAATAACTTGTTTTCCATCATTTAACCACTGCCACGTGGTCGTGATGTTGAAGAAGGCAGCAGTCGGCGAAACTTTCTATTCGGGCGAACGGAAAAACGGAAAGTCAAGTTCCGAGAAACTTGAAGTCAAGCTACAAGCAATGCACGATGTACACTTAAGGCCACAATCATGAATTCGACAGATTGTCGCGCATTTTACCGACCTCTGCTTTAATTTCCGAGTTTGAGTCTTCAATCTTGTTAACCTGAACTTTGATGTCAAGTGCGAAGGCATCAAGCTTAGTGGCTAATTCACTGATGACTTTGACGACCGCTTTGATACTAGTAGGAGCCTTCTCGGAAGCGCCTTCGCTACGTCATTAATACGGCGCCTGCCATATAGCTACGAAAGCTACAGCTCTGGAGCGAGTTACCTCAAAACAATGCAACACTTCACAAAAGACTTTAGCAGATTCGAGGTGAGGGTCAGTTGGTGATGGAGCATACTTGGTGAAAATTAAGCGCAATGGACGGGACAAAAGAAGGAGCTCACAGGACGAAGCGCTTTGTCCTGCGCTTCGTCCTGTGTGCTCATTCTTTTGTCCCGTCAATTGCGCTTAATTTTCACCAAGTATGCTCACAAAAGACACGCTACACAATCACCTATGGCAGCGGTAGCATCGGTACTGGACAGTAGGAAATAAAAGGTGCACACCAACCTGAAAAACAGACGAGCGCTGTTAGCCTGCGTCCGTGAGCCGCTGCCGCCGCTGCCAAAGTGAGCAGCTCCACGTCCACCAGCCACCAACGATAAGATTTAGGAACTGTGTCCGCTTTCACAGATGGTGGGAGAAGCACTCACGTCCGTGCGCGGGAAGAATTGGGCTTTGACTTCCAGAAATGGGCTGTGTCGCGCCAAAATACGTTGTCGGACAGTCGATGCACGCCAGACGATAATTGCAGCCGGGCCTGAATTCAGAGCAGCACGGCAAGTCTTGCCTTGGAACGTCGAAAGGCTGGTCGCCAAGTGAAAAACAGACGAGCGCTGTTAGCCTTCGTCCATGAGCCGCTGTCCCCGCTGCCAAAGTTATAGCGCCATTATAGCGCCAACGGTCCGGAATAATTTTTTTTGTGGAAGCCTTTTCCTATCATTTCTTAAAACGGGAGACGTCCTTAGAAGGAATTTTATTAAGAAAAGGAAGAGCTTTTTGTATCATGCGCTCATCAGCTACTTTCCCGTACAAAACAAGTGCTTTCGCACCCTCTGGAATTCCACGCCTGTTTGCAGATTGACATGTGCTTTCTGATACACAGAATTACTGACGGGTGGTTTTCAAACGCCCGCAACTTTTTTGTTTGTGCGGTGTTGATACTGTAGAAATACAGTGCCCCACTCTCCCCCATCCTTCTTGCTGCTAGTGCATACTATTCCTGTCTGTTTTATTATCCTCGTTTGCCTTTTTTGCTGTAGTTTGCTTTTTTTAAAGCACTTGCCCCACCTCTTTCTGCTCCAAGCGAACATATAGGCTTCCCAAGCAACGCTTAGCGGCGCTGCCTGTTAGCGGCGCTGCTGCTCTTGACAGGCAGCGCCATCTCTGGCAGAAAAATAGAAATTGGGTGCAGGCAACGCGCGTTTTCCCTTCTCTCCAACGCGCTGCCGCTCTCTTCCGTGCACGTGCAGAGCTCTCTCGGTGCACTTGCGGCGCCTCACAATGTACCGCCTGCAGTGCGGCTTCAAAAAGATCTTCAAGCTGGACAGGCACTTCCGAAAAGCGAACTTGTTAAAAGGAGACAGGCTCGTCAATCACGTTTACGGTGAAGAGCAGACGATCGACGACAACGACGCCCGACTCAAAGCGAAATGCATTTCCGAAGTCGCGATTACACCGTGTAGGACGATGTAATCGTCATCGATTGCATCGTCATCGGTACTAGCAACAATAAGACAACCCGCGAAATTATCGAGGCAGTGGAAATTGCGAAAGCGGGAGCTTCTTGTATCAGCACAGCATCGATTGACCTAACGGAAAAAGTGGTTGCATTCTTAAACAAAACGCAGTGGCGTGGCTCCGCACGTGTCAATGTATAGTTTTTTAAGCGCTTTAATCAGCCTTCCGCTGTTCCCAAGTTTAATCGCATTTGATTTTGCTTTGTCGGCCCAGCCAGGACTCTCAGCGCCTGCGCGCACAGTTCAATGTGTATGTTCCGCCTCTGTTGAATAAACATTCTGTTGGAAGTAAGCGCATCGTCCAGTCTTCACTTTCTTCGTCCTTGTCTTTTTTGTGCGCCACAAGTTTCACCATGTATTACCACCAACAAGCCCATTCTTACGTTCTTTCAAGCCAAAATAGAAGGCGAGACATCGCTGTCAGCTATCCACGCTTGCCGCCTTTATTTCTCGTGCGACACGCCCGGGAATTGATACAGTTTCACACGTGAATCGTGTGCCTTGGTGTTGTCTGCACTGTTGTGACAGGCCACTAAATCGCAATACTTCGGACCTCGCTTGCGCTTCCGCGGGGTCGCTTCTGCCATCGCGGAAATGCGCAGCTTCGCACAGCAAGCCTCTCGGTTCAACGTGCCGAGCTGACGGCCCCCCACTTAACCGCATCGACAGAAGAACGGGTGCGCACGTGCGCTACCGCTACCGTGAAAGGGGTTCAGTCGGCCGCGCATGCACTCCAGAGCTTTCCGACAGAGCCGCAGCGCGGCGCTATCGTCGCGCCGCAAACTTGACCTTGGGTTCCCTATATGAGCCCAGCGAATGCACCTGTCTACTCCACTCTTGAAAAAGACCGGACCCCGGTCGAAATGTTGATAATAAATGTAACTTTGTGTTTTTGTACGCGCGCCTGCACCTTATATATAGTCGAGAGTTCGACAAGAAGTATAGGCGCACGTACATAAGCAACGAAAAACACTTATGTGACGTTTCGACAGAGGAATAATTTATCGTCCGTTTGCAAGCTCGAAACTGCCTGCAGTGTGCGTGAAGCGTATACAGCGGCTTCACCTGCTGAGTGCTTCACGCCGTTTCCGTTCATTGTTGCCCAGGCAGCGTGAGCGCTTCGCAAGAAAAGACGTAGAAGATTTGCAGTTCATTTATGTTCCAGCGCTCAATTGCGTCGTCCTGGTGCACCTATTTAATTGTACATTGCAGCCTTGTAAAAAGTATCCACTGTTTAGTATAGCGTAATTGTATTTACAAATCAGCCGCCAATAAAATTATTTTGTGCCTTTTAATTTGCACTATTATACCCTGTTTTTAGAAAGCTGAACAACTAGTGACCGCACATCTATGAAATTCAGTTAAAGCCAGGCGATCATAAAGTAACTATGTCAGTAAGCCCTATGCTATCCACAATAACTTGAAAACCAATTTTTTTTTACTTTGTACACTCGCCGGTAGGAATTTTGACGATTCCAGAGAAATGCACGCGTGCACTTTGCGACTGGTGTTCTCTGTCAGTCTTGTCGAGATTATACGCGCCGATTAGAGCTTCTTAAGCTTCGTAGATCCTAGTACACTTAATTTTATTAGCAATGGCGGCAGACAGACAAGCTACTAAAAACACAAGCAACATTTTAAAGCCATAAAAATTGCTGTGATAACCGGCCCTTAACAGCACAGCCAAAGCTTGCGATGCGCGTCTTTGCACCCGTAAACCCGTTTCGCCGTCTGGCGACTGCCGCGAGCAACTCGAGAGGATCGGCGACGCGCTTGCGGCACTCGTTTGGCCACCTCTTATTCGACCACCGTGGGCTTTCGTAAGGAAACGTGGCCGCTACGTGAAACGTGACCGCTGCAAACCTTTTAACGCCATAGCGTTAGAGAGCTCGTGTCGCAGAAATTCCGGTGTCGGCACCGTTGGTTGTGAGCGAAAAATCGTCCGTGACCGAAAAATCGAGAAAGAAGCTAATAAAATAAAGAATAAAAATCTTCGGTCCCATTGCGGATCGAACCCGCGCCGTTTGCGTGGCAAGCAGGTGTCCTACCACAAAGCGACGATATTACTTTCAGCTGCTTCCGAAAAAAAAAAAACACTACATAAATGTCATGTAGTGGAAGGACTCTCCTTAACGTATTTTGTTCGACAGGTGTCACGACGAAAACGAGCTCGTTCGGCGATTTGTAGGCGCAAAGCCGAGGCCATCAAACTACGTCGAAAAAGGCCGGGATAGTGCTGCCATCGCCGCTAAAAACACACACGAACTTTCAAACAGCTCTAAAAATGGACAACTATGTCCATCTAGCGGAAAACATATCAAGCCAACGCCGGTTTTCCAAAGGAGGCGTTGATCTAAGAAACAGCAAACGCTAGATAATGTGCTGCTATCTGTGAGGCATTGTGAGACTCTTCATTGCCTCCGAGATGGCGAGCGCGCGGCGTATATCTTGGAGGCCATGCGACTCTTGCTTTAGATAAAAAACCTGTACCATTCGCGGCGCGCGCGCCTGTGTGTAACAATACACATTAATAAGTACGCACTTAGTGGTTGAAGTGCGCACTAGGGGCCGGATTTCGCTATCGCGTTCAACTCTTAAAGGCGAAGCTTAAGGGTCCCCCAATTTTTTGTCACGTTTCCTTTCGTAAGGAAACGTGAATGCCGGAAGCGTGGTCGTAAGGAAGCGTAGCTGCCTTCGGGCTTTCTTTCGCTCCAACGCGGATACAGGGGTGAGAATACAGCGCGTTCAAATATAGGGGCCTTCTGCTGATCCCTGCAAAGAAAGAGCGTGCGCGACCGTGCACGGTAGCTGAATGTGAGCAGTCCTTGCCGGACACACTCTCGGATGCTCAAGACGTTTCCTCTCGGCTTGACCGTCGGCTGCTCTGGCAAGCTTTCACCAGCGCACACAACCTATGGGGCAAAGTTATCGGCATTGGACTTCACACGGAACCTCACGGCAACGGCGAAAATGTGCCTGTAGCGACCGTATAATTGATATCGTCAGAAAAGGAGTTGATCACAAAGGGAAAAGGGCGTCCTCGTCCCGTGTTATGCTAGCGTACTGTTAATCAATGACTACTCGAATTTCGTTCGTGTTCTTGACGCTTGTGTTAATGTGTCGACTTGGTTCGATTTCAGAAAGTGAAACGTCTGGACGAGAAGACGACGCACCAGTTCTTCATGCAGCTGGCCAGTGCCTTGGCATACCTGCACAAGAACGACGTCGCCCATCGAGACCTCAAGTGCGAGAACGTCCTCCTCACCACAGTGGACGTCGTCAAGCTCACAGACTTCAGCTTCGCCCGCTATTGCAGTGCGTATAGTGCCGGTATTTCTAGAATGCGACTTGATGCGGCTGCCGAACGCAAGGACAGGGAAACAACGTACAGATGCAGTGGTATTCAGCGCAGGGCCTGGGCTATATATGAAAACGCTCTCAACGCGATGACGCATGCCATTCGTACGTGACCGGCGATGTAGTTCAATGCTGCCCACAGTCGCCTTTTTACGCTCGTTAAGCATTGGCTCCTGTTGTCCGCGACCTTCGAGTGACCTGGAGCAAATAGCCTGGGCCGTTGTCCGGTCAAGCAAACGAAAAAATCCGCACATCGTTACGAGAACGAAGCGAGAGCACTCGAGAACCAGCGTAATAAGTTTCTCGGCGCAGGTTTTACCGCCTCCTTGGAGAAATGGCGCCACGCTACTTACGGCGCACCAGCATGTGGCCTGCGTTGCGTGGTCGTTGTCGCATGCGCTAGGCAAAGCCCAAGATTTATCTCACACAGTGACAGCAAGAAATTGCGTCCATATGGAAGAGTGCAGTGTGGTGTAGTTCGGTAGGGTGGGCACGTATGGCTCGTATATTCTCCAACCAGTCTGCTTTGTCGGTGGACACCTACTCTCGACTGCGGGAGAGCCAGCTATTTCTTGCTCATGGCCTCGAAGGTAAATGCGCGCACGTGTCCTTGCCGCCGCCGCTGGCAAATCCGGCAACAAACCGCCTTCGCGGGCAGCGTCTGCCCCAGTAGCACATAGCTCAGCCGCGCGAGCGTCGCGCCCAAACTTGAGCTTAGGTTACCTATTGCCAAAATGTTTGCGATAGTCTACTATCAGCTTCGCTTAATTTATGAGCAATTTTTTTGGCGAGAGAAATACATCATATCCGTTGCGTAAATGGCGGAATATGTCCATCAATAAATTCATAATAAAAAGAAACCAATTACATCTTACAATCAACAAACTTAGTTCTTGATAACTTTTTTTTTATTTTGAAATCATAAAACGCAATATAAGTTTGAATCCGCGCCGTTCCACCACATGTTCTAGTAGAACTCGCTGTTGGTGCATAGCATCAAGGAAATATACCCAGCCGAAAACAGACGAACACAGGAAAGGGTGAAGGAGACAGGAAAGCGGCGAGACTACCAACTAGACAGGCGTTGGTAGTCTAGGCGCTTTCCTGTATCCTTCACTGCTTCCTGTGTTTGTCTGTTTTCGGCTGGGTATATTTCCTTGATCCACCACATGTAACGTACGGCTCCCTTTCCGGTATACAGCTGAACAGTTTGGCTTCATGATCGTGTGTCAGCGAAGCGCTCTGGTGAAGAACACAATGATGTCAACTTTCTTGCCCTTCAGCCTGCTCCTCCGGCTCCACTATGTACCACGCGTGCGGTGAACCAAGTTTACGCTGCAGTGAGTTTGCGGTGTTGATTTTATACTACCGACAGTACTTACTATCGATAGCGCTATCGATAGTATTTTCTACCGTCGATAGTTCGATAGTGACTCAGCTATCGATAGTATCGATAGTACCATCTATAGTTCTGCATCACTAGTGCCTACTGCAAGTGCAGTTTCCAAGTGCCCACTAAGTAATATTTCGTATTTTGTGAAGTACCACTATGCGTCCGCAAGGCAATGCGCGCACTCACGCAGCTGCACACACTGCCGATGCTGTGGCTCGCTATGGTGATCAATTATGCCTGATCGCTCTGTAATGGGTGGGCCTTTAAACCGGCCACATGGTGTGACGCCTGGTTTGATTCTACGCTCCTGTCACGCAATTTGCATGTTTTAGCACGACTCCTCTCATCAGAAGACGCCTGTAGAGGTTTCTTTTTTTTTTTAAAGAAGCTTCAAGCACGGACGTGCATGGCTCTATGGCAGAACTGCGATGCCATTTCCGTTTTATTGCGATAGCAATTATATGGACAGTCTCGGCTGGATTTTGCCGTCGCCGTCGCCGCCGTCATGCACCGTATATGTATAAGTATGTATATATATATAAAGGCCCTAAAGAAAAATAACTCAGAATAATGCTTCCGAAGCGCGGAATCGAACCAGGGACCTCTTGATCCGCAGCGAGCGGCGCTATCCACTACGCCACGAAACGCAGATCCTTTGCGTAGCTAACGGCGAGCGTTATATACACACCATTTAGCGCTGGACGGACTCAGAGACAGCAGGCGATAATAAGAGTTTCTTCATTACCAGCGAGGTGGCGCTAGGAGCCCGACGGGCGTAGAGTGCCTCGATGCGCGCGCCCCCGCTTAGAGTGGTGTCAGCTTTTGAAAGGGCAAGTGCCGCCTCCTCGGCCTTGGCGGCAGCGTGACCGCCATTTTGAATCCCCCGCCCGGTCTCTTGTGCTTGGCGCGCGTGCTGTTTTTAGGTCGGCGCTCGTTTCCCTCCAGTTTTATGCGCTCGCTACCGTCACCATGGCCGGGTGTTGCGTGCCGCAGTGCACCAATCATTCCAGAAACGCTGGGAGCTGTATCGTTTTAGAAGATACGAGGTTTCTTTGGACAGTAAAAATCAAACTTGACAAGCGGCATCCGAAGAACACATTATGCACTTGCAGCGTAAGTTTTCGGCCGGTATTTCGAATGCACATTCGAGGATAACTTCTGCCGGTGTTAACCTTGCGTAATAAATGTACACACTGATATCAGCTACATGCTTAAAATGCTTTGGTTCACGTGTGCTGCATTTTTCTTCGCAAACATTCTTTACTGCATTTGGTTGGTCCTGTATCTGCCTTTGATTTTTGGTTTCGCCATTTTTGTGATTTGAAATGTATCATGGAATATATTATGCGTGTTTGTCTGCAGATCAAATCCTTCTCTTTTTTCCTAATAATAATTATTTGTGAGAACTTACGTCCCAAGAATCCGATATGATTATGAGGGCGCCGTATACAGTGGAACGCTCCCGAAATTTCGACCATCTGTTGTTTTTTAACGTACACCTAAATCTAAGTACGCGGGCCTCTTTTATTTCACCTCCATCGAAATGGGGCCGCTGCTGCCGGGATTCGATCCCGCAACCTTCGGGTCGCCAGTCAAACACCGTAACTAAACCACGGCGGGTTCTTATTTTGTATATTCCTTTCCGTGTTTCAAGTACGCCTTCTGTGCTGGTCTGATGTCCATGTATGTATGTGTGCAGTTGAATGTTTTAAATGCGAATGCATTTCTTAGTCGGGCTATGTAAGGCATCCGGCGTTGTCCGCGCGCCTCTCCGCTCTCACTCTCTCTCCCATAGCAACAGCTGCGGGCGCGCGCGCTTATCCTCGCCCCTAGCAACCGGAGGAGGTGGTGCGGGCGGAGTAGCGGAGAGTGAGTGGAGAGGAGGAGCGCGCTCTGGCGTGTGAGGGCGCTCGCATCGTGGGAGCTCGGCGGAGCTCCCGCGTGTGTGGAGAGAGTGTAGGAGAGGGTAGGTGCAGTGCTTCGCCGCTCCTTCTCTCGCCGTTCGCTCTCACGATGACCGTCGGCGTCCCGCGTCTACGCTGACGCCGTAGACGCGGGACGCCGACGGTCAAATTTCGCGTTTGATGAGGCATTTAAGGCTTTCGCCTTAAGAAATACGTCCTCCACGGTGGTATAGTGGTGACGGAGCTCGGCTGCTGACCCGAAAGTCACGGGTTCGATCCCGGCCGCGGCGGTCGCATTTAGGTGGAGGCGAAATGCTAGAGGGCCGTGTACTGTGCGATGTCAGTGCAGGTTAAAGAACACCGGATGGTCAAAATTCGTGGAGCCCTCCACTACGGTGTGCCTCATAATCATAGCATGGTTCTGGCAAGTAAAACCCCAGATATTATTATTAATAAAAGAGACAAATAAACAACGCCCTGCATCTGCCGCACAAAGTGTAAAACAGTATTGGAAACACTCAATAAAATGTGCATGCAATTGGGCATGCGAGAAAACGTGCAGATACAGAAAAAGAAACTGCAGATACAAAAAGAAGGAAAAACGCACTGATACTGCGCGCACGCAAAGTTTTACGGCATACTACTCAACAACGTATTCATCGTTTTGATATTGGCTCAAGGTGCAACTCGAGTGCCGATACAGTAGCGGCTACAGATTGTGAGCAAGAAATGTCAGGAATAATAATGATAAAGAAGCTTTCGTTTCATTTTAGCAGGGTATTCGCACCGTACTGCCCCTCGGACCTTTATTCTGTGTACAATATGTATGATGCCACTTATAATAAACGAGTAAATTGTTTGCAAACTTAGCAAAATGAGCCACCTTAATCGCGCTTAGGTAGCTTCGCAACACCAAATTGTGTGTGTTCAGATACATATACTGCTGCTGCTGACATGTACACAAATACTTTAAACGATTATTTGTGTATATGGAATGCAGAGCTTACGAGAAAATTCAGTAACGCTTTAGACTTTGTCGTTTCCGGCGTAAGGAAGAGGATTCGTTTTCAACATAACAGTGTGAACGTCTACCGCTAGCGCAAACACATGCACAGGCCGTCAGCTTACATGAATTGCATGCTTCCTTAATAAACATTTAGGCAACAACAGCGACAAAAGCTGCCCAAGCTTCAAAAAAGAAAAGAGAAAGAGAAAGCTCACTAGCGTGCACTTATTTCCGGACGTATCCAGGCACCGCAAGCGCTTTGTGTAGCGCGTTTCGCATGCTGCCGAGCTGCGGCGGGATTCGCAATGGCGGCCGTCGTAGCAGACGACGCGCCTGTCCTCACCCTCAGCGGAGCGCGCGGGCATCAAGGCACCCTAGACGGGCGCATTTAAAAGTCGTCGGCGAGCTCGCTCGCTTCTTATATTTGCGCATGGGAGAAGCTTGCCCTTCCGCTGTCTGCTCGCGCGGTTTTCTCGTGGAGAGGGGTAGAGGAATGTTTCACGCTTTCACCGTGATGTCCGCGCTCATGTTACGGCGCGTACGAATGTCACTCGAGCTCAGGGACGCCGCCAAACGAACAAACAGAAGATGAGCGCGAACTATCAAGTGTCACAGCTCGACACTTGAAGCACGCTAGTTTCCTTCGCTGCTTCGGCCGCCTTTGCAACAAAAGCGCTGTTCAAACTGAGAGTATCCATTGGCGAGCCTCACTTCGTATAGCATTAGTTCCTTGCTATCGCATTCATTGCTTCGCCCTTGCGGCGAAACTGTGACTTTTTTTTATTATTTGCACCAATCAGGATCTTTCGCTCACGGACAACCACGATTTGTCGCTGAGAACCAACGACGCCGACGTCGACAGAGGAATTTCTACGACACTTGCTCTTTAAAGGTATCGCGTTAAAATGAGGCCTTTTGCGGATGACCGCGTCATTTCGTGCACCTGCTAAACAGTCGACGATGAGAGAAAAGTTAACAATCGTTTAGAAAACGTGAGTACTTCGGTCAAAAACCAGGGAATGCAAATTAACACAAACAGAACCATTTCTATCACCGTACCTCGTTAAAAGAATCCTTACACTTTACATACAAATTAATGAGCGCTTGTGTAAAACGAGTTGACACAGTAATGCATCTTGGTATTCCGATAGAAAATCACTGAAATGGGGCCCATATGTCAATAACATTGGCATAAAAGCGTTTCAGCAACTCGGAATTACGAAGGAAACTAGCGACAGCTTCCCTCTCGGCGAAATTAATTGCTTATTAGAGTATCGTTATGTATCACAATGCGCGAGTATAGCATGGTACCCGCATAAAGAATATTTAAACATAGCAACGAGCACTATAGAAGCTTACTCTGTCGGCGCTCTTTGGTGTGAACATACAGGACTGGGATACACCTCCCATATACAATCTCTGTAAAGAGCATAGAGACATAGTGCATGTGAAGGATTGTAACGGTTGCGAGCCTTTGTTTCGCGAGACCTGCATTCTAGGCAGGGGAAAATCAGCGATTGAATGCGAACTGCTTCAGGCGTACCATATCAGAAAGACTGGACACGATTGTATTAGCGAACCTTCTGTGCATATCACAGAAAAAGAGTCGCTGTTTCTTTCGGGGTGTGGCTGATTAGCGGGTGGACGATACGCTTCACGTTGTAGCGTGAGCGGGATGAGGTGTATAAATATACGTGGATGCGGCAATAAACTGATTGCAAGTCCGGCGATGGTGTGTACTTGAATGTGCCTTCTTCTATCGTCCTTGTTCCTTGAGTTTCGCTGGTTTCCTCGCACCTAAATATAACTTACATTATGCATTATACAGGATGTGGAAGTAGTTAACAAGATCCGATGCAGTGACCATAGAATGGTAAGATCTAGAATTCAACTAGACGTGAGGAAGGAACGGCAGAAACTGATACGCAAGAAGCCGATTAATGAACTAGCTCTGCGAGGGAAAGTACAGGAATTCAGAGTTTCACTTCAGAATAGGTACGCGGCTTTAACCGAGGAAACCGACCTTAGCGTTGACGCAATGAATGATAATCTGACTAGTATCATTAAGGGGTGTGCAGTGGAAGTCGGGGGTACAGTCGTTAGACAGGACACTGGTAAGCTATCCCAAGAGACGAAAAACCTCATTAAGAAACGTCAAGCTATGAAAGCCTCAAATGCAACAGACAAAGTAGAGCTGGCGGAGCTTTCGAAGTTGATCAATAGGCGTAAAGTAGCCGACATAAGAAAGTATAATATGGAGAGAATTGAGCATGCTCTAAAGAACGGAAGAAGCCTCAAAGCTATGAAGACAAAACTGTGCATAGGCAAAAATCAGATGTATGCGTTAAGGGACAAGGATGGCAAGGTCACAACCAATATGGATAGAATAGTTGAGATAGCGGAAGAGTTCTACAGAGATCTGTACAGCAGCCGAGACAGTCAGGATGATAACGTAAGAAGCAGTAATATCCCAGAGGAATCTGACATCCCACCAGTATTAACAGGAGAAGTAAAGAAAGCCCTAAAGGGAATGCAAAGAGGCAAAGCCGCTGGTGAGGATCAGGTAACATCAGACCTGTTGAAAGACGGTGGAGAGATTATGTTAGAGAACCTGGCCACCCTGTATACGAAGTGTCTCTCGACAGGGAGGATACCAGAATCTTGGAAGAATGCCAACATCATCTTGATCCATAAGAAAGGGGACGTCAAGGACCTGAAAAATTACAGGCCCATCAGCTTACTGTCCGTTGTCTACAAGCTATTCACAAAAGTAATTGCTAACAGAATTAATACGACATTAGAGTTTAATCAACCAAGGGACCAGGCAGGATTTCGTACAGGCTCCTCAACAATAGACCATATTCATACTATCAATCAGGTGATAGAGAAATGCGCGGAATACAACCAACCCCTATACATAGCCTTCATAGATTACGAGAAGGCATTTGATTCGGTGGAGACATCAGCAGTCATGCAAGCACTGCGGAATCAGGGCATCGACGAAGCCTATATAAACATAATGGAAGAAATCTACAGCGCATCCACAGCCACTATAGTCCTTCATAAAGAAAGCGACAGAATCCCAATAAAGAAGGGCGTACGACAGGGAGACACGATCTCTCCAATGCTATTCACCGCGTGTTTACAGGAGGTTTTCAGGGCCCTAGATTGGGAAGAATTAGGGATAAGAGTTAATGGAGAGTATCTCAGTAACCTGCGCTTCGCTGATGACATTGCATTGATGAGTAACGCGGGAGACGAATTACAGCTCATGATTACTGAACTGGATACGGAAAGTAGAAGATTAGGTCTGAAAATTAATATGCATAAAACTAAAGTAATGTGGAACAATCTTGGCAGAGAACAGCGCTTCGCGATAGGTGGCGAGACGCTGGAAGTTGTAAAGGAGTACGTCTACTTAGGACAGGTAGTAACCGCGGAGCTGAACCATGAAAGTGAAATAACTAGAAGAATAAGGATGGGATGGGGCTCATTCGGCAAGCATTATCAAATCATGAATGGTAGTCTACCACTATCTCTCAAGAGGAAGGTATATAACAGCTGCATCTTACCGGTACTTACCTACGGAGCAGAAACCTGGAGACTTACAAAGAGGGTTCAACTTAAATTGAGGACGACGCAGCGAGCGATGGAAAGGAAAATGATAGGTGTAACCTTAAGAGACAGGAAGAGAGCAGAGTGGGTCAGGGAACAAACGGGGGTTAAGGATATCATAGTTGAAATTAAGAAGAAGAAATGGATATGGGCCGGCCACGTAGCACGTCGACAGGATAACCGGTGGTCATTAAGGGTAACTGACTGGATTCCAAGAGAGGGCAAACGCGTGAGGGGAAGACAGAAAATTAGGTGGGTAGATGAGATTAAGAAGTTTGCAGGTATAACGTGGCAACAGAAAGCACAGGACCGGGTTGATTGGCGGAACATGGGAGAGGCCTTTGCCCTGCAGTGGGCGTAGACAGGCTGATGATGATGATGAAATATAACTACGCGTTCTAAGGCAACCCGATCCCGCTTCAAACAGTAAAGCCGTTTTTTTCGATCGCTTCCATCCAGTAAATCCTCGCGGCCTCTCTAACTTTTGGTTTAACGCTCTTTGTTGACATATTGCTTACACTACCAGCCGTATATTTACTAGTGAGCCTCCTAGTTCTTTTTCTCCAGTGTGTCCACGCTTTTCCTATACAAATAACGGTATACCTTCTCTGCCCATCCACTCTCCTTCATATTCCTTAGCCTTTCTTCGAACCTTATTTTGCTCTGAGCTTCCCTCGCCTCAAAACCTGCCCATCCCATTTCGCCCTTTACAGCCTCATTTGTCGTCTTCCCGTGAGCGTCCTACGCGAGGCGTCCCACCGTCCTTTGATTTACATCCATTCCTGATTGCACCTCTGACGTCATATACACCACCGAGTTCTTAAATGTAAGCCCCGCAACTATTACAGCTTTCCACAGACCTCGAAGCACCTTGAAGCGTGGCAGAAGCGTGGGATTGCGCCAGGTGTGACACAATCTGAATTGCGCATCGAGTGGTTGGTTTAAAAGCCCACCCATTATTAAGTGCTCAGGCATCATCATCATCATCATCATCATCATCATCATCAGCCTCAGTATGAAGTTAGGAACAAAGTGTGCATCTGCATAGATGCGCGTATCGCCTTGCAGACGCGTAGTGGGTACTTAGCTAATGCACAAAATGATGGAATATGACGTAATGGGCACTTCGCCACTGTACTTGCAGTAGTGATTCCAGGATAGCTTGAAACGGCCAATGTAATGCGCACAGACGCCCTCGCGGCACGCTGCAAGTATCCACCGAGAAGCAAAACCTTGCTGGCCAATGACAAGGCGATGCAAACAGGGCCCGACTACGCGATCGCGTTATACTGTTCAAGTCGAAGCTCAAGCGTCCTCTAAATTCTTTTTTTTTTTAAATATCGTCGCGAGCAAGACAAGTTCACACACAAAAGTTGTCGACTTGCGTGAACCTCGGTCAAGGCAAGGCGAGCAAACGCCCAAGTGTTGTGCAGCCGACGAGCACACCAAGCGCAAGGAGCTGAGCGAGACGTTCTGCGGCAGTGAAGCGTATGCTGCGCCGGAGATTCTGCAAGGCATTTGCTATCTGCCCAAGCTGGCTGACGTGTGGTCACTGGGCGTTATCCTCTACGTCATGGTGACGGGCCTGCTGCCGTACGAGAGCAATGGCCTACTCCGGCAGGTGCGCCTCCAGATGACCCGCACGGTGCGCTTCCCAAAGGTGAGAGCCTGGTGCGTAAAATGGGGCAGACGATGCGAACGAATGCTTTGTCCTGCTAGCCTAACTGATAGCACTCGCAGAAGTAAGTTTGCCGAGTTCGATAGCATAATTTGTGTTACGGGGCTCGGTTGTCGAATAGATGCTGTGTAGCTAATATTCTGTAAATGAGGCAGCGACTGATTTTAAGAATGTCCATCTATCGGAAATTTTTCATTAAGTTCTAACTGCGTCATGCTAGGATATTTATTTTTGCATTTGTTTTTGAACTAGGAGCACCTGTTGTGCGCTTCGTCTCTCTTCGTTTACCGTCAATTTCTTCTGCATTCAACTTTTGCTGGTCCAAAATGCGCGGAGAGATGCCGCGCATCACTCCAAAAGGTTTGAGCTAGTTGGTGCTCCGTTATGCGTGACGATTATAGTGGGAAGAATGAGGACAAGGCCCTCGTACTTGTCGCTGGTAGTAACCGCGAAACAACGTGGTCACAGTGTGCGCAACCACGAATTCCCGTAATATCGATGTCTTCGAAGCGAACAAGATTTTGACCGTGCTGTAGTGGCACAATGGCGACAAACACGATATGAAAACTCACACGGTCCCTTATGCATTCGCGTGAGACGACTCGAAGGCGAACGCGATCGACTCAGTCGATCGAGTGATCCATTATCGTCGCACCCGTTGCTCTGTACGTCCTCCAAATTGTCTCACAAAGTAGCCCTATCAACTGTTTGGCTTACTGCCTGTGGCATTCCACCTCTCAGGCTGCGGTAGAATTGCAGAAGCTGGGCCAATTAATAATGACTCGTGGATTAGAGCACAAAATAGAAGACTACACAAACAGGCGCTGACGATCAACCAAAACGTTATTCCGAAGAACAAGCCAATATAAAGGACAAGTCAAGGTACCATACATAGATAGCATTATTGTTCGTTGGAATAAAACGTGAGTTGCAAGCTCCTGCTTGTGTTTTCTTCTCTTTTGGGCTCTCGTTCGTTTTTCTTAAACGCTAAAGTGTTTTATGCTGGGGCCAACCAAGACTTCACTGACGTATTTCCATCACGGATACGCCAGTAAAATACAGAACACTAACACAAAAATCAGAAGAAAACGTTTCGTTGATTTTGATGTTATGGAAGTCGAACTCACGACCTCTCGAACCGCGGGTCGTAGAAGCCGAGCGCTTAAACCATTCCGCCATCGACGCTCATGCATTACGCTCCACAAACGCGCCTTATGTCTCTCTCACACCTGCCTTTCACAGTGGCGTTGCTTCGCGGGGGGGGGGGGGGGGGGGGGGGGGGGGAGGGGGGGGGGAGGGGGGGGGGGGGAGGGGGGGGGGGGAGGGGGTGTCGCCGTCTGAGATCGCTGAAGTCAAGTACTGCCTCATAACCGTGGGCTCCGAGATCAGCTCCGGCGACGCGCTGTTTCATCCCCGCTCGCCGTAGAGATTCATACTGTAACCTGCCGTAAAATGCCGAGCAAACGCCCCCCCCCCCCTACGGTGAAGGATAATCCGACCAGATTTCAGAGGGGGGGCACTTGCTTGGTCCCGGACCGAAATTCAAGATGGCGGCGGGAGAGCCGCTAAAAATAAAAAAAATGCCCATCCATGTTTCTAATGAAATGCACCGGAGAGCCTGGCGTGCAGCGCACCATCCTCCGAACCATCTAGGGCATTAGATGTGCCACACCATGTGAACGATGACCAATATACGACCGGCCACATGTCAACGGAATTTCATAAATAAGATTATATACGCATTCAGTGTACTCACTCTTGGTACTTTTCGCACAAGCCATGCTCGTCTTGAAAAAAAAAAGTCACAGTTTCGCCGCAAGGGCGAAGCAGTGAATGCGATAGCAAGAAAAGAGGCCCGTGATGGACGCGCTGCTACGCTGCATAAACATCTGCCCCCCGGCAGCAACTATACTCGCGGACAACTTTTCTTGGCAATGAAGCGAAGGCTACAGAGCCACAATGCACGTATCCTACCGCTAATGAATGTAGTCCCACAATTGCGCCCGTATTTTCTGCGTGAGATATATAAAATACTCCTCCATTTTCTACATGTAGCTTTTTGAGACGGAACTCAGCGCTCACAAGAGAGGTATTTGTATTTCTTTTACTTTATACCTTGTCACTTTGCGTTTTTGCGTGCGTGAAAGAAAATACAACGCTAGCCAACACTTTCCACGGCGTTACGAGACGCGCGCCAAACCGGATTACTTCGAGTAGCAGTACATGTGCAGACGCTCCGCCCCGTAGCTTTCCCTTCATTGCCAAGAAAAGACAGCGGAAGGGCAAGGTTCTCGCTGCGCAAATATTCCAAGAAGCGAGCGAGCTGGCCGACGACTTTTAAATGCGCCCGTTTAGGGAGCCTTCATGTGCGCGCCTCCGCGCCTCCGTCGGAGTCACGGAGGCGCGCACAAGAAGGCTCCCTACACCCGTTGCGCTCCTCGCGCCATCTCGCAGGTAATGAAGAAACGCTTATAAACGCCTGCCGTCTCTGAGTCCTGCCAGCGGTAAAGGGTGTGTATATAACGCTCGCCGTTAGCTACCTGAAGGATCTGCTCTTTGTGGCGTAATGGCTAGCGCCACGCGCTGCGGAGCGAGAGGTTGCTGGTTGGATTGCGCGCTTCGGAAGCATTGTAACGCGATAGCGTTAGAGAGCTCGTGTCGCAGAAATTCCGCCGTCGGCGTCGGTGTCGGCACCGTTGGTTGCGAGCGAAAAATCGTCCGTGACCGAAAAATCGAGAAACAAGCAAATAAAATAAAACTTTCGGTCCCATTGAGGATCGAACCCGGGCTGTCCGCGTGGCAAGCAGGTGTCCTACCACAAAGCCACGACGTTACTTGCAGCTGCTTCGAAAAAAACACTACATAAATGCCATGTAGTGGAACGAGTCTCCTAACGCATTTTGTTCGGCAGGTGTCACGACGAAAACGAGCCCATTCGGCGATTTGTAGGCGCATTTGGGAGGCCATCAAACTACGTCGAAAAAGGCCGGGATGTGCAGCCATCGCCGCTAATAACACACACAAACTTTCAAACAAAAATGGACAACTATGTCCATCTAGCGGAAAACATATCAAGCCAACGCCGGCTTGCGGAGGCGTTGATGAAGCAAACAGCAAACTCTAGATAATGTGCTGCTATCTATGAGGCATTGTGAGACTCTTCATGGCCTCCGAGATGGAAAGCGCGCGGCGTGTACCTTGGAGGCCATGCGACTCTTGCTTTAGATCAAAAACCTGTACCATTCGCGCGCGCGCGCGCGTGTGTGTGTAACAATACACATTAATAAATATGCACTTAGTGGTTGAAGTGCGCACTAGGGGCCGGATTTCGCTATCGCGTTCAACTCTGAAAGGCAAAGCTTTTCTGAATTATTTTTCTTTGGGACTTTTATATAAATATACGTACTTATACATATACGGTGCATGACGGCGGCGACGGGGACGGCAAAAACCAGCCGAGACTGTCCATATAATCGCAATAAAATTGGCCGCAGGGGAGGAGGGGTTGCTTGCTCGGTCATTGGCACTTATTTCAGATCTCTCGAAAAAGGGAGGGGGGCGCTTGCTCGGGCGGGGGCGCTTACTCGGCATTTCACGGTAGAGGGGAATTTGGCGCTGCGATAGTTGAACCACCATGGGAATGGTGGGAAGTACAGGCTTTCGATTGGATTGTGTGAGCTAGAGAACTGTCTGCGAGTCTTCTTTTACAGTTTCAGTGTGGTTCCGCGCGCAGCAGCTGTATCCTGCCGTAATACCTACGGCATTGCCTGGCCTGGGTGCGTGTTGTGGTGCGCGTAAAGCACTGCAGTGGTGTCTTTGTTGTTGAACGTGGCTGGAGTGAGCTAGGTCTCCTGGTTTGCGACGACGTTGCGGCGACGTTGCGGCTTTGCAGGTTGCATTTGATAGTTTTAGCAAAGCGCCGTTCACTCACCGGTCCGGACTGACGTAGCGCCCCGAAATATATGCAGGGAACTGCATAGATTTCGCTTTTTTATAGATATAATCGCGTCTTGCCAAGACACGGTCAGCTCGGCTATAAGACGACGACGAAGCGAAGTGGACGCACTGCCACGCTGCGCCGAATCACCCAGCGTGAGTGCGAGCCACGGATACAAAGATTGAGGATCTACCCTGCTTTACGGTGAATCGGCTTTGCAGCGGAGCGAGCGATGCGTTGTACGTACCGCTGCTTCAAACCTTCAAACAAACTAATTTGCTGGTAATCACTCGCATCCAATAAAGTACGAACTCTAGTGAAGAAAAGTGGCTTCAGCCACTCTTCTTCACTACAGTTGGCACTACAGTAGGTAGGATCGCGGCCGCGAACTTGTCCACGTTTCTCGCACCAAGCCGTACTACGACACAATAGTTGTGTCCTCACCATATAGGCCGCCAGCATGGCGCCTTTTTCTGCGGAGGGCGATTGTAGTGAAGAAGAGTGGCTTCAGTGGCATCGCCACCGGCATGAGCTCGTTGTTGCTGCGCTTGGCCGAACGCTGCTGACCGTTGCTTCTTCTTCCCGCATTCTCTGCTAATAAACCTCTTAACTCTACCCATAGTTCTTAATTATTCTTATGAGCGATTTGATGCGAGCTAGTTGGTACAAATCCATAGTGAGAAAACAGCGCGACGTAGATACAGACTAGGAAGTACATAGGACCAGCGCTGACTGCCAACTGAATTGTTTATTGAAAATACGCTCAAATATACAACGAACAGATAAATCGGGGAATAAACAATAAACAGTTCAGTTGGCAGTCAGCGCTGGTCCTGTGTACTTCCTAGTCTGTGTCTACGTCGCGCTGTTTTTTCACTATGTCTTAATTATTCATCCCCCCTTCCGCTTCCACGGGGCCACTTCTAGGGCCGCAGTGCTCCGGGCCGGAGGAGGAACGCGTGCGCGCACATGCCCGTGCCGCCGGTGCTGCCAAATCCGGCGACAAACCGCCTTCGCCGGGAGTGTCTATTCCCAGCAACGCATAGATTGGCCGCGCGATCGTCGCGCGCCCGAACTTGAACTTGGGTTCCCTATAATTCGCGCACTTAGCTTAAGGTGTACGTTTAGGTCGACAAATCTCAAAGCTAGTTGTGTCGGCTCTGGCGGAATTGGCAGCATGTAAAGAAACAACGTTCAGCTGGCACTAACGAAGGTCACTTTGCTTTGAAACTATCAACCCGGCACGCGTGGCATTGACGGCCCGCCTGTTGGCTGGGCATGCGCAGATGATTTTTCGTGCGTTCTTTCTTTTCCGCCGTTGTGCGCCTTTGCACTGCTTAGTCGGCGTTCGTGGCGTCTTGACTTGTGTCTTGTGTCCGTCTTTGCACGCCCAGTCTAATAAATGAATACTTGCCAACTCGTTCCGTTATTCTAAGCTTTGACGGTGTGTGGTGCAATGATGACGTCACATGATGCCGTCACGCTGTGACGTCATCGCTCGCTCGAAGGAGGCAATGTGGGTTTTCAGGATGAGCCTTCGCGAGACCTTGCGAGAACCGCAAGTCTCGCGAACGGGAGCCACTTGAAGAGACACTAAAAGGAAACAATGAATCGGCCTAGATGGATCAATTGTGCTCTGAGAACACTGATGTCGTTAATTTAGCTGTCGTATGTTTATTCATATAGGAGAAAATGATGTTCAAAGTTCTACTTTTAAATTTCGCGCCGAAATCTCCCCGCGTGACGTCACGGATTTCAAAGTGTATTTATCGCATTTTGGCGCCATTGGCTCAACAAAATTACCCCAAACTTGGTATGTTATTTTATGGCCCCCTCAGAGGAAAATGTACTTCGTTTTTACCGATCAGGAACTACGTAGTCCCTACTCCCTAGTAGGCGCCGACAAGACATGTGACGTCACGGCGAATGGTGCGGAAACTTCAAGGTGGCGTCGCCATCCACATTTTGTTTTTGCGCCTTTTCTTGCTTACTAAGCGTCTTCTCGCAGCAAGTGTGGTGTTTTTGGTATCGTGAAAGAGTACATTACTAATATGAGACAAATCGTTTTGCTCTTTAGTGTCCCTTTAAGGCCTAAATAATCCATGGCGCACTCTTTTCCTGGAATATTGGCTTACGCTTGAAGAGTGTACTGTGGTTTGCGAAATTACACACAATGACGCAGGTGCTGCCTCTGAGCCAAGAACTGAAGAATCTGATCCGGGGAATGTTGGAGCCTGTGGTGACACTGCGTGCATCGATGGGACGCGTCATACGCCACCCCTGGATCAAGAGATATCCAAGCCCATTCAAGGAGTGAGTACGCAGCATGCAGTGCCAATATATCCCAACTTCGATACCGGAGCTGTTGAACTCACCTTCTCAACAGTGAACGAATATTTAGCGAAGAAAGGAGGGACACAACACGTGCGTTAAATATCTTTTATCGCATGTTACCAACAAGGACGAATTTCTACCGATAACTATGAACTATTTACCTTGAGAAGGCTTGGTCCACCAGTCGAAACGTTGGTATATGCTGCGCAATATCAACGAAATATATACATATATACATATATACATATATACATGCTTATATGAAAACGTCATACACTTCTAAAAAAACTGTTTATTCTTCGTCAACGTTACCATCGGAGGCCAATCTTTATTCAGACAAAATTTAAGAAGTAATGTTGTCATATACATATACATATATATATATATATATATATATATATATATATATATATATATATATATATATATATATATATATATATATATATAATGTGATATATTATTGGTTCAATGGGCCAGTTCTTTTCGAGTAATGGGTATAACACAACGGAGTCGTTGTCAACAGTGATATAATTATTTATTTCCCAACAGTTTCGGGCAGGGTCCTCCCTACAGACAGGCCGTTTGTGCAACAATAAATGCGCAGTTGGAAACAATGTTAACATTGAGCAACTAAACTACTCTGCATCCGTAGAACATCTATTCGTTAGAGATTAACGTCACTTCTCCCTACCCTGCTTTCTTAAACACTTACTATGACGAACGTTGCCTTTGAAGTATATGCATGCGCGGTCGCCCTTGCTGCGGGTATTTCAAAAGCGCTACTCGAAATAAAAATTCCAAAAAGCCAAGCACGCGCGAGCGATGCCGTAAAAAGCTTCATGCAAATGAGTAAGTAGCGAGCAAGAAAATAAAAAGAAGACCTCACATATGGGAGTCGGAAGTTTTGTGATGACGGGCCGAGGAGCTTTTTGGCATCGTCAGGGGGGGTTCGGGGAGGATCTGGTTCCCCTGTAGACGGCACCTATTTTGCTCACTGCCATGTTTTGCACCATCTATTACGGGCAAGTGTATTATCGAAACTGTACTGCCTTTGCATCGAGCCCATTCGAATGAGGTGCATGCCGCGCCTTTGCTCTGCGGACCGTGAACACTCGATGCTCTTAGCGCAGGATTAATCGCAAGATCTACGCATACGAAGCATCGCAACACAAGGCCCGCCTTGAAGAACAGCCATTGTCGTCCAGTACAGCACAGCGAGTTCACGGTGAGTCTCTTCGGTGGAGCCCATTTAATGAACGCGTGCACGACACACCACTCTTCGGCGTTTCCTTCTGAAGCTTTAATCTGATTGCTCGCTGAAGGCTAGCAGTATATTACTTGTGACCCTCCGAAACACGAAAACAAGGGTGGCATATAGCTAGCGCCTCCCCCCCCTCCCCCCCCCCCCCAAAAAAAAAGTTGTTGATTAAGCAGAACTGATTTCACAGCTTCACGTCCATGAATGTCCCCTATTTGCAGAATTCCTGAACGCGAACGAGTTCATGATGTATGAGATGCTTGGAAATTCGTTACGTTGACCTAACGGGTCAATTAGGTGACGTAAATTTTATCGGTTTGGCAGAAATGTGTTGCGAAAGACGGTAAGGAATGAGCAGAGATAGAAACGCAGACGCAAAACTTAACTGCGCAGGAATTATAGCGCCACTCGTGAACCAAGCACTCGTGCGGGACTCGCCGAACTGTTTGGGCAGTGCACTTCTTATTTGTGCTCCCTAACGGAAAGCAATGTACGCTTCCACTGCTATTCAAATGCTAAGCCTAAACGAGTTTCGTCCTTCTTGTGTCTGTATAGCAGTGCGCATTAATTGAATTCTCTTCTGCGGCTACGCTTGCGACAGTGCACAGGTGGCAACCGCCCGGCTTACGCATAGGATTAATGCAACTGTCTGTCCTACCTAACAGCAGCCGCAGGCCAAGGGCCCGTAGACGACACACGGGGTCGGGAGCACGTCTCTTTCGCCTTCTCATTCTTTCTCTGCACAGAAGCGCACATTGTGGCCGCCGTTCAAGTTGAACAACCGCATGCGCATCCTACTTTATTTAACCGGTGCCATACGGAATGCAAATATCGAATAGCCACGACTCTTCCTGCTTTCGGCAATCATGTTCGCGCTTGGTGAAATGATGGACATTTTTTTTAAGCTTTGAAGCATTCGGTGATAGCGGTACTGCAACGCAAGTAAAATTTTCTTATAGTACACGCGTAATTTTCGGTCTAAGGCTCGTTTTGTGTACCACACGACTATGAATGAGACTGAACTTGCGTTTCTCCCAACGCTATATCGATTAGGTGAAAAAATTAGCAGCGGCTTTGAACATAAATGGAAGTACTGCGAGCGCACATGCTGAAACCTCCAGGAAATAACCCCCCCCCTTAAAAGGGCGGTTACACCTCGAGATAACAAAGTCGGTAAAATCGGCAATTAACTTCGCTCTACACTGCAAACGGGTTTGAGCCCTTTAGGGAGTTTCGGGCTCGACGCATAACGTGCATCTAAAAGGTACTACGCAAAACCCCCTTCAAAAGGAGGTTCCGTGCATCTAAAAGGTACTACGCAAAACCCCCTTCAAAAGGAGGTTCAAAAGGAGGTTTTATTTACATCCTGTAAGGGAGTGATTAGACGGAACTAAGGAGGTAAATTTGTGTTTTTATTGAACTCATTTTGAGGGCTTGAACGGAGCGCATTGGAAGTTTTTCTGGTTCTTTTGAGAGCTTTTAAAGCCTCCTTTTGGAGGTAAAGTTGGTGTTTTTATGTAAGCCATTTTGGGGGCTTGAACAGAGCGCATTGAGAGTTTTTCTGCTTCTTTTGAGAGCTGTTAAAGCCTCCTTTTATACGAGGCCCTAGAGCGGTCGCGAAATGAAAAAAGAAAGTATATTTTAGGCAGTATATTACCGGCCAATTTCCGCTACTATTCATCACTAGGACATAATAGAAAATGGACATCAAAGTATTTATGCACAACCATGACATTTGAATACAAGTACGCACGACACAGGAATCGAACTCGCGACCACACGCACTCAAAGCAAGCACTATAACCATTACACCACAGCGCCACCACTTGCAAGCATGCTTTTTTCGTGGGCTTATATATGTACCAATGTATGTACAAAGCGGCTGGTAACCCGTCGGCACAACTTCGAACTTCTGTTCTTGTACCATCGGCGTGTGTTTGCTCTTGCGGAAGGTCAATACATAATTTGCGGGGCGTCATGCAGGCGGAGCCGATCGACGTAAACACCCTCGGCTCCGAATTCTCCGGTTCACCGTGTCGTGCCGCTAGAAAAATTATAAACGTGTGCCCTCTTCGCTCGCGCTAAATTCGTGAATACCAGCGTGACAAAGGTATCTTCAGATGAGCGAACGTATGTGCATTCCATGAGCGTATGCTGTGGAGCAATTTTCGTTATTTCTGCAGCCGCGAACTGCGCGCGTCCAGATGCGGCAGCGTGTTATGAGCTGTTCGAAGACCGCCTGCGTTCTCATATGAAAGTTACACACGCAGAGGCCCGACTTAGAAGAACATTGTAACGCGCCTACATTAAGTGCATTTGATGCGCGCGTACTGCCGCGAGCTGCACGCAGGGGCAGCAGCGCGCTCTGAGCAGCTGAACAAAAAGCTGTTTCCGCAATTGGCGCTTATTCGCAATGCACCCTTTAGCGCGGACCGCCTGCGTTCGCATATGAAAATTACACACGCAGAAAATTCCAGAGTTACAAGGACATTGTAACGCGCCTACATAAACTGCGTTGAATGCACGCGTACAGCCGCGAGCAGCGCCTTCTGAGCAGCTGAACGCTTATTTCCGCAATTAGCGCTTATTCGCAATGCACGCTTTAGCACGGCATTCAGTGATTCTCTATAGCACATATTCAGTATTTGTTTGCTTTCATACTCGGATACTACCTACATTCCTTACTAATTAGCTTTTATTGGTAAGCATCACGCCACCGCGTTAAAGCGAATGCCTAACGCGTGCCCCAAGGTCAAGGTCAACCTCCCCAGTTTACCAGTGACAGGTCTCCCACAAAACAAAAAAGTTAATGTACTTGCACTTCTCTCTTGTGAACGTCCATGTGTACTTGGCCCTCCCCTCAGACAGATGATGCAGTACCCATTAAAAAAAAGCATTACCCTCTTCCTCAATGGAACAGCTGTTCTTGAGAAAATATGGTTCTGTTGAATGACTTCACCACAGCAGCAGAGAGGATGGCTTGTTTGCAATTCAGAATTTCACAATCGTAACACAGAAACACGAGGACTGTAGCAAATATGCAGAAAACTGGAAAAACTATCATATATGCACTCCCTCGTCCACCTGCACACTACGTTAAACTTTATTTATACAACAGCAACGTTCAATTATGCTACTATTGATAAAAGATCACCCAATCTACGTTAGAACACAGTGATGACTTTGTCTTTCTGTTGCCTATCTTCTACAATGTGTCATAATCGGTGAATCATCTGCTCAATGTGTTTGGTAATAAAACACAAGCAGTTACATTGAGCAGGCAGTGTTTCAGCAATTTGTTTTGCAAGCACAAATTCATTTCTTCAATTTGCATGCACGACAAGTAGTCATACTTCAATTGATACAAGAACCAGTGGTTGCAACATTTTATTGGAATCAAAACAGCAGCAGTTCTCGTGTCAATGTAAGGATATAGGTATATATTTCCATCGTCGTGCACAGAACCTACTCCCAAAACTGAACACGTGGAACAACATATACAGTACAGCCTAAGCACTATACATAATTCACAGCAGTAAAGCAATACGAAAGTAGGGTGTAAAATCTCATCATGATGCGCACTAACGTGTGCACTTCACCGTGCCAGTATGTAAGTATAATCCAAAAAAATAAGCTACCCAAGGAACTTGGTGTCAGCCTACACACGAAGGCAACTAATTAGTACAATAAGGCTAGCATCACTTTTGGGAAATATGAAACCGTGTAGACAGGCAGTTGTACAGTTTTTTATTGCATTAGTTAGCCCTATGGCATCAAAACATGTCGCAGATGATTTTGGAGTTGAGCTTCCTACAAAAAAGCCCAAAATAGACCTGTGGTCTTGACTGTAGGTCCACTTACCAAGGTGCATAAAAGCATTCAGCAATGCCCACAAAATTACAAGGTTGCCTTCATATGTTGCTGTACATATTTACTCACAGATACCTGGAAGCCATCGTAAATTTCTGGAAGTGTGCTTGGGAACTTGTCGGCATAATCACATGACTGCAATGTACCAATACTTCTAATATGCATAACAAGTACAGCCATGCTTCTATGTTTTTATGCCAGCTAGTGCCATCTGTAACTCAAAAGTTCATCCTTAATTCCTCACTTGATGGCTTACGCATAATTACCACATTGAAAATAATCCAAGCACCATGGCTGCAACGTCAACTTGCAATTAGGCAATCACAGGCACTAAATACAAAAATTCCTGTAAATAGTGACTGGTCGCTTTGCACACTGGATCCTAGGACTTGATATGCCATGAGGATGAATAAAAATTGACTACACATATATAGAGACTGTGAAACAGTCAGGAGTTCAGTTCATAGGTAAGGAAAACATGAAAACAAAATCAGAACACATAGCAACGAAGGGGACGGAACGACACACTACTGACAACTGAAGTTGAACATGTGCTTCGCTTTTTTAGTCATGCGTGTTTATATCTTTCTGTGGTTTTGATTACACTTCAGTTACTAGTAGCGTACTGTCCTGTCTGCCCCCTTCATTCCTCTATGGATGTTTGATTGTTTAGTGTTGTAATTTTTTCGTACTGTGTGTTTACATCTTTCTGTGGTTTCGATTAAACTTCAGTTGCTAGTAGCGCGTCATCCTGTCCCCTTCATTTCTCTGTGCTGTGATTTTTTTTGCACCCCCCTCTTTAACTATGAATATACACCAACTCGCCCAACTGCCCCTGTTAAGACTTATGTTTGCTGAATAACACTGGGTCCACTCAGCGTCTTTTTAAACAATGCGAAATTTTCAAATGCACACGATATCAGAAAGGTTGCACGCAGTATTACGCATAACACTCTGCATCAATACCAGTGTTGGCCTAAATGTGGTAAGATGTACGAGCTGTTCGACATAGTGTAAAGTGAGGCACATCAGGGTGTTCCCACAATCATAAGTGTCGGCAGGGGTTTGCACAAAGGGCACCTGCTGCCATCAAGACACACCAGCACTTGACCCCACCCAAGCTACACCAATGCTCTCCTGCTCACCAGGCCGACACGTTACGCCGCCTTGCACCCCCAAGACAAAATCCTGCCGACACTCATGGCCACAATACACTTGACTTGAACACAGACTGGTGGGCAAGCAACACTTGCTGCTTTGCCAGAAATGTATTCCTGAAAATTACACAAAAAAGAAGTCCACTAAGATTTCTGTATACATAAAAATGAATGTCTTACCGAAGATTCGCACTTGACTATCCTTATTGCAGACATTTTGTCAAAACACGAAATGAATACAAAATTGAGATGCTGC
This sequence comes from Rhipicephalus sanguineus, assembly GCF_013339695.2. Taxonomy (NCBI): domain Eukaryota; kingdom Metazoa; phylum Arthropoda; class Arachnida; order Ixodida; family Ixodidae; genus Rhipicephalus; species Rhipicephalus sanguineus. Next base: position 179,695,069 of record NC_051179.1, read on the forward strand.
TCAGTACTTCCTTGTGAGCGTTTCACTTCGTGTGCACAGGGCGAAAAACAAACGGATGTAAAAAAAATGCGAAACACCACCAGAAGTGTACTCTTGCCATGTTTACCATTATGTGGGTAGTTTTTGATGTTAGTAAAGTTATCACTATAAGTACACTTTAAAAGGGTTGTGAATGTTAGCAAGGTCTTGATTAACCGCACCTACTCTGTTTAGGAGTGAAGATTGGGCAACTTGGCACTGAACCATGGCAAAAATAAACAGCGCACTTCTAGTGAGGATAAACTAAGGCCTGGGCACAATAACAGCGCTTTCACCTTGTCAAATTGTGTCAACAGTCATGATACTATGTAGTGACCTTGAAAACTATGGCAACATAATGCAAAACAGCAAATCAACGAGATGGAATAGACAAGATGATTCAACAATCTGGTTCAACAGACTCAACAGCTGACTTATATCAATGCGATTAAATTAGCCTTGCACATCTCATAATGGCTAAGAATATGCACATGTAACCTTGGCAAATTCCACTGTTGATACGTGACCAATGAAGTTGCATTCCTTCCATGCCGTTGAATGGCCGTTCCTTCTTTTCTGTTTTCACTGTTTTCTGATTTTGATTGTTTTCACTAGCATAAATGTTCACCCTTTTTGATTTTGTCACTTTGCAGATGGCGTAGGTGTTTGCCTTTGAATGTGCACGTTTCTTCTGCTTTGTCTTTCCTGTTTCTTTTTGTATGCGTATATGTTTTGCCTTTGAACGTGCACACGTTTCTGCTGCTCTGTCTCTCTTTTTGCTCTACTGGGCCTTGTGCACTTCTCAAGCTACCATTGTCGCTTTTCACTTGAGGCCCATTTCCTGTATTTTGCTGGAATAAACATTTATCCATTCATTCAATACCATAAAACGCATGTGCTTCACAATACACACCGCAATTAGCAAATGTCTGTCACATGATATGGCCGTCATTGTATAGCTTTAACATGATTTGTTCGTTCTAGCTAAATGAATCCAAGCTAATGATGTTAATGTACCTTGATATGCTATTTCACTGTTCCTTGATGCATATGTATGAAGGTACAGTGCTTATGTACCTTAATATGCTATTTCAGGAGACGGGCAGAGTGCGCAATGCAAAATTGTTGCCGAAAAGTCTTTTCACTTCCTGACAATCTGTGCTTCGGTGGGTTCTCACAGTTGCATGGCGGGAGAAAGATGTCCAGGGTAGTTGACTGCATCCAAGGTAGATGCTGCAAAATGAGAGCGCACGGTCTTGTCACATGTCAATGTGCGCAAATTGACACGATGATGAAGGATTAAGACAAACAAATGAAGTTGGAGAAAAGAATAAATCGAAAACAAAGTTGTCCTTTATGCACATTCCATCATGTGACAATGTGATAACCGTGGCCTTTTGCTCTAATGTATATTCCCTGAAGGCATCATGCCTCATTCATGCTTTATCGCAGGCAAGAAAATTATATCGTGCAAACAACTTTATCAGGGCGCACTCCTGGGTCGATTGACTGGTCGTATGAAGCATGAGTGATATTCACAGAAGTTCCAAAACATGCATCACACATCATTGCTATCTGAGTTTAACGACTTAAATGCGAAGCATTTGTTAAACACTTCTACGACTTTGAACGGATCTATCTACCTATCTATCGAGCCTCCTACGACTCATAGCTCGTGTGGGTGTTTCATTAATGGGATGTATGCCAAAATTCGTGTGGCGTGACACGACTGCATGAAGAACATGAATGATGGGTCTTAACTTGAAAATCATCATATGCATTTCATTAACGACATGATTTACATGTCACTCTCTTGGTTCTCTTGCGACTGTTTCGTTAACTTGATATTTACCAAAATAGGTATGGCGTCACAAGAGTGTATGACGCACATAAACGACAGTTTCTAACGTGCAAATCATGACACGCTTGTCATGTATGGCTTTATTTTGACAACATGGTCTCGGGGGCGCTAGTGGCCGTTTCGCATGTTCCATATACACCAAAATTGGTATTGTGCTGTGTGACTACACGTCCAACGTAAATTACAGCTGGCAACATGAAAATAATGACATGCATGTCATGTACACACGCCACGCTCATGGTGCGCTCGCGGCCGGTTCGCTAGCTTGACATACACCTAAATTGATATAGCGTGACGTGATTGTGCGACGAACATAAATGACATATAGTAACATGAAAATAACGACATGTATGTCATTTACGGCATGGAGCCTGGTGCACTCGCGTCCGGTTCTCTAACTTGATATCATACCAAGATTGGTATAGCGTGACGTGACTGTATGACGTACATAAATGACAGCCGGTAACATGGAAACAATGAATGACATGCGTGTAATGTACGGCATGGGTTACATGCCACGCTCATGGTGCGGGCATTTCGCAAGCTTGACATGCCGATTTTCTTTTCTTTCTTTTTTTTTTGCTTTTCATTGCACTTTTCAAGCGACGCAATGTGCAGAAGGTCATCTATAGGTGCATAAGCGACGATAAGGGCTCGCAAAGAGAGAGAACATCAGCATTACTTACCATTTTTGTTCCTGAATGTGCCGAGCACGCAGGGTGCCCATCATCTGCTTGGTAATGCACAGCGGCACGCTCGCTTGAGTCGACAGGCCGTCGCGATTATCCCACTCGCAGCACAGCATGTCGCACTGTCGTCAAACCACGCATATCACATCCAGCGGCGAGAACACAGTGAGGCTGCAGGCACAAAACGCGCACACACGACCGACACAGCTGATCACTTGAGAAGTGGTGTTGACAAGGCCTAGCCGGCCTTGCCTAGCTACGACGATCGCGCCGCCGCGGGAACGACTCCCTCCTCACGTTTCTTTCTTTTTTTCTGTTTTTTTTTCTTCGCGCGCGCATGCGGCGCGAAGCTTTGTCCCATTTCACTTCGGTAGCGCCTCGTATGGCTTGCTTTTGACCTGGCGGGGGCGGGCCGAGCAGGCTGCAGCCGCCAAGGCCAAAGGGCTTGCTCGCTTCCTCTCCAGCCGTTCGGAGGGTCTCGTATATCTCTTTCTCTGGGCTATCTGTGCAAGGGATTTTTAGTGTGCTGAAGCATGCCGCCTCTTTCTTTCAGTTCTTTCCCCCGCACAGCTGCATGCATGCCCGCCAGCACTGAAGGTATTATGGAAAGCTTCGGAAAAAAAAAAGAAAACATGCCAGAGGAAATGAGATGGGAGTTTTTTGTTCCTCTAACTCCATTCGACGAATGGCGTCAGATAGTGAATTTACCTCCTTTCTTCCACATATTTTCTTAACGAAGTAAAATTGAGGACGCAGAACTTTATTGCACCCACCTCATTACACCCTAAGGTAGTACTGTCCAGATGGAGGTAGTATTAAGGGGGATTGTAGCCCTTAAAACGCCCAATTCGGCTAGTTTGCGTTTGCAGTGTAAGGTAACTTCGTTAAACTGACATTTGACCTTTTAAGCAAAGTATAGTCGTCCAAGGCTTTTTTTTTCTGCACGGGAACTTCCGGGAGAATTCTTGAATAGTGGGCAGTACAAAAAACTATTTTAAGCAATGCTGAAAAATTTTTTTTTTGAAACTGAGATTCAGAGACAGCGAACTGATGCAGCGCAGGCGAAGGCCCCTTCAAAGCTGCCGAACGTGACGCGTAAACCAGAAAGAAATGCTCGTCCAGCGCTCTGTGGTAGAAAGGCTTGAATTCGCCTCGGTGCATGCGCTTTTTCCTTGGCGGCAGAGTCGCCAAAATGTCGGCACGGCTCTTGTAGCCCTTTGTTCTGGTCAGTCCCTGATCACCCCGCACTGGAAGCTCCTCAGCACAGGAAGATGTAAAAGACGGAGTACTGCACCTCCGCTTATGGTGTCGACGTTTTCCGTTTTGCGACATTGCGCGCATATGTCCGCAGAATCTAGCAAGGCCAGGTACAGCGTCACAAATTTCAGTCGCCTCCATGCATTGGTTGAACAAGTGGATCGGCTTTATCCCTGAACATCGCCAATGGAGATCGCTTGCAGTATCATCGGCGACATCCGTTTGTTGAAGAGCTGGTCGCGCGTGGTTCACGTGCTTTCTGTACGGCTGATCGTGCTTGTCACTTTGCACGCGGCGGCAACAAAAACACGGGGGCTGACTCATGGCACGCGCGGCACAGAATACAGAACTTATGTACGCCGTGTAGAGACGGTAGAATAGTGAGCGCGCAAGCATTCCTGCATGCCACGAATCAGCCGCATCCTCTTCGCCAACCCAAAACGGGTGAATAGCATCCTTTCCCTGAAACAGCTGCCGGTGAGGGCGCTTGTCCGCCTGGGCGGCCGCTCGCAGTGGCGTGGCTCGCGATTTCGAAAATGCGATCGCAAAAACCACGTGCAACTCATCCTATTACCATTGGCCCCAGCAGCAGCTTCAATTTATCTGCTGGGTCTACCTCCGCGGCAGCGGTGAAACTTGGTTATATTAAAATCACGGACAAACGCGCTTCGTTATAGTGAGGTTCTAAATACATGGTGTTCTATTGACATGGAGTTGCGCAAAGTGAACTACTTTGTTTTATTGAGAATTTTGTTATATTGAAGTTTGCTACACCGAAGTTTAACTGTAAACAATAAATCTTGAGGCTTTGCGTGCCAGAACGATTGTATGATTATGAGGCCTGCCTTAAGGAAGGGATCCAATGTGAGAGTTCATTAACGCGCACATACACCCAAGTATGCATCTCGCCCTCATCGAAATGCAGCCGCCGTGGCCGAGAATCAAACTTAGAGCGCGTCATCTTCAATTGACAGAGCGCGCAAAGAACACACAGACGGAGCACTACCGCGCATTGCTGGTCACCACGTTTATAAACACGGGCACTCTTCGGACTTGGGGACCAATCACAACAGGCGCAAGACATGCACGGGTTACACAAAGCAGAACTTAAGGATGGTCCAACAACAGAGCGCAGCAAATACAGACGACAGTGGAAAACGAGGGCCACCACCGGCTTGCCTTTCTCGTTCGTGTTTGCAGCATTGTTTCGTAAGATGTATTCATGCGAACGATCTACCGTCCAAGCTTTTTTTTAAATGCGTAGAGCCCGAAGCTTGCGTCTGTAGCGTTGTGATGAGTGAAGTGCGCGTTTTAAAAAGTGCGCGAGCGCACCGGCGCAAGAAAAAGAAAGACGACGACTGAATGTGCGGACGCGAGTTCTCAGGGCGGCAAATCAAAGAAGACGACGTGCAAACAGGGCGCGTGAAGTTACGCAAGACCATTTTGCCCAATGAGGATCTTCCACGCCAGTGAGAAGAAAAGACCCACGGGTGTAAACGGAAGAGCGAGGAGACGGGGCTGAGACGTGGCCAAGAGAAGAACGTGACCAGGGCGCGGGGGTGGCGGCCGGCAGGTTCCTGCGTCGAGGCCGCTGCGGGCTCCCACCTGGACACAAACCCAAGGTTCTTCCATCGTCTGGCGTTGGCCAGGCTTCTACTCAACGTCTGGCGTTGGCCAGGCACGTCTACGTCTCTTGCTCCCTCTCCAAGCGTCGGTGGACGAACGCCGAAAGGTCGCTGACCGCGATTCGCCCGACGCCACTGTCCGTTCGAGCGGCGCCTTCATCCAAGCCGAGCCTGCGCCCCGCATCTCCCAGCATCGCCGACTACACTACTGCGTCTCTTCTGTGGGGCTACGTGTACGGAACGGTGAACAGTCTTTTCCTTCCGAACTTAAAACATGTATGCATTATTACCATTAAGCGTTTCATAGTACTGTTAACCTTGTCTATTTCTTCCATGTTTTGATTCCTTTTCTATCAGTTTCTCTCTTTTTCCGTTTGTTTAAATATACTGAGTGTTGTTCTTTTCTTTCGGCGCAAACGGTCTCGTTTCTCCTTCCCTGATGACGGTTGCGTGATCTAGTTTTGTTACACGAACCTACACGAGAGCTGGTTAATTTAACAGCCTCGTGACAAGCGTCTACCATCTGCAACGGTTAATCCGAGCGTCAGTAAGATATTTGCTGGTGAATTAGCAAAGAAAAAAAAATACCAGTCACTTCGTACGAACTCTCTGTTTCATCCTCGCATTGCGCGAAATTACGCATGTTGCTTCGCAGAGCTCATCCAATCGGCATACACAGGTTTCTGGCGGCACAGCAAAAGTTAATGAATGCGCAGTTTTGTACAGACACTGGACTGCGGAAACACGTCTATTGGCTGATATTTGGCGTAGCGGTAGTCATGGAGGGGCATGCGTGAGACAGCCTTCGATTCACATTGTCAGGTTTTTAAAGAGACACTAAAGTAAAACAGTAAATCTGTTTAGGCCGATAGATTATACTCTGAAAGCCGTAGTGCCGCTAATTTCACCGTCGTAGGTTTATTAATAGAGGAGAAAATCAATGTCACAAGCTTCATATTTAAATTTCCCGACGAAACTTGCGATGGCGACATCACGGACTTCAAAGTGTTTTAAGGGGTATTCACACGAGGGAGAAATCGGCGGGGGACACGGGGGAATTGCGGATCACGTGACCGCGACTTCACGGATTAGTGAGTGGGCGTGACCTCCCCGCGACTCCTCGGAGGACACGGGGACCTTTTCCCCGACAGGAAAAACGATCCCCCGGCGGTGGGGGATATGACGGAATTTCGGGCTCTTGTTTGGCCACATTGTTGCACTTGCTCCTGCAGAGAGCGGCAGTGGGTGTCCAGTCTGCAGCTCGCCGTCAGCAGCTCGTCAAATGGGTGGTACAGGCCACCAGAGTAGTCTAGTAACACTGGCCTCCCTCTCTGTTCGCCTCGTCCGTGTGAGTGGGGGACATTTGTGGAGACTTTTCCTCGCGAGCTGACGTCACTAGGCTCCGCATTTATCCCCCGAGGATTTGTACCCCGTCTAAATACCCCTTTAGATGCGAAGCAGCTTTTGGCGGAGTTCAGTCTGGTGGTGGTGTGCGGCGTGACCACCCTCGCGCGCCTCATTCAGCGCCGCGATGAGCGCCCTCCTACGCTCCCCCCTCTCGCGCGCAAGCCGCCCGCGTTCCCCGCTCGCCCTGTGAGAATTAAAGGCCAGGCTAGAGGAAAGACACGACGCGTGTGGCGCTCCTCTTCGCGTTCCACGACGCTTTGAATGGATGGATGCAGTTTACGGCGCGGGACTTCGCCCCAGCTTAAGAACCTGGCGAACCAGCTCCTAAAAAATTACACCATCTCTCGCTCAAGCGAACCGTCTCCTCGCTGCTTCGCATCCACACATGGTTCCCTTTAGCGGGAGGTGGTTTAATTTTTTCGCATTTCGGCCACATTCACTCAACGAAATTTTCAGAAACTTGGTATGGGAAATGTCTGGCTCCCTCAGAGGACAACGGTGGTCTAGTGGTTATGGCTTTCGACTGCTGACCCGAAAGTCGCGCGATGGAATCCCGGCCGCGGCGGCTGCATTTTCGATGGAGGCGAAAATGTTTCAGGCCCGTGTACATAGATTTAGGTGCACGTTAAAAAAACCCAGGTGGTCGAAATTTCCGGAGCCCTCCACTACGGCGTCTCTCATAATGATATCGTGGTTTTAGGACGTTAAACCCCAGATATTATTGTTATCATCAGAAGAGAATGTACTTCATTTTTACCTATTAAGAACTACGCAGGGCCTAGTAGACGCCGTCAAGATCCATGACGTTTACGGCGACTGGTGCGAAAACTACAAACGTTGGGCTAGTACGAACTAGCCCAACCTGCTATCTTGTTGCGAAAACCCCAATGTGGCGTCGCCACCCGCATTCTCTTTTTGCTAGTTTTCTTGCTTACCAAACATGTTCCCGCGGCAAGTGTGAAGATTTCGGTATCGTGAAAGAGTAATTTACTAGCACGAGAAAAATAGTTTTTCTATTTAGTGTCCCTTTAAGAGGAGCGCAAGTAACTGCACCACAAACCTTACGTTTCCGTCGTTACATTAATTTCAAATTTTTGCATACAAATAAAACCGTTATGAACAGTTACGGAACATTTTTTTCGTTCCGGAACAGAAACGGAACGGCACTTTTTGCGGTGGAACGAAACCAAAACCAAAAAAACGAAAAATATTTCGTTCCAACACCATGAGCGCAAGTAGCTGCACCACGAATTCCTACGAACTAGCTCAAAGCAGCACGCTTCTAAGTTATGGTATTTAATTTTCTCAAAAGTGAATTACGAATTTTTTTGAGAAGGATCAGTGCTTTGTGTCGAGGGAGTGAGCATGATCTAAGAAGCAGCCTGCCATCGAGTGTACTCTCTGATAGGCGAGACCGCTGTTCTGATAAGAAACTTCAGCGCCGAGAATGCCATGTAGACATCTTCACTTAGAGACGCGCTAATACTGTACCATGACATATGTATTATTGCTCTCGTTACATGACCTCCGTTGTTCCGGGTCACCAAGTTTTCCCGGGAACCGAAAAACGATAAACAACATTTCGGTTTCTCTCCGGAACGAAATAATAGATAACGTTTCGGTTGCCTTTTCGTGCCGGTCAGAAATATCGTTTTTTTCGTTTTTCGTTCCGTTCCGACACACTGCGTGTGGGTGCACTCCGCAGGTTCGCGGGACCACAGTTGTGGATACGATAAAGGATGCGCGCATAATCAGCGAGCCTTCTCAGACGGTGCGAGAAGGGAGCGGGTGCGTAGGCAAACCATCGGTTGCACTATCGGACACAGAGCTCTGTTTCTTACAATGCGGGGGTTTGCGCAGCAGGCCATGGGGATTGTTATTGTTTTTTGGTGGTTTCCTGTCACTGCATTTTCCCCCGTTGTTCTTCTTGATTTTTTTTTCTTATTGGCACCGCAAGTACTTAGATGATGCTGTCATAGTAATAAAAATTCAGTTGGAAGTCAGCGCTTCTCCTGTGTTTTCTTTCCGTGCTTTTTTGCGCTGTTTATCTTACGTATTTTCCCTCACATTCTTGTGACTAGGCTTCAATGCGACTCTCCCTCCCAGTTTTCTGCTTCCTCCGGAGCCCCGTCTGCCGCACCTCTTCGCTCGAAGGAAACGGTCGGCGCGCTTCCTCTCCGCTTGAGCCGCCATCGTCGGCTGCCCTCGCACGCTTTCACTCGCACCTGGAACGTACGACGCGCGGGGTGATGTTATCGCCCTTGGAAGTAATGTAGAACCTCACGGCGACCGGCGCGATGAAAATTCGCCTGAAGTGCCCCTAAATTGCAATTCAATGAAACCGGTGGGTTCCCGGCGGTACAGGGAATCGGAACCCAGTGCACAGGTGTGACAGGTGTGGTCCAGCGTGGTTGGGATGTCTCAAGCCGGCGCACGCCTCTGTCACTTGCCTCCACGCGGGCTCACATGCACCTCTTACGGCGTGCGCTTCCTTCACTTACTGACGTAATCTGCGCGCACGCAGAAAGATGGCACGTATCAATACACCGTCCTTCGCGTCTCATGCTCGCGTGCTTTGTTTCGCCCCCACAGAGCGCGGTGCCCAAGGCACGATATTGTGATCTTCGCCTTTTCATAGAAGAACGTGGCAGCGGAAGTCCTCGCTTGAATTAGCTCTACAGCTCCTTGCGTAGGTTGTTGTTATTAAACGGAAAGTAGGCAGCACGGTCACTCACTTGGTCTACGTATCCTACGCATTTACTTGACGTGAGTGTAACAGATGTTCTGTTGCCATATTTGTCTAAGCCAATACGGTTGTCGCCAAATTCGAATCAGCCTCTGAGAAATTTTTTGATTACACATTAAACCGTTTCAGCCCCTGGCTTACCGGAACCTACCGGCGGAGATGGCGGCAGCCAGGTAAGCGTACTCATAATGCCGATATATATATATATATATATATATATATATATATATATATATATATATATATATATATATATATATATATATATATATATATGTATGTGAAAGAAAACTAGTCACAGTGAAAAACATAACATTTATTCTGAGCTTTCGCCGGGGACCGGCCTTTATCAAAGAATGCATTCGTACATGGCGTACGGGTTTAAGTACAGATTTTATCAATACATAGATGTAGACACACCATCGTGATTCGTTGGACCATGACATGGGAGGGGCCAGAACAACAACAGCAAACAAATCCCAGGGAGAGAGCGACACGCATACAAGGTGACACACACAGCATTGCAATCTGTGAAGTATAGGCGGGGTCAGAACATGCACAAAATAAATAACAAACAGCGAAACGAACCTACGTGTGTGGTTCGGAACGAGAGGCCGAACCATTTTTGTCATTTTTGTCATTTTTTGTCATTAGGTGGGTAGGTGGGTAGATGAGATTAGGTGGGTAGATGAGATTAGGTGGGTAGATGAGATTAGGAAGTGTGTAGGTATAACGTGGCAGCAGAAAGCACAGGACCGGGTTGATTGGCGGAACATGGGAGAAGCCTTTGCCCTGCAGTGGGCGTAGACAGGCTGATGATGATGATGATGACCGGGCGCTCAATAAAATCGCTAGAAAGGACGTATACGCAATGCCATGCATTGACGACGCCCTTGATTCCTTACAAGGTGCGAAATATTTTTCGAATCTTGACTTGCGTTCCGGCTATTGGCAAATCCCCATGCACGAAGAAGACAAAGAAAAAACTACGTTTGCAACCCCAGACGACCTATACGAATTCAACGTTATGCCTTTCGGCCTATACAATGCGCCCGCGACTTCTGAGCGCAGGATTGACACCGTGCTGCGTTGCCTGAAATAGAAGACTTGCCTCTGTTACCTCGATGACATCGTTGCCTTTTCATCGACGTTCTCTCAACACCTGCAACGCTTGGGTGAAGTCCTGACATGTCTTGCGGGCGCCGGTCTTCAAATTCACACTAAGAAATGCTATTGCGCCAGCAAATTCATTAAGGTTCTTGGTCGTTTCGTGAGCAAGACCAAAATAAGTACCGACCCTGAAAAATCTGCGGCGGTGCTTCTCTTTCCTTGCCTTGAAAAGCTTAAAGACTTGTGAAGTTTCCTTGGTCTCGCCTCTTACTTTCGTCCATTTATACGAAACATTGCCTCCATAGCTGAACCACTACACAAGCTAATTCCTTCCGGTACACCCTTGAGTGGTCTCGGGAATGTAAATCGGCTTTCGACCTGTTGAAGGCTGCCCGCACGACCGACCCTGTACTTTCCCATGACGAGGACGCACCGACTCGCGCTTTAGGGGCCGTTCTTCTGCAATGCGACAACCCTTCGCGAGAGCGCGTCGTTGCATACGTCAGCCGCGTACTCTCCGCAGCCGAGAGGAACTATACCATCACCGAGCAGGAGTGCCTGGCCGTCATTTGGTCAGTGCAGAAGTTTCGTACCTATCTGCACGGCCGCAATTTTACCGTTGTTACCGACCGCCACGCGTTATGCTGGCTTTCCACACTGAAGAACTTCTCGGGACGCCTCGGTCGCTGGATTCTACGCCTTCAAAAGTATGAGTTCGATATCGTCTACAAGTGTGGAAAAAAAGATCAAGACGCCGACGCTCTCTCTCGCTTGCCACTGCCTAAAATCCGACTCGGCGTTGCCGCAACCGCTTTGCACAACAAACGCTCGGAGTCCACTTCTGCATCGGTTTCCTCTCTGGCCTCTATAGGGCAGCTGCCTCCGGGCGACGAGCAATAATTTGCCTCTCGCCAGTTGGCTGACCTGTACTGTCGGCGTATCATATGCCACCTCCTTGGAAATTCGCGTCCACCTAACGCGAGGCTCCGTCGCCAACTGTCGCAATTTAGGTGGCACAACTCCGTGCTGTAGCGCCGAATTTACCATCCTGACGGTCAGCGCTGGGTGCCCATTCTACCTCGCTCTCTTCGCTCTCACGTCCTTAGAGTGTTTCATGATGTGACTACAGGTCATCCTGGTTATTATAAAACGTACGACCGCTTTCGAAGTCTATTTTGTTGGCCTGGCGTTACCACTAGCGTAGCCAGGTACGTCAACTCCTGATTGTCTGCCAAAGTCCAAAACTCCTAGCATCTGCTCCTGCCCATAAACTACAGCCTCTTCTGTGCCCCGCCACACCATTTGAAGTTGTAGGTGTCGATTCTTATGGCCCCCTTCCATCACTGCCGCTGGCAACCGGTGGATCCTGACAGCGGTTGATGATTTGATGCGCTACGCTGAGACAGCGTCTAGCTGCTGGTTCTGCTTCTGCAATTGCTGATGTTGTTCTCCAAGCCATTATAATGCGTCATGGTGCTCCACGTGTTGTGATCAGTGACCGTGGAAAGGCATTCCTGTCTCAACTAGTGAACGAACTTCTCGCCTCCGGCACCACTCACAAGGCCACTTCTAGTTACCACCCCCAGACTAACGGCCTGGCCGAGCGATTCCATCGCACTCTTGCCGACATGAACGCCGCCTATATTTAACCAGATCACAAAAACTGGGACGCGATTTCACCATTCGTGACTTTCACCTGTAATGCGGCCATTCAGCGGACAACCGCCACTCACCGTTTTATCTGGTTTACGGACGCTCCTCTACTTCCCTTCTGAACGTTTCTTTCTTTACCTCCAACGTACATCCATCTCCATCCTCTTCCGAGGAATTAGTTTCATGATTCTCCCAATGTCGCCAGCGTGCTCGCATGAATACAGAAGCCAGACAGCAAGGCAGGAAGATTGTTTATGATGAATCGCATCACGCTGTCTCCTTCCGACCCGGTGCCGAGGTGCTGCTCTTCACGCCTGTTCGCACACCGCGTTTGTGTGACAAGTTTCAGCCACGGTTTATTGGGCGGTACACAGTTATGGAGCAGACTTCACCCGTGAATTATCGCGTGACGCCACTTGTAGCACAAGCAGATCGCCGTTACTGTACTACTGAGGTTGTCCACTTCTCCCGCATGAAGCCCTTCATGCGACGTTCCTCGTCTCCTTGACCTGCAGCGGCTAGGCTGGCCGCTTTCACGCGGAAGGAATTAGTGTGGGCATGTATTAGACACATCTTATTCATCTGTACATTATCATCATCATAACGCGTTCAGTTATGCATACTCATCGCCGTCGTGTACCATCATCATCAATGTGGGTTCACCATATCTCGTCGCTGCTGGTCCTCGGGCCGAATAAATGTCTTCCTAACAAAGACCTCACTATATTGACCTCATTCAATCAAATAACGTTTTTTCTCTAATCAGCATGGCTTCACAAAAGGCTACTCATGTGACACTCAGTTATTCGAATTGACGACTCACCTTCACTTTAATATGAACACTAATGGTCATACCGATTGCCTCTTCCTTGATTTTGCCAAGGCATTCGATACTGTCCCTTATTGTCGTTTAATTTCCAAATTGTCTGCACTTTGTATCGGTTCATTAACCCTGTTTTGGTTCGCAACTTGCTCTATTCGCGTGAGCAATTTACGGTGGTCAACGACATTTCTTCTGACCTTTGTGACGTCACGTCCGGTGTTCCCCAAGGCAGTGTAATAGGTCCGTTACATTTTTTAATATATATAACGATTTGCCTGCTAACATTTCATCCTCAGTTAGGTTGTTCGCCGACGATTGCGCCATATACCGCCACATTAAATGTTTTAATGATTATTCTGCTCTCCAAAATGGCCTTGAACTAACCTTCAGGTGGTGTGAAACTTGGCCGTTGTCCCTTAACACTTCTAAATGAAAGTTAATCTCGTTCACTCGAAAGCATACTAACTCGGCATTTCACTATACGAATATTAACATCATTGTTTCGGCTACCTCATCGTACAAATATCTCGGCGTTCACTTTTCATCGGATTTATCCTGAACTACGCATATAGCAGCTGTTTCATCGAAAGCCTCTCAATCTCTCGGATATCTCCGCAGAAACTTGCGCAACGCTCCTTCTAACGTACGCGCATTATCATATATTACTTATGTTCGCCCACAACTAGAGAATGCATCATCCATATGGTCACCATATCAAGACTACCTAGTCCGTGTGTTGGAAGCCGTCCAGTATATGGTAGCGAGATTCATCTCAGGTAACTACGTCTGTCATTCAAGCATTGCCCTGATAAAACAAGACTTTGCATTTCAGTCACTGGAAGAACGCCGCACCATTGCTCTTTTATGTCTGTTTCACAGGTACATTTATAGTAATAAATTCTCCTGTGCACACATCCCGACGCATTCACAACGCACGTAGTCTCATGCGCATTCATGGTAACACGCAGGCGTTTAACTCATCATCACTGCCTCGTGCCATTGCACATTGGAACGATATTCCAGGTCATATTGTATCCATCTCTAATCGTGAAACTTTCCGTGATAACCTGATTTCGTCGCATTCTAGTATTGTGTAACATTGTTGCACCTTGCTGTTTTTTATCTTTGTTTTGATTCTTTTTCTTTGTTTTGCCTTCTGTCTGTATTTCTCTTTATTGTTGTTTTGTAAATACCGATGCCCCCTTACTCAATATGCCCTTGAATGGGCCTGTAACATTTCGAATATATATATAGTCAGGAGAGAAACAAGAGACAACGCCCGTACGCTGGGCCGGCTGTTCTTATGCTGCCTCGTCTTCTTCGTCTTCCCGCTTGCCAAGCGCACGCCCTTGCAATAGCGGTGCTATCTTCCTTACACTCAGCCACGCTGCGGCATTGCCTAGCGATCCAGCTCCGCAAATGTTTCTGGTGGGCGTAATTGACTGTTTCTTTTGGGTCTTTGAAGGCCTCGGTCCTTGTGCGACTGTGTCTGGTGAAATGCAAGTATTTCAGGCCGACGGCACTCGCTGTTGCGGGAAAGTCGCGGCTGCCGCTTCGCACGTCACATTTCTGAATGCACTGCAGGGAATTTTCGAAGAACGGTGGGCGACCGAATCGATGTGCCATGGCCGTAGATTGTGTCGTCAGTAGTCGGGCGCGTCTCCGCAGCTTTGATGAAGTGCATTCGCTTCGCGTCGATGCACTCCCATCACGCGAGCAAGGCGGAATGTACAGCGCTGCTGAAACAGGGGCGTCCATTATTGCAGGGCTCCGCAGTAAGTACATGTGCATGGGCCCCAATAGTTCTGGTTTTGTCTCAGAGAGGGGAGTAGAATGCATGGGAAAGTCTTCGATGTTTTAGTCGCGTTGGTCGCATTAGATTCTTTGATCGCAACCAGCACACGGTGACCGTCCGCGCATTCGTGTAGTGACTGCTCCCGGATCTGCGGTAGCTGTTTCGGTGGGCATGACGGTACGTTGATGGCTGTGGTGGGCTTTTCAGGCACTGGAAGATCTGGTACGTGCATGTTCTCACGTGCTGGCGAGCGTGCAGGCCGCATCGCCAACTGCTGGGTCTTTTGGGTTGTATTCTTGTCTATTGAGGTAGGTTCTGGTGGGGGCATCGTGGAGTACGAAAGATGCGGCGTGGAGTCCTGCTCACGGCTGGTATCCGTGTCAGGCGCGTGGCCTTCCGCGTTCACGGTGATGTCAGCGCAGAGATCCCCGGAAAGAGATTGACAATCAAGATACTGCCCTTCACAAGCTCTGTCTGCGAATGAGGGCTGGTTGGCGCAGAGAACAGCTGCACCATAGGGGCACTGCGCATCGCGAGATTGATCTCGAAGGCAGGGCAGGTGTGTGAACTCCCGAGCTGCGCCGTCGAGGTTGTGTGCCTCACAGCTCCCATTCTCCCTAGAGACTTGGTGGGCAGGGATGAGGTCGCAGGCATGAGAAAGAGGGCGGAAAAGATTAACTTGGCACACCATTCAGGCCAGGATCGTTGTTCCATCCCTCCGTAAGCATGCCATGCCTTGGCGGCTTCGCGAAAACGGTCAATGGCCACCAGCCATTTTCGATTATCCGGCCAGGCATGGTGGGTGCCGAACGAGTTGGTCTCAATCTACCCCACGTTATCTTCCTGGAAACCTCGGAACTCCGGTACTGCCCAAAAAGCCGACGATGGTGCAGCGGCAGCGAGAACCGGAGTTCAGCGACGACAAACGGCCGAGATGTTCCGACAGCTGCATGAGGGCACGCAAGAGTCCGCGCCCCTGCAGGGTGAAGCGCTCAGTGAGGTAGGGATCACGTCCGCGGAGTACGCGGTGGTCGCGCCACTCAAAGCGGCGAGGTCAACGGCCAAGGAAGGGTGGACGGCGTCCCTTGGCATCTCAGATGATGGTAGAGTCTTGCTTATGAGATACTGGCCATAGGAACAGTTAGCGACGTACCCAGGCGAAAGGAGCCCGTGCGCATTGTTGGCGCGAAGCAGCACGTCGCCGGTCAAGTAGTTCCCCGGAACCACCATAGAGGCCTGGACGCCGTCCGCTGGTAGTGACATGGATACTTGCGGCGGTGGTCGATTTGTGCGTTCCATTACCGAGGAAGCGGGACGGCGTTTTTCAGGAAGACGCTTCACCTCAAGCTAGCAGCTGGGCCCGTATTCTCAAACGATCGCAAAAGGCGATAGTGTCGCGTTTGGTGACGTAGAATTTGATGCGTTCAATAAGTAAAAAAAAAGACTTGCCTGTGACGTCATTGTTGCAACTGGCCGTTGGTACTACGAATGTCTCACAACACGGGAGTGACCGCACTGTACGAGCGCAGAGCAACCCGAGTACGGCGTTTTCGAGCGTGTGCTGCTGCTTCGACGCCGTGGCCAGGCTTGACCGGCTTGGCTGTGGCTACTTGAAGTGTAAGACGTGTTGAAAGTGCTTTCAACGTTTTTTTGTTCGATTATTTAATGTACAGTATAATATTTAAAGAATGCAACTTTGCGTGAAACGTATTTTCGTTGAGAGTTTAACACGGCGTGCTCGGAGAGTTCAGCTGTAGCGTGCAGCCGGAGCGACATCGTCTCAAGATCTCAACATGTTGCCGGCTCGCGATAAGCCACGCGAGCAACGCACGGTTCATGCTCCTGGGACGTTCAAACCACGAACAAACACGCGCTGGCAAACAACGAGTGCTGATAACACCCCAAGGTAATGCTCGATGAAAGCTTCAGCGTAAAAAATGCTGCGTATATCCACCGTGGATTGAATACTAGAAGCTACCGCCTACGTCACTGAAATGCTAGACTTCACCACGAACCGACGGTTAACGGTGCCTTCGCTTATTGCAAATATGTCGAGAGCACCGTCGAGCACCATGACGCAAAATTGACGTCGGCGGAACTACCAGATGGCGCCCTAACTTTTCCGGTTTGCTCAATAGCCAATCAGCGCGCACCAAAGGCGATACTTTTGCGATTGTCGCCTTTTGAGAATACGGGCCCTGGGGTTCGCCAAAGCTTTTCGATGACTGCTCCGTTGTCAGGAGAAACAAGTGACAATGCCCGTACGCTGGTCCGGCTGTTCTTATATTCTGCCTCATCTCTTTCGTCATTACGCTTGCTCTTGCAGTAGCGGCGCTATCTTCCTGACAATATATATTATGCACTCAGGGCGGGCGGTCGGCCGGAGCCCTCAAAGAGGACACGATGGCAGCAAACAACATAGACTGCTGCAAGGTCCGGGCCAGACTGATGTTCCTCGCAGCCGCCCCGAGCCACGCGCCGCAGGCCGTGCCTCATTCTCTTTACTGGGCCGCCAGCAGCGCTCCCTACACTGTCCCCTGCTCCTCGGCAGAAAGGGGTGATTAGTAGAATGAGCCAACCTGGGTTACATGTTCCCTGTACCCTCTCGGTGCATGTGGTCTATAAGCGGCACGACAGGGACCTGCGGCGTTCAGCAGATTTCGCTGCCGGTCTGAGGGAGCGGACCGGTTTGGTGGCGGGGAACTTCGGACAGTGTAACCCTGGCAGTGCAGGACCTCCGCGACCACGGGAGCGCTTCCAACACTGGGACTATGAGAACCCCTCTCCGGACACTCCACGGAAGTTTGTGGCCGAGGACAGTACCACGGCACTGTCCCAGAGCTCCTCTCCTTGCAGGTACAGGCTGGCTCAAGGGCGACGTCGGCAGGTGGTGGCTGAGCATAGTGCTGCTCCTAGAAGAGCGTCTCCGCCATCTGCCGAGCGAAACGCGCAAGTTCCTCGAGAGAGGAAAAAGAACGGCCAGGAAAGTATGGTTGAAAGCGAGGATGGCATCGCCGCAAAACATGCGAAACCTTCTCAGTCTCAGGGGCGCTGGGATCGGCGCGGTGCAAGAGCTCCTGCATGGCCCGAACGTATTCTCTCAGACCTCCGTCTGGATGTTGCGTTCGGGCGTCCAGCTTGCGTCGGACACGGTAATCTACCGGCAGAAACTCCGCTGGAAACGCCGTGACGAACTGGTCTCAAGACTGGGACGGAGGCTGGAGACGCAGCCACTGCGCTGCTGTACCTCGCAGGGCAGCAGGCAGGACCCGCTCGAGCAGATCGAGCTCCGAGGCGCTAGAGACGGTCTTCTAAGTGGAAAGTTCGCGGAGAAAATGAACAGCCGATTTTCCTGCGTCTTTCCCAGCAAACGTTGAAACGTTCGACGTCATTCGTCAGTTCCGCGGGCTGCGTGCGGCCTTGGCCTAAGCGCGTGGCGGTTGTCGTCAAGGACGCCAAAAGGGCCGCGATCTGGCTGAGAGATAACAGGGCCGGCTCGTCAAACGCTTCCTCGTTTGACTCGTGTCAGTCCTCGTGTCTGCCCGGCGCGTCGAAGAACGGGTCTCCAAGAAAAAAAAGAAGAGAGATGAAAGAAAAGCAAAGGAAACCAGCAAACAGAACCCCGAGTACGGCAAACCGTCACGTACTTGTGCAGGCAAACCGCGAAAGAGACCTGAAGCACACCGCAACCGCAAACAAAGACAAACAGCAAAGAAACTCGTGAAGAAAAGTCTAGTCTGCCACACAAAAGCCTCGGTGTCCCTGTCCGAGAGCTACCAGCTGGCCCCACGTAGGGCGCCAAATGTGGGCTCAGGGCTGGCGGGCACCCGGAGCACTGAAAGAGGACACGGAGGCAGCAAACAACAAAGACATCTTTACTGCTGCTAGGGTTGAGCGAGATTGATGTGTCTCGCAGCTGCCCCGAGCCACGCGGCGCAGGCCGTCCCTAATTTTCTTAACTGGGCCGCCGGCAGCGCTGCCTACCGATATACATATATTTCTTTCAAGGCGTGGAATGCCCGAAGGCTTTACCTAGGAGAGGGATGATCGAAGGCAAAATACATGGAACATCATGCATGGCTGCGCTAAAAAACATGGACAAGGAAGAGATGTACACAGGACGGGCGCTTTTTGGGCGTTTGAACACTTGGTATACACCAACTAGCCCAAACGAAAGCGTTACTGCAACAAAATACATGGTTCGTAATTTTAAACAGCATATGCTTGGGTATGTTGGTATATCATGTTCACTTTCATAGCGCAGAGTAAGAACAAGGACTGAAGGAAACGACGTAGTGTGGTGCCGGCTTCGCGTCGTTTTGTTCAGCCCTTGTACTTACTGAGTGCTTAAAAGTGAACACGGCTGGTAATGATTGCTAGCGGCTAGTACGCACAGTAATTATTGTCGACAGATTTAAATGCAGATGCACTTAGAATAGTGACGATGGAGGTGGGCAGCTGTTTCCATTCCTTGGCTGCCTTCGGCACGAATGAATCAGCAGACATGTTTATGAGGAAGATCGGCTTCGACTTTATGACGCTGATTAGTAAGACAAGATAAATGAGATCCCACAAAACACATGCATATTTAAGCTCGGACCATACAAGTGCTTTATATAATGGTAATCGTAAATCACTGTAAAACGATAAATGTCTTTTTTCTCGCAGCAGAGTTCGGACGTGAGCAGCCTGCGTGAACCAGTGCGCCAGGATGCCAAGGAAGATGTGTCCTTGCAGGATTACGCTGACGCTCAGCAGGTGCGCACGGTTCAAACATCGCGAGAGTTGTCTATACCATGTACGCCCTGTGTCACGCTGTCCGTCAATGTATCTCGGGCGCGTCACTTTTATCAACAGTTTTATTGCGACAGCAATTATATGGACACTTTCGGCTAGTTTTTGCCGTGGCCGTTGCCGTCATGTACCCTATATGTATATGCATGTATATATATATATATATATATATATATATATATATATATATATATATATATATATATATATATATATATATATATATATATATATATATATATATATTGTGAGCATTCTTCATATTTGTAATCTTCTCACCTGTAAATACTCATCATCACCGCTTGGGTCTGAGCAGTGGGGCTCAGGCTCGAGGGCAATAAAGAAGAGTCTTGCGGCTTGAACGTTGTCTCACAAGTGGTGGAGATGCTGCGTTGTCTCACAATATATATATAAAATTCACAAAAAAAAGTAATCCAGAAAAATATTTTCCGGAGCGCGGTTTCGAACCTGCGACCCCTCGATCCGCAGTGCGCTGCGTTAGACGGTTCGGCCACGGAGCGTACATCCTTCAGCATACTAACGGCGTTATTTATATACATTTACCACTGGGGGTACGCAGAGCTCGAAGGCATGTCAGAGTGTTCTCTGCCTAATGGGGCCATACTCAGTCATCGAACTGGCTACGTAATCTAAACTTACACAAAATTAGCTTGTTCAAGATCAGCTGAATCCGAGCTAATCCAGACCGGCTTAATGTGGCCATACTGATCCTTAAAGCTGGCTAGGCGTTTTTAACAGGTTAATCGGGCTTCGCTTATGGTGGCCATATTAATCCATCGATCTGGCTAGGCATTCTGAACTCACTCAAAATTGATTCATACTGCAATAATAGCAGCGCGAACTAACGGGACACAGAAGGGGAAGACACACAGCAGTTTTTTGTCTTCCCCATCTGTGTCCCGTTAGTTAGCGCTGCTATTATTCCAGTATGAACCTATGCCGACTAGCCCGCCTTTCAACCCTTACTCAAAATTGACTTGTTTAGGATTAGCCAAATCCGGATTAGTTCAATCCGGCTTAATCCAGATTAACTGAATCCAGTCGGGTGTAATGTACCTCGTGGCTAGGCCATATGATCTTGGCCCGGACTAGCGTAATTGAATTGAATTGAACACCACTTTACTCTGTCCTGCGTAGCGGTCCTGCGGTTAGCGTAGTGCGACATAATCCGCACTAATCCGGCATAATCTGGCTTAACTGGTGTCGGTCAATATTGATTGGCATCGACTAGTGTTGGTCCAAGCTCAATTAGGCCGGGATATACAGGCCTAACTAGGCTTTTTTAAGCTTAACTTGGCATAATCTGGCAGCTTTATTGGTATCGCTCAGTATTGATTGGTGCCGATTAGTACTGATTGGCTTGACTAAGCTTAATTAGCCTGAGATATGTTAACTTGTGTTAACTAGGCTTACCTAAGCTTAAGATGGCTTAAGTAGGCATAGGCAATATGGGTCGAATTTAGGTTGACTTCGCACGGCCTAATGAAAAGCTTAACAGATTCTCTTCAATGATTATGCTATGCAGCTATAGCGAGACAAGCATTTAATTCGCGGATGAATATGTCTAACAGCATGTTCACGGCCAGCGATCAAAGTGCACGGTCATACGCTGCGACAAGTCAACAACTATAATCTCGGATATCTTGGGTACTGTCTGTCGGGTGCCAGCGGTCGCGTTTCACTTGCGCCTCCCATTTTTTCTTCGTTCACTGTTACGAGGGAAGTGAAACATCCGCTGGCTTCTGGCATGTGAAACAGTACACAGAGGCACAGATCAGCGTGTCATAGTGGTCAAAGACCTGATGTAATAACTTAAAGACCAACGCGTTTGCAGCACCGGCCCCGCGCTAGCCACTGCACGCCGCCTGACACTTTAGGACCAATATAGCTCCTCGCGAAGGAACGGCGGCGCGGAGTGGGTGAAACGGTGTCTCCACCCTGGAAGTGGAGGCATCGATGCACCCTAGCACAGAGACCACGCCAGCGCCCCTTATTGTTATCAAATGAACATCCGCACATCGCAATGCTGGAAATGACCCGTTCTTTCTTTGGACATCTGCCACGCCTTCCTTGGCCGCTTCTAAGGCGTCTCTGTTTTTTTCTTTCCATTGTCAGGCGAATGCGAAGCGGCCACAAGCGGCGCATTCTTGCGCCTATACTTCCTTTCGTTGTAATACGCTCATTTGAAACTAACAATAAGATGAACATTTTCATTCGTCGAGCATGTGTAAAAAAATTGCACTTCTCACGAGGTTTGACAGCGGACTTTTAGCTCGCATGTGGGCGCAGTAGGAAGACAAGAGCGGCGAACAAACGGGCCGAACACACAAGATAGCTCACACGGCAAGCTGGCGGCAAAGGCGCTGGGGCATCATTCTGGGGTGGCAGTGCGGCGCCGTTCGCGCCACAGCACCATCCTGCTGCAAAAAAAAAAAAAAAAAACATTACTGCGCCAAAATTGCTCCCAAACGGCCCCTCCAAGTGCCGCCAAATGTGAGGCAACAATGAAATGTTAAATGACAGTCGCTGTGCACAGGAAGCAGGAGGGGCGCATTCGTTAAGCTGAAATCTACGACGCTATATTCGAAAAAAAGGAATGTCTGTTCTGCATCTGTGTTAGGTCGATTAATATTAATGTAAAAGCACGTTCACTGCTTCGTCATGCAATACAATCTCGGCCAAGGCGTAAATCTGTGACAGCCGATTTAGTCTACAGAAGGTTACAGTGATGGAAGTGTTCCTCCAAACTGCTCCAAAAGAGAACTGCGGCTTCACGCTGCTCCAAACTGTGATTTTTGTTAGTAACTGCTCCTAACCTACTCTGAAACTTCCCTGAGAAAATGTAGACGAGGAACTTTAACCGTGTGATCAACTTGCAAGCACTAAGGAAATCGAAAACAATCTGTATAGTATCATCCTAATATATTAGAATGCAGCTTTATCGGCTCGGATCTTACTTATGCAACGAGAAGTTGGATATCAAGCATATAGGTCATTTAGCTCATTTTCTGTAAACTTAACATGCAGTCTATTTTGGTGGAATGTGAGAATAACCGACATTGCTTTAATCTCATACCTACGATCAACTGCTGCTTTCACAAACAGTTATATGTGACAGTTGTTACTTCTGAAGGAAAGAAGATAACTTTTTAAGGGTTCGTTTTCCTTTGTTAGACACAATTTTAATGAGAACTAAGAGACAATAATGCCAGGGAAAGTATAGGGTATGTTATTTTTAGTAATTAGGATATAAATATGAAAGAATTAGTGTGGAAGAAAAGATAACGTGCCGCCGGCAGGGACCGAACCTGCGACCTTCGAATAACGCATCCGATGCTCTACCACTGAGCTACGGCGGCGGTCATCCCCCCGTCCACTTTATGGGGTATATATGTTACTTCTGTAATATGGCAGTCAGCTTTACCAGTTTGATCTCATTTCTGCCACAAGTACTGGCATTTTCAACATATAGCCCATTTCTCGACCTATTAGATAAATAGTCATCTTTTTAATGATTATTTGAACTCGAGAAGTTGTATGGCATATTTTGCCATCTGCTCCTAAAACACCAATAGCTGCTCCAAAGTAGCATCTTTTTTCTGTTCCGAAAGCACTTATGGCTGATTTAAAGGTGCATTTTGTCTGCTGTGAAATCTGCTCCAAAAGGTAAAATGTCACTTCTATCACTGGAAGGACTAGCACTACTATCGTTTTTTTTTTTTTTGGCGGAGGATGTATTGCTGGTATGGTGAGTTTTTCGAAAAGGCGACACGCATGGGGTTTGCCATACAGCCTGCAGGCAAAGACGCGCCGGCCAAGACCGACGGAAGCAGCTCCAGCACCTCGAGCAAGAAGAGCAAGGCCAGCAAGGCATGAGGCGGGAACGCGGACAAAGGCGGCAACAAGAAGGCGCCACCTGGCGAGCCGGTTAGCCAGGAAGGCAGCTTACGAGACAGCAAGACGTGATCGGTGTTGGGACCGCGCCACACAACCTCTTTCGCATGATGCTGATTCGCATTTGACACAAAACTTTATTGAAATAAGGGAATTTCTGTTGCGTATTTAGCAAAAGTGCCTCTGCAAGGCTGTGTTAAAGAATCGTGCAAAGTACGAATAAGAGAGCAAGAAGGAATGTTAATTCCCCACTGCGCAATAATCGTTTCCTATACGTTGCCAGTAATAACACCTATAATTGTTACAATTCAGCCCTCCATGGGCTCAGTCGGTACGAAGACAGTAGCTACAGCATTTAAAGCAAGTGCTCCGACGTGGAGAACACACGAAAGATGAGCTTCAATTACCATTTCAATATTATTGAGCTTAGCTAAGAGCATATAGAGCAGGCGCCCCGGCTATATGGCAGGAAGGCAATGTGGCAGGGATATCTTGTGAAAGAAAGCGAGCTACGTTTAGTGGTTTTCGTATCTTCGACTATTATGCTGTTCGTGCGTACTCTAACAAGACAGTCAACAGACGTATGTCATGCGCAAGGTACGACTGTGACTATTTAGCACGAATGGAATCTGTCGATTGGATAGATAGTCTTCATCGCATCCTTGGATAAACAGAAGGTCTTGATATCGCCATCCTGCCATGTCTAATCGAGATGTACAATGCCACCGTACAGCTCTGTGTTACGACTTCATATATACGGTCGAATAACACTTCAATGATCGTCAAAATGGATATTCGTAATACTTGGTACTCTAGCAACACTGGGCGCGTCCGCCATTTTTGGTTTGGTGCAGTCGCGGAATCCTCTGTCTGTTATGGCGCATTCACACTTGAGAAGAGAAAGTGAAAACGCCATAGCGGCCGGAAAACCGTGCTCACGCGCGTCAACAATGTTCACACTTGTTCTGCCCTTCTTGCATGCCGTCGCCGCCGGCGCCTTCGCCACTTCGAGAATTCATTCTGTTTTGCCAGTTTTCTTAGCATTTATTTTTTACCGAATTCAAGCAATGCATTGAAAACATGGAAAAGGAATAGCTTTCACCTTTTCAAACCGTTGTTTCGGGAGACACATGATGAGAAACTACATAGGCGGGCACACCATCAGCGGCGGAGGCGGCAGTGTTCACTCGGCTGTGCGAAAAGAGCGACACACGTTGCGGCACGCAGACTCGCTGCTGCTTCGCCTTCGGCGAATTCCAGTCTTCTCAGCAATCTTAATCCAAACCAGGCTCTCAAGGTACGCGTCCTTGTCGAGGCTGTGAGTTTTGTCGTGCTGCACGGGTAGTTTGCAACTGCGCCGATCCGAGCCCCCGCCGACGCCCTGGCCGCCATGTTGGATTTGCGGCCGCCTGTTGTTTACATCAAGTGGTTTAAGCTAGTGCAGCCAAAGTAAGGCTTCCCGTGAAGCGGAAAGGCGATCCGCTTTCGTGTGGCGGAAAAATCCGTCTCGGACCGACGCCTGGTTTTCCGGCCGCTGAGGCGGCGAAGCGATTAAGATTCCGGTAAGTTTTGCCGCTTTAGCCGCCTTCGAGGCCAAGTGCGAACACGCCTTTAGCGTCTCCATAAGGTGAGGCCACTGAGAGACTGAGCCGCAGTCGTTGGCGGAGGTTTCGGACCAAGTAAATGTCCTTGAACATTTTTGAAACAGCGCAAGGACGACGCGGATTACGAAAATAGAAAATGTCGCCGTTTTTTTTGTCATCTAGCACCGAATGGTCAGCGGACCTCAGTATGCTGCCACAAATCGAACGAGAACGCAATATTGGAGTTGGGCGCGCTTGAAAACTCATCCCAACGGCAGCTGCAAGGTGTGCACCATTTTGCAAAGCCGAACTGCTGTTCTCTAGTGGCATGCGCTTTCGATCTGAGGTAGGCGTTCAAGAAAAGTGTTCGTTGCAGAGAAGATGTGACTGTCAAACTTCCAAGATAATCTTGCACTGCAATACACCTCTATCGTATTTGCCACAGCGATTACATACACGTGTCATAAAGAGTCGTCAGGTATGGACACCACGTTGTTTCTGCGTGACCTGTGCAACACTGTGCTGCTTTTCTCGGTTCATTAATTTCGTCACAGCAACAACCTTGGCAAGCGCGTGTGCCATAGTTTTTTCGAAATAAACGAGTACATGTGCACGGGCGGTGTGCTACAAACGAAACAAAAATACTGATCACGCAGGTTTCAACTGTATACAAAAGAGCGGCCCGAGTAATGCTCTTTTACTGCACACTGGTTGTTCATAATGCCTTGCGGTCGTAATCTATCGCGCGTATTTAGCATTGTCGTTCTGTTTTTCTTGAACGCTATACGTGTGCGTTCAGTGAGATATCTTTTTAAAATATTGCCACGTGCGTTTCTTGTCACTTTTTCTGTATTCGGATTTTCGCCCACAAAGACTGTCAGCAACGCTCAGCGCGAACCGCGCCACATTGTTTGAGAAGCTTCGCGATCATTGTAGATCGTTTTGTTAAGATTGCGCGCAAGACGCGCACACTCGAGCTTATTCTAGAATTAGCGCGACAGCCAGCGATAACGCTGGAATATTCTACGGCACATGTTTAAATGCCGACGCGCTTCACCGCTTGCCAGTTGATCGACGGTCGACGCTCTGTTCGCCGCTATCAGTTTATTGCTGTAGCTTGACTTTCAGTTTCCCGGCCACAAGTTCGGCCTAATAAAGAGTTTCATCTCGGACGTGCTGACTGCTGCCTTCGTCGACGTCACGACCACGTGACAATATTGCGCTCTTTGCTTTCGCGCCCCACGGCGGCTTTGCGTTACCGTGCGCTATTGCGAACAGCATACAAGGGCCCGCAATCAACGGCAAGATGAGTGCGATGATCTAGGGTGAATCGATGCTCCTCCTCCCCCACCGCTCTGTGGAGGGTGGCGTCGTCTGCGCCATTTCAGTGCCCCTCCTGGGCAGCAGACGGCTGGTGCGCGGTTGTAAAAAGCCTTCGTGCACTGGGGAACGCAACATCCAGGCATCTTTTTCGGAGCGCAGAGACCAAGACTCTGTGCGAGCTTGCTTTGGCACGCGCGTGAGACGTGAACGACGGGGTGGGCACTTCGATGGAGGACGTAAAAACAGTGAATGTCGCCACCCTCCACGGAGTGGCGGGGCACCCTAGATCTACCTGGAGTTACCCTATATTCCTACGCCCGTTTCAGGCTTTATTTTTATGTACTCGAGCTTCACCCACGAAAACTGTCAGCAATGCTCGGCACATACCGCGCCGCCATGTTCGTGAAGATTCACGATTATCCTAGATTATTCTGTTCAGATTACGCGCAGGACGCGAAGTGTCAAGTTTTTGCGAGAGATTTTGCAAGCGGAAGCGATAACGCTAGAACCTTAGATGCCGCATGTATGATTACCGACGCGCCTTACCGCACATCTGATTAACGACGCTCTGTTCACCTCTATCAGTGTACAGCGTGTATTGATTGTAGTCTGGCCTTTCGTTTCCTGGGCACAGGTTCGGCCAAATAAAGAATTTCTTCTTGAACACGCCGACTGCTGCCTTCGTTAACGTCACGATCACGTGACATCTGGTGGAGGTGCTGCTTTGTTCATGTTCCGAAGTCCCCCATGATACCGTGACTCCAGCCCAAATCGAGAAAAGACGACGCTAAAGACCACCCGGATCGTCGAACCAGACGCAGGCAGAAGGCACTAGCGCCTGCGTAGGGGCTCCTTCCCGAAAACACCTGGCAGTCCAAGACCGTGACTTCGACCGCCGGGACGATGACAACCCTTGTGCCGCCTACACCGATCGCGCTTCAGCAGCCTAGAGAGCCGCCAAAATTCCGCGGATCACCAGTCGAAGACCCGGAAAGCTGGCTGGAAGCATACGACTGGGTCGCCGTTTTCAAACCCTGGAACAGCGACGACAAGCTACGGCATGTTTACTTCGCTTTGGATGACGCCGCGAGAACGTGGTTCGAGAGCCAAAAGTCAACATTGACAACGTGGGACATTTCCCACTGCAGTCGACATATTTGCACAGCGCTACGTAAACGAGGACGTTGAGGTTGTATTTTCAGCTCCGGACAAACAATCAATGCTTTGTAAGCGCGTCAATGCCCAAGCCACACGAAGGAGCGTTTGTATAACAAAACACAAGAGGCAGTTCGTAGCATGCGCTGTGGGTGTTGTGTACTTGATCCCGTTATCTTGTGGTAAGAAGTACGTTGGGCAAACGGGCAGATGTTTGAACGAGCGTTTAAAAAAAGCATCACTATGATGTCACCACAGCTGTTCAAGGTCATCTTGGCATACATTGCAGAGATTGTGGTTGCAAACCAGAATTTGAAAAGTTTGCCGTTGTCACGAAACACCGAGAGCAGCTTACGCGGGAAATCATAGAAGCTAATCAAATGGAACAACTGGGTGACCTCTGTGTAAGCATGCCATCAGTTGCCCTAACCAAACAGGAAATCGCGTTTCTGGTGGTGATACAATAGGCTTGTGCGTATGTGCTCATGTGTGCTGGTGTTATGAGCTGTATATATTTCTAGCGTTTTCGCTAATAAAATTTAGTTGAAGTCACCGCCTGTGTTGTGTCCTTTCTTACGTCCTCGTTTACGTAGCGCTGTGCAAATATGTCGATTATAAATCACCAATTTGCCCATGCTGCCGGTCTCCCACTGCATGTTTTTGACCACCTTCACGAGCGTCGTCCGCAAGGAGAGGGCTGAGGCCCTCTTCGAAACCCCTGTCCAGCTGCCAAACAAAAAATTACACCATCTCTCGCTAAAGGGGACCATGAGGCGATGCGAAGCCGGAGCACTTGCACGATCGCGTTCCGTTGGCGTTCGCTGGGCATGATACCGACCTCGCGTCGTGGAACGCGAAGAGGAACACTACGCGCGTCGTGTCTTCCCTCTCGCCTGGCCGTTAATTATCACAGGGCGTGCGGGGAACATCGAAAGGCGCGCGAGAGAGAGGCAGCGTAGTAGAGGAGAGAGAGAGGGAGGGGACGCGCATGCGCTGGCCCTCATCGCGGCGCTGCGCAGGAGAGAATTTCGGCATGTCGAGCCCGCATTTCAGAGGAGGCAAGCGCTGGACTGAACGCGCGCAGCGCTCTGCTATTTGAAGGAGAGGAGACTAGAGGAGGAGAGTAGCGTATGCGCCTTGAGAGGAGAAGCGAGAACGCCGGAGAAGCGCAAGCAGGTGCTGGTAGAGAAGTGGAGAGAGTAACGCGCAGCTGTTGGAGCGAGGGAAGGAGGAGAGCCGCGCATGCGTAGTGTGAGTGCGGACTACCACGCTGCGTGCGGATGACCACGCCGCGTTACATACCACGAGCAAGAGATACTTCGCATCTAAAACGTGGCACTTCTCACGGAAGAAATGACCAAACTGTTCCGTCACGTATGTGGTGTCCGGCCGAGCAGCGCCGCAGTTGATCGTAGAGTCGATAATGCGCAGGCGCGCGAAAGAAATAAAAGACGCGCGCCGCATCCGGCCCGTGGCATATCGGGACCGGCCACGCAGTGATGAACAGGTGGCAATAAACGTCACTCGCTTCTCGGAAACTTGTCTGCTCCCTTTTCGCGCATGAACCCACGCTGACGCAACAGGTGATAACGAAGATGAGATTTGAAGCCGTCGTCGTTCAATTTGGAAGGCAAATTTTTCCGAAATTCGCTCAGTGAAGAAGACCGTCTTTTTGCAGTGTGCAAAGCCGGTGACTTTCGTCATGACTGAAGCCGAGGCACCGGGAATGCACTTTGCTGGGAGACTGGGCCAGCTGCAACCTTTCGACGAGTCCGCCAGCGACTGGGCTTCGTACGAAGAGTGGCTTAAGTGGCTCGTGATTGTGAACCGTGTGCCCGACATGACAAGCTGCACGCGTTTTTGAGCATCATCGGACCGGAAGACCTACGTGCTGAAGTCATTAACAGCTCAAGAACTGCGTTATACAAAAAGTTTCGAAGCCCTCAAGAACGTTTTGAGTGACCGCCTGTCCCCGAAGCCGTCCGTTATTGGAGAGCGGGCCAAGTTTCACCGGAGGTGTCGAAAGCAAGGCGAGTTCTTATTTGAATATGTCGCCGAGCTTCGTAAACTGTCGCAAACGGGCGAGTTTGGAAGCGCGCTTGACGAGTCCCTTCGGGACCGCTTCGTGTGTGGCCTTCGGTCCCTGCCGGCGGCAAGTTATCTTTTCGTCCACTATACTTTCTTCACATTCATATCCTCATTGCCTCAAATAACATCCCCTATACTTCCCTTGGCATTATTGTCTGTTAGTTATAATTAATATTGTGTCTAACAAAGAAAAACGACCCCTTAAAAGACATCATCTTTCCTTCATTCATAGCGTGGGTTTCGTTCTGGTAGACTTGATGCCTTCAAAAATAACATGCCCTATACTTCCCTTGGCATTATTGTGTCTTAGTTCTCATTAATATTGTGTCTAACAAAGAAAAAGGAGCCCTTAAAAGACATGTTCTTTCCTTCATTCATAGCGAGGGTCTCGTTCTGGCAGAGTTAATGCCTTCAGGTAGTATGCGAGGGACTATTGGTGTTCTGCGATCTCGTAAAAAGATCACGTGCTACGTGACGCCAACAGGCAGAAAAAGAGTGTTCCACACTCGCTGCGAATGGCTGCGATCGGCGCTGACTAACACTAATAGGTTTAAATGCACATATATACCCCATAAAGTGGACGGGAGGATGACCGCCGCAGTAGCTCAGTGGTAGAGCATCGGACGCGTTATTCGAAGGTCGCAGGTTCGTCCCTGCCGGCGGCAAGTTATCTTTTCGTCCACTTTACTTTCTTCACATTTATATCCCAATTACTACAAATAACATCCCCTATACTTTCCTTGGCATTATTGTCCGTTAGTTCTCATTGATATTGTTTCTAACAAGGAAATACGAGCCCTTAAAAGCCATCTTCTTTCCTTCTACGAGAAGACATTCAGCGAGTGCTTTTCACGGAAGAGAGCCAGCTAACGTTCCAGAAAGTGGTGGAGCGGGCTCTGGCCATGGAAGCGGCTAAAAAGAGTGCTGCTGAAGCACGCGGCAGCGACTTCGCAGTCGGCGATGTCCACAAGGTGCAAGCGGAGTCCCAGAAAACAAACAAAAGCTGTCTTCGCTGTGGTTCACCAAAACATAGGAGTGAAGCGTGCCCCCATGTCGACGCAGCCTGTTTAAATTGCGGCAAAAAAGACATATTCAGAGAGCTTGCCGAAGTGGTGGTAAGACTTCGTCAAAGACAAAGCCGGGGGGCAAGTATGTGAACATGGTGACGATTGTGTCGGGAAAGCTTCGACCCTCAGTCTAAACGGCGTGTCGACGGCTAAGCTCGACTTAGTTACCGTAGAGATGACCATCGATGGCGTCTTGGTGAACATGGAGCTAGACACGGGAGCGGCCGTTTCCGTCATGTCAACGACTCAGTTGCGTCAGCTGTTTCCTTCGGCTGTGTTGGAGCCTACTATCGTAAAACTTCGTGCCTACACAGGAGCACTAGTACGACCCCAGGGGCTCTCTTCGGTCAACGGGCAGCACGGCGAACATTCTGCGCGTCTTCCTCTTTACGTCGTGGACCACAAGGGATCACGTCTACAGGGCCGGGAGTGGCTGCATGCCGTCCGGCAGGAGTGCGCGAAAATCTTGAACCTGAACCTTTCAAGGTCAGACACTGCTACTCATATCAGCGTGAGGGAGACGACCACGATAGCGCTCAGACGTAGGCGTCCAGATAGACAGAGAGAAACGGTCAAAGTGCCTTTGGTCGGCAAAGAAATGCTTCACATTTAATAAGAAACAACCTTATTTAGATAAAGCGCAATTCAGAGAGGGTATGAGCGCTAAAAGAAAAGAAAAACAGCTTAGAAAGATGGTCTTTATGTGTTGATCTTGCGATCCTGATGGGTGTTGTGTGACTGTAACGTAAAGTGTGTCTCGCCTGTGTATATATGTAGCGAAACTTTTCTGAATAAAGCTTAGTTGCGCCTGTTCTATGCATATATCTGTGTTCCTCCTTTGTCCTGTTCGTTACGCTATCCAGAATCGATGATTATGAGCGAACTAGTCCAGCTACTAATTGTGTTAAGTTTTAAAAAACTCGCCTCTGTAGACAAGCCTAACGCGAAAAATAAGAGTATAGGGCAGAAGAACTGACATTTGGGTGAGTTGAATTCTGGTAAACATATTGATTGGATTCAGCGCAATACAACGAGGGCAGAGGTGGAGAAGGGACACGAAGGGCGCTGGTGTTTGTGTCCCTTTTTTCACCTCTGTCCTCGCTGTATCCAATCAATATGTTTAAGAGTATAGGACCGCTGAAGTAAGACGACGTCAGGGGCCCTATGTTTTTTACTTATGTTTTCTGAAATTGATTATCTGAAAACCAGTGCTTGCTCAGTGTTGCTCTGTCTTCTTTTAAGAGCGGGGCTCCTAATGCTTTTCGCTGCGCCGGGTAGTGTGAACAGAAACTATCATCATCATGAATAGACACGCACTCCCTTCGTTCTCTTCTTCCTCTGGGTCCTCTTGTTAATCTTCTGCTTCGCTCGCAAAACAAGTGCGCCGATTTCTCCGGCGTGGCCTGCAATAACCCTGATGGGTGAGATGAGAAAACGAGTACAGAGAGGGAGAAAGAAAGAGAAAGAAATAGAAAAGCAGAAAGAAAAATATAAAAAAAGAAAATCTTTCGAAAAAGAATTTTTCATGAGGCGGCGGGATTTGAACCCGCGTACCCACGATCCGAAGGCGAGCGGCTTAACCACTCGGCTATCCAGGCTATTTTACTTTCTTTATTGCCTATGTACATGCTTAAAGCAGTGGCAAACAAATATATACCAAACAAAGAACAAAAAAAGAAAAGCTACACAAGTATCAGAGTTTACTGGCTTCTTAAAGTTGCTTAATCAATAGAAGGCTTTCTACTTGATGAAGCCATTCAGCTACATCTTGCTGGACCTTTTGTGTTTCCACAAATGAATAGACTCGAAGAAGTAGTGTCGAACCGGACGTGCATTAATGTCAGCATGGCGCATCGCCATTCTTGACTGCCATATACTGTGCAGGCCCAGTAACATAACTAGATCGAACGGTACCCCTTCCTGATTTTCAAATGGGAGAAATCTGATGCTGTAGGCGCCAAGGAGCAAATATTTTTTTAAAGTTCATTGAAGAACGTCACAAAAAAAGACCGCGTCCCAGCAGTCAAGAAAAACATGTTGGATTGTCTCCGGTTTGCTGCACAGAGAAAAAAAAAACAATGGTCACCCCAAGGAGCAAGGAACGAATAAGCCCTTTTCCAGCATCCATGTTTTGACAGGCAATGTTCCACTGTATTAATGAGCGCTAACAGACAATACTCATTGTGTATAACAAAGAGAGCCCTTAAAAATTTCCACCAATGTTCCACTGTGTAAATAGAAGAATAAGTATTTTACTCTAGCTGTTACCTCCCTTTTTTTTACATGATTAAGACATTCTGACCTGGGCCTACACGGTACATTGCTCTATGAGGAACAGGAAGAATTGTATCTATTAGATCATTGTGCAACTTTTTGCGGGAAAGAGTACAGAGATATTCCAAAGAAAACTGCGTTTTTAAATAGAGACAAGATTTAACAACTTCTTTCAGCTAACCTCTAACGTTTGCTTTCATGTCGCTAGATGCCACAAATTCCGGAAACACCCTTCCAAGCCTAAGTTGTATAACAGTACGTATGAATGGGTCTCGATTGTTTCGGAAGAACATGAACCGGTTAACTAACTGACGCAGATACAAATGACACAGACCAAGCCCACCAAAGCGAACCCGTATGAAAAGGTTAGTTATACTTGTTCGCTCTGAAGAAGAACCCCACAAAAAACAGCAAATACTCGGTGAAGCTTGTGCACATTCACACGTGAACAATGCAGTATTTGAAGCACGTACCACAGCTCACTGACCAAAGATATGTTACAAAAGGTTGCTCGGCCGAAAATTGATAGATGAAAACCTTTGACTTCCCGAATTTTTTCTCGCAGTTCAGCGACCTTGCAGTGTTATCAAGCACGCGTACTGATCTATAACAAGAGCAGTACTGTTTGCACGTGTCGTACGCTTGCTTATCATGACTAGCCATGTGACCTTTTCTGTTTAGTTATAAAGCCAGTAACACCGAGCAATAAACGTTCTTTCGTTCTGCCCCTTCTGCCGGCTACGTTCCGTTACTTCAGACCTGACGCAACCAGTACGGTCAACTGTCACAATATTATTCCAGTGTAACACCTAAGTACCCCACAGAAGTAGCAGTACACAAAATACTGGCAAAGAAGTCTGGAGTCACAGGCCATTCACCATGCCAGTAACCTACGCACTTTCTCCAGCTCACCAAACTTCCACTGGTATTGCAATAAAGGTTCAAAATTTTAGAGGTTTCAGTGACGCTTTCGTAATCTTTACGAAACACAGCTATATCATCGGCGAATGCCAGTAACCGCACTTCCTCTTCTTCTAGTTTGTACTCTTTTATGTTACTACTTTCCAAGAAATTCCGGCAAAATGACTATATAAATTCAAAATAGAAGAGAAGACAAAGGACAGCCTTGCCGCACAGAAAGTTCTACAGTGATTCGTTTCCCGACAAATTTGTTGATGGTGATCCGCGTTTTACATCCAGTATGCGTCATTCCGACTACATCCCGAATCATGCTACCAACATTAACATAGTCCTACAAGAGAAGTAGAATGTCGTGGGGTACTCGGTGAAACGCTCTTAGATGCGAAGCATCTTATAGCGGAGTTCAAACCGGTGGTGGTGGTGGTGGTGTGTGGCGTGACCACCCTTACTGCGCATGCGCATACCCTCTCCACACAGATCCTCTCCACTCCTCCTCTCCACTCACCCTCTCCCTCTTCACTCTTCCTCTGAAACGCGGGCTAGACATGCCGAAATTCTCTCCTGCCCAACGCCGCGATGAGCGCCAGCGCATGCGCGTCCCCTCCACCTCTCTCTCCTCTCCTACGCTGCCCCCCTTTCGCACGCCTGTCGACTGCGTTCCCCGCTCGCCCTGTGAGAATTAACGGCCAGTCTAGAGGGAAGACAAGACGCGTGTAGCGTTCTTCTTCGCGTTCCACGACGCGAGGTCGGTAGCATGCCCAACGAACGCCAACGGAACGCGATCGTGCAAGCGCTCCGGCTTCGCATCGCCTCATGGTCCCCGTTAGAGGTAAATGGTGTAATTTTTCTAAATCAATCTGGGTCATCCCAATGTGGTCACTTGTGTCATCACCGCATTCCAGTACACTTCGTGCCTTATGAATGTTTGCGAATATAGTAGGCCCTTTAATTCCGCATGTCTGGTGGTCGCCTACAATGTCGTGAACAACTGTCTGAAACCTCCTTGCTAGCACTTTCATCAAAATCTTGTAGTCAATATTCGATAGACTGATTGGTCTGTACGACTTTATTTCACGTAATTTAACTGCGTCTTCAGTTTTCGGAATCAATAAAGTACGAGATAACAGAAACGAAAGCGGCAATATTTATATGTCTAATGCTTCGTTAAATGCCAATGCGTTCCCCGCTCGCCCTGTGAGAATTAACGGCCAGTCTAGAGGGAAGACAAGACGCGTGTAGACATGGGGCTATTCCTTGTTTCAACTGTTTATATAAGGCAGTCGTTAGCCCGTCAAGACCTGGGGCTTTCCCAAATGAAGGTCAGTCCTTTCTTTCGTCACTTCTGCTTCAGAAAAATGGAGTTATCTTTTTGGCATTCTTCAACCTACGGCGTTAAATAGTGAAGGAATTCTTTTTTGAAACCTGCATTTCCTTCGCCTTTGCCGAATAGTTGGCTGTAGTGCCCATTGAAGCATCTTCTATAGATTTCTGATCACTTGCAACATTACCGCTGTATTCAATCTGATGTATAGCATTCCGCTGAGCATTCCGTTGTGCGATGCCAAACATCAGCTACTCACCTGCAGTCATCATCTCTGCCCGGTGCCCTTATGTGCCCACCACGGTGTTTCCCCTCTTCTATTTGCTAGAATTTCGGCTTTACTGATCTTATATCGGTAACAAATACCCCTGGTGCTCTACGTTCCTCTGCTAGCAGCTCTATTTTGAGCGTAAGGTACTTTCTTCTTGATACTTCGCGTGTTGTATTGTACTTGAGCGCTCCAACGCTTTTAGCTTATTATCTTACTTAAATTGTTCCCATTTTGCTCCGTATTTCTGGTCTCCGCTATCTATGTTTAACAAAGCCTCCCGAACATTGTCTCTATATAACTTATCTTCCAAGAGATTACAATGAAGTTTCCACATGTTCCAGTTAAATACTTGTCTACTTCTACTTTTTTGTGTAATAATAATGATACTAATATTAAATATAATTGTTGGGGTTTAAGGTTAATGTGATACTACATTGTCTTGCCATTTGCCTTTGCATTTTTTTACATGTTTCCTTCATCGTGGGTCCCCCTACAGTCTTCGGACTATGAGAGCCTAGTCTGTTAAACGTCTCCTTCATTTTATGTATCGCTACATTACTAATAATAATGAACTTAAAACTTCAAACACCGCGAAACTACGATGTGATTATTAGAGAGGCCGTAGTGGAGGAGTTCGGAAATTTCGACCACCTGAGGTTCTTTAAAGTGCACCTACATTACAAATGATACTAAGCAGTGTTCACTAAACGAAGTGGGGTGGACGCTGTACTCACTGACAATCGGAACTAATTCCAGTGACACATAGGCCCTATCTAAGCGTGTATGACTGGAGCCTTGAAAATGTGTATACAGTGTCGGTCCTAACCAATGCACTCTGCCACATCGTCGACAATAAAGTCAGTGATTAACTTTTTTAACGCTTCTTTTCTTGAGTCAAGAACAGTTGTACTTGTTTTATCACCAGCACGGCAGACACAGTTAAAATCTCCCATTAGGATAATTAGGCGCTCATGATCACAATAAGCACGAACTTCATCAAAGATTGCACAGCGTTCATCCATTTTAACAGGCGCATATATACAAATAACTCGCCAATTAAATGAAAAGAAAGTTAAATCACAAAAAAAAAATTACACCATCTCCCGCTAAAGGGGACCATGAAGCGATGCGAAGCCGGAGCATAGAGAAATAAAAAAAAGTTAAGAAAGGACACTCCCATAGAGCCCAGCGGCCCAATCCACCCTAGCGCACCTGGTGGTTGGTAAGAGCAAGTGGCCTGCGCTTCTTGTTTCGGTTTCACTGGCGCGAATTTTGGATTACTCTGCGTAACCGATATTTGGCTATGGAGAAAGTTAATGATTTCAGACCAGTTTTCTTCGCCCAAATGGCACAGACATTGCTTGTCGTTTTGATTTAGCGATTCCCTATTTTGTCTAGTTCAGTGGTTCGTGCGAATTGAGGTTGTGACGTAATTTTTATTTTGATTAAGTTATAATAGAAAGAGATGCAGGTAATCATAATTCACTGCGGATTTATTCATCGCGCTTGAGTTTTTCTTTTGGAACAAGCGGTCAATCTATATATCAATCAAAGAGACAGAGTATCCGCAATGTTTTTATTTCAACACACGGTAGAAGCTGAGCATATAAAAAGCACAAAATTAGAACAGCATCTCACAGAAATGCAAGGTAGACAACAAATGCATCTCGCCTTGCAAATAAATTGTAACAAATATTGTAACAAATACAGAGAGAACACAGACAACGCACACATCGCTAGAGTTGGCAGAAGCCGACAAGCTGGCAAAGAATGACACACTGGGCCAGTGGGTAAGTATCTGTGGCAAAAAAAATATATATAGTAGCCACAGATGCTTCAGTAATTGACAAAAAGGCAGGCGTAGGTATTTACTCCCCTTCGCTTGGCTGGTCATTTTCATTAAGACTGCCGGACTTCACCCCTGTGTTTGAAGCGGAACTCTCGGCAATTATACTGGCGCTGCGAAAACTAGATTTGAACGACCATTGCGCAATAATAATAACAGATTCCCTGTCAGTATGTACATCTCTAACAATGTCATCAAAATCAATTGCCTTAAAAACGCTCCTTACGCTAGTGCCTCCACAGTTGAAAATTTTGAAATTATTATAAGTACCTGGCCATTGTGGATTAGAAATAAATGAAATGGCCGACACACTAGCGAGAGCGGCATTGAACGGTCCAATAATTTCGGTCCTCCCTGTAGTAGCCAGCATAACTGCGATTAGGTATAGGAAATTTTCCCTTCGAGCAGACGCCATAGAATCAATAACTTCATGGACAGAATTTAGACATTTAAAATTTCCATGGAAAATTCAGTGGTGTCAAACTAGACAATTAGAAGTATTATTAACTAGATTACGATGCCGAGTGCCCCCGTTGAATCTATATGCACACAGGGCTGGTCTGGTGATATCTCCCCTCTGTCACTTTTGTTCAGAAATCGAATCGATAGAGCATTATTTTTTATCGTGTCGCCGCTATATATTACAAAGAAAAAGACTTCTTGAAACTCATTGTGCTAAGCTGGGGATAATTTTAACAATAGACGCTATTGTCAACTTCGGTGCTTCGGATTTGGGCGTCAGCCACAGGAATGTTTTTGATGCCGTAATTGCTTTCCTTCAGGAAACAAGACGAATGTGTTTTTAAGTTCTTAAATGCAAACCTGTTCCGATAATAGCAATGAATCAATAAGAAAAAAAAATCAATAAAAAAGAAGACGTTCGGTACCACAGTAATTTCATTATTCTAATTTCTAGTTAGGATGAGAAGTCTGGGCTGAATGTAGAAATAATTATTGCACTAGTTCTTTTTATGTGTGCTTGTCTTTTGTGTTAACTTAGTAGTTTTAAATCTTCATATCTACAATTCTTGGCCAATCCCCCAGAGTGGGTATGAGCCATGTGTAGAGGAACATCATCATCATCATCATCATCAACAGCAGTGAAGTCGCGAGTCATCACTGCGGTTAACCGAAATAATGCGGAGAAAGAAAAGAGCGTACAGAAACCACACGACACAATATATCAGAAAAACAAAGATACAGTGTGTTGGCTGTGCTTAAGAACAGCTAGCCCAAAATGAAAAAAAGCAAACTTGATACTTCAACATTGCCTTCTTGTCCTCGGAAAGGTAGGTAGCTTTGCAGCTCGCCGACAACGTGAAAGACAAACTTTACGCCACAACGCTGGCAGGCCTTCTGCTTCTTCCTATGTGACCCCTTCATCAAAAACTTAGAGCCCAAGTGATTTGCGTCTGGGTGTTGCTGTGACGCTTGCAAGTTAAAACAGATTGTAGTCATCACTTCTCCACAATTGTGGACCTTGATTGGTGCTAAGAGAGCGGTATTACAGGGGTAATAGCCGAAGAAAACCACTTTGGCTTATTATTTTTCACAAAGAGCGTTATCACTCTCACTATTTTTCACAAAGGTTGTACATGGTGCGTTATCACTCATTATTTTTCACAAAGACTGTACACAGTGCGTTATCACTCTCATTATTTGTCACAAAGGCTGCACATAATGCGTTATCACTCTCATTATTTTTCACAAAGGCTGTACATGGTGCGTTATCACTCTCATTTTTCACAAAGGCTGTACATGGTGCGTTATCACTCTCATTATTTTTCACAAAGGCAGTACATAGTACGTTATCACTCACAAGTTATAACAATAAAATGCCAGCGTCCGCAGCCCCATCAAAAGGTGCAATTTTAAGGATTCTTTTGAAAATTTTGATGGGCGTGCCGAGGAGGTTGACGAGAAGCTAAAATACGAAAGGCGTGATCATGTGAAGCATGCCCACTTCATACTGTATTCCTTACCCGCTTGAAACATTTCAACAAGCGGCTTTGTTATCGATATATTACTTCAGCTGGAGAGATAAAGCGCACACAGTGACCAAGCGACCCACAGTAAAATGTAGAGTTCGCCCGCATATGCTACAAAAATAGACAGGACACCCAACATGCTTTCTTTTTAAGGTCATGCAAATCACTTCGAGC
Source organism: Rhipicephalus sanguineus (assembly GCF_013339695.2). Classification (NCBI taxonomy): domain Eukaryota; kingdom Metazoa; phylum Arthropoda; class Arachnida; order Ixodida; family Ixodidae; genus Rhipicephalus; species Rhipicephalus sanguineus. The sequence continues at coordinate 179,734,773 of NC_051179.1, forward strand.
GAATACACTGCAGTGTCCCTACTCCTCATAGCCGGTAAACAAAACAATGGATGCAACGAAGAAGTGGTTAGTCCCGTTGAACCTCAATAGAAGGCCATAATGAAGTCTGCTGTAACGAAGTAATGACAACAAAGCTATTGCAGGATTCGGTTCAACTCAAATACTTTTGTGCAAAGCCGCCGCTAATTGCTAGCCTTTGAACTTGTCAAGCTGTATACCTGAGATTGAAGGCTGGAACCTAACCCTATCTAAGTTTCGGTTCACAAAACGCACATGCCAAAATAAACGAACGCGGCAAAACATTTTCAGAAACTTCTCGCGACACCCAGCAGAGCAGAAATGAAAATCGCCAACACTTGACAGATGGTGATACAAAATATCGCACACTTTCAGGTGATGTGCAGTGGCCTCAATCATGGCAAGAAAGTGAGATTCAAGTTGTTGTACGTATGCAAAAGCTGCTTCCGAGGGCACAGTCAGATTCCCGAAAAGTTTGCTGGGGACGTGGTATGCTTTGAGCATTGTGAAATACTGGTGGGTACCCTTAAGTGTCTCGCTGTCGTCTTTCAATAACTGTGGGCAACTGCAAATGTCACGTGCATTCCGAAGAAAGTGTTTGATGAGAAAACCAGCTACATAACATGCAGCGGAGTCATCGATAATATGGGAGTGAATATTGGTCACAAATTCAGAGAGATCGTCTAGAGCGGGAAAGTCGTTAGGCTGTGGCTGTGCACACTCCTCATTATCCACAAGCGACGCACTGGTGAGGGAGAATGGCGAGAGCTCCTAGAGGAGGTCACATTCATCATCCTCGACATTTCCGTATTCTGGCAGCCTGAAGAGTTTTCTTATACAGATGTGCTTCAGGCCACAACTAAATTGTGCTACATTGGGGTTGGTGTTGCAACCTTGTTTTTGCCTAATGTGGCCAAATACGTTCTTCAGAGGATCCTGTTGTAGTCTGCGTGTTAGCAGGTATTCAAAATTGTAATTTTTGGAGAGGTCGTCCCACAGTTGACAAAAAGCCTGAATTGTAATTTGCCAACCAACGATGGTTTGTGGTTGACGTCTGCCATCAAACTTCCATGATGCAGTTCAGAGAAGCTGGCCTCGAAGGAAGTCAATCAGCTCTGAATCCTTTTTTCATGATTGCATGCCGGAGCTTTTGCGAACTTTTTCTTTTACTCTAGCTGTTCAGGACATCGAAAATCCTGTCCATACGATCGCAAAATTGAGCTGTAGTGATGGCCGAGGCAGGCAGCACCTTCGCATACACCAATGCCATGATAGCAATCGAAACTGATGCGCTGAGACCTGCGTGGCTCTGCTGACCTTCATATTAGAAAAATGTTTCTGATGAATGTGCCGTTCCGTCAACTTTGGAGCCAATCGCAACCGCAACTCATGTGAGGATTGGTAAAGGCTTACAATGTGCGACCAGTCAACGATGTCATCCCCAATGTATAACTTGTGTGCTTGGACATTATTGCGCATCGTTTTACTTAAATGTGGAACATCAAAAATGAAGTATACCCGCTCACTATTAACTTCAAAAAAAAAAGGTTTTGCTAGTCACTCTTAGAGGGTTAGCGAGACTTACATTTGAACTGCCCTGGTCACAAATGACTGCTTCCACTGCAATGTTAATGCTCCTAAGCTCTACAATGAGTGACACTAGCAAGTTATGCATAACAGATGATGGTGTTGATGTGTGCCCTATAGTAAAAGCAACCGGATGAACCAACTTTTTCGAAACACCAACAAGAAGAAGAACCATTGCTTGATCAGCAATGGTTGAAGTGCGATGAGTGCCATCATCTGTAAAACCCTGGACAATGTCCCGTGCCGCATCATAATACAAATTCTTTTTGAGTACTATTTCATCAAAAACTAAAGCACACACTCGGTCCCGCTCATTCCAAGCTTGAGTATTTGTTTCAATGGAAGAAATGATTCTTGGAATTGTGCCTGGAGTCATCTCTACATTAGCTAGCCACCTCCTTAATGAACGCCGGGAGGGCAAAGAAAAATATGGAGCCAGAAATCGGTATGCTCGCGGACCACGGAAAAGCGAAGAGCGAATTTCTTGAACCGCATGGGAAACCGCTTGCCCTTGCCTCTGGGCCTCAAGCGAACATGTGCAAAAAGAAGTTTAAAAACCTCGTCGGTGACGCGCGGTCAGATAATGCCAAGGGCCTTTGAAGTCGATGACGGTGCTTGGTGAGGCTGTCTCCGCAGTCTTTTGATAATTTTTCGCTGTGCTGCTACTTTGGTTTGCAGACGTTGAATGGTTTGCCTGTACTTCTTTGATGGAGATCTTGTCGCTGGCACACAGGAAAGCACAGCAATAAAGAAAAAATATGGATGTAAAAGCGAAGAGCAGCTAATCCCATACGAGCACTTTCCTCGCTCTTTTAGACCCAAGGTTCTCAACTCTCTGTGGTGAGAAGTTTTCGATTCCACAACCCAAAAACAAACCATTCACAATGTTGACAATGGCACCAAGAAAAATGAAAATCACTGAGAGCCCACCCTGACATTTTGTTGGTGCACCCGCAGTGTCCTTTTGAGAATAGTTATCTCAGAACATCCTAAACATGAAATACCACATTAAAAACAGCTGCAATAAAAGCTTAGTCACCATTTGCTGTAGGACATTCAGGCGTGGAGCTGTTGGCAGACGTGTCTTCAGTAGAGTCTTGTGAAGCTTGTTCAGTGCCTCGGACGGTGCTGTCGGAACAATCTTGCGAGCAGCTTGCGGAATTCTCTATAATAATACAGTCTCGTGTTGAAGTAAACATAAAACTTACCGATCACACAAGTTCCTCTTGCGACAACTGAGCGACTGGTTAAGGTTTCCTCCAGCAAGACGAAGTCAGCAGGAACTCCTTCACGAGCTAAAAGGGAGCTGCCACCTGCAGAGGTTTGGTCAACAGTCAATGTAGCGCGTAAAAAAAAAAAACAGAAATGTCGACACTGAACGCACCCTGTTCATCGGGGCGCCTCAATGTGTGGGAGCCGCTTTTCGAAACCTCTACCGCAGGTCCTGAAGAAATGAAACAACGACAATTTTTCACTAAGAGGCTTAAAATAACACAAACTCAAGCTCATCCACACCTTGCAGTGCAGCTTCTGCAGCCCTGTCGCAGGCACTAGTTGAAGCGACGCTCAGAGAACCTGCACATATGTGTAGTTGGTACGAGTTACAAAGCTTGTAGCATGGGGAAACTTAAACAGCCCTTTCAAACGCATAAATTGGTGGAAGGTGGAAGAAAAGAGGAGGCACCAACTGAGAAACAAGCAATTTGTAGTTTGTGAAATTATCAACAGTGTCAGCTTTCCCTGATGTGAGGTATGTGTACGTGTGCACGCAGACTTCAAGATAGCGTGAAATAGCCCTTCAAACTCTTTCAAAATGAGTTGCGCAGATCAACAGCATCAAAAAACGACATAAATGTAAAGCTGTTAGGAAGGTAATAGCCCACAATTCACAAAATTTAAGATTTTCGAAGTGTTACTTCTATAGCGAGGTTTGTCCATCGGTTACAAAGATCTTCCGAGGTTAACTGTCGCCACTGATTCAATACAAGCGGCTGCTATTGCAGATAATTGAGTTCCTGTCAATCACTTACATGGTGCAACTGGTTGCACACTGGGAACAGCCGTTCTCGTAAGCCTTGTGTGCCCAGGGTCTATGAAACTTTGAGCAGTAAAATGGTCGCTACAAACCCTGAACGTTGCGTACAACAGGCTGGCCGGCTTACTCAGCAGATCATCTAGACCAGCATACTGCATCCAGCTTTCAGCCTGTATTGGCAATGAACTATCAGCTGAAACGGGAAGTGCTTGAATAGTGAACTTTTATTGTTATCCGCACTGAGCAAGTACGAACAAAAACCTTGAATACATACAAACCATACAAAAGCTTTAACACACCTGCCGTCCCACGGTATGCGGAAGAAACTGGTCTCTGGCTTTTTGTGGGTTCTGCCATTGTTGAAGCACCACGACACACAGCAGTAGCTGCCGTAGCTTGGATCGCCGGACGGCATGGCATCAGGGCGGTCTGAAAATGTCAGTAAGTGCATGCTTCGCTGAGAAATTATTGAAAAGATATGTGCACATCATATCCGTACCAGCAAACCCCTTTGAATGATTAGCGAATCCATGCACAATAGAAAACTAGTGACACATCTCTAATCCATAAAACTCACGCAGCAGTCATCTTTCTAGAGGAGGCGTTGACCGACCTCGTGTCGTGGAACGCGAAGAGGAACGCTACGCGCGTCGTGTCTTCCCTCTAGCCCGGCCGTTAATTCTCACAGGGTGAGCGGCGAACGCGGTCGACAGGCGCGCGAGAGGGAGGCAGCGTAGGAGAGGAGAGAGAGAGGGGAAGGGGACGCGCATGCACTGGTGCTCATCGCGGCGTTGCGCAGGAGAGAATTTCGGCACGTCGAGCTCGCATTTCAGAGGAATCAACCGAAGCAAGCGCTGCACTGAACGCGCGCAGCGCTCTACCCGCTTTATATTCACATTTGAAGGAGGGGAGACTAGAGGAGGAGGGTAGCGCATTCGTCGCGAGAGCAGAAGCGAGAACGCAGGAGAAGCGCAAGCACAGAAGTGGAGAGAGTAACGCGCAGCTGTTGGAGAGAGGGAAGGAGAGTTGCGCATGCGCAGTGCGAGTGCGGACGCCGAAGACAACGCGGGACATGTCGCCGCTATAAGATGCTTCGCTTCTAAAACAAACCTTCCAGATGAATCAGAAGTGACATTCGGGACAGTGGCACCTGAACTATTCCGCACAAAAAATCCCAGACCCCGCCGATCTACCAACTGCATGACTGACGCTGGCGCTGTAGCGTTTGGTGAAACGGCGCAACAGACTCTTGGTGGCGTCCTCGCTCTCCACTGTTGTCTCTTGGACTGCAATAATGTCCAGGTCATAATCAATGAGAAGTCTGTAGAGCTGGATCTGCTTCTTGCTAGAAGCAAGCCCTCGCACGTTGAGCGTCGCTGCTTTCAGGGACTCGCTCAGCGACGAGATCGGTGAGCGGGTCCAACAGCCCTGCGCTTTCACTTGTTGGGCTCTCGTCGTCCAGGTGGATACATGGTGTGGACCTATAGTTCGCGCGGCAGTCGTCGGGCAGCGTTTTGTTTCTTCCCTCCACTGCACTTCAGACTTCACTTTTATTTCATGCTTTTGAGCAGCGTCATCTGAATCGCGACGGTGTTTTAAAGACGCCACTTCTAAATCCATGCTAGAAGTATTCAGATCACCAAGCAAAGCTTGCGTTTTCTCTGTTTCTATCCCACAAGGATGCTGTGAAGCCGAGTTCAATGATGCCAAAGTGAGCTTGGGCTGGGACGCCGAGATGTCCAGGCGCTCTGTTTCCTGCGACGCGGCGTCTGCTGCAGGCGCAGGACACGTCTGTCCGCTCGTTGTAGAAGTAAGGTTTATGGCTACTGCATTTTCCTTCCTCCGCTCAGCGCTCGTGTCAAGGGTTGTAGAAAGTTCGTTACTGTTGCTAACCACCGCCGCGTCATCCGATGATAGATTCTGTGGTGTTGCAGGTACCGACGCTTGCTCCGATCCTTCATCATCCATGACGAGTTTCATCCTGTTGGGTCTCAGATCGTCGCCCTGCGGCTCGGACGTACGGGTACACTCATCTTGCTCATGTCCGAAATCGTGGCAGTCGCTGCACCTTGGAACTTTGCAATCGCGTCCCATGTGCCCCGCACTTCGGTAACGCAAGCACAAAGGCGCTCTCCCTGGCACTACAACAAGTGCCGTACTGCTTCCAATATGCATTTGATGCGGCAATTGATCCATAGAAACACGCTCTCGAAAATGCGAGCGTAGTATGCGTGTTCTTGGTTCTACACCTTCATATTCCTCAACCCCCCAACGGTCATCGCTCACCTCCTTGACGTCGCCGAACGCATAAAAGGCACGTCGAATAGCTTCCCTTGTAACACCAAACGCCAGCCAGTCCAAGCTACATTAACCTCTTGCCATGTCTTGTATATGGCAAGATACATCCGGTTTTTAACTTTGAGAACGCCTGCTTTCGCTAGCGTTTTCTTCGCTTCGTCGGTCTTCACGTTCAATAACTAAATACACGTGCGACATCTGAAATGCCCCGATGCCACTCACTTGATGTGTCCAAATCTTTTTGGGACTTCCTGAAGTCGTCGATGCGATATGGTCGACCACTGACGTCGCGGTGTAGTGCAACTGCCTGTCTCATCGCTTCTCCTGATGGCGCTTATTCGGCACAGTTCACTGACTAGAGGGAGCTGCGTTGCTCGAAGACGCCGTCCCAAGTTCGCTGACATTGGCCGCTAGGAACACGCAGAAAACAAACGAGCGCACGCATCCCCCCTTTAGCCCGGCCACAGTCCGCCCACTCATGCAGGGGGGAGAAGCGCGCATAGCGTTCCATATTGTCCGGGAACCTCTGAACATTGCTTTTTAAATTCGAATGCATTTCTTAGTCGAGCTATGTCAGGCGCCGTGCGGCGTCCGCCATCTCTCCGCTCCCGCCCCCCTCTCCCATAGCAACAGCTGCGAGCGCGCGCGCTCCACCTCGCCCTTAGCAACCGGAGCAGGTGGTGCGGGCGGATCATGGAGGAAGGAATGATAAGGAGAGGCCATATCGTATTTCAATGCATTGCGAAAAGTGTGGCGGAAGTGACGTCAGATTTATGGGGCAAACAAGCCGGCATGGGGCAAACAAAACAGCAGACGCCCCGCGGCGTGCTCTCCGCGGTGGTTAGCTTCTGCGCAGATTTATAGTCCCGGCGTAAACTTAGCGCGTATTGTGCGGTTCGCACGCAGTAAAATGTTGCAAGCAGACGTTTACCAGGCTGTTCGTGCGTGGCAGGCCCGAGCGCTGCGTGCTGAAATTCTTCGTGGAGCGTTTTTGTGCAACAGTACAGAATACCGGTACGTGCCATGATCAAAAACGCTCAGCCCCTGCATCATCGTATTCGAACTCACCAAACAGTGACTTACGCGTTCTGCTGGGCGTTAGGCCTTCCATTTCTCGTAGCCCAATTTCCCGATCTGTTGCCGGATTAGCGGTTAGTGTATATGGAGTGAGCGTAGTAGCAATTCGGCGCAACGCCAACCTATAGTTGACGTAACTTCACGCCGAAAAGAGGACACCGCTGTATTGTATACGCGATCGTGTACGTAAAGTTTGTAATTCCAGTACGCATGCTACAACAAGCACGCAGCGAGCGCACAACGCACAATACATACATCACGTAGTCCGATAACAACAACATAAGTTTATTGCCCTTTCGTTGAACGACACAGCTTCTAAAAACGTACGATGCCTTCGGCGCATGTTATGTACGGCGCGTCAGACGCCCAAAACAAAAGTTCACGTGTGTTCTGAGTTGACACAATGAGTAAGAAGCAACAGAACGCACATCCGAGAGCCTCGCATGCGAATGCCATGCATTAGTGATCAGCAATGAAGCGAACGTGTACGTACACATGAAAAGTGACACCCGGTACTTTCCGCAGTGTACGCGATTTGCACGGCGTATACGCAACCATGCGCAACAGCTGGGCATTGCGTAGCTTTCCTAAAGAACACACACACAGGAGCAGCATGCGTGAATCGACTGCGCCGCGTTGCACGGCGAAAAAAAAAGGCTCGAATCGCGCATGCGCTTGCAAACGACACGGCGGAAATCGCGAAATGTTTCTAGGCTCCTTCGCTAGGAGGCAATGCGGGTGTTTGCGATGTGGAGGCTTCACGAATGTGACGTCAGGGCCTCTCCTTATTTTTCCTTCCTCCATGGGGCGGATCAGCGGAGTGTGAGTGGAGAGGAGGAGCGCGCTCGGGCGCTCGCATCGCGGGAGCTCGGCGGAGCTCTCGCGTGTGTGGGAGAGTGTGGGCGAGAGTAGGCGCGTGCTTCGGCGCTTCTCCTCTCGGCGGGCGCCCCACTCTCCCGTTAGCTCACTCGCAAGCGTATATAAATGGAGCGGAGCGCGCGCTCTACTCTCTCGACCCGTTCGCCGGCTTTCGCTGACGCGAGATGGCTGACGTGGAAGACAAGGCTGCGAAGCGAAGAGCGCGTGATGCCGAACGAAAGCGCCTGAGGCGAACTGCCGACGCCGAACTGCGTGCTCGGGAAGCTGCTGTGAAACGCCAACGCCGAGCCGAAGACCACGAAATACGTGTTCGACATGCTGCCAAGCAACGTCAACGATGAGCCGAGAACGCCGAATTGCGTGCCTACACCGGAGACGGAGCCTTTGTGGTGACCGTGTACCTCGCGTCCAACCTCGCGTCCAACCTCGCCCGAGACGCCGTTGCCACGCAGCTCGATGCGGCCATGGAAAGTGTCTGTGCGCTCTCCAAAAGCTTTGACCCCGTTGTCTTGGTTGGTGACTTTAACGTTGACGTGCGAAAGACGAGTGGACGGTGGCTTGTCGAGTACATGCGCACCAAGCACTCTATGCAATGTGCCTCTACCGCATCCAAACTCTGCCCCACAACCATTCACGGTACTTGCATTGATCTAGTCTTTACCCGAAACTGTGACGCCCGCATGCTTCTCGAAGACCTTCTGACCGTGCACTTTACCGACCACAAGGCAGTGATCGTGGCCGTCAAGTGCAACGATAACACAAACAGGTGCTAAATAAATGGTTACCCTACAAATCACCATCTCGTCATTCATTATATAATTACTTAGCTGCACTAGAGTGACCTAGAATAGGGGGAGTGTCCAAAGCGCCGGCTCCCGCGTGGGCCTTTTGCCGTGAACTCCCGCGCCGCGCCGCTGCTGCGCCGGACCCGTGGGCTTTCCGCGCTCGGGAAGTGCGCGGGAAGCGAGGGGCGTCTGCTACGCGCTGTAGTTCCTTGCGCCGCGTTTCCACACAGGGCACTTGAAGTCCACTTAACTTTTATAATGCGCTGCGCAATGGAGTTTATCCATCTTTAAGCGTTGTGTTCGTGCTGGGGCAACAACAGAATGCAAAAAATCATGTGTCAAGCGGCATCAGCGTGGCCTAGTACCGGTCACAGAGTTCGAGAACGTTTGTGCGTGTGTAAAAGCGCGCAAAACGGACACGCACACGCAAAGAACGAAAACAAAAACCTTATTCGCACGAGTAATCGGGCAATAGCATCACGCATACTCGAATTAAGAGTAATAAAAAAAAGTAAATTGCACGCGCAGTCAGCTGAAATACTTGCGCGCAGTGACCGCTTCACACTACGAGCTTTTTACTCATGGTCGCCACTGGTTTGCTAGCCATACGCACACTGCTTTATTCGACAATTCATTAGCCTCCACTAGCTCTTTATTATGGACGGAACACACCGGGAAGACGCAAGGGAAAAAAAAAGAAAAAAAAAAGAGTAGAGACGGCCATACGACCGCAATGCTGTTGGCTTATTTTTTTTTTTTTTGCTTCTGAGGTAGCGTACAACAAGGTTCACTGTGCGTAAACATTTGAAACAAAAGCAATGCCAGGTAAACTAACTTTATTCCACAAGATTTTGCATAAAAGGCAAGTTGCTTTACAAATATCCAGATATCACGCAACAAAGTTACAAATGCCCCCATTCTTGCTGTACAAGCTGCCTGAACGAAAATACGGTAAGAAATCGACAAATAGAAGTGTAATATCTCAATCACTTCAGAAAATTTTTCAAATGCAGAGATCCCTTATGTACCTAGCCAGAAAAAGTGCACTTTGCATTGGATCGCTGACGTCAGTATGAAACGTTCGCGCGAGATGCGTGCATTGATTCAAGCCTTCACTATACGAAATGAAAACAGTTTCAAACAACTTATTCTCAACTTCAGATGTTTTCACGGTTCTCGGAGGTTAGCATTCACCCGGTTCAGCGACTTTACAAAAAGATGTGGACGAGTAGTTACATAAAATACAATTGTTTCCGCGGCAGTTGAGTGCGCGCCAACAGGGCACCCGACCGCAATTTCCTGCTTTTTCCTGATGACCTCAATATAGCGTCCACCCCAATTTCGTGCTGAAGCTCCGGAGTACTTAAATAGCGAGTCTGCTCATCTCTTGAATAAGTATAAAGAGATAACCAGACGGGTAAAGCAAGCCTCTTTTGTCCCGCAGACGCGTGAAATCAGCTGCTCTGAACTTAGAATCACGTTTGTTTTCGGGCGATCGCTCGTAACATGAAGTGAGGCATATACACGATGATGCACTGATATCGTTTCATTTACTTTGATTTGTCTTGTTTTTTTTAAGGTACAGCCTTAGATGCCTCATCAAACACGAAAATTGACCGTCGGCGTCTCGCGTAGCCAACACGAGTGATGGACAATATCATCACGCGATGACATCGACAGAACTTGTGACGTTACTATGACGTCATTCAACGTGACGTCATATGATGACACCATCACATGACACGGTCGCTTTACATTGCCTCCGTGATCGGGGCCGATCACAGAGGCAATGTAAAAGCAGGTGAGGTGCAGAAAGCTTGCAATGCTTCCGATCCTGTCGGCAGTCCGAAAGCACGTTATCTACGGAAGAAAGCTTTCGGAGAGAGGCGAGGGAGGATCAATGCATCGACTGACGAAAAAGATGGCTTTCGTTTTCGAGTCATCTAAGGCGAATGCATAAGAGACCATGTTTTTATGTATTTTTTCGCATACATTTTACTTATGCGGTCAGTTCTTCAAAATGTATGGGTAACTCTAAAATGTTGACATCGATATTGGTGACCACCAAGTTTTTTATAACCCGACAAAAACAAATCGTCAGACCATACATCGTCAGAATTATATTTCTGGATACAGAAAGCGGGTTTGCGCGCCACACACCATATGATTATTGTTAGTCGTTACGCAAATGGCAAGCATGTCAAGTTGCATGTCGATAGGTCATGGCATGTATGCCATGACCTATCAGTCGTGTTGGGCATACGTACATTCGTGCCCCTCTGTGCCAATTTTCGTGTATACCAAGTAAACGAGACGCGAGTTATGCGAGTAATTTTTTACTTTTGGTACCACGGCCACGCCGACTGACACATTCGGCTTCGCATGAATAAATGGCTTGAAACAGCAGAGCGCCAGAGGCAGCCATGTAAAACAAATCGAATGCACGAAATAAAAGATAGGATATGAAGAGTGCAAACGCGTTAGCATGCATGAGCTAGTTACTACGTGCAATATGTGCTACGTTCTCCTGGTTATCCCCAGTTTATTCTTTCCTGCAGCAAGTTTACGTTCATCATTCCACACGAAAGTAAGTTAAGCGCCTTTTATCACGATGATGTGCGCGCAGGATGCGTTCCTCAAACAGCCGCGGAAGCGTGGACCAATGCGGTGACATAGCCTTGAAAATCAGTTCTGCGGAATCCCGCAAGGTGGCGGAAGGGTTAAGAAAGAGAAAATAGACAACCATCCATTTGTAACCCTTCCGCCACCTTGCGGGATTCCGCAGAACTGATTTTCAATATGTGTCCAGTTGCTTCGAGTTGTCGATGAATTCGCCCTGGCGCTGCCAGTTGCTAGCTTCCTGGTTAGCTCAACTAAGAGGCTTTATTAGATGCGAAGTATCTTATAGCGGAGTTCAATCCGGTGGTGGTGGTGGTGTTCGTGGTGTTGGTGGTGGTGGTGTGCGGCGTGACCACCCTTACTGCGCCTGCGCATACCCTCTCCACTCACCCTCTCCACTTCCCCTCTCCCCTCCCCCTCTCATCTTACCCCCTCTCCACTTACCCTCGCTCCCCTCCCTTGCCCCTCCCCCTCTCCACTTACCCTCTCCCATCCCCTTTCCACTCTTCCTCTGAAACGCGGGCTAGACATGCCGAAATTCTCTCCTGCGCAACGCCGCGCATTCGCGTTCCCTTCCCCTCTCTTTCCTCTCCTACGCTGCCCCCCTCTCGCACGCCTGGCGACCGCGTTCTCCCTCGCCCTGTGAGAATTAACGGCCAGGCTAGAGGGAGACAAGACGCGCGTAGCGTTCCTCTTCGCGTTCCACGACGCGAGGTCGGTAGCATGCCCAACGAACGCCAACGGAACGCGATCGTGCAAGTGCTCCGGCTTCGCATCGCCTCATGGCCCCTTTAGCGGGAAATGGTGTAATTTTTTCTGAGAAATCCCTATTGATTTTCTTGTGGCTCCGTGCTACAAATGGGTGGTTGTCTATTTTCCCTTTCTTAAAGCATAGCCTTCTATAGTATCGTATAGCAAGGGGGTAGAAAAGGGAAGTGAGGGTGAGTAGGAGGGAAAGGAGGAGGGCAGAGAGTAAATTATAGCTTAAAAAGAATAAGAGAGAGAAATAAACAGAAGGAAATGCAGAAAGAGAAAGAAAGAAATAGAGAGACGGAAAAAAGATTGAAAGAAAGGTAGAGAGAGAAAGAAATTGAAAGACAGAGAGAGAGAAACAAACAAAAAGAAACAAAAAAGACAGAAAAACATAGAGATGAGAGAAAAAGAAACAGAGAAAGAAAAAAAATCACAGCATATCCACGGAGTGAATGATGATGAGTGGGCCAAGCTGCGGAGGTTCATCGGTAAACCATGAATCTTCCGTGAATTCTGCCCAGTATCACCGACGTGAGATCGGGCGCGTTTATACTAAAGGTTCGATGAGAGTTATGACGACTTGCAGCTCACTATCATGTTACATGTACGCTGTGAATTTTCATTGTTTAGAAAACCATTGCTTTAGAAAACATCTGGCGTCTTTCGTTAAGCAGTTGGCGTCTTTTCGTTTTAGAAACATCTGGCGTTCTTTCGTTTTGCTTTTAGAAAACATCTGGCGTCTTTCGTTGGTTTATTTCATCAATCAACGGCGTTTTGAACAAAATTTTTATTGTTTAATCACGCACAGGATAAATCTCACCAGGCACTACCTTGCAGGTAAACAATCGCTGCTAATGGGAATGTGAGACAGAAGAAGTCGGCTTTTAGCTAACACTTACACTTTTACTTCTACTAACGTTTCCTATTGGAACATGCCAATGGCTGCTAATGGGGAATGAGGGACAGAAGAATTCGGCTTTTAGTTAACGCGCACGCTGCGAATTTTTTATTCTTCAACAACGCACAGAAAAAATCTCCCACCGGCACCACCTTGGAGGTCAAGATCTGGTACTAGCGTTACGACTGGTTACGCACTACGACTACGAGGGACGAACGGGTGCCGCTTTAAGGAGCTTCGCCCCTAAAAATCGGCAGATCCCACGCGTTGTGGGAATCAGTTTCATGCAAAGCAGTCAGCGAATACTTCTGTGCTGCATTTTACGACTTTGAGCCAAGTGTTACGAGGTGGGTCAAGGTGTTGTTGTAAGTGTAGTAGCTGTGTGCTCATCGTGGGCTTACCAGGCCTGTCGACAACACTGGCGTTTAAAGAGTAAATTATGGTGCGACGTAACGTCAGCCTTCACGTTATAGCACATACGTTAGTATTATCAAAACTAAGTGCACTTTATGGTGCAATCATGTGAATATGATACGTAACTTTCGTTAATGTTTTCTATCCGGGGTCGAGAAATGCTTCAATATGGCTTGCTGAATCATAGGAATACCAATGTAATGTTTATTAGACTGCTATAAAAGCAGAGCCAAGACTGGAACCACAGACGCTAATCTGATATGACGCCTTATCGTAGGAGTACATATGCAGTGTTTATTGCTTTCTTGTAAAATTAGATAGCCAGCACCACAGCCACAATCTACGCTGCACCGACATTACACCTCCATAGGCTGTTTTTCCAGAACAGTTCATAGAACTGCCGTGGCTCTGTGGTAGAATACCTGATTGCCACGCAGAATGCTTGGGTTCAATTCCTACTGGCATCGTAATGTTTATGCTTTCCATTCGTCGGGTCAACGCTGCCGATGTCAGTTTTTCTTAACGCTCTCTTATTTAAATTACCACTGTCTGTTCTCGCCGTTCCTGGGTTGATATAAACTGTCAGTCACCTGTGGCGCATACCCGTACACCGCGGCCCATTGTAAATGGTTATGTGACACACGTGTCTGGAGGAAAGGGTTTGACCAACGTTTATAGATACTTTTTCAGTTCCGTAACTCCTCCGCCGAAGGCGGCCGCCGCTTTTACCCAGGCAGTGAGAGGGGGCCACAGTCGTGAATAGCGCTGTCGCGCGCGCGGGCACACATGTTCTTTCCCGTAGTTGCTTGGCCGCGTGCGGGGCTATCATGGAATGTTTTTTCCTGGGTGTGTTGGCTGTGCATGCGCGAGGTTACTCTCGACGACTTCGGTGAATTCAGACAACCGAGCATTCCTTGCCACAGGAAGTCAAGCAGTTTTCAAGCTTTGCGATGCCAACTTGTTTCGTGCCCGGCTGCACCAGCGGATGCAAAAGCACAACCCAGAAAAGCGGTACTTCTTCGCGCCGCCGCCCGATCTGCAGCCTTTTGAAAACTGGGTGCGAGCGATTTCTCGCGCCGATAAACCGCTCAGCAAAACATGCAAGACCATAGACCGTAGTGACCAAGTTTAGCCACTTGTACCTTGCTTAGTGCATTTGAAAGCCTCTGTGCAAAAAAAAAAAAAAAAAAAGCGTCGTCAGGCCCTCGTCCAGAAATATGCGATGAAAGACAAAGTGTGCGAACAGCTTATGTCCATGCCATTCCGTGACCTCTCAGGTGCTTCTGGCGACCACTGTGCACCATCACCAAAAGCAACAGCCTTTCGTTACCTGGCAGGCTACGTGGCTTTCCAATTGAAGAAAACAACGCGTTGCGAGGTCTGCAAATACGATGTCCTTGGTAGGCGGGATTCCCTGCCGCATGAGTCTATGCTGGTCACTGTGCGCGAATGTGTCAGTGGTAGCCTTTCAGAGAAACTGCTTGCACGTAAGCACGTACGGTACAGCGTGCTATCAAGCACGCTGGCAAGGACACATTTTTTTGGTGACCTGTTTTGGGTTGTGCTGAATGCTCCTATAACGAGAGGGACAAACACCGTTGGCTTCACTTTTATTTACTCCCATGCACTTCTTTGCACAAGCGAAATGCTTGGAAAGCAGCAGTACCAATTGGGCACAGAGAGAGCGCAAGAAATCAAGTTTTAAAAATTAGTTGGCAGCAAATCTGCCAACAGAAGCGTAGCCAGGAAGGGGGGGGGGGTCAAACTTCATCCTTTAATATCTTTCGATTTTGCATGCACTCATACAAAAACACGAACGAACATAGAAAAATTACGATTGCCCCCCCCCCCCCCCCTCCTCCTCCCCGAATATATGCCTGGTTATGCTACTGCCTGCAAACACTGTTGTGCAGTATGTAGTACGCGTATAAAAAAGTTTCCCCGTTCATTTTGCATACCAAGAATCTCGGTTCGCTTTCACGATGTAATATTTTTTGTGATTGATGCCATCATGTTGGAATTAATTGACCAAAATGCATGTTGCTTGGCGTTTTGAAACAATACTAATGCGCATTATCATTTCGTACAGTGCAAGGCTTTAGAAAACGTCACATAACGCGAAGTTGCAAAATTATTACGCACGGAATATGCCGTGCTCTTGGATAGATCACATTTTTTCAAGTTAATGAACCCACTAGAATTACTGAAATTGTCGTTTCTTGGTTTGTCGACATGGTGCGGATGGCTGAGCATCAACGTGAGGACACTGAGCTGCTCCCTATCATCCGCTATCTTCATGGAGCTGACGTTGTCCCACGCTCGCTCTCACGAAGACTGACATCGTATTGCCTGCGGAACAATGTTCTCTACAAGAGAAATTTCGAGAAGAGCCAGGAAACTTTTCTCCTCGTCGTTCCGACGGCACTGCGTGGCGAAGTTTTGCAGGCGTGCCACGACGACTGCCCTCACAAGGCTCATTGCACGAAAGTGATGCCTGCAAAGCGTGTCTTTTCAAGTTCGTGAGCAATATAACGCGCACAAATTAAAGTAAATGTCGAATTAACGTTAAGTAACTGGAGTAAAGACCAAGTACAGTGTTTGCGCAATTCCCATTCGGCCGTATGCAAAGGGTCATGCAAAACCCTTCGCGCTAGCAGACGACCCTCGCTCTCCTAGCGCAAAGCGCGACTGCAGCGCTGTGGTGGCGGGTGCGGCGACAGGCGGCCTCCTCCGTACGCGCGCCGCGAGGAGATACGGAACTGAAAAAGTATCTATAAACGTTGGGTTTGACGACGTACGTGACAGGATTTTCTTGTTATTCATGTCATGAGTCATGACCCGACTGTCACATTCGTCAAATCCTGTTACCCTCCCATGCCAATTTTGGTCTACACCAAGTTAAGGAGGAGAACATGAGAGCACCCAGACGTAGGCGGCTAGATAGATAGCTGGATAGATAGATAGATAGATAGATAGATAGATAGATAGATAGATAGATAGATAGATAGATAGATAGATAGATAGATAGATAGATAGATAGATAGATAGATAGATAGATAGATAGATAGATAGATACGTATATAGATACGTAGATAGAAACGCTCAAAGTGCCAAATGTTCGATAAGAAAAGCTTCGCATTTAAAATTAGCCGTGTATCTGCGTGCTTCGCTGCAAATGTCGTCGAAAGATGATAGTCGTCTGCCGGCCGCACTATACATGAGTCGTGGTCTCATCCGCGGCCACCCGTGATGCTGTTCCCAGGGCCACTGCCAGGTGGCAGCGCCATATCGTCCGCTGAGGGCTTTTTCGTGCATAGCGTCGCATTTTCAGCGCAGCCTAAGAAAGAGTAGCGTATTTAGAATTATGTATCAATGTATTTTCTAGTAAAGGAACACACCACCTAATACTTACGTATGATGTTGCGCCTCAATGTACGTAATATTTGCTTTTTTATCGACAGTGTTTACAAGTATGGGCGCAGCTACCAGTTCAAGATGGCTGGGCGTTCAGCAAGTGCTTAAACTTTGGTCGGGTGGCTGAATCGTGTGACAGAGACAGAAAGACAGACAGACCAAAATTTCTGCGTTCAAGTACGATGTCTGTTAGAAAAGTATCCGACCTTATTTTTTTTTTTCAAACACCTGTAGGATATGAAGAAAGCGCGCTTGCACCAGCCCACCTTGAACCTTCGTGCACCCGATAGCGTCAGTCGCTTGGACGCAGAGTTTGAGTGAGGTAGTGTGCAGTGCTCTCGTCGGTTTTTTCATTGCAAGGAAAATGACGGAGCGACTGAACCAGCGCTACTGAATCAAATTTTGCCAAAAACTTGGCGACTGCAAAGTGGAAACCATTCGGAAGATTCAGACGGCTTTCGGTGACGAAAGCCGCCCACCCAGCACACAGATTAAGGAGTGGTACAACCGGTTTAAAGACGGCCGCACATTGGTGGAGAGCGAGCCACGCTCGGGTCGGCCATCAACATGCCGAAATAATCAGATCATTGCCGAAGTGAACGCTGTGGTGATGCGGGACCATCGTGTGACTATCCGAAAAATTGCGGAAGAGGTGGGCATCAGCACTTTTTCTGCACATTCCATTATGGCGGAAGGCTTCGCCATGAAGAGAGTTTCGGCGAAATTGATGCCGAAGCTGCTCACGGTGCAGCAAAAGCAACTTCGTGTTGAAGTCTCACATGACATGCTGGATTCCACTAACAGTGACCCCGATTTCATGAACACCATAATCACTGGTGACGAGTCTTGGGTGTACGGGTACGACCCGGAAACCAAATCACAGTCGTCACAGTGGAGGCATTCCACGTCAGCAAGACCAAAAAAGGCCCGCCAAGTGCGCAGCAATGTCAAAGTGATGCTGACTGCTTTCTTTGACTCCCGCGGTGTGGTACACCATGAGTACACTCATGATGTGCCACGTACGCACCACATGGTCAAACAATCACCAAAGAGTACTACAGGGATGTCCTCCGTCGCCTACGTGATTCTGTGCGGCGCAAGAGACCGGAGTTGTGGTCAGCAGGAAATTGGCGCATCCATCACGACAATGCTCGTGCACATTCTTCGCACTTGATTCAGACTATTTTGGCGAAAAACCAGACTTATATAGTTCAACAGCCTCCTTGCTCTCCTGATATGGCCCCTGCGTCTTCTGGCTGTTTCCCAAAATCAAGAGGCCATTGAAAGCAGCACGATATCAGACAAGAGTGGACATTATGGCTGCAGTGACGCCTTATAGTTAAACTCCATTCCGAAAGAGGCCTTCTCGGAATGCCTTCAACAATGGAAGCACCGCTGGGAGAAGTGTGTGCAGTCCCAAGGACACACTTCTCCCAGCGGTGCTTGGAAGCCTAATCACTTTGACAGTGATTAGGCTTCCAACGCTCCAGGTTATGTCAGTTTTTTTATTCGGCCAAAGGTCGGATACTTTTCTAACAGACCTCGTATTCGAAGAAAGACTATCGCCATGAAGAGAAATAGAAAACTAAAGAGAAACAATTAAGGCAGCCTAGCTCTGCACTCTCTTCAGGCTTGGCACCCCTAATGCGAAGCTGCCTTAATGTTTTACAGCGAAAGCTGTTATGAGATCATTTCACCGGCCGTTTTTGGCGCCGTAGTTGTCCGCCGCCGCCGCTGGTGTCCGTAACCACTATCGCACGAAATAAGAAAAAAAAAAGAAATAAGAAAAAAATTCTTGAATGGAACGAGGTTCGAACCTGGGCCCTCTGCGTGGGAGCCCAGCGTTCTATTTCAGGGCCATGCCGGTGCTTGAAACTGCGTTGCAAAAAGACCCTATACAGGCTTCATGTCGGGAAGGAACCACATTAACATATGTAATGTAGTGTGGTAGAAGAGCAAAATAACAACCAGGCGTAACAAAAAAGCGAATTCTGCAAGCGGGCATCACACAATGCAAATTGCGCAACGAGAGGGGTTGTTGAGTGCTTCCAGCCCATTACAAAGGCCTCTACGATAATTCTTCATCGTCATCAGCCACAGCATCAACAAAGTGAACATAATGCCTTACAGGTGTTTAGCGAGTACCACGGTCCTCCACAGAATGACGAAAAATTGCATAGTGGCTGGTTCCCTACTTCACAAAAATTATGATGATTTATAGCGTAGTGGGTTCCTGGCAAGTGCACTTATATTGGTTGCCAATGAAGTCCATAAGGCTCCCATGATCCATTTCCTCAGGCTCTCAATTAAGTTAATTACTTCTCTCTCTCACTCTCCGTTTCTCCGGTTAACGTGTCTTATAAAGCGTGGTGGGACAGTTAAATAACGACCGGGCGTCACACAATATGAATTACGTAACTAGTGGGTCGTTTAAAGCTTCCAACCCATTACAAAGGGATCAGCCATAATTCTTCGTCATCAACCACCGCAATAACAAAGTGGACATAATTCCTCACAGATGGTACCTCGCTTCTCCGCAGAATAACGAGTAATGTCGTGGTGGGTGCTTCCCAACTTCCCAAAAAATATGATTTGTGGCGTAGTGGGTACGTTGCTAATGTACTTGTATTAATAGCCACAAGAGAGCTTATAACGGGCTCTAGAAATGCCGCTCTTCCAGCTTTCGCTGTGACTGTGCTGCGCTTTCCGCGCAGGCCTGGCGTTTTTGTAAATTTTCACACTTTAAGGTAGTAGCTCCACGACAGAAGCAACGAAATAAATTGGGATGTGCATTCATTGGTAACAGTAATCACACGCATCACTAATGCCAGTCGTCTTCTGCCTGCTTCCTGTGGCCGTTAACTCTAGCGTAGTACAAAAAAATGGGCATCTATCAATATACCACATTATCGAACACTTGCAAAGAACACCAACGAATAATGTCAGCAACTGAAAACGAGGTCTTTATTTCAAATGTGCATTTGTATTTTGCTGTTGGACAACAACTAGCAAAATTTCCACGTGCATGGCCATTGAGCGCAGCTTGATGTTGAGCCGAGCACCTACTAAGAGGCAGCCATTTACTTTCTGGAAGAAGAAAAGACAGAATGAAAAAGACAGAATGAAAAGGCACCTGCGGACTAGTTTTTTCTTAGTTGATTATTGTTCTTTCGTACTGCATGTATCTTTTTTTCACTTTCATGTTCTGTTTCAAGCATTGGGGCGATGCTTTTTCAGAGGGGAACATTGCCACGCGGGTTTACGAACTTTATCAATCAATCAGTCAACATTATTTTTGTCCATTTCAAGATAGACAAAGGAGCGGCGAATAAAACCTGTCTTCGGCACCTTGACGATCCCGCCGCCCCCATTACAAGGTTTCACGGCAGCACAGAGACAGTTGTGTTTAACACAATAATTCAGAAACATACATCATTGCAAAGCTAGATCACTTCGATACATAAGTTAATAGGAGATCAACAAGCGACAACAAAAACAAAACAAGAACAACAAAAATAATATATACATATTATTTTGATGTATTCGTACTTTTGCCACAAAAACTGTTCGCAACGCTCGGCGCAGACATCGCCGCAATGCTAGGGAAGCCTCGCGATTGTTTGACACGATGCTGTTAAGAATACGCGCAGGACGCGAATAGACAAGTTTATTCGAGATGTTACGCGAGCATCAGCGATAACGCTGGAAGGTTCGATGGCTGCTAGATAAAAGACGACGCGCTCCGCCGATGATCTGATTACTCGACGGCCGACGCTGTTCTCGCCGCTGTCAGTGTACAGCTTGAATTGCTTGTACTTGACCGTTCATTTTGCGGGCACAGGTTCGCCCATGTAAAGAGTTCCGCATTTTGCAGTCCTGCTGGATCCTTCTTCACCGTCGCAACCATGTGACAATATGTTGCTCTTTACGAAAACAATCGCGCGTATTGATATTTCCATTTTAGGGATTGCGGCTGTTTAGCTCAGCTCGACAAATTTGGCGGCATTACAAAATACGTGCTAAGGAAATGCGAAATCATCGAAGCTGCGTTTAATCAGGCGATATAGTAAGAAGTTCGTAAGTACGCATTCGATTGGGTTTCGGACTAGGAGCTGTTTTTCTCAATGACCATGCATAGCGTTTTTGGATCTTTAGACTTACTACTCCAATTTGCATCTGTCAGCTGTGGGCTTCTGTGACTTTCGTTGCTGCTTTATACTGTTGTGCAGTTAAGCTTTCTGTTTTCTGTAGAGTCATGATAACTTTCTCCTCTAGTAACAAGAAGGTGAAAAAATGTTCGCCGTAGGGAGGTGGTGTGAGGATAGTGTTCGATAAATGAATTTTCTGTAGTCACATACCCATGATGCACCTCATATGGACGCAGTCACTCTTCTGTAGTATAGAAAAAAAATGAATGCTTGGTATTCGCACAGGGGCCGTGCACGTGACATGGATTCCGATACACAAGGTGTTTACGTAACAAGAACCATGGATATTTTTTAAAGTGGTAAACCGCAACTGAGTGAAACCAACGACGTATGACCTGCCGTCATGTGGCGCTCGTGAAGGTGTTCTTTATATTGCGGTTAATTAGTAAATAACTAAGATCAATTATGCAAACATTTTATTATTCAATTTACGGCCAAGTGCGTTTCGTTACATTGTAGAGGGCATTGCAAAGCAACCTATCAGTTTTTGTGGAAACGTACATGCCACGTGGGGATTCTTCGCAACATTTAAAGAGAGCCCGCGAAATATGGAATAAAACCACGTGACTGCGCTCATGCGATACCGTACTACCAACGCTCTCAAACGTGCTTCCAGCGAAACAACCGTGCGCGCGGGCCGTGGCGAAATGAGTGGCCGCGGTTGCAGGCGTCGGCTTCACAGCGCGTCAACATTTTTGACGGAGGCACACGGCAAGAGAGTGCCGTCGTCCCCGATAAGCGGTAGACTGGCGATTACATTTTTTTTATAGTGGCGCAGCACCCTCTCAGTTCAATCTGAAATAACTAGACTCCAAGTAAGTTTTACAAGATTTAATTAGCTAAGGAATTTATTGCGATTACTTGACAAAATAGTGACAAAATTAAGTTATGAGATCACCATCCACATTTCATACGATACATACTTATTGAAAGTAAGTTGCTTAGCTCGGTGCTCAAGCAGTAAACGCCTCCTTCTTCGCAGACTTTTATTTATACACTATTTTATTCGTCCTTACAGAGTGAGCCCGCTACCCGAGAACACCAATGCACAACGCATGAGAATCATTCTGCCGCGTGAAATACGCATACTGAATGTATGTTTATAATTTTTTGTTTCCGGGAAACGCAGTGAGCGACTGCTGTGTTATGATTTTATCCCTTAGGAGCCTCTAGTAGGATGAACATGACACTGCTGTTTAATATTTTTGAGAAAGAACTGGGCACCACCTAGTAATGTCGCAGCTCTTGGACCGCTTTAGCATTCCTTCCCGCAATATAGGAGCCTTGTGGAGAACATAGCCGCATCGTCAAATAACAAAAGCGCGATTTTTTTGCAGCGTACTGTGTGTATGCACAGTCGCGCTCAATATGACTTGCAACACGGGAGCGCGTGGCCTCATGACTTCAAAGATTGCTCATGGGTTCAATTTAGTTTCATTTCAGCAACTAATCAATATTTCCTTATTTGGAATCATCCCCGAGTGCGAGAACAGCATTTAGTTATGGAAATAAGGGCTAGTTGAAGCCATGGGCAGTCTTTGAACTCGTGAGGCCACGCGCTCCCGTGTTGCAAGTCATAATGAGCGCGACTGTACATGGCGGCAGTCCTAATTAACAAGAGGTAGGTCCTGTGTTTTGCTTCATTTGTTCAATGCACTTCCACGCTACTTACGAATTACTTAACGCGAAAATGTCATCGTGTTGCCTTCTCCGTTTCAGCTCCTCAAGTACTTGATGTTCGGAAAAAGTCTAAGTAGGTGAGGGTGAGTAAGCACGCGAGAAACTAGAGGTTCAGAAGCAACTAAAATCGACCACGGCGTACTTTAAATCGGCCATCGGCACGGAAGGCATCAAACAGAATGGGCGGATAGGGTTATGCGAGACAAGCACCGAGTGAATGAACACGCTCGAAACATACCCCTTCTTGGCGGCGGGCACGGGCTTCTTAGGTGGGTGCTGCGGCTGCTTCTTCCTAGAGGGCGACTCGTGGCCATCCGAGGTTCGAGACGTGGACAAATGGTCCACCGCAGTGGAAGTCATGGCGGGGGAGCTCGCTGGTGGAACGCCGGCACCATCCAACCATATCCGGCGGCGCAAATAGCGGGTGTAAACCAGCCGAGCAGGGCACATCGGGTACGGAAGGGCGCACACCGCCAGCAGCAGTAACTGCAGCCGGGACGTGTCACGAGCGAAAAGAACAAGTATCAGCTGCGCGAAGTGAACGGGCTACATTGTGAGTGGCGAATGGGCTACAATGTGAGTGGCGAAAGTTTCGGTTGTGGGACATGTTTTTGTATTAGTCACCACAACTCAGCGCTATCGCTACTCTACATTTGTAGAGTCGGCTAGTACGAGACGGACCCGTCTTTTCGGTAACAACGTCTCGTTTATTCTGCCAAAAAGAGAGAGGAAAGTAGACAAAGTGCACCGGAAGTGGCAAGAGTGAAAGAGCGGAAGGAGAAACAGAGCAGCACGTTGCTTCGTAAAGGAAGGAAGGAAGGGAGCTCGCGGTATGTGTATGTATATATATATATATATATATATATATATACACTACCTTTCAACCAATAAACTACGTTGTGAGCTGTCACTTCTTTGCCTGCTTGCCTCGCGTCTCTGTCTGCACGCTGAAAAGTATTCATCATGAATATCAACCAACTTGCGCAGTTTTCTATACTTTTACATTCATTCTGTTCAATTGAACACCGCTTGTCCGTGCCACGTGTTACCGGTCCGGCACAGCTCAATTTCTTTAGCGAAGCATAAAGCAGGCTGTGCATTAACTGCCCCAGTCTGATCCATTCTTCTGTCTTCCGGTCTCAATTTTACGCCAATATTTTTCTGTTCCAATGCGCGATCCGCTGGCGGTATAGGAGTCAGGCAGGCAGCACATGTCTTGGGAACCGGCGTGAATATAGCGCGAAATTCTGCTTAGTAGAACTTACCTTCAAGAGATAAATCCGTGTTATCGACTTCTGAAGTCTTGCAAAGATCCATTCAAAGCTGTTGACAAAGGCATACAGCATCCAATATCCTAGCCATTTCTGCTGGAGGTCCACGGATTGTCTGTCCATGGCTCTAAGGCTGCGAATTTGTAAACGAAACAGTAGCATTTTTGTAAGTAAAGATTTCTTGTAAAGTTTTTTGTAAACAAAAACAAAGCACACGCTTTAAATTCAAACTTTTCCTCCGTTAAAGTTACCTGTACATGTCTAACAGAGAGCACTTTCTTGGCTAGGCGCGTGAAGTTGCATAATTAAATACTGTTAGCATGTTCTACAGACACAAAAAAAGCATCAAACCGTACAGCAGCGGCATTTCATGCAGAATAACACAAAACATAATATCCGAGGGACGTATATTAAGAAAATGTCGCTTAAAATCGGTGCTATACATGATCAAATGCACACCCCGTCTTTTTGCACAGAGGTGTCATTGGCAAAGGTGTCATTGGCACCTATGTTGATAAGCGTATTGCATCATCTGTTGACGTTGCAAGCGTTGCAAAGATTTTTAGGTACGTGGATGATTAGCTTGTGCTGTTAAGAAACACGCCTCAAGGGGAGCGCAGGCTAGAGAGCAAGTCCTGCAGTTGCTTGAAAGATGCGCTGAGGGTCTCAGGTTCACGTCAGATCCCTAATGAGGGATGTTTACAATTTCTAGATCTGCGCATTAGCTTTAGTCGCCGCATTTGCTGGGAATACCGACCTCGTTCCAAAAAAACCGTTCCTGGGATATAATTCGGCCCATTCAGTGATTCTAAAGAGGGTGATAACAAAAACTGCTTGCGAGCGGCGCTTGCTAAGTCGTGCGAGCACCTTGTAGGAGACAGCGTGAGAGGCCAAGCTGAACGCCTGAAGTTGGCCGGCTTTCCTGAACCGCTGATTACGTCCGTGCTGGAGAGTCTGGTAAAGGAGGTGAAGGTTGGTGGCCTAGCGGCCAGACAAAACTGGAGTGAACCACGGGAACGTCCCGTGCCTATCCCTTACGTACACCAGCACTCGCACCTATTGAAGAAGGTGGCGAAAAATGCGGCGTACACGTCGTGTTTACTGCACCGAATAAGCTTGTACGCATGTGTGCAGCGGTGAACGGGCTAAGCCAAGACAAGGCTTATAAAGTGAGCCACGCCACTGATTTTGTTCCGTGCAAAACCACAGTGGCGTACAAGATTCCGCTGTCCTGTGGCCGGTGTTACGTAGGCCAAACCGGCCGCTGCATTAACGTAAGGTTCAGGGAGCAAGGAGCGGCAGTGAAGGCGCTGGCCGGTGGTGGGCACCTTGCCGACCACTGCAGGAGATGTTCTTGCTCTCCGTACTTTGAAAAAACGTCACAGCTGCGCAGCTTCGCAACGCAGGGGAAGAGGAAACTTTATGAAGCTATGGTCATTAAAAAAGAAGCTGACGCTTATGTCAGCAGTCCCTCTTTTGCTATCTCTGACAAGGAACTTTCCTATCTGGAAAGAAACCGATAACTCATCTTTGTTGCTGGATTGGTCAGTGTTAACAGGACCATTGCGCGCATGCGGTCTCCAAGTTGTCTATACTATATACCTGAGTGTTATGTGTAATAAAGTTTAGTTTAAGCCTAGCGTTGTCCTGTGTTCTTTCTTCTCGTCCACGTCTTTATCGGTAGTAAAGATGTCCTATTACTCACGCTACCAACTAGCCCAACTTTCCGCCTTAAATCGTGTCTTCCCTCTAGCCTGGCCATTAATTCTCACAGGGTGAGCGAGGAACGCGGTCGACAGGCCCGCGAGAGGGGGGGAGCGTAGGAGAGGAGAGAGAGGGGACGCACATGCGTTGGCGCTCATCGCGGCGTTGCGCAGGAGAGAACGAGGCGCGCGAGTGGGGGGGAGGCGAGAGGGGGAGGGCGCGTGGACAGGAGGTGTGTGGAGAGGGTTTGCGCATGCACAGTAAGGGTGGTCACGCCGTACACCAGCACCGGATTGAACTCCGCCATAAGCTGCTTCGCACCTAAAATATAGAAATTAGCACTAAGTCGCGCAAAGCATGGCACAGCGAAGCACGGGCCTGTCACCGTTCGTACTCCCCGTCGACGGACACCTCTAGCTTCGAGATGCACGACTACCTCCTCGGGAGTGCGCACTTTCTTAGGACGCCCCATGGCTGAATCGGCACGATCGGGCACACCCAGGCTATGCCATATTTGCTCGGGATTTACCATATGCGGTGCCCACGTATATGTTAAGAACTTCAGCTACCGCAATGGTTAAATCATGATCATGGGTGTTAGTCGTCGGTACGTAGATGTGCCACTAGGCGTCAGTGTTGGCGCGTCCACATCAAGCGGTGCTATATCTGCCAAAAAACAGCAGACATTGCACAAGCTCTCCACATACCAATGCATTATAAACAATGAACTACTTCTGTGACGACACGTTTCACTTTCGTGTTATACCGAGTCCTATGACGGATGGATCAGCCACATTTTTTTTTCAATTTGTTACGTTCCTCCAAAATGCTAATGCACTTGTTTGAGGTAAACCTGTAGTTTACTATTATTAGACCGCGAAAAGTGGAGAGCAAAACTACGCAGGAAACAACAGGACCACCGATTATTTAATAATGCATCAAGGTCGACAACAACAGGACCACTGAGTACTTAATAATGAATCAATGTCGTCAAGTTCAATCAGTCGTTATTGCTATTCATCCTTATGCTTCATTTTCCTTTCTTCAAACAAGACATGTTAGTACACTTCGACAGAAAGAAAATAATCAGAGGATGTTCAAATCTGGAAAATAAAAGAACTGTGGTCTGCTCTCGGTGCGATGATTCCGTGCGTGATTGTGCGCGCTGTATTGGCTACGGTTGAGAGCCCATCCAGTTGTACAGGTAGCTTTTACCTGCCGCGATACTATATTAAGGTCGCTTGTATGGTAACTTATATAATATATTGGCCTGTTTCGATGCGTAGCTTTTTTTGTGAATGAATATAATTGTGAAAATATGCTTTGAGTTGTAAGGGCTGTAGTAAAAATAGTGGAAAAATAGTGGCGAGGTCCGCACCTTCCGAGCACGGGCCAAACGGTGGTGATCACGTGCGTCATTCCCGGTCCTGCAAGGTTCATCACGTACAGCAACACTACGAAGAAACCCAGTGCTGCAAGAGAGCAAGAGAGTGACAGAACGGGTGGAGTGAATTTGCGCCTGCAGCAGCGCCAGAACAGTAGAAAAAGGATACGAAATAGCACTTATTTTTTTCTATTCCCATGTTTCGCTCACTTTCCGGCACGTGAGAAACCTAATGGGGCCATGAATGAAACACAGGGCCCCTAGAGCCTCAGTATTCTATTCATACTCACTAGTTTCTCAAGCAGCCAAGAGAAGCTGAACCCATGCCATAGAGAAGCACCCCGCCAATGGCAGCCTCTTAAGGCCTCAAAGAGGCGGTGAAGCAACAACATACCGTAGAAGCTTCCATGTTTGTTCACAAAAATTATGACCCACATCAGCGTATTTACCGACTTCACGAGAAATGTAGTTTCATACTGTTGTAGATGGAGGATTATACTATATTAACACGATAGCGTTAAAGAGCTCGTTCCGCAGAAATTCCGGTGTCGGCGTCGGTGTCGGCGTCATTGGTTGTGAGCGAAAAATCATCATCTTGTCCGTGACCAAAAAATCGAGGAAGATGCAAGTAAAATAAATGATAAAAAATCTCAGGTTCGATTCAGAATCGAACCCAGGCCGTCTGCGTGGCAAGCAGTTGTTCTACCACTCCATTGCTTGGAACTGCACTGAAATTAACTTTAATGCTTCAGAAACATACGCATCCTGTGTACAGGTGTCACAGTACGAGATCTAATATCGCAGTAAAACGGGGTACAAGCGTATATTGCCATCGGGCGTCACAACATGTGAACTGCATAACGAGTTGGTGGTGGAAAGCCGGCCACACATTACAAAAGGCACACACATTACTGCGCGTATTCCCTTACGGACACGTAGCGGGTGCATCGCAACTCCGAAAAAGTATCACGCGCGTAATTGCTGCTGGTTTAAATCATGCCATCCATTACAAAGGGCATGCGCATTAGTGCGCGCACTCTCTTACACACACGTAGTGGGTGCACTGTTCTCATAAAAGTGCTGTTGAAGAGGGCGGAAACCTTTACCTTTACTATAGGTATGTCGAGTGTGTGTGCGAGTGTGTGAGACCGGCGACTGAACACATTGACAAGCGAAATAGAGCACGATGAGGATGGGGCCGGATATCACTATCGCGTTCAACACTTAAAGGCGAAGCTTAAGCGTCACCGAATTTTGGTGTAGTGATCACAATCGTAAATCATTCACATGCAGCCGATGATATTTTAGGGGCGAAGCTCCTTAAAGCGGCACCCGTTCGTCCCCGTCGTAGTGCGTAACCAGCAGGGGCGTAGCCAAGGGGGGGGGGGGGGTTGGAGGGGTTCAAACCCCCCCCCGAAATTTTTCAATTTTGCTTGCGCATATATACACGCACACATACAAACGCACGCACGAACATACATAATGTATGGTTGAACCCCCCCCCGAAAAAAATTTCTGGCTACGTCCCTGGTAACCAGTCTTAACGCTAGTACCAGATCTTGACCTCCAAAGTGGTGCTGGTGGGAGATTTCCGCTGTGCGTTGTTGAACAATAAAAAATTCGCAGCGTGCGCGTTAACTAAAAGCCGAATTCTTTTGTCTCACATTCCCCATTAGCAGCCATTGGGATGTTCCAGTAGGAAACGTTAGTAGAAGTAGAAGTGTAAGTGTTAGCTAAAAGCCGACTTCTTCTGTCTCTCATTCCCATTAGCAGCCATTGTTTACCTCCAATGTAGTGCCTGGTGAGATTTCTCCTGTGCGTGATAAAACAATAAAAATTTTGTTCAAAACGCTGTTGATTGATGAAAGAAACCAACAAAAGATGCCAGCTGTTTTCTAAAAGCAAAACGAAAAGACGCCAGATGTTTCTAAAGCAAAACGAAAAGACGCCAGCTGCTTAACGAAAGACGCGAGATGTTTTCTAAAGCAATGGTTTTCTAAACAATGAAAATTCACAGCGTACATGTAAAATTAAAGTGAGCTGCAAGTCGTCATAACTCTCATCGAACCTTTAGTATAAACGCGCCCGATCTCACGTCGGTGATGATGTACTGGGCAGAATTCACGGAAGATTCATGGTTTACCGATGAACCTCCGCAGCTTCGCCCACTCATCATCATTCACTCCGTGGATATGCTGTTATTTTTTTTGCTCAATGACTCGCATATTGCTTCAACAGTAACTGAGCTCCACAAGGTTAGATCCACAATATCACTGCTCAGTACAAATCATTGCGGCCTTATTCGCTTGAAATATTATTACGAAAATATTTGTTCCTTTGTGCAACGTAGAGACAGTTCCCTTTCCACTTGCTTCCCCTAGGCGCCAGTATATTTCATTACGTGTGGTCGTAGTGTTCCTGCTTCAAATGTGAGCCGTCGCCTTATGATGCATGATGTAAATAAATGACTTTCTATCGTCTTCGTTTCTTCAATTCGGAGGTGATAAGGCTGGATATAAACGCAACCTTAATAACTCAATCACTCATTAATAAATTATCTTGTATGTATTCAAAAAAGTACCTCTTACGATGTTTCTGGCACCGTTGCACCGACCACATTCCCGGTAAGTTGTGTGTGCTAGAACCACGCAGAAAGAACAGACAGGAGGTAAAACTCGACTGCTTTCCACACCGTCATGGTGTCATCAGTGTCATGCCGGAGAGCGGCGGCGGAGGTCGTGAGAGCGCCTCCTACAGAACCGCGGCCGAACTGCCGCACCGGAGCACCACATCGCAAGAGACGACGTAGGAGCATAATATGAACCCTCTCATATATTTCTATGGGGAGGGCCTCAATGCTTAATTTACGAGTGAATCTCCCAAAAAAAGTCATTTTTTGTCAACTTTGAAACCATTTTTCTCAGTAAACGCTTGTTTACATAAATTGAGAATATTTTTATCAGATACTATGGTGACTTCTAAATGACCTAAAAAATTCTTGCGGCTGAAACGGTGCTTCCGGTTTTGTTTTACTAAAACTGTCTGAACAGGCATGTTTTCTTGCTTCTTTGCTAAGTGTATTGAAGCCGGAAAATTAATATATGGTTTTACTTTTAAAATCACGTGAAAAAACAACTACAATGGAATGCTTTAAATCAGAATGTGCCCTTGTACCTTGTTTCAAGGTTGAATACGCATAATTTATCCCCACCAAACTTTTCCTTCTTGCTGGAACATTCAAAGGCCGGCCACCTGAACAGGTAATTTTTTAACGAAAATAGTTAACTAAAATCGCCCTCACACTGTTACCATCTAGCTCAATTTTTTTTTTCAATGGAATCGCTGGTCGTCACTTTTTAGGCTCGAACGTTTCACTTGGAAGACCCTTTTGCGAATTGGCGACGTACCCAGTACGCGTGCGTAAGAGAACACGCGCACCTGCGAAGCTCCACGCTTTGTTGATGCTGTTGCTGATAATTATGATTAATTATGCCTGAGCGCTTTGTAATAAGTCGACATCTAAACCACCCACTCGTTGCAGGATGCACACGTTTTCACGCCTGGTGCAATATTACGCTTCTTCCACGCAATATTGAACGGGTTTAGGAGGCTCCTCGCACTGCATGACAATCGTGTAGAGTTTGTTCCCCCGAAACGATTTTAAGCACTGGCGTGGCTATGTGGTAACACCACGTCTTGCCACGCAGAAGGTCTGAGTTCGATTCGCACTCGGACCAAAGACGTTTACTATTTATTTTTTTGCATCTATCTGGAGTTTTCGCTCACAGACAACGCCTATTTTTCGCTCACAACCAAGGACGCCGACACCGACACTGGTATTTCTGCGATACCATCCCTTGAACATTTTCACGTTACAAGTAAATCGCTGAAGTGCGACCGCTGCACTGTGTATAATGTAGCGAAAGACAAACAAGGCAGGCGTATTGCTATAAAATCGAGCCCCACCTTGTAGTACAAAACTTACGTTTGTATACCGTAAGTTAACATAAGCGTAATGCGGAATCTGCAGATGGGTACAACACAATAAGGCAGGAGAGGCCCCAGCCATATCCTGGCTCCGCCGCTAAAGCAGTCCCGCTCGTGGGCTCGGCCATGCTCCCGAGAGGCGAGACCTCGGAAGTGTGGGGTCATGTGACCCAAGCAGAAACGCCACTTGTGATCTGATTGGAGGAGCGGCGAGTGTCGCTATATGGCCAGCGCCAGCGGTATTCCCGTGTCAATAAACGCCGCGCCGCTTCGCGGTGGTTACAGTATCGCCAGCACCGGAACGAAACTTTCGACGTGCCGCCGACATGATTGCTGCCGAAATAATAATAATAATAATATCTGGGGTTTAACGTCCCAAAACCACCATATGATTATGAGAGACGCCGTAGTGGAGGGCTCCGGAAATTTCGACCACCTGGGGTTCTTTAACGTGCACCTAAATCTAAGTACACGGGCCTCAAACATTTTCGCCTCCATCGAAAATGCAGCCGCCGCGGCCGGGATTCGATCCCGCGACCTTCGGGTCAGCAGTCGAGCGCCATAACCACTAGACCACCGTGGCGGGGTAATTGCTGCCGAAAGGCAACTCAGCCCTACAGGTTACGTCGCACGCGATGCTCTGGCCACGTGACCTCGAGATGTTGAGGCGCGAATCCCGCTGGGGCCACGGTCCGTACGGCTGATGACGCGAGCGTGAGCGTCAATTGCTTGTGTTCATCCGCCTTTGAAATGGGAATGCCGCTGCCTCCCAAAGTTGTACTCGACCATGGATGCAATGAAATGATTGATTTGATTGTTTGTCACAGTAATTTACACGCTGTCGACACTGGCGGTTTCACCTTTAGTAGAAAAAAACTCAGTGTAATTGAAAAGAATATAGCACTCAATACTTCGGTCCT
The DNA here is from genome assembly GCF_013339695.2 of Rhipicephalus sanguineus. NCBI lineage: Eukaryota > Metazoa > Arthropoda > Arachnida > Ixodida > Ixodidae > Rhipicephalus > Rhipicephalus sanguineus. Next base: position 179,766,704 of record NC_051179.1, read on the forward strand.
TCATAACATGGAGAGAGAATAAAACATGATCGCTTCGTAAACATTTCACGGAATGGGATAAAATATATGACTCGGCACCATTGGAAAGGAAGAGAGCAGAAACTATTAAGTACTTTTGTGGCCTCATATTTCTTTGTATGCATTCTGCCTAAAATATTTTGGTGCACACGATCGCTTTCACGAAGGCAGTACCGTGTTTAAAGAGAGGGTGGACGTGCCGCGTTTCGGCAGGAATTTCAATGTAATTTTCTACCCTTTGACGAATGCTTGGTGCCAGCAGATAACTTCTCTATGGTAATTGAGCGGGCTGTTGAATTCGGCTTTTGAAGAAATATATAAGATGACTGACAGCGCAATAATTAGATAATTATTGATGCTCTGATTACGAACAACTGCCATAAAATGAAGCATAATTTATTATAACAATTTCGCTTGCTTTATATTTGGTCTCCAGATGCTTGGCATTAAATTGGGCAAATTTCACGCATTTATAGACAGTCGATCATAATGCTTGTTGCAAAGTGGTACCGCAGAGTCATGAAGCTCAACAGCTCCATGAAAAAAGAACTTGAGACGTTTTCCTTGTGTTGCAGCACTTCACCTAAGAATTAAAGAGGGAACCTTTGTGTTCCAACCTTAACAGATGTCAAAGGATGCTTGTATATATAAACACCATGACAAACGCCCTTTACAAGTTACCTGTGATCCAGAAGTGCTCAGTTTTTGCGTAAATATCGCGCTATTATTTTAGTGCGGTGAAAGTTCTCTCGTTTTGTGCGAGAAATTATATCCGAAGATGAATTTTCTTTTCGCCTGGCTGCAACTTTCTTGAGCAGCGTAATGGTTCCATTTGGTAGGAAATTGATAACAAGCTTTCTGATGTGCCATAATAAACTCTAATGAACATGTGTTTCACCCCTGATAAATACCTAGCAAAAATGCTAGTTGAAGTTGACAAGTTCAAGCTCACAAGTTCTTTATTGCATGACGGGCAATACATTGTTTGTCAAACAAATGTAGGGCCCCGTAACTTTTGTAGGAGTTGTAAATTTTTGTGATACGTTACAGCAATCTTACAACGCGTATTAACGAAATTTTGCATCAGATTTAGTATTTATAGATTTAGTAGTTATTTGATCTGATGTGACACTTTTATTTCTTATACTGGGCGTTTGTAAAAAGTCTTGCAATCGAACTGCTCACCTAAACCTCCTTTGTTAATTGCGCAGATACTGCTTCCGCTTAAGTGCAAGACAAGTCAATTAAATATTATTGACATTTCAGCCAAGATATACATATAGTCCGAATGAAGGAGTTTCCGCTGCTTCAGTCAGAAGTGTGGCTACTTGGGAATCTCAGCGCTCTTTACTAGACAAGGACTGATACGTGCGTGAACAGAGAACGCGGTATTCGTTTTTCATTGAGCTGCTGCCACGTAATGCAGGAAAGCAGCGTACGCTAATGCGCGTATGTCAAAGGCGCGTACTCACCGTACACGAAGTAAACTCTGTTCAGCTTGGTGGTAGCCTCTATTTTATCGAACAGGCCGGACATAATGCTTTTTTCTCGCAGTACCGAGGACAACTCGTGGTGCAGTTCCGCCATGGCCGAACGTCTTCTTCTTTGTGTGGCTCATGGCCGCTGAACGCAACCGCGTGTGCAGTGGAGCATAATTTCGCCGCAGTCAATCCGAGAACTCTAGTATCAGCCATCACAGAAACGTGCTTTTCTTACACTATCAGGGCAACTTACCTGCTAGTTGGCACCCTTGTGCGCCAGTTGTGCCTGCACTCGATCCGTCTATATTCCCTGCTCGTGACCGATTGTGGGGCTTCATCTGGGAGGAAGAAGAGTTCCACTTCCGCATACTAGACAAATTAACGAGTCTAGATACGTGATGTGGCGCACGACAAACGTGTCCCGGGAACGCGACATGCATGTCGGGTGACATGTTTTATTGTTCCGACTGCTGCTTTTATATATCGCACCTAAAGTGCACTAGAAGCGTGCGCCGCCTGACGCACCACAAGGTCTCGTTAAACGCCGTCACGCGTACAGCAAAGCGAGTCCACCACATCGCCCTTTAAAGCAGGTTTTATGCATAGAATTATAAAGCGGCGTGTATAGGTAGGTTACAGATGTCACTTAGGCGCAAAAATATTCACCGACGATTACGATACTGCCTAACGCGAATTCTGAGTGCAGCTTCGTGTTGGGGCAAGGCCAACTGTGTTTGAAGTTTTGGCTTTCTGCGAGGTATCGACTACGACATAAATCACAATTTGTGTGAAGTAGGACAACACCCACTACGTCATTATACGTCTTTCTGTAATAAGCGAAGTGCACGCTACACATCCGTAAGGTATTAAGTGCACTTTATTGATGCTGCATGTGGCTCGACGATGAAGAATTGGTTGGTTGTTTGGTCGGTCGGCCGACCAAACAACCAACCGGTCGGTCGGTCGGTCGGTCGGTCGGTCGGTCGGTCGGTCGGTCGGTCGGTTGGTTGGTTGGTGAAACTTTATTAGCAGTCCTGAGAGACGCGACTAGCGCGCAGTGGACTGATCCCCGTTGTTGGGGCTTCAGACCACGGAGCACCACTTGGCTTGATTGGCTTGATCACCGCCCAGTAACGAAGGGCATCGCCAGAGCATGTGCTCTAAATTAGCGATCTCCCCGAAACGGGGTCACGAGCTGCTAGTGTAAGTATCCGGATAAATTTTGTGAATGAAAGCCAAATTTGGATAGGAACCTGTCTGTAACAGCCGAAGTGCCGTTGCCTGGGCTGTGTGAGGAGGGGTGTAGACCCTCCTGTCTAGACAAAAGAGCTGTGAAATCTCATGGTATGTGGTGGGCTCATCTCTGTTTTCCGATGCCGTGACCTGGGGAGAACCTCCGTGGGCGCGGAACGTCAGACCTCGCGCCTTGGAGTGGGCCAGCTCGTTGAGGTTGGTAGGGCCTCCTTCAAAATGGCCCATGTGAGCAGGAAACCACGTTAAGGTGTGATTACAAATGTCTATGTCACCAAGGTTACGGCGTGCATCCTTGGAGATGGCGCCGACGGTAAATTCCCGGATGGCTTCCCAGGATTCGTTGAATACATTGGGACGTTTCTCGCCGAGGAGAGCGATGGCGATGGCCACCTGCTCGGCAGCTCTCGGCAGCTTCCGCAATTTCCTCAAGCGTATTGTGCATTCCCAGCTGGAGGAGTCGTTCCGTTTTCCGTTTTCGTGTAGTTCGGGAGCCCAAGAGCACCAGGGTTGCCACTGACTTTCGAGTAAATGTCGCCAAACAACGCGCAAAAAGTCGCCAAAAGTCGCCATTTTTTTACAAATTTCGCCAAAAAAGTCGCCATTCTAGATATAAACGACATACCTTGTAATAAAGATTTCCACTCACGTATAGAACCGTAGAATACAGTACCATCTAAGACCCTTAAATTATATAGACGTTTCTCATTACCAGTCGTATCGCCCGCTTCACCATGGGAGTGCATGGTGCTGCTTCTCCGACTAGCCGCAAGATGTGCGTGGTCGCGTATGGGTGAATGAAGAAAACGCCCATGATATCCTTCCATCCCCGTCCGCTCGTTTCAAAGGTAAAAGTGTGGTAAAGCTTGGACGAAAACCGTGAAAGCGTTGTTTGCAGACAGCTTTACGCAGCCTTATATGAATTATAAGGATTAAGAGGTTTATTGAAGGTAAGATGACATAATTCTTGCACGACCAATCATTAGTGAGTCTTACACCTTTTAAGTGTGTAATATGATAAAGGACGCCACCGACCCTTTTTTATACTCTTATATCTACGCGTGTCAATCCGACGCGTTAATAATGAACAGGTAGACAATGTAAAATGTTATATAGCAATTGTTGTCATTGCACACGCTCACCGAGAACAGTGGACAATGCCTCAATAAATATTTTTTAACTGCACAAATAGCCGCGTATCCGCCTCTCTTCACTATTCCAAAACAGTCTTTACGAGCTAAATTGGGGTTACTGCAACAGTGAATAAGTCGCCAAGCTATTCAGTACAGTTGGGGCTTTGGCGGAACAAATAGTCAGAACATGCGGCCAACCTGTCGTCTATAGCCCCTTCAGAAGCGAAACTAAAGCACCTAAAGCCATAAACTCATAATCAAACACTGCCCTTCCGCGGCTTGCAAGGCAGTCCGCTCACTTACATTTTGCTAGAATGTCGCTGGGGGACGTTCCAGTTCCTCCTGCTTCAAAATGAATTGAGATACAGACGAGTTACAGGATGGACATACCGAATGACGCGTAATGTGCACATTCTATTCGTGAGTCTAAAGCCATGAAAAATACGGATAATGTTACCGCTCATTCGTTGGGAAGATACAGAGCTTAGGATGCATAACTCAGTGGAGACCTAAGCCGAAAATCGCCAAAAATTCGCCATGTCGCCATTCATAATTTTAGGTCGCCACGGGCCTCTCAAATTCGCCAATTTGGCGAAAAGTAGCCACCATTGGCAACACTGCCTAGTAACGCTAACTCACTCTGCTTCGAGGGGTAACTCACAGCATCCTGGAAAATCGCGAGCAGCAGTGCTCGTGTGGCTCTTCACAGGACAGCAATCGCAGAGTGCTCAACGCAGCGTGAGAAAGAGTAAGTCTCCCTCATTTTTCGAAATGTCTTACACCGAGCAAACACTCCCGTGTGGCTGATCGTGTATCCCGCTTCCTTGAATTCTACTGGTGGCGTAAATCTGTCACGCCCCTCGTGTAAATGTGACTGTCAACCACTGTTCAGTAATGTAAGCTATGTTGATGAAGGTTGAAAAGAAAGGATGAGCGTGGAAATTTGAAGGCATACTATGTGAGGGCCAACGTAGGTAATTCTATAACAAAGCAGTCGCTCCGCTTGCTGTAACACAGGGGCCAAATTCACAAAACTCACTTACGAGCAAATTGTTGCGTAAGAGAAATTTTGTCGCGTAAGTCGATTCACGAAGCGAAAAAAAACGTCGTAAGAGGCCATCGTTATCGCATCGGCCGCTGAGGTAAAGCGCGCTGCGACTGCCCAGGAACATGTCAGCGATGGTGATGCAGTTGCTATATTTGGTGACGTCACTGAAAAAGGCTCGTAAGTGGATTCACGAAGCAAAAAAATGGCGCAGAAACAGCATGGCTACGAGGAAATCCCAAGAGTGGTCCTACGAACAATATGGCTGTTTAGAACATTCAACTGCGGCGGGTATCTGAATACCGTGGCTGATTTTAAGCTCATTCACGGCCATGTAAGGCTGCTTGATGATTGCTGGTACTTTTAGGGGCGAAGCTCCTTAAGGCGGCACCCGTTCGTCCCTCGTCGTGGTCGTAGTAGTGAGTAACAAGTCTTACGCTTTGACCTCCAAGGTGGTGCCGGTGGGAGATTTCTCCTGTGCGTTGTTGAACAATAAAAAATTCGCAGCGTGCGCGTTAACTAAAAGCCGAATTCTTCTGTCTCTCATTCCCCATTAGCAGCCATTGGCATGTTCCAGTAGGAAACGTTAGTAGAAGTAGAAGTGTCAGTGTTAGCTAAAAGCCGACTTCTTCTGTCTCTCATTGCCATTAGCAGCCATTGTTTACCTCCAAGGTAGTGCCTGTTGAGATTTCTCCTGTGCGTGATTAAACAATAAAAATTTTGTTCAAAACGCCGTTGATTGATGAAATAAACCAACGAAAGACGCCAGATGTTTTGTAAAAGCAGAACGAAAGAACGCCAGATGTTTTTCTTAAAGTGTAGTAGTTATATGTAGCCACCTCGCCCGATCGTCAACGGGCGAGGTGGACCGGCAACGGCGCGAGGACCCTGCCGTACGAGAGTTAAATCACACTAAAAGACATACTTTGCGGGCGATACACTCTAGTGAGCTTTCAACTTTTCGTCTTAATGTACATGATAAAGAAATTATTTCTACGAAAAACGCAAGGCACACCTTGAGCAATATGTTTGGTTTTGGGACGCTAAATGGAACCATGAGGCGATGCGAAGCCGGAGCACTTGCACGATCGCGTTCCGTTGGCTTTCGTTGGGCATGCTACCGACCTCGCGTCGTGGAACGCGCGTCCTGTCTTCCCTCTAGCCTTGCCTTTAATTCGCACAGGGCGAGCGGGGAATGCGGTCGCTCTTGGCGCTCTTTCGTTCGGGAGCGGACTTCTTCCTTGCATTTCACCGATCACAAGTGACAATGAAGGGACCACGTAAACCAACAGTACAATAAAAGTTTGATGTTTAATATATACACGATGTTTCACACTCTTTATATTATGTACTGGGCGCATTTCACGGAAGAGTTTCACGGTTTACAGATGATTCCCTCCGTAGCTTCGCCCCACTCATCATCATTCACCCCGTGGATATGCTGTGATTTTTTTAATTTATTTCGGCGCTTTGAGTTTCGTGTGTCGTTTTGCTTGTACGCTATGGGCAGTATTGACACTCGTAGTCGTCCAATAAGCTGGGAGTCGCAGTAATTAAGCCTATTGGGTGTCAATGGCGAAAAATTATGCACGCAAAGACTTGTGGTTGGATTAAAACCAAAGGTCTACATGAATGGTCGATGAAGTCGAAAGCGGCGGGGTATTTGGTCAACATTTTTTTTGTTATGTTGTTGTATTGCGTCCTACTTCCTCCAATGAGACGTCCAGCGTATGATGATGTACGCAGCATTGGTCGAAATTACCACCAAAGAGGTTCAGAGGAGCACATCAGCTGCATGCTATTGGAAATAAAATTGAACGGAGCATTTCAGTTAGCCGTTATTAAAGCCTATTATATGATTCCACAACATGTCTAGTTGGATTGGCTTTAACTACCTAATAGGCACCATCTCCGAAATGCAGCTATCGCTATGCACTTTGGGCCTATCCAGAGCGGGCTCGTACAATGCAAATCACAAAATGTTATAGATGTTCGTGATTATGCTAGAAACCACAAACCAATCGGGCTTTTCGACCTTCACTGTTCGAAAACCGAAACGGAACGCGCTTATATGGCAAGTAGTCAGAAAGAAATGGCTCCAGTAATTTGAAATGACGTCGTAAATATGTGCGAATGCTCACGATTCACGAGTATAAACAAACCTTTGCCGAATTCATGTCCCTTTGATTATTAACTGCCATTTAACTTGGCGTGAGAATATCATATAAAACAGGCTTCACCCACTCATATGTGTATTTTGTGCTCAGAAGCGTCAGCTTGACCTGGATATCATCGCGTAGCTAAGGCGAAACCCCCACTGCAGGCTCCTATCGTAGCAGACGACAAACGCAAGCAGACGACGGCTTGGGCAAGAGGCGCATCTTGTGATTGGTTGGGAAGCAGTACCCTCCACATCAGGTCATCTTATGACGTTGACAAAACACTTCTTTCATCGCGCGCTGCTGTCGTGTTCGTCATATCTTCCCCCTCGCACATAAGAGAAATTTTTATCTCGCCGTGAAAAATGCGCAAGAGCTTTTTGTGAGCTCTCTTAGCGCTCGCCCCTGCTGCGCAGTTCGCGAAAACAACATGGTGCCGTAAACTGTGTTGACTGTGTGCGTCGGTGCCGATTTTCGCAAATGCTTGAGTTCCTTCAGCGTTCGACTGGATGTGCTGTGAATACCGCTGCTTTTTCGGTGCGCGCAAGCCGTGTGAAGACCGACGACAGTGTCTCTTGGTGTGCGGTGAAGCGTAGCGAAGCCTGTGCCTCTGTGTGTTTATGAAGCAGGGATCGGCGCCTGTGTACCGACGGTAACTGGCACTGGAGGAGCCTGCAATGTGCGCTTGAGTGTCGGTAACAGTTCGTTTGCTTCGCTGTCCTGTGTCTCATCAAGGTGCAGTGCGGCATTTCGAATTGACAGCATTTTGGCTGATTCCGTGCTCGTACGGCAACGCATGAACTGCAATATGTATTTGGTTCTTGCTTCGCCACTGGTTAGCCCGTGCGCTTTTATTTTCTTGTGAGCAGTCCAGGCAGATTAAGTGTTCGGGAGTGAAACGATGGGCGTTCTGGACAGTGGTGCTGTGTTGACATTTCCAAGACTTGTGAAGAGGCTGTGCCCGTGTGACAAGATTAAAAGCGTTTATAACCGTGTTTCGCCCTACGAAGTTGTGATGGTGCTTTATGAGGGCTTTAAGGATTTGGCGCTGGGCTTGGCGTTTTCTTTTTTAACTCGTTGCTTCTCCTTCTTGTGATAACCGTAATCCGAACGTCATAACGTGTCGAACCGAAGTCGCGCGCCGAGATATTCTGCTGTAGATGTGGCTGCTTTGGCAGTGCGCCTTGACTGTTCTCCGGCGAAAACTCGGATTTGTACCTGGCAGCGAAGGCACGTGGACGTCACACTTCGCTCCAGATAGAACACACTTCTCACTGGTGCCTTGCCTTGGATGAATTCGTAGACCAGCACCTGCTAAGTACAGGTTTTCTAGTCCATCTGTCCTGTCGTATTGCACGGCACTGGAGCCTTGACTACAGCGGCCCACGGCGATTTCACACGCTTCATCAGTGGACGTACACGTCTTGCTAGCCTTGCATTTCTACGTCAGCGGCAGCTTCCAGTCCACAGACGTCTTTTGCCTGTGGCCGCAGAGCACATTCGATTCCCGATGACTGTGACGGCTGCTAATATCGTTGTGCCATCGGTGAGTTGAACTCGTGCAACTAATTTCGTTGCTATTCGTATAGTGCTATAACGTACGTTTGTAAGTTTTTCATCCCAGCAGATGTAATGTCACCCCATGTTAAATTCCAGTACGAAAAATGTACTACTACCGCTTTGTATATACGTATATATGGCCAAAGGGGATAACTGCGCTACCTGACACACACGTAACAACCATAGACACACACAGGCGCCTGTGTGTGTCTAGGTTGTTACGTGTGTGTCAGATAGCGCAGTTATCCCCTTTGTATTAAGATGCACCAACTCGCACAACCAACAAGTTCTTCTAAATTATATATGGCCAATATACATATATTGCAATATGAGAAAGTACACCAGCAGTTTTTATGATTTGGCTTAAGCAGGCTTTTATCTGATTATTAAGAGGAACCTATCTGTTTACCACGCTTGACAGTTGAGAGAAAAATATTTGACGCGACTTCATTTTCCAGGAGCCATGTAGCACTTTTTCAGGAATTCCCTTTATTACCGCTGTGGCAGCACTATGCTTTACCAGGACATATATATCTTACAGTATGTAAAGCTTGCATGGGGCTTCAGTTTGTTTCAAATTGAATATAGCATACGATAGCTTTGACTAAGTAATAGTTTTTGTGTTACTGCCAAACATGTATTAAGAGCGCTTTCAATTATGGTTTTTTGAATATATCCTTTTTTGGCCTCTTCACAGATCGCAAACTTTCGTAAGGTCCTGTGATCCATCGATTGCAAGCACTGGCTAATCAAGCCACACTTTTGACTTGGAGCACCTGTTCAGAAATAGAAAGGACTTGTGCTCCCTAATGTACAAGTCTTTTGCAACGGTGGGGTTGTCATCATCCAGCCGATCTCAAAGGGGCCTGGAAGCACGCATGCGCCTCATCTGGATGCACCTTATGCGCCTTATCTGGATGGACTGCGCTGTGCCTGGGAGCGTCAAGGGCAGAAAACTACCTAATGGCTGGTTGCTAGGTTAGTTTTTTTTAAAGTACAGATGTCACAGTAAACACTGGTTAATGTAGGCACCTTCAAAACCCAAACATTGTTACTACAATGGACGCTTGTATTATTTTCACACAGCGATGCTTATTGGACACTTAAGAAGAAGCAAACTATGATAGCATTGACAATATCGAAAGTGTAAAGTATGCAGCTTATGAATTTACTCGATACACGTGAGACTAGAAAGTTGTGCTTTTGAAATAGCACTAATGCTTTCATTGCTTGTTGAGCTCTTGTGCTTGTGACTCGCTCAGTGTATCAAGTGCTATGCATGGAAATAGCAAGTGGGTTAAAATCACCTGGCTGTTCGCAACATGCAGGGAGAAAGAGCTCTAGTTGAAGCCTCAGGCCACAGGAGCAGTAAATGCGCATTTTACCTGCTGTAGCTCATCTTTTTTTAATGTTATGTCACGTTGTATTTCCGCCGTACATGTTCTCAGCACAATTGCATAGTACACGTTTGTTGATCTCTGAAGGTGACTCTCGCTATGCCTGAGTGCCATGGGTGCTCACCCTCCTGTCCGTGGCTGTCCCAGCTGAGCAGCAGTGCAGTGCAGCCCCCACCCATGCAAGACAAGTCATACAGTGCGCCTTTGGTGTTGAGCAGGACACAGCATATCCGTCCGGCATGGCATTGACATCAATAATAATGATGGTGAGTGATTGTGGAAGCCATAACGGCCCATTAACATGCATTTGTGGATTATGAGTGTGTTTGTTGCTCACAAGCGTTTCTCCTAATCAAGTGCATTTTTTTTCAAAGTGTACTTTTGCTAGGAAAAACGGTTTTGAGCAACAAAAACACACATAATCCGCAAATGCTTTGTGTTTTCTAGTCTTCAACATTGCTCATGCACACTGTATGATGAGGTGGCTATGTTAAGTAACTTTAAAGTGATGAACAATAGCTGTTGTCTTGTAACAGCAATACATGAGTACACTCTAAGAAAAAAATCAAGTATTTGGGGGTATTTCTGCCACACAATAATTGTAACCTTGCTTTTTCGCGTTATTTTGTTTTTTGAAAACCCGGCTCTTGGCACTTTCCTATCAAGAATGCTATGTCACTCTGATAACACGCGTGTCATTCGTGACCGGGAAGTGCCGGGACCGTGGTGATAACGCGAGGAAAGTACGTGAGATGGATGACGTTATAGTTGTGGGGTAGCAATGCTCCCCAAATATTTGATTTTTGTCTCAGAGTGTAGCATAGCGAACTCATTTTTGGTCGGCTTCTTGCACCTAGTGTAAAGTCGAAATAGAAGATACTTTATTGGCTGATGTCTCACAATTAGGCAAAAGTTTGTTGCCTTCAAAATCAACATCGTAGGTATACATTTATATCATAAAATATCTTTTTCAGGGTCTTCATTGTTGGTGGCTCTATGTTCAGACGTTTTTTCTTGCTTTTATTATTTTTTCATACTGGTCATCTACTTCTGAAGATACGACAGCTAGAGTTTTTAGGACATATCAGCTGTCCATTTTTACACATAGCACGGTTGTAACAATCATCTGTATTGTTCTATGTTCCAGCAGTGTCACGGGATCAGGTGCCCCACGGTCATGTAATTGTACAGTGTATCTCGAACAAAACACACAAGGCCAACAAGTAGAGTGCGACTACCAGTGATTGTGTCCTGCTGTTCAAAGTGCACGTCAACGGAAAGAATGCATTGTGATAGCCGGAGCAGTTTGAATTGTATGATCAGAATCGGCACAGCTGCAGTTTAATTGTTGAGCAGTGCATCATTCAGCAATTCCTTGCACTTGAGGATTCAAAATTAATTAAATTCTGCATTTATTATACCAAACCTTGACATTAATGTGAAGCACACTGTAGTGGTAATGTGCAAACTAATTTCGGCTACCTTGAATTTTTAACATGCATGTAAATCAAAGTGCTTGTGTGTCTCTGCATTTCACTGCCATTAGAAACAGCAGCCATGGTCGGCAACGAAAACCGTGTTTTCATGTTTGGTAGCGCACGAATGAAACCATTGAAGCGGGTAATTTTGCACTTGGTCGATATAGTCGTTTACGACACAGGCATTAGTATAACAAATTATTTTATGTATATATAAGCTCTGGAAAGTCCATCTCCACGGATTATTTAGATGCAAGAGGAGCATCACTATTCCTAGTATTTCCAACAGCCTTTAGCACCCGTGTAATGTAATCCCAACGCCTGTCTGTCCTCTTCAACAGTCAACCTCTCTGCAGGTACTGTGTGTTTAATTTTTTTATATAGTGTTTGCTGCCATAGGTTTCTCCATAATGTAATTGTATACTCTGCAAATAGCTTATCATCTATGCAGCTTTGCTCATATTACTGCTGAAAGTACTTATTGCTTTTGGTAGGGTGACTACAGCATGCATTTACTTATGCTTTTTGGTGCGTCTGTGCAAGTGTTTAGCCTGAAGAGGGCTGCTGGTGTGCTAATCTTGAAACTGGCGACTTCGAACAAATTTGAAGGCTGATAACCATTACTACTATATTCAGATAAGCTGTGATAGCTCCATGAAAATGTATTTAAAATTCTGTAAACTGTGCCAGGTAAATGTTCTTAAATTCTTTTATTTTTGTCCATGTTTTATGCACCTGAAACATAATTACTTTGTCGTGGCACATTAAAAAGTGTTATTCTGCACATTTTTGCTGATAAACATTGCAGCTGAGGCCAGCAGCAAGATATACATGCAAGGTACTGAAGCTTCGCATCACATGCCTTGCCCAGCAGTGCACTAAAATTTTTTTCAAGCGGAATGAGAGACTGCTATACAGCAGTCTCTCATTCGAAGGAAGTCGGCAGATGTGCACACTTTGAAATCTCTTTGGGGAGTGTTTTCAGGAGAAGCAATGGAGTCTTGACATGTCAACAACAGCATTATTTGTACCGAGGAGCTTAGTAACAGCGAATTGTTTTATTTATGTATTGTCCAGAATCTCTCCGAGCTGTGCCAAATTTTCAGCCCACGTCACCTAACATGACTTGTGTTGTTAATGTGCCGAACTATGTAAATAAACTATGTGTCATCTTGTAGACATGTACGAAAATGTGATGCATTGCGCTTTTCCTTCGCATCACATTGTCAGGGCTCTTTTCCTATATATCGTCGTGGGCTGCCGTCAGGAAAATGTATAAAAAGTGCGTGTGAGTGGGCAGCAGCAGAAATTATGCATCAAATCGTTCCAAGTGGGTTCGAGAAGTGCCGAATTGACACATAAGAGTGGTGAGAGTTTTCTCTCGTAAGTTCCTGTCTTGAAACCTCATGTGCTCAAGACTGAGTGTATCAGCATTGTTGTTTTATAGCAGTTGATCCTATTACCTAAACCTCAATATATGTATGTATGTATGTATGTATGTATGTATGTATGTATGTATGTATGTATGTATGTATGTATGTATGTATGTATGTATGTATGTATGTATGTATGTATGTATGTATGTATGTATGTATGTATGTATGTATGTATGTATGTATGTATGTATCTTTTAAACAAAAGCTTACGTTTGTTGTTTAGTGTAACTTTTATAAGAATTTTGCTACTTGCTTTCTAGTTCTTTTTCTATCTCATTTTCATTTCTCAAGTATGTTTCCTACTGCACAAAAATGAATGTAACCTTACATAAAATGTGTGCATTGAAACAAGATGTTTCATTTTACAACGTACAGTTCTGAGCAAGAAGTTGGAAACTATGGAACCAACCAGCAAAAGTAAATTTATAGGACAGCTCCTCTGTTTAACATTGCCTCTACACATTGCGTTTGTCGAATATGCACAATAGACTAGTCTACTTGAACCAGCATAACCAAGCTTTTGCCAGTGCACTCTAAGACAAAATCGAGTATTTGGGGAGTATTTCTGCCAGACAACTATAATCGTCATCTGGCTTGGTCGCGTTTCCTTTCTTGAAAACCCAGCTCTCGTCACTTTCCTGTCAAGAATGCTATGTCACGCTGATAACGCGCGCGCCGTTCGTGACCGGGAAGTGCCGCGACCGCGGTGATAACGCGAGGAAAGCACGCGAGGTGGATGACGATTGTTGTTGTGTGGCAGAAACACTCCCAAAATACTCGATTTTGGCTTAGAGTGTGACTGTACATACTTTTACATATGTGCGTGGTATTTCTACGTATTGTCATACGTGTTGCCAATTACTATTAAGGGCACAAAACTAGTCAAGCTGAATGCGCGGGTTTTTAGATGCGAAGTATCTTATGGCCGAGTTCAATCCGGTGGTGGTGGTGGTGGTGTGCGGCGTGACCACCCTTACTGCGCATGCGCATACCCTCTCCACTTCCCCCTCCCCCACCCTCCCCCTCACCCCATCTCCTCTACCCTCCCCCTTTCCACTCTTCCTCTGAAACGCGGGCTAGACATGCCGAAATTCTCTCCTGCGCAACGCCGCGATGAGCACCAGCGCATGGGCGTCCCCTCCCCCTCTCTCTCCTCTCCTACGCTGCCCCCCTCTCGCACGCCTGCCGACCGCGTTCCCCGCTCGCCCTGTGAGAATCAACGGCCAGGCTAGAGGGAAGACAAGACGCGCGTAGCGTTCCTCTTCGCGTTCCACGACGCGAGGTCGGTAGCATGCCCAAAGAACGCCAACGGAACGCGATCGTGCAAGTGCTCCGGCTTCGCATCGCCTCATGGTCCCCGTTAGCGGGAAATGGATGTAATTTTTGTCTGTCCATCGGTCATCTATACTGTAACTGCTGTTGATAAAGAATAAACTTGGGTTTAAGATTTTCATGTACTTACCAAGGGAAGAGTAGCCCTTTATGACGCAAATGAATTTGCCGTAATCTTTTCCCAGGCCTACTGTTTTTCCCTCTCCTCAGAACTCGATAGCTTGCTGGAGTTCTTTATAACTACTGACAGAGGCATTACATGGAGCTGCACAACACGACAGAGACCGAGAGAGAAGACGCAAACACATCACTGTTTTTGTGTCTTTTCTCTCTGTCCCTGTCGTTTTTGCGCTGCTGCGTGTAATTAATCCCACCAAACTTGCACGGAAACGTGTTCCCGCAAAGGCAGTCATCTTGGCCGCAAGCAGTTTGGCCGCCGCGTGTCTCTTGATGGTCTTGAAAACACCGTGATGTCTGACCGGCGCTCGAATAGCCAGAGTCGTGAAAAGTAATGCCTAGGTATGATAATTGGGTTTTGGGACTGGGCACTCTTGCGATAGTAGTGGTTAGAGCAAAAAAAAAAAAGATACTCTTATTTCTTATTTCAGGGAGCACGGTGCAGCGTTTTTGGGTCTAAAGGGGAGTGAAAAAGAGCGGAAAGGCCACCTTCTCAAGAAAAGAGTGCCTGCAACACATAACCTCAGGCCGTGCTATCCCTTTTTGCATAAAAAAAAAATACGTGTGTGCTTGGCGACACTGCGAATCGAACCCAGTACCGCCCGCATTGTAGTCGGACGCTGTAACGACTCGACCACCGCTGCAGTGTTAAAGAAGGGAGCTGGCCACTGTAACACTTACTTCATTGTATATATATATATTATCTTTTCCTCGAGTGACGCCTAATGCAAAGCGTCCGGTGAAAGTCGATCAAAAAAAAAAAGAAAAAGAAACTCGGTATCCTAATCCATTAGCGGAAGGTGACTCGAAGGTTAAAGCCATCAAGTGTGGCTATATTACCGTGCACTTTGTATCGAGTACGACATCACTAATAAACTATCGCTAATTGACTGTGACTAATGTCACTTTAACAAAGTGAATATTCAATTTGTTTCGATTATCATCATTTAAATAAACATTCACTAAACAAATCGCTACTCACTTAATTTGCTTCGATTCTCATATATAAGCACAATCACACTGCCACTCGCTTTTTTATGGCTTTCGCTTTTATAGACATTAGTGAGTAACGCGAACGCCGTCTCTTTTTTTTTTCTTTTGTTAATCGTGCGAACGCTCAGCACGCGCACCCTGTGAATCCAGGCGCACGTGTAGACAACTGAACGCCGCCTCTTTTATGGTTGCTCACGTAAACTCCGCAAGGATGAAGGGACTGCGCCGTGTTTTCTGAAAAGCATTAGGACGTAAAAACTCCCGACGAATCTTCCTCGTTTTACGCGTTCACATATCTAAGCGTATACGATTGCTCTCGCATTCCGGCCCTGTCAAATGCTGCGGTTAACTGAACCTGCGGCTTTACACTCATGATACCTTTCTTACTGCTGCTTTATATTTCTGTACAGTTCTCTGTAGGCTCAAAAGCCACTCCTATGTCTTTTACTGAGATCTTTGTAAGAAATGCAACATTTTACGTATAGCTACAAAACACCCTAATGACAACCGCCATACCGTGCTCGAACATGCCTAATTAGTTGAGTGGCAGCGCAACTTCATGAAAATGTAACTAAACTGGTTGTGGTAAACAGGGGGGGGGGGGAGGACGTTTCGGTTACATCTTCAAACCTTCAATGTTTAAATTTATGCGCGGTTTATAGATGCGGTGCATCTGGAGCGTTGTTCGCCTGCACTTGACGAGATAGCACACGGATTATTAACGCCATCGAGCAACTAGATTTTGGTTAGCTGTGGTCATCGATGAAACGCGAGCACTTGGCTTCGCGCAAGACTCCAGGACGTCTGCTGCAACACGGCAACGCGTAAGCGCTGTAGCAGACGCCCGGAACTGGAAGCTGAGACGAAGCGAAAATACATTCGCTATCATCGATACCCTCGATGCTAGACGCTTCGCGTGCAGCCTTGCTATCACCGGCGCGCACTTCTTTCTTTCCTTGTCGTTTCATCGGCTTTCGCGTTGCCTCCTTGCCCTCAAAATTGGCGAGTAAGTTAAATTCGTACCATTGATATCGTACTCCCTCGAGATACGAGAATTCTTGGCTAAAAACTGCGTAGGCAAGAGAAAGCTTTGTGAATTCGGCCCCAGTATAGGTTTGTTAAACCCTGGGGAATGAACTGAGATGCATTTCGCCAATGAACTTGAATCGTTTCCCTCAGGAAAGCATTCTCTGTGAAGTTTACTTTTGTAGTGTTTGGCTTCAAGGAAACAGTTGCTACATAAGACGCTGTATGTTATTCCGCGTATTTGTGTCTCATATTCTTCCTGTTTTATTTCAAGTTCATGCTGTGCGCGTTCACATTGGAGGGGACGAGTGTGAATTCTGTTTTGTATCATTACCATACCTCTGTATAGCATACCTCTGTAAAGAGTGCTGTGAGCCCGTGGAACATTCTTCGGCTGTCTGTAGACAAAGTGCGCCCATGTGAGCAAGAATCATCTTTATCATCAGATTTCGTAGTTTTCCTACCTACACTCCCAGCAGCAGTAATCCACGCCAATTTTATATGCTGAATGTGGCTCCTGCTAAGCCAACCATGCTTGATTAAAACAAAAGGCACAAATTATACTTCGAGCAAAAAACATGCATGTTCGTTGCATTTTGGCAAACTGTGTACGTGACGACTTTAAATGCCAGCTCAGTGAAGCGTGCACGCACAATTTTTGTGCACATAAACTTGCGGCCTTGCTGACAAATAAAAAAGTACTGGGACCAAACATTATTCAAATTTGAATTCCTGCAGATGCGCCTACGTCGCCATGTAAACTAGATTCTCCAAATGTGCTATGTCTCCGGCGAGCTGTGATTGGCGCGACGATGAACGACTCGATTCTTTTAGAAGGGCTGGCATTCTGAAGGCATCTGTTGCTTGCCAGCCCTTGATACACCTTACGAGGGACATTACAGATAAATTACCTTGCATTGCCCGATTTATAAGAACTGCCGGCCCAACCAACGATGTCCGCGCAGGAACCAAGGGAGGTTGTTATTGTCCTGTTCTGCAGAGTTACTACAGCACAGCACAAGACATGCACATCGGCGAAAACAACGCGAAACCCAACTTATTTTGACAAACAACGATTGGGCCGAAATTTTTGGCGAAAAATATGGAGGAAATGTTTTCACGCCGAGTTCGCTTACCTAGACTGGCTACGTCGCGTAATACGTGTTTTGCTAGAAGAACAGAACGCTCGAGTTGGCCTTCTAAGAATCCCATGAGAAAACAGGCAGCACTCGAGCGCAGTCACACGCACTGCACTCTTTCACCACAGCGTCATACCTGCTGACATTTTTCAGCATTTATGATATACGAATAATACTGCTCAGCTGAACGATTTGGGAAATTTCGCATCACTCAAGCCGCTGTCCGGAAAGCGAACGACCGGAGGGCTGCAATCGCTTAAGCCGATAAAAAGAACAGTAGACATCGTTGAGTATAAATTGTATTGCGGGATGTTTTTCATAAATCATCGATTCTTTGACATAACCCTGCGCATTGACTTTTTATGCATGCAATCAACAAAGCAAGCCATGAGCAGGACGAAGAGAATTCTCCATGATATACACACATGTACCCTCTAGCACGAATGCCCCTATTTCGCACTATTCATCGTTATGAATAAAGGGCCCGCTGGGGCCGCCCCAGGGCAATCTTATTTCATTCTCTTTCAAATTTTACGGTACTGCTCTGTTTGGTTTCCGCCAAAAAAAGAAACGTTCCCCTAACATGTTGTTGACGTTCTCTGTGAAGGTAGGCAGTTTCGAGATCAAATCTTCTTCGCGTCTGCCGCCCTTTGTAACGTGAGCTTCCCAGTACCGGGCTAATCATACTTTCACACGCTTTCGTCAAATAACGCTTAGAAAGAGACAGTGTACATACGCCCAGGATAGAAGTATTCTCTACAAGAGCAACAGGATTGTTGTATTCACTATCGGCATAGTCTTTTCACATTCACAGAAAAGTGGTGCGAGCTTGTGAGACACCGGTATTCTTGGCACTCTGTTATCACAATGCTTGGGCCTCTCGCACAAATGTCGCTATGTTGAGCGCGGTAACACCATCTTCAGGCGTCACCGTAGCATGGAGGCGGGGGCGCCGGGGCGCCGGGCATGGCACCCGAGAGCACAGGGTCCGTGTCCCGCAGTCGGGGAGGCTGGGGCCGAAACAAGGTGACGGGTGGTGCGGTGGTGCGCAGAAAGGCGCTTTCTCGGCGTCGCATCCACAGCCGGATAGCTAGGTGGCAGAAGCCGAGTGACAGGGCGCAGCCTACCAGCAGTCCGATGATCGGTAGCGCAATGCTGACCTCGTCGTGACATTCGGCCGGGCATTCGGCCCGCGCCAGCCGCCAGAGGAAGGAGGCGGCCAGCGCGGCGGCGGCGGCCATTGCGGACCATCGATCGCAGCGTCAACCGCAGCGCCACTGCGGGCACAGTCGCACATCGCTCCGCAACGCTGCCTCGAATTTTCATCTTTATTTTTGTTTTCGCCTGCTCGTAAAAGCTAGGAAGGACTAAGCCATACACTGACGTGGGGATAAAAATCGTACTGACAGAGAACATGGTGAACATCAAGGTCCAGATACAACTTTGGCATGGCCTAATGCATAGGCACCGCCTATGGGGGGATGTGCTCGAGCGCCGGAGCCGCCAGTAATCGACTACGAATGAAAGGGAGCCGGCGCAGCTGGATATTCATCTCCCCCCTTTCCTCTTCTATACATTATGCATTGCCAGGCTTGTGTCGCCGGTATTTTATTCATTTTTGGAAAGCTTCCTCTGCACATTCATCACCAGTGCCCATTGCTAATTTTTCTTAACCAAAAAAAGTTGCAAGATGTGATCTGGCTATAGCTCATCAAGACTTGGAGGCGTTTAACCCAGGACTGCCACCAAATAAACCAGTGTTTTTTCCCACGATCACGACATGACTGGTGAAAGTTTCAGGCTTTTCCTTTTGTTGTTGTTCTTGTTGAGCTGAATACTAATTCTGCCCGTTTATTATTTTTGTAGCCGGAACATTTCCCGCCAATTCGTGAGATTTTATTGTTTTTCTTTTCTCATTTTACTTTAATATTGCCGCCAAACAGTGCTTCAGACATAGTGCACAACACGCGGGTAGGTAGGTTCCCGTGAATGATTTACGCGCTTGCATTTTCTCAAGCACATAATGTGAGAAGAGAGAAACTAAGACATTGCAAGTAGAGAAAATTCGGGCAGTGTTTGATAATGAGGGACACAGGAGATTGCGTTGATGCTGCATAATGTGATCAATGTGATAATGTGATCAATGTATCGCACAACTGTCAGAAACTACGTGTCCTAGATGCAAACTTTGTGTTCAAAGACTGTAGAAAGTAAACATAGTCATTAGATTGAGATTTCTCTAGACGACTATGGATGTCACCGCAGACTGTTTGTGCAGCCTGCGAGGCTGTCCAAAAAGACGTCGCATTTTCCGTGATGTTGGCAATATATGCAGAGAGGCGAGTATAAACCACACGATGAATGGACACATAGTTCAGCATTATAGTCTAGTAGTACTCGCTGTTGGGCTAGTTCAATATTCAATTTCGCGCCATGATCACGACCACACTGAGACCGTCACGACCGTCCTGTCCATGTGCTTCTTCGTATCTCAGTGTGGTCGTCATTTTGGCGCGAAATTGATTATTAAGTTCAGCATTAAGGAGTTACATGTAATTGTTTCCCAGATAAAACGTAACTGCTTTACGGGGACCGCTACCAAATAATAAAATAATGCGAGTAAAACAAAAAAGACAAAAAATTGTTATTCATTCCTAATTGATTGCAAGGGGTTGATAAGCCCTGTCGTTAACACAGTAGCGCTAATTTAAGAAAGAAAAAAAAAGAAGTTCGGCAGCATGTTGCACTCTTTGTAGCACTAGTACTTGAAGGCGAAAGCCTGCTGCATACAGTGCATACAATCTGGGTCTTTCAAGATGTAACGAGCCACAGCCTGAGAGACACGCATTGATTGACCGGTACGTTCTCAGTAGTGATGCAGAACTATCGATGGTACTATCGATAGCTGAGCCACTATCGAGCTATCGATGGTAAAAAATGCTATCGATAGTCAATTTGATGGTACTGCCCTTAGTATAAAATTAACAGCGCGAACTTATTGCAGAATCAACTTGATTCCCCGCGCGCCTGGTACATAGTAGAGCGTGGTCACAGAGAAAATTGACATGCTTCACCAGAGCTGACACATGATCATAAAGTCAAACTGTTCAGCTGCAGCGGAAAGGAAGCCGCTACATGTGGAACTGAATGGCTCCAAACTGACATTACGTTTTATGAGTGCAATATAAACACATATCGAGAACTACGTTTATTAATTGTAGGGTGTAACTGTTTGCTTTCGAATGTGAATTTTTTGATCGACGTATTATTTCCGCCATTTTCACCGCGGAAATAATTGATTTCGCTCGCCTAAAATTGCTCATAGATTAAGCGAAGCTGATAGTAGGCAATCGCAAATATTTTGGCAGTATGGCCGGCCAGCAGCAGCATCTATATTCACACCTCTATCGATATTATATTGTCACGTGGTTGTGACGGTGAAGAATGCTGCAGAAAGGCTGGGAAATACGGAGCTCTTTATTTGGGCGAACTTATGTCCAGAAAATCAAAACTCAATATACAAGCGATACATGCGGCACACTGATAGCGACGAGAAAAGCTGTCGGCCGTCGAGTAATCTGATCATCGGTGGAACGCGTCGTATATTATAAATCAGTCATCGAACCTTCCAGCGTTATTGCTGGTGCTCGCTTAAGCCCTCGATTAAACTTCACTATTCGCGTCCGGCGCGTAATCTTAAAGGGCCCCTAAACCACCACCGATATTTTTTCAAACATTTCAAGTAAACACGCGCATCGTGTGCAGAATGCCGTCAAGATCACCGATACCACACGTGGCAGCGCTACAAGCCGCGGGCGCGCCACAAATTCCAAGAAACAATTTCTTCTCCTCTCCGTGTCCTTCCGGTCTGCCTAGTGACGTGTGTGACTCCAGCGTGTTGAATCTGTGATGCGATATGCAGGCGATGCTGCGATTGGTCGAACAAGAACCTACGACTTCCGGTTAGTCTGCAAGCAGCTGCCCGCGCTTCTTGCTGTTCTTCGTCGTGTTGCCCAGGTGTGCGCGCTTGCGAATCGGCAACTGCGGCCCGTAACACAACTGCCAAATCGCTAGCGTACCAGTACAGTAACGCCTAGTGGTCTGATAAGCTGCGCCGACTGAATCCGAGAGTGTTTAGCGATGGCTTTCACGCATCAGTGCTTGGCTGCAAAAGCGCCGACTGGAAAAGCGACTAGACGCGACACGTGTCACCGTACGGATCCATCATGTTGGCGATCCTTTGAAGGTGTGCGCGCAACACAAGGTCCATACCGGCACAATTCGTACGAGCACGGCCGGCACGGCAACAACGGTTACACTCTTAACTTTGTAACTCTTACTATCCGTGCACAAAATCATGTTTATCCCATACTTTGTAACGGATAACTTAGCAAGTGGATAACTAGCAAGTGGATAACGGATAACTAGCGGATTACATTGTAACCCTTATAATTGTTGATATTATATAGGTTACGCTGTAGCCTTGTATTTTTTAAAATGGAATGTAACTTATAAAGAGGTGTTTTTAAGGGTTACGTCAGCTATTGATATCTTTTAGTTTTGATTGCACTCTATTTACTCCGGCTGTTTCAAGAAATCTGCCGAAAATTATCAAAATTCGCGAAAATGCGATATTTGCTGGCTGCCTTGAGCATTGCTTGCGCTGTAGCGGCAGGCATCTTGAGATTGTTAAAGACCCCACTTAGGTGTGTAATTAAAAATTAAACTAATTAACTCTTTAACTGGTGAAGTTAGCTGGTTGTATCAAAGGGCTGACGTGAGGTTTTACATGCGAAGAACCGATGCCAGCTTTGATATATAGAAAAAGCATCCTGTAGTAATTATTGTGACGTAGTGAAGTTCAACCAGATTCAACGGATGCCATCTTTGAAAGCCGTGGAATTTGGTTGAATGTCACTACGACAAAAAATTACTAGAAGCAGATTTTTCTATACATCAAAGCTGGGATGGGTTCTTTGCATAAAGAACTTCAATTCACCCCTTTGACAGAATCACCTAACTTCACTATTTAAAAACGTAATTATTTTAACTTTTTAATTGCAGTCCCAAATGGTCTTTAAGGGGCCCTGCGACACAATTTGAGCGTGCCTTTTTCATCGGTTCTTCTGGTACTGTGGAACGCACCGATATTGTTGCGCAAGTGGCAACGCCGAAATCGAAGGGGTTATAATCTTAATTCACGGCATAAACTGCCTTTACTTCCGACTATGGCGACACACATCGGCTTTTTCTGTTACAGGAAGTGACGTCATGTCATGTGACATGACGACAAAGGCCGTTCGTTTTTGATTGGCTTGACGCGACACGTGACGTGCAATATTCATATGGTGGTAGCTAGGCCATATTAGGAGGGCTAAGAGGAACAAAACCCCGTTTTATGCTTTCTCAGAAACCAATGATTCCCGTTTCAAACATATATTTTCAAAACAACGAACACGAACGCTAGGTGCTCTGTGGAATGGTAATCAAACGATACTCTTCCGCGTTTTGCCTATTGCGGCATCGAGCGACACTGGCCACACCGGCACCTGCGAAACACGCAACGCTCAGTTCGGCACGATGCTGCCAACGAAAAAAAAAATTCTAAACGCTTACCGGCCGACGCCTTCCACGTCATCGGGCGTTAGCGTTTCGTCGGGGCCCATGGAGCCATCCTCGCGTTGCGCGGGGCTCAGCGACGCACTTTCAATTTGCAATGGCGTGTACGACATGAAAGCAATCGCTGCGTCGCAGGAGCTCGCGCTCGAGGTCTGTTAGGTCTTCCAGACTCATTTTGTGCACTACACGACAAATCATGGGAGCGTCTGCTAGCGACGCACGTGGTTTGTCGTAAGCATGATAACAACGCCGTCAAACAGAGGGGTAGCAATGTACTGTGTGAAGGCCACCGTGAGTTGACATTTCCGGTATGTCTTTATAAGACGCGCGTGGTGATTGGAACCGGCCTTTGACGTCAGCGGGAGAGTGAAATGCGAAAAAAAAAAAACGTTTCTCATCGTCGTCTGCTTGAGTTTTGAACTTTGAGGACTAATAACTTAACTTTTCGTGCACCAATTTGCATAATTCTTTTTGCGTTCGTCTCGGCATTCATAACTACACGCATTTGCGGTGCTAAATAAGGCAGTCGCAAAAGTGTCGCAGGGCCCCTTTAACAATCTTAAAACGCTTGCCGCTACACCGCAAGCAATTCTCAAGGCAGCCAGCAAATATCGCATTTTCGCGATTTTTGAGAACTGTGGGCACATTTCTTGAAACACCCGGTAAAGCCAACCTTAGGTTCACTGTGATGAGGTTTACAATGGTACCGTCACGTCTGGCAATTGTTCTCACAGAAGATTGTGATGCCGAAATTGGGTGTCTGATAAAATCACTCCGCATATATTTCGATGCATTTGAAGAAGCCATTCAAGAGTGGATGACGTTTTCTCGCACTGCTGCTTTACCCGTATATGGCTTCACTTTCAGTCCCATTACTGAATCTTCTACACAGATTCTCTCATGAGAACCGACAAGTCGACAAATCACACAACTGATCAAATTTGTGGGAAAGATTTCTTGACGTGAGACATCGTCTAAATGTTAAAAACTGGCTGTAAAACAGAGTGCTATCAAAACAAAACAAAATGTCCGTATAAGTAGCTAAAGTATCCTGAAAAATCAAGACACTCTTTTGAATACTGTCCGAGCTTCCCCACTCACATAAATCAGCTGCAGTTTTTTCATGCATATATTCCTTCGACATTGGCGTAGCTGGTAGAGGGAGGAGGGTTGGTGGTTTTAACCCCCAAAGTTTTCAATTTTGCATGTACGCGTACATTCGCAAGCATGCACGACTACACGCAGTGACGAGAAACGGTTGTGGCAGCTATATTTTGTATTTATTTTAGGCTGGCTGCTATTAGAACAAGTGAGTTCAATCACACTGCAAAGCTCTCCGGGCAATGTCTCGGATATCAATGGCATTTCAAATGAACTTGAATGCAATTCCATTAGTGAACTTCCTAACTCTGTCTGAACTTTTCAAACAAGGTATTCCCTTACACATTTTTTGCCTTTTCTCAAAAAAGCACTGTCAGGTACGAAATTCCTTATTTAAACATCTCTTCTTTGCAAGATGTAATATCAAAAACAGGGTGACACGTCGAGTAGTGTCAGAGCCCTGCAGCTATAAAAGACACAAAATACGAAAGACACAAAAGATATCACAAATACAGCTACGCAAACAAAAACACAGATAGCAGAGAAAAGTGCAGCAGCTTAAATTACATTTTTCTACTTTAGAAAGGCCAAAAAACATTTCAGGCGTCCACAAACCACGCTTTTTGATGGCCTATCTCCTGGCAATGTAATTGTCTGTACAAGTGCAAGCATCTGGGAATACGCAAATGGATACTCAAAGTTCTTAATATAATACACCAAAAGACAAAAAATAAGTGCCCGCGGTAATCCAGATGTGGAGGCAGAGATGACTTCGGCTTGGCTGCCAGCAAAAACGCACACTTTGGCAGGAGTGCAGTAAATGTGAGGCGCTGACATTTGAAGTTCATCAGCAGGCATTGCCGTCTACAAAAAGAAATTACAGAGTAAAACTACTAGCCAAAGTTTGTTGGTGGTGCAGAGCATGGTATGCATGCCTTGCCCACAGAATAAAATGAAGATATGTGCCAATAAGGGCAAAATGAGAACAGCGATCTATTACTGCTGGCACTAGCACACCATATATTCAGTGTTACAACATACCACAAGTGGGAGTGTTGTGGTGTAAGATACAAAAATTTTAAACAGGTTTTTCAGAGGCACAAGGAATCCTTTTCGCGTATCTACGAGAGGGCTCACGCCGCAAAATATTAGTGTTGAAGAGGGTGTCTACGTACCTCATTTATCAGTCTGTGCCCAACGTTGCCTTGTATATGCTTCATAACATCCGCCAGTGTGCAGGCCCGTTCTTTCTTTTCAGAGAAAACCTCTACCACATCATTGAGTTCGGTCTCGAGTTTTGCTATGTTAGCATTGAACCGAAGTTCCACCTTGATGCACAACTGCAACAAAGCAATTTAGGACATTGAGAATCATCACTCCTATGAAAACAGGCTTAAATTAATGTTAGGCATCATAAACATCAGCTGTACAGATGTGAACACTAATGTTCATTAAGTTTATCAGCTGATTCGCTAAAAACTATTCGACATTGGTCGCCATTAAAGTTGACATTTGTTATAGTGGCTCATTTTTAATGAACACCTTTTGCAGATTTGATTTAAAATTCATCGAACTTCCAGACCGTGGTGCCGGCGATGCCGCATCTGCGAAGCACACAGGGTGCGCCGGAAGGTGCTGCGGCCCACCTGAACTTACCTCGACGTAATCTGAATGATGGTGCGCCACGCGAGGACCTCGCCGCGTGAAAAACAGTGTGTCATCTGAGGAGAGCAAGCCGACTGATGGTCCATCGCGCGTGATGTGCAATGCTTGTCGCATTCTTTGTGACCTTAAAGTGGTCATGATAACGCTGCCAGCGTTCCCCTCAACGCTACAGCTCACGTCATGCTAAGCAGTCTTCTTGCGGGTCGCGGATCGCACATGACAAAGACAGCGATGAGCATCAAAGCTAAAATTACAAAGAAAGGCAAAGTCAAAATTACAAAGAAGGCGAGAAGCACCGCACATCACGCGCGAAAGACCGTTGCTGGGCTTGCTCTCCTCAAATGACACGCCGTCTTTCCCGGGCGAAGTCCTCACGCGGCGCGCCATCATTAAATTACGTAAAGGGAAGATTCGGTGTGACTAGAGTGACCTAGAATAGGGGGAGTGTCCAAAGCGCCGGCTCCCGCGGGGGCCTTTTGCCGTGAACTCCCGCGAGAGCCACGGCAAAAGCGCTCGGGAAGCGCGCGGAAAGCGAGGGGCGTCTGCTACGCGCTGTAGTTTTTTGCGCCGCGTTTCCACACAGGGCATGTGAATTCTACTTAACTTTTATAATGCGGTGCGGAATGGAGCTTGTCCATCTTTAAGCGTTGTGTTAGTGCTGGGGCAACAACAGAATGCAAAAAAAAATCATGTGTCAAGCGGCATCAGCGTGGCGTAGTTCCGGTCACAGAGTTCGAGAACGTTGGTGCGTGTGTAAAAACGCGCAAAAAAGACACGCACAAGCAAAGAACGAAAAAAAACCCCTATTCGCAAGAGTAATCGGGCAATAGCATCACGCATGCACGAATTAAGAGTTATAAAAAAAAGAGTAAATTGAACGCGCAGTCAGCTGAAATACTTGCGCGCAGTGAGTTCACGAGCTTTTTACTCATAGTCACCACTGGTTTGCTAGCCATATGCACACCCCTTTATTTGACAATTCATTAGCCTCCACAAGCTCTTTATTATGTACGGAGCACACCGGGAAGACGCAAGGGAAACAATAAAAAAAGATAAAAAATAGTAGAGAAGGCCATACGACCGCAATGCTGTTGGCTTATTTTTGTTTCTGAGGTAGCGTACAACAAGGCTCACCGTACGCAAACATTTGAAAGAAAAGCAATGCCAGGTAAACTAACCTTATTCCGCAATAAGGTGCACCACCACACCTTAAACTTAATGCATACAAAACACTAATTATACCATGTTTAGAGTACGCCGATCTCATCTGGAGTCCACATCAAAAGCATCTCATTAATAAAATAGAAAGAATACAAAAATTGGCAGTTAGATTTGTATATTCTGACTTCTCGAGGCAATCCAGTTCTGCATGCCTGCTCGCAAGGGCAAATTTAAAACCTCTTTGGCATCGCAGAATTATCTCGCGACTAAAATTTCTTTACCAATTATATCATGGTCAATTCCGCATATCACGATCTCATTACCTGCTAGACCCGCCTTAACACTCATTGCGACTGAACCATTCCAAGTCAATCCACCAACCTTTCAGTCGTGTTAACGCTCACAAGCATTCCCTTTTTCTGTCAGCTATCCATCATTGGAATCAACTAGATAACAATATTGTGTGCTGTAACACCATTCAATCATTTATGAACATAATACAGTGTGTCGAGTTTGAATTGTGATCTGTTGGCATTGCACTTTCTTGTTATTTCGTTATGTATTTTCTTTCGATGTTTAGTTTGTATTCTTGTATCCACTCCTGCATGGGCCGTGAAAAGCCTGCAGTATGTTCAAATAAAAAAAAAAAGTTTTTGCATAAAAGGCGTAATATAGAAAATGCTTTAGAAATATCAAGGTATCATGAAACCAAGTTGCAAATGCCCCCATTCTTGCTGTACAAGCTGCCTGAACGAAATTACGGTATATATATATATATATATATATATATATATATATATATATATATATATATATATAGATATATATATATATATCATATATATATATATATATATATATATATATATATATATATATATATATATATAATATATATATATATATATATATATGTATATATACATATATATATATATATATATATATATATATTATCGCATGTTGCATTGTATCGCTGAACGTCATTATGAAACGTTCGCGCGAGATGCGTGCATTGCTTCAAGCCACGAAATGAAAACAGTTTCAAACCAATCATTCTCAACTTCAGGTGCTTTCACGGTTCTCAGATGTTAGCGTTCGCCCGGTTCAGAGACTTTACGAAAAGATGTGGACGAGTAGTTACTAAAATACAATTGTTTCTGCGGCAGTTGAGTGCACGCCAACAGGGCAACCGACCGCAATTTCCCGCTTTTTCCTGATGACCTCAATATAGCGTCTACCACAATTTTGTGCTGGAGCTCCGGAGTACTTAAATAGCGGGTCTGCTGATCTCTTGAATAAATATAAAGAGATGGCCAGACGGGTAAAGCAAGCCTCTTTTGTCCCGCAGATGCGTGCAATCAGCTGCTCTGAACTGAGAATCACGTTTGTTTTCGGGCGATCGGTTGTAACATGAAGTGAGGCATGCACGATGTTGCACTGTTATCGTTTCATTTTCTTTGGTTTGTCTTTTTTTAACGCTAAAGCCTTAGATGCCTCATCAAACACGAAAACTGACCGTCGGCGTCCCGCGTAGCCAACACGAGTGATGCACAAAATCATCACGCGATGACGTCGACAGAACTTGTGACGTCACTATTACGTCATTGAACGTGACGTCATATGATGACGCCATCACATGACATGGTCGCTTTCCATTGCCTCCGTGATCGGCCCCCGATGTAGGCAATGTAAAAGCAGGTGAGGTGCAGAAAGCTTGCAATGCCTCCGATCCTGTGGGCAGTCCGCAACCACGTTATGTGCAGAAAGATTTCGGAGAGGGGCGAGGGAGGTTCAATGCATCGACTGACGAAAAAGATGGCTTTCGTTTTCGAGTCATCTCAGGCGAATGCATAAGGGACCATCTTTTTTTTCATGTAATTTTTTTCGCATACATTTTACCTACGCGGTCAGTTCTTCAAAATGTATGGGTAAGTCTAACATGTTTACATCGATACAGGTGACCACCACGTTTTTTTATAACCCGACGGAAACAAATCGTCAGACCACACATCGTCAGAATTATTTCTGGTTACAGAAAGCGGGTTTGCGCGCCACACACCATATGATTATTGTTAGTCGTTACGCAAATGGCAAGCATGTCAAGTTAGTGATGCATATGTCCTATCGGTCGTGTTGGGCATACGCACATTCGTGCCCCTCCGTGCCAATTTTCGTGTATACCAAGTGAACGAGACGCGAGTTACGCAAGTAATTTTTTACTTTTGGTGCTGCGGCCACGCCGACTGACACATTCGGCTTCGCATGAAATGGCTTGAAACAGCAGAGCGCCGGAGGCAGCCTTGTAAAACAAATCGAATGCGCGAAATAAAAGATAGGATATGAAGGGTGCAAACGTACGCGTTATAGCATGCATGAGCTAGTTACTACGTGCGTGTGCTACGTTCTCCTCGTTATCTCCAGTTTATTCTCTCCTGCAGTAAGTTTACGTTCATCATTCCACAGGAAAGTAAGCTAAGTGCCTTTTCTCACGATGATGTGCGCGCAGGATGCGTTCCTCAAACAGCCGCGGAAGCGTGGACCAATGCGGTGACAAACCAGCTGCAAGGATATATAAAAAACCCCCGTTTCACAACACCCAAACGCGCTCTCTGTGTGATGAGTCGCTGCAGTAATATGTTGCAGTGACGCAGTATTAAATGTTGCCCAAATTTCCGACAATTTTAGCAATAGCGGCCAAAATATCACGCGCGTAGCAGACGCTCGCCGCTTTGGCGCGGCTTCCGCCGCGGAGAAAGCCCACGGGTGCTGCACGGCAGCGCCGCGGCGCGGAAGTTCACCGCAAAAGGCCCCAGCTCCTCCCATGTATTCGCGCGGCGCTTTGGACACTCCGCCTATTCTAGGTCACTATAGTAAAGTCCCTCTATAAATATAGGGACCTTACACTCTAGGTGTGACGCAGTACACGGACCGCCCTTCGGACGCACCCGCTACACTCAGTTTCGGTATCGCCGGCACAGCGGTCTGAAAATTCGACGATGGATCTCTTGAACTACACCAAATATTTTCGATTTTGTTTTGCTAAATCTCACAGGCTTTCTTTTTTTTTTTGGAAAGCCCGCCTGTAAAGTGAAACTAAATACGCAGAGAGCGCCACCGGCATCCGTCAGTTACGCCCAGTGAAGGGGCGGATTCAAATTATCCCATCAAAACATGGCCCACAGCTAAAAAAAAATTAAACATAAGGTTTTTGTAATTTGCCAATCAATCGGTGCTGTTCAGCGCTTGCTTAAAATTTACAACAATCAGGTTGGTTGCAATGCCCGGAGCGTCACATCACAGGTGCTTTTTCGTTAATTGCTCGGGGAACTGAAACCAGCCTCTAGAAAGAATAGTCGGCACGAAAGGCGTTACGCTTGCCTAGTACAGCGGATACTGTAAAACTAAAACACATAATACAGCTATTCTAGTATAGTATGTAAAGTACTTATTTTAAACAATGCTGGCTTACGTATTCACGATTACTAAAGGTACCGGCCTGTCCGGAGTTCTCCAGCACATTAGAGACAGCATTTCCAGCCGCAGGTGCTCCCATATACTCTGTAAAAAACTCAAATTATTAGTAGCGAAGCTCCTTAGGCCGGCACCCCGCCGTCGCCGTTGAACACAAACAGTCAAACAAACAAACAGACAAACATACAAACAAACAGTGTTGAAGACAAACGTCATTGACAAACAGTGCACCGTAGGCTTCTCTAAGTGCTTGCAAAGGAGCACGTGTTGCTGACACTATACACCGTTGCCGTCATAAAAGCTCGAAAAACAGACAGCATTGAGAATACCTGCAAACAATGCCAAACGCGGTTATAATGTCAACAAACGTCATGACAAGGGCACTGCCGAAGCTGACGACGAATACAAAGCCGGAGTGGCCAAAGCAAACGCATAAAGCGCCAAAGAACGGGCGAAAGCCTGGCCAGGCATCGTTCGCGACGACTTCCCCCATTGGGCACAGCTGAAGCCTCCTTTTCTTTCCTGGCAGCCGCTAAGTCTCGACAGGTGCCGGTGAGAACACTTTCGCACAAAAAAAGTTTATACCGAAAATAGAGAAAACAGAACAATGAAAAAGAACCACTTACCAAGTTCGTCTAATCTTCCATGCGATCCGGGGCAATGATCACAGTAGTCACAGCGTACGTCAGCTGAAGCGAGCACAGTGTAGCGTTCACAGTCACAACCCACTTCTTTGCAGCGGCCGCGCGCTATTCCAATTAAGTCCACGTTCAACGCTGACATGTTCGGAAGCGCGTCCAACGCGAATAATGGTATAAATTTGGCGCGAAGCCGGCGACGCGAGGTAACACACACGGCCAACACCATGCACCGATCCCGACGCCATCTACGTAACCCCTTCCTGACACGCAGCGCTGCAACAAGAATACATGTGGAGATACCATAGAAACATGGTCGCTGCTTCTGCCCCGAAGCATTATTTAAACTTTCGGATGCGGCTACTCGCACTTAAAGAAGACCACGTCCATTGTGAGTAAAATAAAGCGGAAGTTCGTGACCAGTGTTCGCTCTTAGCAGGAGTTTTGCTGCATTGAAAACTATCATTTTTTTATTGAAGCGTGGCGAAAGAGATCATTGTTGCTTCAGACCACTGTCTATTTCATCAATCCACAAGTCTCCTCGGCAATGGAGCGGCAGTATGTGGCTTTTCGGTGTACCAAGACCGCGCTGGCGAGAATTCGCGCGTTGGGCCACCAGTGTCAATGTACAATATAGCAACGAATGACGTATTGCAGATGTTTTTTTCTGCCCATTTTATGTCATTCCAGTTTGTCCAGACCAAATATACGGCTCTGGTCCAGACAGAGCCGTATGTCCAGACGCTTGCTCGCGCCGTAACCGAGTTTCTTCAAATAATAGCCCCGCTTGAGTGTAATAGAAGCATATTGAGTGTAGAGTTGCTGTATATACAGTTACTGCATTTGAGTGGGCCGAACAACCGGTTCCGGGCTTGCTTGGGGGTGAGGCGCGGTGTGTGGAAATCCTATACCTAGTTTTCATAATTGTGAACAGTAGCGCAAAAAATTCACACAGACGACGACAGAGCAAGACGGGACACAGCGCTACTAACAACTCAGTGTTTATTGCAGGTGATTGCATATATATGCACATGACACCGCGCGAAAGGAAAAGGAAAAGGGGCGAGGGGGGCGAAGGAACACACAAGGCAATCAACCAAGCATATCACACAAGCGGCTGACGCGACAAAAATAGCATTTCCTTTTCTTAGACGGATTGAAGGGCAGCTTACCGCGTCTCTATGTTTTATTTCTACCGCTTCAATAATTTCCCGCGTTAGTTGATCCGAATTTCTAGCTAATGACTGCGCTCTGTTGAATAGTGGCTTGCAAC
This sequence comes from Rhipicephalus sanguineus, assembly GCF_013339695.2. NCBI lineage: Eukaryota > Metazoa > Arthropoda > Arachnida > Ixodida > Ixodidae > Rhipicephalus > Rhipicephalus sanguineus. The sequence goes on from NC_051179.1 coordinate 179,799,260, forward strand.
CACAACGCGCACAATGCGCAGCTAGGTGGCCCGACAAGGCGAGACGCGGTAAGCTGCCCTTCAATCCGTCTATCAGAAAAAGAAATGCTATTTTTGTCGCGTCAGCCGCTTGTGTGATATGCTTGGCTGATTGCCTTGTGTGTTCCTTCGCCCCCCTCGCCCCTTTTCCTTTTCCTTTCGCGCGGTGTCGTGTGCATATATATGCAATCACCTGCAATAAACACTGAGTTGTTAGTAGCGCTGTGTCCCGTCTTGCTCTGTCGTCGTCTGTGTGAATTTTTTGCGCTACTGTTCACAATTATGCAATACCAACTAGCCCACCAGTCTGTCCTTTTAAACCTAGTTTTCATGTGACGTCGCAGATAGGTTATCTGCGCTATGTACCTCTAGATGGCTGCCACCGTGACTTTTATCTCATTAGAGAGTGTCAGTGTAGGGGACGACGCACAGTCGTTCTGCCCCTGTGTTATTTTGTGCTCTCCCTCTTTCTTCTGTTCGCCAGCTGCGTCAAGGGAAACACAAGTGAACGCTAGAGGGCTCCGGCATTAACATAATGCCACGGTTTCTCACTCCACGCATTTTCCACGGCATCTCAACCAGGTTGTACTCCAAGATGGCTAACAAAGTGACGTCAATGAAAACTGCGATGCGGTCCCGAGTGAATAGGGTTGCGTTGTTTGGGCTGTGAGGCACACGTTCCCTCGAAGCGTCCTTGTAGGATGCAGACCACGTTCGGCAGGGACGCCGATGAGCATCCCTTGCGTCACTATAACGTCCCCACCACGTCAACACAACATCACGGTACGCGATGACGTCATTACGTCATCGCTTAGTAAAAAGTGAGCCGATCATGGAGAGCGGTGCAGAACCAGGAAGGTGCAGAAAGCTTGCAATGTATCCGTCCTGGAGGCAGTCCAAAACCACATTAGGTGCATAAAACTTTCGCAGGTGGACGTGGGAGAATGAATACATTGACGGAGAAAGAATAGATGGCTGTCGCCTTCTCATACGGATATACAAGGGCACATGTGTGAAGAACGCTGATTTTGTGATACTCGGGAAGTCGTTATTGTAAGTCTTGCAATATTCGTCGTTATTGTCGCACAACATTTGCCTGCGGGCTACTTCTGGTATGGCATCCCGCTTATTCCTTGAGTGAGGCGCCTTGAGGCATAATTTGTAACTCAGTAATGTGCACGTTCTTATTAGGCCGACTAACCATGCAGGCACGAAGGCAACTTAGCCCGCACTTTGCTCATGTGTAATTTGCGAACTTCCACTCCATTAGTTGGGTCTCCTTGGAATCTCGGTTATAAGTTACCAAAAAAGCGCTGACTAACACTCATTGGTTTAAATCAACATATATACCCCAGAAAGTGGACGGGAGGACGACCGCCGCCGTAGCTCAGTGGTAGAGCATCGGACGCGTTATTCGAAGGTCGCAGGTTCGGTCCCTGCCGGCGGCAAGTCATCTTTTCGTCGACTTTACTTTCTTCACATTTATATTTTAAATACTACAGATAACAATACTTTCCTTGGCGTTATTGTCTGATAGTTCTCATTAATATTGTGTCTAACAAAGATAAACGAGCCCTTAAAAATCATCTGCTTTCCTTCATTCATAGCGAGTGTCTCGTCCTGGCAGACTTAATGCCTTCAGGTAGTATGCGAGAGATTATTGGTCAGCTGTCAGTTCGTAAAAAAAAAGTTAACGTGCTACGTGACGCCAAGAGGCAAAAAAAAAAAGAGTGTTCCACACTCGCCGCCATGGCTGCGATTGGCGCTGACTAACCCTCCTTGGTTTAAATCAACATATATACCCCAGAAAGTGGACGGGAGGATCAGGGTTGCCAATGGTGGCTACTTTTCGCCAAATTGGCGAATTTGAGAGGCCCGTGGCGACCTAAAATTATAAATGGCGACATGGCGAATTTTTGGCGATTTTCAGCTTAGGTCTCTACTGAGTTATGCATCCTAAGCTCAGTGCCTTCTCAACGAATGAGCGGCACTATTCTCTGTATTTTTCTGGGTTTTGAGGTGCACATTACGCGCCGTTCTGTATGTCCGTCCTGTAACTCGTGTGTATCTCCTCAATTCATCTAGATGCTTCTAACTCAATTCATCTAAATTCATCTAGATGCTTCAGAGCTTCGCTAAAGTTTCGCTTCTGAAGGGGGTAGATGACGGGTTGGTCGTGTGTTCCGGCCGTTCCGCCAAAGCTCCAACTATTCTGAATAGCTTGGCGACCTATTCACCGCTGCGGTATCCCCTAATCGAGCTCGTATAGCGAAGATGGGCGGATACGCGGGTGTTCGTGCAATAAAAAATTATTTATTCAGGCATTTTCTACTGTTCTCGGTGAGCGTGTGCAATGAAAACAATTGCTATATAACATTTTACAATGTCTACCTGCTCATTTATAACGCACTGGATTGACGTGGGTAGATATAAGTGATTATATATGAAAGGGACAGTGGCGTCCGGTATCATATTAGTTCTCAGTGAAAGGTATAAGACTCACTAATGAACGATACCTGTAAGAATTCTGTCTTACTACTTTCACATAAACCTGTTAATCCTTTTTTTTTTTTTTCATATGAGGGGATGTAAAGCTGTCTACAACAACGCCTTCGCGGCTTTCGCCCAAGGTTTACCACACTTTTACCTTTGAAACGAGCGGACAGGGATGGAAGGATATCATGAGCGTTTTATCCTTTCATATTTGCGCCTCCGCGCACGTCTTGCGGCTAGTCGGAGAACCAGGTGCACCAAGCACTCCCATGGTGAAGGGGCGATGCGCCTGGCATTGAGAAATGTCAAGATACTTTAAGGGCTTTGAATGGCACTGTATTCTAGGGGGCTATACATCAGTGAAAATTCCTATTACTAGGATATGCCGCACACATCTAGAATGGCGACTTTTTTGGCGAAATTTCTAAAAAAAAATGGCGACTTTTGGCGACTTTCTGCTCGTTTTTTGGCGACATTTACTCGAAAGTCAGTGGCAACCCTGGGGAGGATGACCGCCGCCGTAGCTCAGTGGTAGAGCATCGGACGCCTTATTCGAAGGTCGCAGGTTCGGTCCCTGCCGTCCACTTTTCGTCTTTTCTTTTCGTCCACTTTTCGTCCATCTTTTCGTCCACTTTACTTTCTTCACATTTATATTCTAAATACTACAGATAACACCCCCTATACTTTCCTTGGCGTTATTGTCTGTTAGTTCTCATTAATACTGTGTCTAACAAAGATAAACGAGCCCTTAAAAATCATCTGCTTTCCTTCAAAAAAGTGTATGCGTTACACATGGGTTACAATATATATGTTACCTGCCGGGGTAACGGATAAACTTCCGAGGTAACCGATAAACGCATCCATTCGCAGTTTATTTCGGCAATGTAGCCGATAGAACGAGACGAAATAATGAAAACATCAAAAATACGAACGATGTAACTGTTTTACAGCGAAAGCTGTTATGAGATCATTTCTCCGGCCGTTTTTGGCGCCGTAGTTGTCCGCCGCCGCCGCCGCCGCCGGTGTCCGTAACCAGTATCGCTCGAAATAAGAAAAAAAAAAACTAAATAGGAAAAAAATTCCAGGATGGAACGAGGTTCGAACCTGGGCCCTCTGCGTGGGAGCCCAGTATTCAACCTCTGAGCCATGCCGGTGCTTCAAACTGCTTTGCAAAAAGGTCCTATACAGGCTTCATGTCGGGAAGGAACCACATTAGCATATGCAATATGGCGTGGTAGAAGATCAAAATAAGCACCAAGCGTCGCACAACGCGAATTCTGTAACCAGGCGTCAAACAATTGCGAATTGCGCAACGAGTAGGCTGTTGAATGCTTCCAACCCATTACAAAAGGGCTCTGCCATAATTCTTCATCGTCATCAGGCGCAGAATCAACAAAGTGCGCATAAAGCCTTACATGCGTTTAGCAGGTACCACGGCTCTCCGTAGAATGACGAAAAATGGCACAGTGCCTGCTGCCCTACTTCTAAAAAATTACAATTATTTATAGCGTAAGTGGGTTCCTCGCAAGTGCACTTGCATTGGTTGCCAAGGAAGCCCATAAGCGCATGATCCATTACCTCGGGGTCTCAATAAAGTCCTCCGCCCCCCCCCCCCCCCGTCTCTCTTCCACGTCAACGTATACAGCATGACGGGAGAGGGAAATAGCGACCGGGCGTCACCCAATGCAAATTACATAACTGGTGGGCCGTTTAAAGATTCCAACCCATTACAAAGGGCTGAGCCATAATTCTTCATCGTCATCAGTCGTCACGTCAACAAAGTGCACATAATGCCTTACAGACGTGTAGCTGGTGCCTCGTTTCTCCGTAGAATGAGGAATAATGACTTAGTAGGTGCATCCCAACTTCACAAAAATTGTGATTTATGGCGTAGTGGGTACCTTGCTAGTTTACTTGTATTAGTAGCCCCAAGAGTGCTTACAACGGGCTCTAGAAACGCCGCTCTTCCAGCTTTCGTTGTGACTGTGCTGCGGTTTCAGCGCAGGTCTGGCGTTTTTTATTTTATCCGTTACTCACTTTTATCGGTATATTTATACGTTACCGTGGTAAGAGTGTAGCCGAGAAGCACGGAGTTCACAGTCGCGGCAACCGGAAGTGCCCGCTGTTTCGAAGAGCTCATAAGCGATGACGCTACATCACGTGAGATTGAGAGGGGCGCTCGGCGGCTTTGGGAGAGGAGACCAGCAGACGAGTGGAGGGTAGCGAAGGAAAGAGTGAAACGAGCGATCGCAGAGTTTCGATCATCAAACGCGCGGAACTCCGCTATTACGGCACCGTTTAGAAAAATTTACACGGCTACGCGTTCGTTGTAGACTCGTGCACAACTGTCACACCACAACTAAATTTCGACATCTGGGTGGTTTAGGGGCCCTTTAACAGAATGATCTCAAACAATCGTGAAGCTTCTGAAACCTTACCGCGCGGTCTGCGTCAAACGTTGCTAAAGATCTTTGTGTACATGAAAGCAAAGCAATAAACACGCGTAGCAGTAATATCGCTAGTAATATTAACGATGGTACTACCGATGGTACTATCGATAGTTTGTTTGCAGTATCGATAGTTTCAGAGAAGCTATCGATACTATCATTAGGCAATTTACCGATAGTTCTGCATCACTAGTTCCCAGTCAACTTCACTGTTACTACCCGTTGAAGCTCTCTGCGCCTCACGTGGTGCTGCACGAATTCCGGGGTCGGCCGATTCTACGTGAGAATGCCATGTGATGACGTAATCACGTGACGTCATGATTGAGTCACACAAATTTTTGTTACTGATCTGGGACTTCATAAGGACATCACATGGTGACATTCTGACGTCACAACACGATGTGATCTGCGACATACGTCACTTGCGTTCTTGTACAACTTCATTGGCCTGCCGTGTTTCGCTCACGGGGTGGCTCAGTGACACTTAGGCTTTCGCCTTGAAAAGGCGCCGCGACACAGGCGCAGAACTTCAACTGATCATTTTATTGTGTTGCAAGGCCGTTTCATTGATTTCGAAAAAAAAAAAGCTTTCGATAAAATACTACATCAGCGCTATGTACAAAAACTTTCGCTAATTAACCTACATCCCCTAGTCTTAGATTGCATTAAAGATTTTCCTACAGACCGAGAAAAATTTGTGCTCACTCCTGTTTCATCCGGCGTGCCACATGCCACTGTATTGGGCCCACACCTTTTCGTCATTTACATAAACAACCTGCCCACTAATGTTTCTTAAAAATAACGCCTGTTCGCCGACACTGCGTCATTTATTGTCCGATCATCGACGTAACCAATAACGCAACTCACCAAAACGACTCCAATTATATCAATGGTATAGTCACTGGTCAATGCTGCTGAATACTAAGAAAACATCCTTGGTACCATTAATAGGTGACATTATTACCTGGAATTCAAGCAATTCCTTAACGGCAGCATCATCAATCAAGAACTTGAAGCTAAGTACCTAGACATTACTCTCTGTAACGACATTTCTTGGCTAATGCACGTAACCAAGACACTGAGCGTACTTTAGGTTACCTCAAGCGAATTCTTGAGGCAAAGGAAAATCCGGTGAAATTACTAGCTTACCGACCCGTACTAGAGTAAGCTTGTTCTGTCTGGGATCCCCCTGAACGCGTTCAAACCGATCTCATTTAATCAATGCAAAACTGCACCGTCAGATATTTATTATGATTACTCGTGTACTACCAGTGTAACTAACCTAAAGGGAAAAAAAAAAGTCTGCCGAGTCCTCAGATGCGCCACAAACTTCCAGGCTTGCACTTCATCGTAATTTTTTTTGATGTTTTGGCTAATTGTTCTCTATACAATTCAGCTCACCGCATCTTTCAATACATCAGCCATGACAACGCCGTATACCTTCACCATGCCCGCACCGGCACGCACGTACAATCATTTTTTTTCTCAGGACAGCCATCGACTAGAACAATGTTGCCTCAGACATCGTCCTTCACGTCAATCATGCCCATTTCAAAAACGCTGTTGAATTATATTTCAGAAACATTAGGAGAAAGTGCCCTTGAGGCATTTTCAATAAATAAATAAATTTTAGCGCTTTTTGTGAGCTAAATACTAATCAGCGGCATCATGCGGAAAGTCAATAATCGCATTTCTTCAACATATTTCCACATGATGTCTCTAACTAGTCCTATTCAACCCTTCTTGTCGGCGCGTGCATGCCTTGCACAGCAATAAAACATTCAAATAATATTCAGCGCCTTTGTTGTGCGTGTCTTTTCTATTCTTTTTGCTTGAATTGGCGCTGCTGTTCTAGAGATCATGCGCAACCAACCAGGCCGCAAGCACTTCCTAAGACCGGAGTCTCGAACACGCGGCCCGTGGACCTTTCGCTAACGGCCCGACCCGCGCATCACTGTCT